>NC_065450.1:185823030-186448030 GCF_917563875.1 Diabrotica virgifera virgifera
TTAAATTTACCTTTATATAATAATTGCATATCATATCAATATTGTGGAGCAATATATAATTTTTCTGCTTCATTGACAGAAGGTATGAAATATACGTCAATTTGACAATTTCAATTGACAATATGAATTATTTAAGATAGTTGCAATATTTCTCCGCGACTCGCGCAGGGTCGTTTCTCGTTTCCCCTTCCAAGTACTTGCACACCGCGAATAACGTAGGAACAAGACCAATTATTACATCTTTGAGTTTTACTCTGTCTGGTGTTTTCGCTTTAGGTCTATTAAAAATATAGAAAGACTATATTACTTTAATGGTTTCTCAGTAATATTGTCTATAAGGAATACTGCATCTGTACGTCATCTTCCAGTACACAAACCTTGTTCATCTCTTTTTCTCTGATTTATTCGTTCTGGTAGAATTTTAGTTTTTTCAGGGTAGTAGTTAACAAGTTGCTACCGTAGTTTTCTGACTGTTTTTTTATCGACTTTTTTGAATAGCTGGATTAGTTCGGCAGTTATCTATTCTTCCGAGATTTAATTTTGTTTTAATCCTTTTAGTTGTTCGGTCATGGCAGTCCACAATATTTTAGCAGTTAATTTAGTATAGAATCCCTCTTTACTTGCAGTTCTTCTATTCTTCCGGTTTTTAAGTATTTTTTAGACTTTCTACATTTTTTTTCTATCTATATAAGGATTTTTGAATCGGATTTTGAAAAAATGGAATGGAACGGTCACTACTTGACTCAGAGACAGGGTCAGAAACGAAGAAATCGGAAGGACAGGCGTCACAGATGTCATAGAGCGAGTAGCATGGCTGAAGTGGAATTGGGAGGACCATGTAGCCAGAATGAAGAACCTGAGGTGGACCCAAAAAATTACAGTGTGGAGACCAAAAGCAGACAGAAGTAGAGGTAGATCACCTACACGATGGATAGACGACGTCAAAAGAACTGCTGGAAATTGGTTGCAGAAAGCTCAAGATCGACAAAACTGGAAGAAATTAGGGGAGGCGTATGTTCGACTTTGGATGCAGAAGGTTAGATAATGATGACGATAAGGATTTTTACAGTTGTCGCCGCCTTTATTCCTTCAGCCAACGTTCCAGTCGTTTCTGTTCTGCCATTCTCCGTCTCTAAGGTCTCGTCTTTCTATGGTCTCGTCCACTTCATCCCTCCATGATCTTCGAGGTCTACCTCTTCTTTTCTTTCCTATTGGGCTCCAATCCGAATTCTTTGATATCCACCTGGTAAGATCTGCTCTTCTCACATGTCCATACCAAATTAAACGTTTTTCTTCGATGTAGCTGAGTATGTCTTGTTCTACTGCCATTCTTCGTTTTATCTTCTCATTTTAATGCGATGTAGTCTTGTCACTCTGCAGCTTCTTCTCATGAAATCCATTTCAGTTGCTGTAAATTTGGCCGTGTTTCGTTTGTTCATTATCCAATTATCTGCTCTATAGGTCATTACACTACGTACCAATGTGTTATATATTTTCTTCTTTGTATTTCTGATAATCTGTCTATCCCACAGTACCCCGTTCATTTTTTTAATACATGTTCTTGCCTGTACTAATCTGCTTTAGTTTCTGCTATGTTTTTTTACTTCTTAGTTTGTAGGTGTTTCTGGTTCTAACTCTATTTGTGGTTAGAGCTTCACGATATTCGATAAAAATATCTTATTTATTTATTTTATTTATTTAAAACTTTACAAACACTATAAACTAATAGTAGTTACATGTAAAATGAAGTACTTACTAACTAAGAATATAAACCTAAAACTAATAAGCTAAGTAAATGAAAAAGGAAGGGAGTATTTGTGTTTTATGAAATACCTTAAACCTAGTGCTGATGTGCAAGCAATGTTCTAAGGTCCATGATTTTTACATTAAATATGTCTATATCAGTTAGTCCATTGAATACTTCATTATATATTTTTAACATATTATTCACTGGTGACATATTTCTATAAGAACTTGTATAAAATAGATCTGGGTTGGTTATCCTTAACCTACTTTTAGGTACTCTTAGGTAAACAAACTCAATTAGATCACAGTCTGTGTACTTAATACTATTAACAATTAGGTATATAAACATAATGGCCCGACTGTTTCTCCTAGTGGCAAGTGACTGCAACTGAAACGAATCCAACATTACCCTGTAAGAGACCATATATGGATATTCCTTGTTTTTCCTTAGGTATAAAAATCTTAGAAATCGTTTTTGAACTTTTTCGATCCTTTCTGAGTTTGAAAATGCAATTGGAGACCAGATGTTTGAAGCATATTCCATATGTGGTCTCACCAGGGCATTATAGAGTTTTATAATTGTGTTTATTCTGAAGTTATTGCTATTTCTAATAACAAAACCCAAGGCACGATAGGCTCTGTTAGTTATTTCACAAAAGTGTGTATTGAACTTCATGTTTGTTTGAAATGTAACTCCAAGATCCTTCATAACACTCACTCTCTGCACTCGATCACCGTTAATACAATAATCTTCAATAATACTGTTAAGTTTTCGAGTATATGAGACTACTGCGCACTTTTTAACGTTAAGAGTCATTTTCGAATTGTTGAACCATTGAGTAACTGACCTTAAATCATCCTGCAATTTAACTACATCTTTCTTATTAGAGATGGTTTTAAAAAGTTTAAAATCATCGGCATACATTAAGCTGCTACAAGATTTAATACAGTCTGGCAAGTCATTAATAAATAAAATGAAGAGCAATGGTCCAAGTTTGCTCCCCTGTGGAACTCCCGAGGATGACACAAATTGGTGGGAAAAGCAATTACCTACTTTAACTGTGTTCTTCCTATCTGACAAATAAGATTTTAATAAATTAAAAGCTTTTCTTGAGAATCCAAACTCTACCAGTTTATTTAAAAGAATACAGTGATTGACCTCATCAAATGCTTTTTCACAATCAGTATAGAGAACGTCCAACTGCTCCCCTGCCTCAATAGCCTTAGTAATATGTTCAGAAAAAACACAGAGATTTGTTACTGTTGATTTGTCACTTACAAAACCATGCTGGGATTTGCTAATTTTACTCTTGACATGAGTGTATATATCCTCATAAAGAATTCCTTCAAAAATCTTAGCAACACTATTTAACAGGCTGATAGGTCTATAGTTTTGGATGTCATTTTTTTTATCTTTTTTATGTATTGGAGAAATTGTTGCCATTTTTAAGATATCTGGGAAATATTCCTGTTCAATCGACATATTAAACAAGAACGCCAGAGGTTTAGCTAAGGGTTCTGCCAATCCCTTATAGATATATGGTGGTATTTCATCAGGGCCTGTAGATTTTTTGGGTTTAAGTTTTTTGATACTATTTATAACATCCAATTCTGTGATATGTTTAAAGGTAAATGAACCCCACTCAGTACTGTGAGAGTGACAATGTGTACAGTCAGATGTGTCATATACTGATGCAAAATATTTAGCAAATGCACTTGCAATATCAAAAGGTGTATTAAACTTGGAGTTATTTAATGTCATTTCTATAGGAATTCCACTATTTTTATATTTTGACTTAAAAAATGTCCAGAATTTGTTTGGTTCAGCAACTAGATAGTTTTCAAGTGAACGTTTATATAATTTATACTCATATTTGGTTTGATTTTTAATATCACTTCTTAACAGCTGGAATTCAGCATTCTTAGTTGATGAGCACAAACGACGAAGACTATTTTTTTATATCGGTATTGTATTGATATCGTATCGAAAATCAATACGATACCGATACAATACATACCTTAGCAATATTAATGTCGATACGATACTCATTATTTGAAATCAATACAATATTCTTGTATTGTTGAAACGCCTGCCTCGATAAACACCACCGAAAAAATAAAACACGACGTAAGTGCTGCATAAGGTCTATTATACAGTTAAAATATTATAGGAGTTATAAGACGCAAAAGCGCGTATGCTCTCCATTGGTGTAAGAGAGAAGGAAGATGAAGCCAATAACTCATCAGATGATAAAAGGGGAGGATGATAAAATCATCAGATAATATCGATATTTTTGAAAAGGAAATTGAAAACTACTTGCAATGTCAAGACCTGGACCAGACACAAATAGTTTATTGTACTGGAAATCATACAGTATTGTTTTCCCCGTTTTATCTCGGTTAACTAGGGATATTTTGTGTATCCAAATGACGTCCGTACTAGTCGAGCGGCTCTTTTCTGAAGCAGCGCTGGTTCTAATGAATAAAAGGATAATTAAAATATAAAAGTATCAAATAACTCATTTGTGTAAACAAATGAATAAAAAGCTCTTTGAAGGATTACATTTTTTTTAGGTTAAAATGTAATTTCTTCTATTTCTTGTAAATTTTTTTCTAGAGATTTTTTTAATGAAGACAGTGAGAAATGAATAAAAAATTGTTTTTTTTATTAATTTAATCCTTTTTTGTCGATATTTTATCGAGTATTGTATCGATATAGTATCGAAATCAATATCAATACGATATCTTTGTAAAACAGTATTGCCGATATCGATACACGATACGATACTTCATTGGCATAACCAATACCATACTCGATACTTGAAAAGTATCGATATTGTATCGTATTGTGAAGCTCTATTTGTGGTACTTCTGTATAGTTTTTTCATCTTAGTTTCTTCATATCCTGTAAAACTATTTTCTGTGTATGTTATTACACATGAATTTGTATCAAGAGGGCGCAAATTTCTTAAATGAAAAATTTTGTTTATGTACAAGCAATATTCCTGTCAATATTTAAGATAGGATATATTACGCTCCGGTGCATATTATTCATGTTTTTCTTAATTAATGTGAACCTGTTTTATTTTAGAAGATCGCTAAATTTGCATATATTGTTATGCCGCAAATGCTTTCAATGCGGTAAGTAAAATAACACAAACAAATGACCTAGCCACACGATTTACAACTGCGTCACAGTGGGGGACACCCTGTATACCTGTCCGATCAGCTCCCCACGAATCTAGCTATATATGTACTTATATATTAATACAAATTATTTGTTTTATTTCTACCACTAATAAATATGTCTGTGTATAAATAGCAGCTCTAATAAATATTTCATAATTGTGATCGTAAACTAACACGTCAAATCTAAAAATTTATTTACTCTGTATAGTATTCGATGTTTCAACACCGTTTTTTATGCTGTGCCTCTGCCTCCTCATTCGGTTTCTTTTGATTTATTTTTTATTAGTATGTTAACGTTGGCCCCGTGGGTAGCTTGCCTTATTCTTGTTCAAATATGTCAGGATGGCTTTTCGCCTCCTTTCAGTTTCATTTTTTTAGTGGTGTTTTCAAAATTAATTATCTACCGGTTTTTTCTGTTCTTACGCATTTTTAATATCAAATATCTATTAGTCCAGAAAGAGAAAGCCACTGCGCATCCGCTAGAAAAAATATTCTGATTCGTTTTCTTTTTGTACAATCTTACTCATAAGGGACTCCTTTTATATTAATAAATTATTAATAAAAAAAGAATGTGTGTGTACTTTGTACGCACGTAAGAAGTTATACTTCTACTACATATTATGTGATTTTTAAGACAATACCAAAAATTTAAAAAAATAAAAGAATAAAACGCACACAAACACATTGAAAAATGCCACAAAGAAAAAATGATTTCTGAACGATAATAATTGTTGGCAAAAATTTTAAATACGCATTTTCTGAAAAAAAAATTATATAACAAATATACTTACAATCATAACATGCATAAAAAAATAAAAAAATAAAACTTGCATCGGGAATTGAACCCTTGAATTTCGTGCCGCTTTGACTCGTAACCGAAGCGTAGACTCACTCGTCCAATCCCACATTATTTATCATGTGGAAAAATACGGTAACTGAACGTTTTACTGTTTGACAGTTGTTTTGAAAATTAAATTATGTAGTTTTTTGTGGAAGAAAATATAAAAATATAACAAAACAGTAAGAAAACAATATATTAGATGAAGATTGGTAGAACTTTTGTTGGTAATCAAATTAAGTATGTAAATCAAAGCATTACATACCTACTAGATAAAAAAATCTACGCCAAAAAATCATAATTTACAAATAAAAATCGAACCTAATTTGGGATTTCTCTCTAAAATCCGCATTCTTGAGAAAATAAATGTATGTATTTCAACCTAATCCAAATGTATAATTACAATATGATTATAATAAAAACTACTTACCAAATTAGAATGAGTTTTTCTTGTCCAAAATAGTCCAAAATTCCAAAAATATAGGTATATGAAAACTATTTAAAAAGGCAGTATAACTATTAACTAACTTTTGTTTGTTGTTTCTTTTCACACAAATTTTAAAACGCAACAACCATAAATAATCTAACTACAGCTGTGCCACAGCCGCCATATTGAATAATTTTTGACATGTCATTTGAACATCCAATCAGAACAAAGTTATAATGCGCATGCGCCCGGTCGCTAGGTTTTCCCATATACAAATTTACCCTCCATCGCCGGTAAAGAAGTATAACTTCAAAAATTTGCATGTTGCCAGGGTCAAAAAGTGGTCAAACATTTTATAAACGTTTTTTGCTTTTTTCCTAAAACTATTTTTTTTTTCATTAAACAAAGTTTTTTTTAGGTTTTTTGGGTCATTCCAAATAGAAAAGGTCTTTAGTGACTTTTCTCTAAAGATGATAGTTTTTGACATATAAGCGATTAAAAATTTAAAAATTGCGAAATCGGCCATTTTAAACCCTCAAAAACTCGGTGAAAAACTGAACATTTCAATATTGCCAAGGTAGTTAGATATTATTTAAACATAGGTTGATGAAATCCCGAAGAGTTTTTTGCAATAGGATATCGAAAACCGCGCTGTTTTTTAATTGCTAATCAAACGGGCGCGACACTATTTTCAACCGTTTAGAGAGTTTCAAAACTATCATATTTCGAGAGAAGTTACCTAAAATATTTTCTATTAATTTAGGATCATCCAAAAAAAAACTAAAAAAAATTTGTCCGATACAAAAAAATTAGTTTTAGAAAAAAAAAACAAAAAAAAGTTCAAAATTTTTTTACCGCTGTTTAACCCTGGCAACATGCAAATTGGTTAAAAGGTTACTTGTTCAAACAAGATGGTGAAAAAAAATTGAATCCTAATATTTTTCCGCGCATACATTTACGCATATTGGCATATTACATATACATGCAATGGTTGAAAATAGTGTTGCGCCCGCTTGATTAGCAATTAAAAAACAAAGGGGTCTTCGATATTGTACCTATTGCAAAAACTCTTCACAATTTTGTCAGTCGATGTTTAAAGAATATCTACCTACCTTAGTCCTGTCGCCAGGGGGGGTACAACGGCCTCGTTAATTCAGATGGACTTACTCAAGTTTTTTTTATGTATTTTGACCCGTAGAACACGAATTTTTTGGGTAACAGTTGATCCGGATGTCGATAAGATTGTTATAGACCAAGAACTTGAGGAATCAAATAACAGCGATTTTTGGCAAAACAAAACAATATTTTGTATTTTTTGGGCCATTTTAAGTAAAAAATATTTCTACAAGTTTTTTCGTAGGATGCACAGTTTTCGAGATAAACGCGGTTGAACTTTAAAAAAATCGAAAAATTGCAATTTTTGAACCCGAATAACTTTTGATTAAAAAATAAAATAGCAAGTCTGCTTACCGCATTTGAAAGTTTAAGTCAAATTATATCGGTTTTGATTATTTGCATTGGTAAAAATTTATTTTTTTATTGTTTAACAAAGCTATACTGCCCTGTTAAGAATAGAAGTCGTAACTGACAAAATCCCTATTTTGAGATATTCCATGTTTTAGATTTGATTAACTGCCATCAACTGTAATGACTCATTAAAAATCTTGTTACAACATCGCAATATATTTTTTGAGTACAAATTTAATGAGTGCGTGCAATTTTCTTTCAGAGTATTTGAAATTAGACTTTTGATAGATACGACATTTAATCCTAACAAATCATAAAAATAAGGTAAAGTAAAAAGTCTTATCTTAATCAAAGTTATAGTTTATTAAGATAAACAAAATAACATAAAGTCATAATTAGTTTTTTTAATCATGTAAAGCTCCAGGTTCCATTGCAGTTGGTAAATTATTCTAAAACGTTTGTCTGCTTTTAGGCATGTGTTCACACGGATCTACGAAAAAAGGTCGCCAACAATTGGTCGAGCGAAAAAATGTCGCGCACATTTGAGCGCGTATCAAAAGGTCGCCGGCGAAAAAACAGCGCCGACGAAATAAGGTCGCGTGCAATTGATCGCGCGAAAAAAGATCGCGTCAGAAAATATGTTTTCATTTGCATACTTTAACTTTCCTTCACACTTAATCCAGGCTTAGGTCAGATTTAGATGATGCAATAGAACTAAAGGATTGCTGTTAAATAATGACCCAAACAGTTAAATATTTTCTTATTAGTCATTTTAACCTATTGGTAAAAAATATTTCGTCAACCCAATATTGACTTCTAAATGACTTTAGTTTTATTTTCCACTTTAAATAATAGGAAAATAATTGGAAGTAAATAATCCTATTTGAAATTGATCATGTAAAATGTTCGACCAATTTAATGGTCGAATTAAGGTAATTTTAACTGTAAATGTTGTAGGGAAAGTACCTAGAGGTATTATTTCACGACTTGGCAGTGTCGCAAAATTTACCCTTGGTTATTTAAGAGTAAGTTTTAATATAAGCTTAATATATTTTACAGGGTATATACTACATATAGATAGGGTAGGTTAAGGGCTACCATCTTTATTAAAATAAAATTTCCCAAATAAAATAATGATATTGTGGTTAAAAATTATATAACAGGCACAATTTCATTAATACATTGTCACTGGTGAGTACTTATTGAAGATATCATAGTTAAAGAATACATTTATATTAATAACAGATTTGCATACTTTAACTTTCCTTCACACTTTATCCAGGCTTAGGACTGGCAGTTAGTAACTGGCGTGTTTAAAAGTTTTTTTAATTTTAATTTTTTTATTTTTTTCTAATTTTTATTTATTTTTTTTTATTTTTATTTTTTTGTGTTTTTTTAATTTTTATTTTTTTTTTTGTTTTTTTTAAATTTTTTTTTTAATTGTTTTTTAGTTTTTTATACTTGCAGTTGAAAATTTTGGGCAATTCCTCTTAAATATTCTAGATTTGGCCGGTTCCCGTATTGCAAACAAATCGTTTTTATTCGCCGCGCTGTATCTTTATAAATTTTTTTTTGAGGTTGTTGGTTTCCAGCTATGTATTGCTCCACTTTTAATCGATTTAAACTCTCTTCTTTCTTTAGCCCCGTAATAAACTTCCATAGATTTGGGTGTGCTGCATTTAATATCGAGGAGAAGCTGTTGTGCCAACCTTCGACAGCATTATTAGTACGCGGTAGATCTTCCTCTATAAATTCGAAGCAATTCCAAAGATTCCTTGGAAACATTGGCGGTCTTCTTTGTTGTCGTCGATCCAATCTGCCTATCCATACATCCTCAAAGTAGTTTATTAAAGGTGTTAGTAAATTTTCATTTTGAGTGTAAAACTCGCTGTCCAGTAGCTCTCCGAATGTTGCAACAACATCTACTTCAGGTACGAAGGCTAGGGCTGCCAATTGTCGCAGATGTAGAGCAAAATTCGCGTCTTCTGTATAAACTTGTTGCAGTCCTGTACCTTGCATGTTTCTCCACAAACATTGTGTGAAATGAAAGAAACATCCACGGATTCTGACTTCAGGAAACTCTTGTTGTAAAGCATTAATTGCTGCTTTTTCATAATCCACCATTATTGTTGTAGGACGTAAACCTGGTCGTAACGTTTTTAATTCATGGAAGAGTCGAGTGTATGTTGCCTGAGTTTTATTAGGAAGTAGAGCAAAAACAGTTGGAATAACGTTGCTATACTGTACGCCATGTATTGTATACAGCTGACTAAACAATAGAGGAGTACATGTGAATGTTCCATCGGCATACCAGTGTTCACAGCTCGCCATCAAAGTTAAATTTCTTTCAGTGGAAAATATTAAAATTCTCTGTTCGTTTGGACCACTGTCAAATAAAAGAAACGGTTCGCCGTTATTGTTTCTGGTGTATTCTTCCGGAATAATAAGCTCTGTTAAGCTTCTTGGATTTGCCGGAATAGCTTCCACTCTTTGGCGTGTGTTCTGAATAGTTCGCTTTAGGGATGAAATAGAAGGTAGCTGCCCAGTTGCACCCACAGACACTTCTTGTGAAACGGTAGCTATGATTCCTTGTGTTGTTAGTTCAACTTGATGAGCCAGTTCTTTCATTCTGTTACAAGCCTTTTTTGCTTCTAATATTGACGCATCGGCAACGTGGTTGTGACTTGTACTTTTCACTACTTCATCTCCCACTGTGTGAACTCTCCCGGTACATTTATGCTTATTGTACTGAGCGCACTTCCAAATTGTCTTTTGATCAATCGTTTTTTCCTTTCTATGGATATATCCATTATACACCAACATATTGGCACCTTTTTGACTCTTTACGTAAGTTAAGACCATCTTGACAAATCGACATGCTAATGAATAATGAGATATACGATATTTTTCCCATCTTCTTATACATCCAAAATACATTAAAAAGTAATAAAAGTACGTTTCACGAATATGGAATAATAATTACCACATTAGTGAATAACGCACAATTAGACAAAGAACTTTTGTACAATATTTATTTTAGCATTTCCAATAATGTCTTATCGTAATGACTTCATGGAATTCCTAATAAATACCTACACAATAAGGTGCCCTTATCTAAACTACTTATTCTTCACTAATCTGCATAACGACTTTCTACTAAGAACCAATTATGCTAATTACCGGTCTCTGAAAATACCAAAAATAGGTAAACTGGTACCTGGTATTCGTTTGTATGTAATATATACTGTAAATAGAACTATTATTACTGTACATTTTTAACGATATCCGATTAGGAAGAGCAAACACTTTTAAACACGCCAGTTTTTTGCTGACAGTCCTAAGCCTGTAAAAAGTGTGAAGGAGAGTACCTTTCTGAATTTAGATCCATATATTAAAATTATTCACGTAGAACAAAAAAAATACTTTCTTCATGTTAAAAATTGTTCAATTTTCAAGTATATTCACTTGAATAACCTGAAAATACCATATGAAATAATTTCCCATTCTCCTATATTTCCCATCTTCCTACACATCCAAAATACATTAAAAAGTATTTAGATATACGTTATTTTTCCCATCTTCTTATACATCCAAAATACATTAAAAAGTAATTAGATGGAATTCCAAGACTAATCGGCTCATAATGCATAAAGTTAAAGTATGCAAATAGAATTTCTTTAGAACCTTTTTGAAAACCAATTGAATGGTTTTAATAATGTAAAACATGACGCGATCTTTTTTCGCGCGATCAATTGCACGCGACCTTATTTCGTCGGCGCTGTTTTTTCGCCGGCGACCTTTTGATACGCGCTCAAATGTGCGCGACATTTTTTCGCTCGACCAATTGTTGGCGACCTTTTTTCGCGACACCGTGTTCACACAGTTTGGATATAATTACTTGTTTTCTTTCAGCCGTTATGCCTCTAGGAATGGAATTGGGTGAAGGTTTTGTCATTCCGTTTTGCAATCTTTGCATTCAGAATGTTTACTTCACTTTCTGTCTCTGAGGTGAAGCTGGTTTTGTACGAAAAAGTATATTTACCTATAGAAAAATTTACTTGAACCATTTGATTTAGGTTTGGCCTGGTATTAATTTGATTCAGTTTATATGCAGAAGTACCATCTTGTCATTCAAAAAAGTCAGCTAATTCCATAACAATTACTTTAAAAAACTTTTCGACCTTCTAGATACAACACTAGCTGTGGTTTTCCGTTTGGTTACTTGTTCAGAGCGTTATTAAAAATAAAATTTTTCTGTTCGTCTTTTTGCAATTTCCAAAATTCTCCATTTATTTCTGTTCGTCTCGCTTCTGTAATTTTTTCGGAACATCTCCTCTTGCAAGAGATACAAGATGGTTTTACACGGTGCTTAGCAATTGTGGCTGTTAATTTTCTTTTTTTTTTTCTCATTGCTAGGCTCTCTTTAAATTTCTTTCGTTTACGGATTTCCCCTGTTTTAGTTAAATTGTCGTTTTCTGCCCTTTCAACAGATACATATATCTACCAAGATGTCTTGAATAAAATGGAGACAGTCTTCCTTATCTTCTTCTTCACCTTTGGAATCAGATTCTTCAGGAACAACATTTGCAGCTCTCAAAGTTACATCACTAATAATCTTCACTTTATTTTAACCTTTTATGTTTAATTTCGGTTCCTCAATTTCTTCCGTCTCTGAATCTGACAAAATAAAATCGGGGTCATTATCATGCTGAAGTTTCGGTTCCTCACTTTCTTCCGTCTCTGAATCTGACAAAATAAAATTGGGGTCATTATCATGCTGAATTTTCGGTTGATCACTTTCTTCCGTCTCTGAATCTGACAAAATAAAATCGGGGTCATTATCATGCTGAAGTTTCGGTTCCTCAATTTCTTCCGTGTCTGAATCTGACAAAATAAAATCGGGGTCATTATCATGCTGAAGTTTAGGCTTCTTCACGACACGTCGTCGTAAACTATGTATTTTCTCTCTTTGTTGGTTATTTAAAATATGCAGCATTTTAAATGCTCTGCTATTTCTGTCCATTGTTACTGGTTCAGTTAATAAACTTTAATGTAAACACACTTAAAAACACTATAACAATAAGATTAATACTAGAAAATCAGATACGCCGAATAACGCTTACAACCGGTTAAATTTTAGGTTAAGAAACTAAAAAGGCGGGAACACTATGAATAATTATATAGGTTATATCTTCCTATTGTTAGAATATTTTGTCGAAACTACACAATTGTTAAGCAAATTTGTCGTAACTACAAATCGTCTTGTGAAGATACGACTAAAAATGTTAACAAATGGAGATTCGACAAATTGGCTTAACATAAACTGTATGAATGCAGATCCGACAAAATTTTAAAATGGAATAACTTATTTTTAAACAGCAGATATGCCTTTCATTCTTAACATATAGGTAGAGTATTTGGCTATCAATGTGTTGGCGTTATAACCTAAGAAAACTCAAAATTGCAGATACGACTTCTATTCTTAACAGGGCAGTATAAACACGTAGGGTTTCCCGTGCTTTTACATGCGTTTTAACGCATGTAACGTAGAAATAGTCTTGATTGCACTAGTACCTATTCTACCTACTCGTTCGATTTTAAATGAGAAATCATAGAAACATCACTCACGCACTAGTGGTTTGTAGCTTTGTTTAACAATAACACAATAAATTTTTAGCAATGCAAATAATCAAAACCGACATAATTTGACTTGAACTTTCAAAGGCGCTAAGCAGAATTGCTATTTTATTTTTTAATCAAAAGTTATTCGGGTTTAAAAATTGCAGTTTTTCGATTTTTTGAAAGTTCAACCGCGTTTATCTCGAAAACTGTGCATCCTACTAAAAAACTTGTAGAAATATTTTTTGCTTAAAATGACCCAAAAAATACAAAATATTGTTTTGTTTTGCCAAAAATCGCTGTTATTTGATTCCTCAAGTTCTTGGTCTATAACAATCTTATCGACATCCGGATCAACTGTTACCCAAAAAATTCGTGTTCTACGGGTCAAAATACATAAAAAAAACTTGGGTAAGTCCATCTGAATTAACGAGGCCGTTGTACCCCCCCTGGCGACAGGACTACCTTGGCAATATTGAAATATTTCTTTCTATATCCTACACATTTTACAGATTTCAACAGTTTTCTCTTATTATTTACTGATTTCCTGATACATATGCAACCAACCATATTTCAATTTCAAATGTTCATATTTCATTAGTGTTAATGCTTCCATTACCACTTCCTTCTTAACGTTTATTTCTTCATTTGTTGTCACGTCTGATGTTGCTGGTTTATTATCGTCACTTTTAACAAAAAAAGGAGCAAAAGTAGTATGCTCACGTTTCCTTCTGAATGTGTTTCGTTTTTATTAGTTCGTTCATCTCTTTTCTTTGTCCTCTGATCATTCTCCATATTTCCTTTTGTGTTCCGTAGAAGTCGTGTTCCATCAGTTTTGAGAGGCTCTCTCAGCGTTCTCTTTTTATTTGTATTCGTTTCATTTCTAATTCGTTTATAGTGGTTGTATGTCTATTGTCTTTGTAGTGTTCTCTATTGTAAAAATACTTTCTTCTCCTCCCATTTTTTCCCTCTCTAAACCATGGGTTTTTCTTTTTTGATATGTTCATCAACTAGCCTATATTTGTCCACTGCTGAACGTAGGCCTCCCGTAAAAATGTCCACCTATTTCTATCTTGAGCTTCTTGCATCCAATTTGTGGTGATGCGCTTGATATCATCCGTCCATCTAGTCGGTGGTCGTCCTCTGCTTCGATATGCCTCCTGCCTTGGTCGCATTCCAGAATCTTTTTTGATATGTTACTGTTCATTATATTTCTCTTTGATATCTTTTTCGATATGAATTTTTTTTGATATGTTACTGTTCATTATATTTCTCTTTCCAAGTGCTTCTGGTGCTGCGTTAATTATGTTATTTTTAAGTTTTCTAATATATACATATTCCATTCTCAGCAACCTTCTCTGATTGTCTAGTAGGATTCTTTTTCTATGTAAGTTTCCGTGGATTCCGTATTTTATTCCTTCGACTCTGATTTTTGTTTATGTTAGTGCCTCTTTCTTGGTTGTTATGTATTTCATGATACTTTTTATTTTACATAATACTAGGCTATGATCGCTACCTGCATCTGCTTAGTTAAATCATCTTACGTGAATTATTTTCGAGTTAACTATAACATAATATATTATAGATCTTTGTCCACGGGTATTATTGAATGTATATTTCTGTTGGATTATGTGTTCAAAAAATATGTTGTTGATTCTAAGTTCAATATTCTTGCAGAAGTTTAACAGTAGGTTTCCATTTTTGTTTTTGGCATTCCCGTTATATTTTTTCTTAATTATCAATCCAGTTCTGAGGCTTCACATTGCTTCTTTGAGTAGTATTTGAGTTTGCGATTGATAATCACCAATTTACGGTATTCAATCTCGCTTAAATTTTATCTGGCCTTAGGATTGGCTGTGATAACCATAGAGCTACTCGATTCACCTCGCAATTGCTCAGGTTGTGTTTTCAACGTGTAACAATTTCAACGTGCACCAATTTCATAACCGCCAGAAAATTTAACATGTTAATTTCACCAAAAAAAAAACAAAGTGTATGGTTATTACAGCAAATCCAATTAGATGTAAATTGGAGCTGGAGAGTCAGATAATAGAACAAGTGATCTTAAGATCTTAAATATCTCGGCATCACACTATCTAGCTACGGAAGGCACGAAACAGAAGTAGAACATCAAGTGAATAGAACAAACACACCCGCAGGTTGCCTGAATGCCACAATATGGAGAAATAAAAATATCGGAAAAGAAATAAAAGCAGAATTTACAAAACAGTCATTAGACCAATAATGACGCGGCAGAAACACGACCCGACACAGAGAGGACAAAAAGATTGCCAGAAACAGCGGAGATGAAAACCCTTCGAAAAATCGATGGTAAGACTCTATGGGACAGAGCTAGAAGTACAGATATACGACAAAGTAGAAAGGACAGCGAGAGACGGTTCCCCAATAGGAAGACGATAAGTGGGAAGACCACGAAAAGGATGGAGCGACAACTTACTAGAGGCACATTTAAAAACAGACAGTCATGTCTATACAAAAAGAAGAAGAGGAAGAAGAAGTAGAAGTATTTTTCAATATCAGTTCTGAAAATTTTATATTCGTTCTTGATAGCAATAGCCTACAAAAAAACCAGATAAAATTTGTATTTATTTTATGAATTTAGTTTCCACCTGATGTATGAATAGTCCAGAGAAATAAGATTTTTCTCGTGACCCATCCCCCTCCAGGCCGAAACCAAATTTTTTGAGTAGTATGGACATCTATATTAATAACCTGCAGCCTTAATAACCAGTTTCCTGCAGCCGATTTTGATGATATACATAGTTAGAAACAAATGAAGATCAAAAAACCGTAAATTTTCGCTTTTTTCGTCTATAACCAAAAAGTTAAGCATTTTAAAGAAATTTGAGAGTAAGAAACTCATAAATCGTCTAAAAAATTTCAATATGGCGTTCGCTGAATATGTCTATCCTTATTGGTTGCTTAGAAAATTGCAAAATGAATCATAAATTTTGAGTTTTTATAAATATTCATAACTTGATTTTTTGCTTACTTATAAACAATTAGAATAACTTTTTAACCGTTACCAGTAGAAAAATTTTTTTTTTCATATTTGGAAAGACTGAATTTTTATACACATTTAGAAAGAAAAACAATTGTCCTATGACAATTAGGGACGAAGTTAGCCCCCCCTTTTTTTTAATTCACATGTTTTTGCAAAATAACTTTGCAGTATTTAGTATTATTTTTTGTCATTTTTTTAATTAGATTAATAGTATAAATCTTCTTCTTTCATAAACTATCCAAAGTAATAATGTAACTTCATCATTTTCTGACTTAAAGCGTTGCAAAAAAATTAATTTGGGATAAACAAATTAAATACATTTTAAACTATTTGACCAATTGCTTTGAAATTTAGGATATGATTCAAGCACCAGAAGTCTCAGCATTCCGTGTAATAAGAACGTTCTGAGTTAATTTTTACATAAGTTATGAATATTTATAAAAACTCAAAATTTATGATTTATTTTGCAATTTTCTAAGCAACCAATAAGGATAGACATATTCAGTGAACACCATATTGAAGTTTTTTATACGATTTATGAGTTTTTCACTCTCTAATTTGTTTAAAATACCTAACTTTTTGGCAATAGACGAAAAAAGCGAAAATTTACCGTTTTTTGATCTTCATTTGTTTATAACTATATATGTCATTAAAATCGGCTGCAGGAAACATATAGGTTATTAATATAGATGTCAATACTACTCAAAAAATTTGGTTTCGGCCTGGAGGGGGTTGTGTCACCAACAGGATATTTTTTTCCTTATTTCTCTGAACTATAACTAAGATAAACTAAACCAGTACTCTATACATTATCATCATCATCAATTGTTGGAGGTATAGTCCTTCGTGAGTCTTGGCCTGCCTCAAAACATTCTTCTATCCTTCCCTGTCGCATTTTTGTATTCTCCAACTCCTCACTCCAATCTCCCTTAAATTTTCTTGCACATCGTCCATATATCTGAGTTTTGGTCGCACATTTCTTCTTCTTCCTATCGGCCCATTTAGCATAGTTATTTTGACAGGATCACATTAATTCATCCTCATAACATGGCCCACCCATCTTAGGAGGTTTATCTTAATAACTTTCATGATATCTGTATAACCAAAACGTATATAGAATTCGAAATTATATCGCCTTCTTCACAGACCCTGTTCATTAACTTCGCCATAATACTTTTCTTTCAAAGATTCGTAATAGGTAACTAGAGTTGCACAAGTTTGACTTGAATTTTTGAACTTGACTTGAGTTTGACTTAATTTCAAGTCAAACTCAAGTCAATCCTTCTGACAAATAACTCAAGTCAAGTCAAACTGGTCAATCGTACAGGTTTGAAAATTCAAACTGTTTGTCAAACTAGTTTGAAAGAGTTTGAAAAATAATTTATTTAGTAGATATACTTTTTTATCGAGATTGACATGTTAGTTGCCAATTAAGATAAGAAAATTAATAATACAATGAGTTCCACATAAAAGTATCTTGATATAGAAAGCAATTATAATTAAAATAGGGTCGTAATTTTTTTGAAAATTATTCCTGTATGCTTAGAATTGCTTGTTGGCAAGTTTCGTTTCATCGATATAACTTTTTTATATTTGAGTGTTACTAGATTAAAACAAAAAATTCGTTGGATAGTTTTTTTATCATACCAAGTGTAATTTAATCTACTTTAACAAAAATTTATGAAGGAACAACAAAATATTATATTTTTGATAGAATAGGTTTAATGAATATTTTGCCACTCTGCAATGTCGTCTTCAAGAATTAGTTCACTATTTGTCATTTTATAACGCTGTTCTTTATTTTTACATAATACAAGTATGCACTTTTCAATTTTCATTGTTTTGAAATCACCTGCCGCAATATCAAATAAATCAGTATATTTATTTTTCTTAATTAATTTTGCATCGACTACAGATTTTTTTTCTCTTAATTTTTGTAATAAACAAGCCAAACATATACTTCTTAATATAAACTACAAACTAATTTGCAGAGTAGCAGAGTACAGATTCAGACCTATTCAAATAAGTCAAAATAAAAGTCGGTACGCTCTCAATTAGAATTGGAAATAAACACGTTGCGCAATATGATATTCAAACTTCAAACTGCTTGAAGAAGTTTGATTTCAAACCTAAAGATATCGAAATCAAGTCAAGTTAAACTTTTTTACAAAAAAAGTTTGGTTTTGAATATTTTTTTCAAATTGGTTTGTTGAATAAAATCAAACTAGTTTAACTTGATGCATCTCTAGTAATAACTCGAACTCGAGGCTGTGTTTATTAACCATTTGATATTTCCTTGAAATTTTTTAACTTAATTAATCATTTTTAAGCTGTTCTATATCTCTAATAATGTTTAAGGTAATAAATGATTAAATAAGGAATTTCATAGACTCTATTGGTTTCGTTTTTCCTTTTGTAGATTAATCAAAAATTATACTGCATACTTAGGATGATCAGTTAAGATCCCTTCCATTTAATTAATAGCAAACAAATATTTTTAAATGCGATACTGCCGATAATTTCCGCTGCAATCTCCAATCAAAATCTTTACCTCTTAGGTACACTGTAAATCGCAGTCATAACTTCTGAAAGCGTTGAAACCTCATTAAACAACACGTAATACAATTTCCTCGGCAATTTAACCTAATCTAACATTACCTTCTAATGTAAGCAATATCATAAAACGAAAAATTAATTACCCGGGACATAATTCAATGATCCATTATAAGAGTACATTAATACGCTCATTAACTGGCCGATATTTACGATTAATATCGTCACGTCTACGGTCGAGTATCCACACCACGTCTGACTGTGCGATCCGTATCCGCGGATTATTAATATCTTTTCAGATTTATGGGACTCTCGGTTACAACATCTTTTACTTTTTCTCTCGAAGTCGAAGTACTATCACATGTCATAGGAAGACTTAATGAGAACAAGTGGGTAAATATGCACAACAAAAGAAAAAATAGTTGTTTCATTAAAAAGATAGGATACGCACGTAGTTTTGTATCGATGAGAACTAACTTTGTCAGAAATATAACATAAATGTTAAAACATTATTCATGGTATACCATACTATTGTGTTTTCAATTTTATCAATCAAAAGCAAAATAAAAATTAAATTAAATTTTTTTTTAAATAACGCGGGCACATAAATTTGATACACCCTGTATATTGAGCTGTAGATATTTCTTAGAATGTAGTTTGGATGTAAGTAGATTTCTCTTTTAATGAGCTTTCCGATGAACCATTAAAGACTTTTGTGAATAATTAAAGTGAAAATAACGATGTATTTAGATTTAAAATGGAAAAAAATTGTTTAGGGTATAGGTAATTATAAATTTCTCGAAATTGATAATTGAAAAGAAAGTTGGAATTTTAATATCTTTATTTCAACACGAGTATATGTTGGAGAACTTCTCCGAAAATAATTAGGATTGTCGGAATAATTTTGAAAATGACTGTTTTGTTTGTCGAATGGAAAAGTCGAGGTTTCTGATGCTTGGCAATGTGGAACGGGAAAAGTAGTTAGAATGATTGAGAGAGTTTGAAAAGGAAGGCATTATGTTTTTGGCATCGCTGAGGAGCGGTTCGACGTTTTAGTGGATAGATAGTTAGCAGATACCAGTGGCTGTTTGATAGTGGAGAATAGTGTTGAAAAGTGGAACGAGAGACAGATCAAATTGAGACGAAATACCTCTTTGATTCTGTAATGTTGTGAGAAGGAGAGCAGAGAATTTTTGGAGTTTTGTTTGAATCGAGTACGTGTCAAAAGAGGCCCGGCTTGTTGGAGAATTGGTGCTGGTATGCTGATAGTTTTGAAGCTGGAGAACGGAGAGGGCTTTGATGAGTAGCCTTTAACATAGTCAACGAGGGAGAGCTGTTTTGGGTCACGAGAAGACATCAGAGTGAGTGAAGCAAAAAGTCAGTCAATTTATGTGAAAGAGATTTTTATGTTCGGAAGCTAAATTTTTGAGTAAAAAGCATATGAATTAAAATTCCAATATTTCAAAAAGTAAATAGTAAATATAGGTAATCTTGCGAATACATAAATTTGTTTTGTTTAGTTTGTTTTACCAAAATCATCGGGAACAAACCGATAAATTGTTTTTTTAACTATAATAAATTTAAGTGGTAAAAATTTCATTCGGACATCTGTGTCCACAGGTTTTTAGATTCGATAGATTTCAGAGTATTGATTTTGATAAATAAAAGACAATTCTGTATTTTTATTTTAATATTTTGCTTTATTTCTTTTCCCAATTTTATCCTGATTAGGATCAACTAAGAGATACTGAACCCACGAGAGAAGATAAGTATAACGTGAGATAATTTGGATTTTTTTTTAATAGTATAAAAAGGCACCCTGAGATTTTTATTCAATTTTTATGTATGATTTGCGACAATTAAATAATTAATCAAATAAATAATAATTAATATAAAATTAATAAGAAGCAGATCATAACAATACATAATTATCGATAGTATCCAGTACAGACCAGTCTACAGTAAACATGTATATAGCTCACAAGGATACTTGTAAAGCTAACTGTCCATTTGAGATAAGATCTCGAAATTAGTCTCAAGGTGCTGTCCATTTGAGATCAATTGCGGTATCGAGATCAGCATGGGAGACTAGTGGGTTATCTGTGGGAGGGTTACAAAATTGGAGAAGAAAACAAAAGGATCTTGAAACTTTATATTTATTAAAGACGTTTCTTATATGAATTTAAACACATCGACAGTTCATCTAAAAGTAAATCAATGAGCTTACATCCATAGAAAAAAATATAAAGGATAACTCACAAGAATTTTCAGCTAATCAAGAGGTGCAAGTGAGAAATAAGGTCAACTCAAAAACCATGGAATTGAAGAGTTTTTTTTAAAGAGAGCTAAAAGTTCTTTATAAAGGTTGGAGAGAACAAGTATATAAATTACGAACTCAATTTCCCCATCCAAAAAGAAGTGCTATACCTATATCATATACGTGATGCGTGTACCCTATGCTATTTATGTATACATACACATAATTAATATACGTACAAAATTTATTTCAGCGAAGTGATGACGGTCGCAAATTCAATAATTTTTCCCCATCCAAGAAGTGCACAACGTCCCTAAAGAAATTTTTCAATTCAAAAATGTATTCGAAGCGATGACGGTCGCTCATTTAATACTTTTTCCCCATCCAAAAAGTGCACAACGTCCCTCAAGAAGTTTTCACTTCAAATATTTATTTCGTCGAAGCGATGATGGTCGCGATGACGGTCGCTAATTTAATACTTTTACCCATCCAAAAAGTGCACAACATCCATAAAGAAGTTTTCACTTCAAAAATTTATTTCGTCGAAGCGATGACAATCGCTAATTTAATAGTTTTCCCCGTCCAAAAAGTGCACAACCTCCCCCAAGAAGTTTTCATTTCAAAAATGTATTTCATTGAAGCGATGACGTTCGCTAATTTAATACTTTTTTCCATTGAAAAAGTGCACAACGTCCCTAAAGAAGTTTCAATTCAAAAATTTATTTCGTCGAAGCGATGACGGTCGCGATGACGGTCCCTGTTCAATACCTTTTCCCCCATCCCAAAAGTGCACAACGTCCCTAAACAAATTTTCACTTCAAAAATTTATTTCGTCGAAGCAATGACGGTCTCTAATTTAATAATTTTTCCCCATCCAAAAACTGCACAACGTCCCTCAAGAAGTTTTCACTTCAAATAGGTATTTATTTCGTCGAAGCGATGATGGTCGCGATGACGGTCGCTAATTTAATACTTTTTCCCATCCAAAAAGTGCAGAAGGTCCATAAAGAAGTTTTCACTTTTTCCATCCAAAAAGAGCACAACGTCCCTAAAGAAATTTTCACTTCAAATGTTTATTTCGTCAAAGTGATGACGGTCGCTAATTTATTACTTTTTCCCATCCAAAAAGTGCACAACATCCCTAAAGAAGTTTTTACTTCAAAAATTTATTTCGTCGAAGTGATGACGGTCGCGATGACGGTCGCTAATTCAATACTTTTTCCCCATCTAAAAGTACACAACGTCCGCAAAAGAAGTTTTCACTTTAAAAATTTACTTCGCCGAAACGATGACGGTCGCTAATTCAATACTTTTTCCCCATCTAAAAAGTGCACAACGTCACTAAAAATTTTTTACTTCAAAAATGTATTTCGTCAAAGCGATGACGGTCGCTAATTTAATACTTTTTCCCCATCCAAATGTGCACGACCCTCAAGAAGTTTTCACTTCAAAAATGTATTTCTTCGAAGCGATGACGGTCGCCAATTTAATACTTTTTCCCATACAAAAAATGCACAACGTACCTAAAGAAGTTTTCACTTCAAAAATTGATTTCGTCGAAGCGATGACAGTCGTCATGACGGTCCCTAATTTAATACTTTTCCCCCATCCAAAAAGTGCACAACGTCCCTAAAGAAATTTTCACTTCAAAAATTTATTTCGTCGAAGCGATGACGGTCGCTAATTTAATACTTTTTCCCAATCCAAAAAGTGCACAACGACCCTCAAGATGTTTTCACTTCAAAAATTAATTTCTTCGAAGCGATGACGGTCGCCAATTTAATACTTTTTCCCATACAAAAAGTGCACAACGTACCTTAAGAAGTTTTCACTTCAAAAATTTATTTCGTCGAAGCAGTGACGGTCGCTAATTTAATACTTTTTCCCCATCCAAAAAGTGCACAACGACCCTCAAGATGTTTTCACTTCAAAAATTTATTTCTTAGAAGCGATGACGGTCGCGATGACGGTCGCCAATTTAATACTTTTTCCCATCCAAAAAGTGCACAACGTCCCTAAAGAAGTTTTCACTTCAATACATATACGTACAAAATTTATTTCGCCGAAGAGATGACGGTCGCGAAATAAATCCTTTTTCCCCATCCAAAAATAGGATTTTAAATTTAAATACTTCTATACAATTTATGTATAGATACACATAATATAGATACGTTCAAAATTTATTTCGCCGAAGAGATGACGCGGTCGTGAAATAAATCCTTTTTCCCCATCCTAAAATAGGTTTTACATTTATTTTAAATTTAAATAATTCCATACAATTTATATATACATACAAATAATATATAGCATAAGCGATGACGGTCGCGAATTCACTGCTTTTTCCCCTATCCAAAAATCGCACAACGTCCCTAAAGAAGTTTTCACTTCAAAAACAGGTTACTGCAGGAAATCTTGGGGACAGTCCTGTAGGTCCGATGGTGGTCCTCCTCTATTATGTGCTTGGTGAATTAGACCTCACCACAGATGCATGACGGGGATGGTAGCTTACCCCACACGTGCAACATATTATACGCATATCGACTATATCGAGTTCTGTGTGTACCAGGTTTTACGTGGTAGGCCAGACAACGGCGGATCCAGCAAGCTTTCAAGAAGGGGGCAATGAAATAAAAAAAAAGTCTCGTCACTCGCGTATACAGAATTCTTTTTCGGTATGGGTTGTTACTTTATTTTTCTTCATGTACCATGTCCTTTCAGAACGTTGGTTACTATCATAGCTATCTTAATTTTATTCACTGCCGTCCTAAATCAACCATGAAGTGCTTTTTCGTCCTGGACTGCGTTTGCCTTCTATTTTCACTTGCATAATATTTTGTAGCAACCTATATTTGAAACTTCTCATTACATGTCCAAAATACTCCACTTTTGTCTTCTTGATACCTTCTATAATCTCAGTAGTCTTGCTAAGACGTTCTAGTATTTTGTGGAGTTTCGAATCTTCTTCACCCAAGATACTTTTAAAATTCTTCTATAGAACCACATTTCGAAAGCCTCAAGGCGATTTAGGTAAGTAGATCGATTTTATTCACAGTCCAAGACTCGACACCATACAGTAAGACCGAGAACACGTACTTTGGAGAAGGAATTCTGTTTTATGTTTCATTCCGTTATTCAGTTGTCAACAGGACACAAAACTCACTATTTATTTTCAATCGTAATTATCTCTTTCTTAAAAAAAGGCGAAACAAGGCGAAGTCTCAAGGAGGGGGCAATTGACTCTATTGACCCCCCCTTGGATCCGCGCCTGAGGCCAGACTTGTTTAAATTTTTATTCTCATGCCGTCTGCTCGCCGAATCTTATTTTTGTCGATTACCAGCGCTGCATCATCTTTAAAAATTTAGTTTAGATCTTCTAAAACGGCATTTAAAAATTATCTTTCTTTCGCTTAACAATAGAATATGACAACAAAAGCTTTTTTAATAGCCCCAAGCATTTTTTAAACAAAATAAAAATTCTTTAAAGGGCCGGGGGCAGGTTAATTACTTTTTAAACCGGCCCAAATTTAGCATAGGATTATATAAATACTAGTTCCAACTTTTAGCAACTAGCCATGTACAAGAATTAAAAAAAAATTGACCAAAAAAAATTTTTTAAGGGCCAGGGGGCCCGGTTAATTATTTTTTTAAACCGGCCCAAATTCGGTATAGGGTTATATAAATTAATGTTCAAACTTTTGGCAACTAGCCGTGTAGAAAAATTTAAAAAAAAATTGTTCGTTCCGACCTTCTGTGGATGCCAATTTTCCTCATGTTCCTCTGCAGAGCTTCTTAATATAGTTATTTTCCTAACTAGTGCAGAAAGTGATACTTTCACGCACGAGACTGCCGTTGACCCCAACGACGCGACAGCGGAGTTCGGGCAAGCAGTTTTGAGTGCGGGGAAGACACTTTCTGCATGAGTTAGGAACAATATTTTTGTCAAAAGCCACAAAAAATAGAGTCATATCAATTTTTATTTAGGAGTGAAAATACACAAATTAATTCTTTGAAAAGGTTGTCAAAACCAAACTTTCAATATAACGGATTAAAACTACGACGATATTGGTTTCCATGACGACGATTTAAAACCGTTGTAATTGTCTACTGATTTGGCTTTTAAAAATTATGTAAAAACAATTTTATTTCATCTAATTATTGCGTTAATTTGATTAAAACATGAACACAATAAGATACATTTGAAATAAATTAGTAAATAATATCTAAATATTAAAATAAAAATGTGTACCATTTTTATTCGGTTGCAATGCGAAGGCAAACCAATCTTACTTTTTAATTAGAATACGGAGTGCAGTCTTCTCCTTTAACCGCGATTTTCTGCTCTTATTGGAGCTTCATCAGAAGGAACGTAGGCACTGTTCTCCATACTCCAACTAAATTGCATCGAGAGGTTTTCCCACACATCGCAACCAAAGTGATGATAATAGGTGGCAAGCGCCATCTGACAATTGCCGTAGAGTAACCAGGTGCAATTTTCAGTTGGAACTTTGCCGGCTGCAGACGGGAGATGTGAATTGCAAGGTGTAGAATTCCTTCCCTTTCGTCTTCACTGCAGCATCCATATGACTTGCAAATTATAGAAGTCTTGGAGGTGTTACCATGAAAATGTACCAATAAGTTTTCAATTTAAAAATCTTTTAGTGATTTTTAATATTTTTCAATATTATTAATATACTATTAGGATTGAAAACTTGCTTCGTCTTTCAATTGCCAGATGGCGCTTGCCACCTATTATCATCACTTTGGTTGCGATGTGTGGGAAAACCTCTCGATGCAATTTAGTTGGAGTATGGAGAACAGTGCCTACGTTCCTTCTGATGAAGCTCCAATAAGAGCAGAAAATCGCGGTTAAAGGAACTGGACTGCACTCCGTATTCTAATTAAAAAGTAAGATTGGTTTGCCTTCGCATTGCAACCGAATAAAAATGGTACACATTTTTATTTTATTTTTCGTATTACTCCGTAGAGTAACCAGGTGCAATTTTCAGTTGGAACTTTGCCGGCTGCAGACGGGGGATGTGAATTGCAAGGTGTAGAATTCCTTCCCTTTCGTCTTCACTGCAGCATCCATATGACTTGCAAATTATAGAAGTCTTGGAGGTGTTACCATGAAAATGTACCAATAAGTTTTCAATTTAAAAATCTTTTAGTGATTTTTAATATTTTTCAATATTATTAATTTACTATTAGGATTGAAAACTTGCTTCATCTAAATATTAGTTTATTGCATGTATTCTAGTATATTATAATGCCATATTTGAAGGTATTCTACTTTCCCGCACGCCGTGCGGGAAAATTTACTTTCACGCATGCCGTGTGGGAGAGTAAAAAAGTGCGTAGAAAAATGTCATTTCTGGTTTAGAGCTTTTCGGCAACGGACAACGGTAGGTACTTCAATATTTTCTAAAGCTTAACTTTCTGTCTAAAGTGGCGCTTAGGTTTTTTTGAGTGTTCATTGTAACTGGTTTTTTGAGTTGTGTATTATCAAAGTAAACGTTAACTGTTGGGTGGAAAAGGCGTTGGATCGAAGTGAAACTTTATTGATGTTGAATGCTAAAAAGCAGTGAGCACTTTTCAACTTGAGCCATATCCGTGAGTAGGGGTACGGGAATGAGCTTATTCCCATACCCCTACATTTTGACTTCCAAGTTGTTAGTGCGTGTTCTAAAAATATTTTTAATAGAGTTGGTAACGTTGGGCATCCCTGTAGTAGTCCTTTTGTTGTTTTGAAGTTAGCAACTATCATGTTCCCGATTTTAATATTTACTTGATTTCCACTGTATATATTCTTGATTGCTTGTGTTGGCTTAGCTGGTATCCCTATTTTTGTCATTGCTTTGTACAGTTCTTTCTTTGGCACGGTGTCGTATGCCTTCCTGAGGTCTTCAAACGCCATGTGTACATTTCTGTTCTTAGCTCTATTCTTCTCTATTGTCTGGTATATTGTATGGATATGATTTAGACATGATTTCCCTGCTGTGAATCCTGCTTGATCTTCGCCGATTTTACCTTCTTTACTTTTATCTATTTTGTTCCTGAGGATCCTGTCATACAGTCTTCCCATTGTAGCGATGACGCTTATTCCCCTCATTTTATATATACTTTTTTATATTCCTATTCTCGGTTCCCTTTTTTATACAGTGATGAGTGCACTAAGAACCGGCAAAATAACAGAAAAGCCAGAAAACATAATAGATACGTTGTGAAATAAAAAAAGATGAAACTAGTGGAGATGGGAAATTATCAATAGAACCCTATAAATTTACATTATATTATATTTATATTAAGTTACAGAAGAATTTTATAAAATTCTCCTGTCAGAGTGGCAGTTGCCAAACTCTTTAGATACGTCTAAAGGTAGGAAACTATCAATATAATGTAAATTTATAGGTTTCTATTGATAATTTCCCCTTCTACTAGTTGCATCTCTTTTTATTTTACAATGTATTAAGTTTTCCGTCTTTTCCGTAATTTTGCCGGTTCTTAGTGCACTTTTCACTGTATATCGATGTTATGTAGGCTTCCTGCCATTGTTTAGGGATGTCCTCTCCATTTATTGCCCTTTCCATGATTTGGCATATTATCCTTCATAATTTCTCAGTTCTGTATCTGACTAGTTTCGCCATAATTCCCCCTGATCCTCCATTTACCGTTCGTCATGGAATTTATTGCTTGTTACATTTCTGTGTCTGTTATGACTACTTTTTCTTCCTCTGTTATCATTGTTTTCTGTTCATCTCCATCAACGCTGAATTCTGGTCTTTATTCTATCAGTAGATTTCTATAGTGGTTCTCCCAATCGTGGTCCTATATGTTTTGTATAAAAGTTTTGTCTTTCTTATTAGTTCGTAATGATTTCACAAGTTTCAAGGCTTCTGAGCTTCTTGTTTCTCCCATATTCTTCTCTATACTTCTACATGATATTTTCCATTGTTCATTTTTTTTTCTTTCGTTGTATTAGCCATAACTTTTCTGTTCTTATCTCCATATTTCCGGAGGTCTTGTCTCTCAGCGAATCTCCTTGTCTAATCCCAAAATCAATACGTTAAAAAGAGTTAAATATTCCGACTTTTTAACCAGACTACATTATTGTATTCAAATTATGCTCAACAGATCAGAAATATTCTTGAAAATATTGTAAAACAGATTTCGCTGTAATTATTGAATTAGGTATTATAATATTATGCTTATGAATTTTTTTAATTGCAAAATAGCAGTATATTTTTTCACAACCAGCCGTATTAAAAAATACATGTACTTTCAATTAGCAATAATTGCGTTGTTATCTGACAAATTATTCTGAAAAACAAGAACTGCTGTTTTTATATCGCATATTAGAGAAGCGATTCTTATCAGCATTTTAATTTTGCTTAATTTTCATACCATACATGGTAGGATAATCCGCAGAAACCTCAAAGAGCCGTTAGAAATTAGATCTGATTAATTGCGGAAGTTGTAAAATCAAATATCAAGCTGTATTATATGCACTGATGTTTAGTGCATTCTAGATGTTTAATGTCATTATTAATAGAGCAGAGGAAATATTACTATTAATCTAATAACATGTTTCTTTATTTCCAAAAAACTTATTAATCACCTGGGTATTTAGTGGCATTACATATTTGATTTAAATACTTAATTAAATTTTTTATCTTTACCTGATTTACAAATAGGTATTTATAGCTGTACCAAATTACTATTTTAAATGACGGAGAAGATTATTGTTGCGTTTTATGACAGATCTCAGATTTATAGGCAACAGAAATTGAAGAAAATGTGCCAATGTAGGCAAAGATTTTTATTACATAAGGCAGAAATCCTAACATACAGGCAATAGCCCCAAATATTAATAATAACGGGAGCAGTCGCGCTCACTTCTGCCACGTACGTAGTCGTGCGTAGAGAAAAAATTTTATTTTATTAGTTATTTATGATATAGGGGAGACCGGGGCAAAACGAGGATCGGGGCAGAACGGGAAATGCATCTGTGTGCATAACTAATAGTCGTCATAATATCGGCAATAGCGCCATTCGAGCAAACCTGGGTTGACTCACTTTAGTTATTAGAAAGAAAGTTCTAGTCACGTAGTGTGCTTCTTTACAGACATAAAATCCGTTTTCTTTTGTTTTGTTAAAAATTTTGGTGATATTTATAGAAGTGCTATAAGGTGAGTAAGCAAGTTTTATCACGTTTTTCATTCAAATATGATAGATATGTTACTGGATTTTAATATTGCGTGCTGTGAGCCGTTTTATATCTTTTACGTTAGAAATTACCAATTTTATTTGAAATTATGTCTGTTGGGGCAAAACGATCGGGGCAATACGGGATATTATCCCATCTTGCCCCGCTCTCCTAAATTCCCACTACTTTACAGCATTTAAACTTTGTAAGAAGAATCTAACTAAAACTAAAACTAATAAAAAAAATCAAAGAAACCTAAAGAAGAAAACGAGATGGACACTGACTCATCAGAAATGATGAAGATTGTGGTTGCATCTACCGTGGATACTTATATTTGCAGTCAACTGAAGGATGGGTAGTGTGTAGTGTCTGCCATGGATGGGCTCATAATTCCTGCGCAGGTTTTGAGGATGAAGGCGAAGGTGCTCATATTTATGGACTTTGCCAACCTGACTAAAATACATTCCCATCTTGCCCCGTACCATTTCCCGTTTTGCCCCGTAACCGGGGCAAAATGGGAATTTCGCACTGATAAGTTAAGTTCTTTATAACCAAATAACTAAGCAATTTTAATTATAAATAACGTAACTTATATGAAGTTTAATAGCAAGTAATCCTGTCTGACTTTGTTATTTTTGAATACACAGTTTAGTTTTCTTTCAATGATTTTTTCTTTCTTAAGTATCCCGTTCTGCCCCGGTCTCCCCTAAGTGTTAAAAGTACAATTTTAAGGCACGCATGTGAAAGTGATTCGCTTCGCTTATTCTGCAATTCACATGAGTGCCTTAAAAATGTACTTTTTAACACGTATATCATACAATATTTTTTCTACAAACGTTATAAATTTATAAAATGCAATATTTTTGTTAATTGCTGAAACCATGAAACCTATGACCCGTAAAAGGTAGAACTGGTTGTCTACACTCGAGGGAAACGTCTAAAAATTCTTAGCGAAAATATTATACCGTTACGTAAACTTGTTTTTTCTACAAACGTGTTAAAAATGCAAGAATACAGTTTAAATTAAATTGTAAAAAACCTTTTAAACCACCTTTTTCAAATTGCGCAAGTTGTACTATTAATATTAATGTTAATAAATGAAATATAAATATTTTGACGTTTCACAATGTGACAATTCACTTTTAACTGCAGTGCCTTAAAAATTTTAAAGCACTAGTGCCTTAAAGAAGCATTTTTAACGCTCCTATAAAGTGCTAAAAATTGCATGTTTAACACGGTTGTAGAAAAAATATTTTTATTTACTTTTTATGTTAAAAATATCTATTTCTAACAATTTTAAAGCTAATTGGTTCTCACCAAAGCCATAAATTCCAAAAAAAATAAAATAATAACAAAAAAATTTTAAGTTAAAAAAAAATTCCACGCGTTACAACAAACTTCATCGAGGCACTTACTTGTACCTCCAGACATTCCGGACAGCGCCCCAAGGAGTTTAGCTCTATTCCTTACCTTGTTTAAGGTGTGTTGGATGTCAATGTTCCAGTATAGTGTCCTGCTAAAATGGACCCCCAAATAGAGCACTGACGATTATCTAAACTAATAAATGATTTATTAAAATGTAAAGTAGCAGCTCCTTGGAATATATGTATTATATTTATTATCAATTGGCTCTGTAGATGTATACATCTCTTTAATTAACTTTTTAAAAGACAGAAAATCATCGGTAATTTTGGGATAATTTTGCTTGAAAGCGTATTGCCTAAAAACTACTATACTTCAACTATTTTTAATTGAAAGTGTTTCATTGGCAACATCGCACTTAAAACGAGTCACCAATAGTTCACTTGTCAGCTTTGCAGTGGCGTACCAAAATAATATTTTAATTATTTATTATTTATATAAACAGGTAGGTAAGTAATTACGTAAAAGTTAAATCTAAGATCTATGTACTTATTAAATTATCATGTATGTTTTGACAGGTATTTTCTAGTTTTCTAACAAAATAAAGTAAATATTCTTCTGAATCTATTTCTTTGTGGCATCTTATGCAATTACGTACAGTATGATGCATGTTTGGAATAAATTCGTTATTTCCTAAGCCACCGACTCTAAGGAAAAGTCCTGAAACAGGTCGATTTTTACTTTTAAATTATGATTTTTGAGACATATATCGTACTAGTGACGTCATCCATTTGGGCGTGATGACATGATCGATCATTTTTTTAAATGACAATAGGGGTCGTGTGATAGTTACTTGAAAGGTTATTCAGTTCTCTATTCAGCAATATAAACATTAACATAATTATTTATACAGGTTGTTCAAGAATTTTTTTTTTAATTAAATTGGCTCAAAAAAGAAGAATGCATGAGATTTATTTAATTTAAAATACATTCTAATGCTGTCAGAAGACAGAAAAAAAATGGTTTTTGATAAATAAACATTGCTTTTCGCTTAATTTTAATGTTCGAGCTGCCACCCATCTGCCCCTTGACAGTTTAAACATTATTTTTTCCAATTTAAACATTATTTAATTTAAGCGAAAAACAATGTTTATTTGTGAAATAAACAACATTTTTTTCTATTTTCTGAAAGCATTAGAATGTTTTTTGAATTAAATAAATTACACACATTCTTCTTTTTGCGTCGATTAATTTATTAAAAATAATTTTTCTTAGACACACGGTATGAGTAATTATATCAATGTTTATATTACTGAATAGATAATTGAATAAATAACCCTTCAAATGAGCTAGTACACGACTCCCATTCTCGTTTAAAAAATTCGCCGATTACGTCATCACGCTCAAATGGATGACGTCATTAGTATGATATAAATCATAATTCAAAAATAAAAGTCGGCCTGTCTCAGGATTTATCCTGAATGTCGCTGGTTTATCCAATGCTGCTGTATCCAATATTAGTTATATTAATGATTATACACTATTTTACTTGGAAAATAAGCCACAATATAAGTTGAAAAAATAATTCATTTGACGTTTCGACTTCCACTTCTGAAAGTGATACGTACCTATTAATATTTTGTATTTTGATAACGATTTCCGAAGTGGAAGTCAAAACGTCAAATAAATTGAATTTTCAACTTAAAGTGCGGCTTATTTTCGAAGTAAAATAGTAAATATAGTAAAATTTTATTAATAGAGAGTACCTATCTATACAGTATTTCAAGGTCAGTTTTCACTTCAAATTATCATTATGATGTGTGTTTATAATAAGTATTGAGTTTCATCTACTATCCTTGATCTTTGGGAACCGCGTGAATATTATTTTGCAGATATTAAAACGTGAAAGAATAATGGCAAATGGCACCAACAAAAAGCAATGTTTGGTTTCATTTTAATTAACTAAGAACAAACTCGCTGCAATTTTTGCTCCAAAGTTTTAAAAAGATCAGAAAATACCGGGTGTCCACTTATATTTTCCCCCATTTTAACTGCCTATAACTTCTAAACGACTCAAGATAGAAATATGCGGTTTTCGCTGAAATGTATTATTTTAGTAAAAGTTTTGTCTGAATGGATTGAATTGTTTATATCGCTTTCAAGTACGAAAACAAAAATGGCGGATTTTTGAAAAAAACGTTGTTTACTTTTTTTTAATGGAAGACCCAGTATATTTTTTTGTAAATTAAAAGAAAGGTCATTTACCTATCCAGCGATATAAAGTTTTTTTAAATCGGTTGTCAAATCACTGAATAATTAATTTTTAAAATGAGAGGTGCAACATGGATATCACATACCTAAATAACATAACTAAGCAAATTGATATTATGTTGTGTTTTCCACATTGCATCTCTCATTTTAAAAATTAATTGCTCACTCATTTGACAACCGATTTTAAAATTTTTTATATCGCTGGATAGGTAAATGACCGTTTTTTCAAGTTTTTAGGTAAATGACCATTTTTTATATCGCTTTTAAATAAATAATGGCGGATTTTTGAAAAAAAAACTTTGTTGATATTTTTTAGTAAAACACTCAGTATATTTTTTTGTAACTTGAAAAAATGGTCATTTTCCTATCCAGAGATTTGTCACATTGTCATTTTCCTATCCACAAAATTTTTTAAAATCGGTTGTCAAATGTGGAAATCACATAACATAATATCAATTTGCTTAGTATGGTATTTAGGTATGTGATATCCACGTTGCACCTCTCATTTTAAAAATTAATTACTCAGTGATTTGACAACCGATTTTGAAAGACTTTATATCGCTGGATAGGTGAATGACCTTTCTTTCAATATACAAAAAAATATACTGGGTGTTCCATTTAAAAATAGGCAACAACGTTTTTTTCAAAAATCCGCCATTTTTGTTTTCGTATTTGAAAGCGATATAAAAAATTCAATCCATTCAGACAAAACTTTTACTAAAATAAAACATTTCAGCAAAAACCGCATATTTTTATCTTGAGCCGTTTAGAAGTTATAGGCAGTTAAAATGGGGGAAAATATAAGTGGACACCCGGTATTTCCAATTTACACGCCTATTAAAAATAAAAACATGGTGGAGTTTTTTTTAATCAAGTAAACGAAAGAAAAAACGAGAATACGAACAAGAGTGAAGACAATGAATCGAAGATTAAGATTTACTAAATAAATCTACTTTAAAATGTACATACATATAATATATTATGTCTGAATTGTCAATATTAATGAGTGAGATAAAATTAAATTATTAGAGAAGATTTTTTTACCAAGCATCAAAAACAAAAATTTGATTAAATTATTAAAGTTTTGTATTTTGATAGTGATTTCCAAGTTGTAAATTGAAACGTCAAATACGTTTAATTTAAAACTTAAATTGTGGCTTGATCCCATGTCACAAGAAAAAAACACCCCACGTCTACGTCCATGCAGATAAGGACACCTGTTGACGAGTAAAATATTTCTTGGATTCTCACCCTTCCTTGGACGTAAATATATAGACCAGCGAAGTATTGATAAGGTTACCAATGATTCACAGTATTCAAGGAATTTGTTCAACTTAGTCGCTCGTAAATATGACCCATAGACCAGAGGTATATTGTTACCGGGGCAAATTTTATGAAATCATCTTCCTTTTTCCCTTATGCACATTGGCAAGGCATACCCAATAAAAATGCCCCCGGTATAAATTTAGTTTTAAAATTTAACATTGTTGCCGATAGTTCTCAGCTCAATTTGTAGATGAGTCGCCTTCAATTAAAAATGGTTGGACTATAGAGTTCATTTTCATAATTTGGTGAAAGAGCCCAACTCCGAAGGAGGAGGCTATACACACATCTATTTGCTGCCTGGATTCTCTTTTTTATCTCTTCCGTAATATCATTACATGTACATTTTTCCCTTGTATAATAACTAACTACATTTTGGTTAAAATATCAATTAAACTAGCATGAAATTAATTCGCGATTGTAATGACCCGCCCCCTATATGCTCCCGTCAAAATGATTGCTCGTTTGATTAAATTAAACCTCACATTTCACAATAATTTGAAATCAAGCGTATAGAAGCCAATATAGAGTTGTTAACTTCTATTAAATAGCGGCGAATCGACTACTTAACCGAGTTAAAAGAAGAAGAACCGTCAAGTCACGATGATGGTGCAACTTGTCATATTTAACTTGTCTATTGAATAAAACGGTTAATGGGCTCGTGATTGGAACGTGGCAGGTGTATTATCGCAACTTACGGTTATATGACGCACCCCTTTATATGCTCCATATATTCTAATACGAGTTGATATACAGGATGGTTGTAATTAACGTATTAATGAATCGTGGCGCGTTTAATGATTATTCGAAAGCTATTAACCTCTGACTTTATATTTTGTAACTTGTAACTCTTAGTACATTGAAATGTTAAATTTTTTAGGCCATAGGTACCTTGCATTTGTTAGAGGAGTCAATTTTATTATTTTTAATGTGTAGGGGGGATCAGTAGAAGCTTAAATTTAAGTTTTTGGGGTCGCCACCCTTGCCCTCGGCCGCCATCTTGGAAAAGGGGTGCAAAGGGGTTTCGCGCTATATCTCGTAAACTACCAACCATACGGAAAATCTAATAAACATGAAATGTAGCAAATTAAATTTTCTATAATTTTGTTTCTATTACTTTTTATCATCAAGTGACCAACAAAAAAGATATAAACAAAAATAAATAAAAAATTTTCAAATAGTGTCCTTTTGGAGGATATAACTTTTTTCAGTTCATTTTACAATAAAATTACATTATAGCAATTTTGAAAACGGTTTTTCAGCGAACAATTTCCACTATAAAGGTGTTTCATTCTATTTATTTATCTAGGTTTTACAGCGCTCCAAACTTGAACAGATTCTCGAATGCTCATAGGGATACAATAAAAGGCTTACTTTTATATCTTGTGTGTGTGTGTGTGTGTGTGTGTGTGTGTGTGTGTGTGTGTGTGTGTGTGTGTGTGTGTGTGTGTGTGTGTGTGTGTGTGTGTGTGTGTGTGTGTGTGTGTGTGTGTGTGTGTGTGTGTGTGTGTGTGTGTGTGTGTGTGTGTGTGTGTGTGTGTGTGTGTGTGTGTGTGTGTGTGTGTGTGTGTGTGTGTGTGTGTGTGTGTGTGTGTGTGTGTGTGTGTGTGTGTGTGTGTGTGTGTGTGTGTGTGTGTGTGTGTGTGTGTGTGTGTGTGTGTGTGTGTGTGTGTGTGTGTGTGTGTGTGTGTGTGTGTGTGTGTGTGTGTGTGTGTGTGTGTGTGTGTGTGTGTGTGTGTGTGTGTGTGTGTGTGTGTGTGTGTGTGTGTGTGTGTGTGTGTGTGTGTGTGTGTGTGTGTGTGTGTGTGTGTGTGTGTGTGTGTGTGTGTGTGTGTGTGTGTGTGTGTGTGTGTGTGTGTGTGTGTGTGTGTGTGTGTGTGTGTGTGTGTGTGTGTGTGTGTGTGTGTGTGTGTGTGTGTGTGTGTGTGTGTGTGTGTGTGTGTGTGTGTGTGTGTGTGTGTGTGTGTGTGTGTGTGTGTGTGTGTGTGTGTGTGTGTGTGTGTGTGTGTGTGTGTGTGTGTGTGTGTGTGTGTGTGTGTGTGTGTGTGTGTGTGTGTGTGTGTGTGTGTGTGTGTGTGTGTGTGTGTGTGTGTGTGTGTGTGTGTGTGTGTGTGTGTGTGTGTGTGTGTGTGTGTGTGTGTGTGTGTGTGTGTGTGTGTGTGTGTGTGTGTGTGTGTGTGTGTGTGTGTGTGTGTGTGTGTGTGTGTGTGTGTGTGTGTGTGTGTGTGTGTGTGTGTGTGTGTGTGTGTGTGTGTGTGTGTGTGTGTGTGTGTGTGTGTGTGTGTGTGTGTGTGTGTGTGTGTGTGTGTGTGTGTGTGTGTGTGTGTGTGTGTGTGTGTGTGTGTGTGTGTGTGTGTGTGTGTGTGTGTGTGTGTGTGTGTGTGTGTGTGTGTGTGTGTGTGTGTGTGTGTGTGTGTGTGTGTGTGTGTGTGTGTGTGTGTGTGTGTGTGTGTGTGTGTGTGTGTGTGTGTGTGTGTGTGTGTGTGTGTGTGTGTGTGTGTGTGTGTGTGTGTGTGTGTGTGTGTGTGTGTGTGTGTGTGTGTGTGTGTGTGTGTGTGTGTGTGTGTGTGTGTGTGTGTGTGTGTGTGTGTGTGTGTGTGTGTGTGTGTGTGGTGTGTGTGTGTGTGTGTGTGTGTGTGTGTGTGTGTGTGTGTGTGTGTGTGTGTGTGTGGTGTGTGGTGTGTGTGTGTGTGTGTGTGTGTGTGTGTGTGTGTGTGTGTGTGTGTGTGTGTGTGTGGTGTGTGTGTGTGTGTGTGTGTGTGTGTGTGTGTGTGTGTGTGTGTGTGTGTGTGTGTGTGTGTGTGTGTGGTGTGTGTGTGTGTGGTGTGTGTGTGTGTGTGTGTGGTGTGTGTGTGTGTGTGTGTGGTGTGTGTGTGTGTGTGTGTGTGTGTGTGTGTGTGTGTGTGTGTGTGTGTGTGTGTGTGTGTGTGTGTATGACTGCGGATTACTGGATCCATTCGCCTAACCGATTTTTATATTTTAAGCTCATGAGTTGCTGCACTTTATAATTTCTTTTTCATTTTTTTTTTATTGTGGTTAACAAAAGTGTTTGGTTTTATATATTATATTTTTTCTTATGTATATATTTTTTCTTAATCAATTGGCGCCAAAAGTATCCACAATTCAACCTTGCGGATGGAAAACTTCTACCTATTGATATAATTAAATTTTTTTAATTCTATTTTTTTATCCTTTTTTTTCAATTTTTTTTTTTTATTTTTTTTTATTTTTTTATTTTTTTTTTATTTTTCTACTTTTTTTATTATTTTTTTTTATTATTTTTTTTCCTATTTTTTTTTCTTTTTTTTTTTATTCTATTTTTTTATTATTTTTTTTTCCAAATATATACATATAATTTACAATTTTAAACCTATATTACAAATGTGTTTATACAGTGTTTTATATACTTTTATTTATTTAGATATAAGTAATTGGGCAAGATTGTATGGATTTTTAATACATTTGAATTTATTCAATTCATAATTTAAATGTTGTACCTTATCTTGTACGGTGTTACAATACACTTTTATATCTTAATATGTTTTTATTCATACAATTTATTATAATTTTAACATTCCTATGCTATTATTAATCTGTTTTTGACCTTTCTCCCCACTATAAAACTTTGAACCCTAAGAATATATAGAAAAAGCCCAATAAGTTGTTTGAGGACTAATTCGTCGGTCCAGAACAAGAATGACGTAACCGCAAAATGCAAAATTCTTCTAAAAACGATTTTTAAATATTTAAAATATGGATTAAATGAAGAGTAATCGTCCAGGAGCATCGATATTGCTTTTGTTTTTTGACAACGATGGCTTTTATTTTCATCGATATTGGTTCGACTTTTATTATCTTAATTTAATCGCCCCATTTTCAACCCTATCTGCAGTTGTGTCATTATGTATCTGAAACAAGGTCTAACATAGCGCGTATTTCATTAACAACGCAACTACCCTATAGTGGCTCAGCACATTTTTACAGTTCGGTCTTTTTGTATCATCTTTACATCTTATTTTAGAAATTAATTGCGCAATAAACAGGAATTAACAAAATTTGCAGTTACGTCATTTTTTTTTCCGTACCGGACTGAATATCTGCCTGCTATTACTTTTATTATTATAATTTATCCTAGGTGGCACACCAGTCGGTCCCCCTCTACTTAACTTATTCTTACAGTTCGAGGGTTTAGTATCAAACAACGTTAACTACAAAAACATAAAGTGGCAGAAAATGCGAAAAACTGTTTTGAAACGTAATATCGGCCAACAAATTTGTGATTACGGAGGCAAAATACATTACAATAGAAATCTGTAAATTCATATAGTATTATTATGGTTTCTTTGACATATTGTAAAAATTATTACAGGTTATTGTTATTCTACAGAGAAAAAAATAAAAGTTTTTCTAATAATGACCTTATAACGCTTTTTGATATTACCGATATATATTTTTTGTAACCGTTAACGTCGCACCTGATAATAATAGTTTTACTACAGGGTTAGTACTGCTGGGTGAAAATGTAAAAATGTAATTTCCCTAAAATGTTGCGAAAATTTCCCTGATATTTCCCCTTTTTTCAGGATATTTAGTTTGACTTTAACTTACATTCGCTTGATATTTTCAAAATTTTCAGGATATCCAATGCAGCACTAACCCTGTATTACTAAAAATGTAATAAGTATTTAAATAAAAAGCTTTATTTTTCTAATAACATACAAATATTAAACTTATAAAATTTCTAAATACTTATACCATTTTTAAACGTCTTCATCTTCTGAAACATTTTCATTATGATCATCACCCCTTCCTTGAAGATTCTAGTAAAAGAAGTGATATTGTTGTTTAATTTTTGCTCACAGAGTTCTACTTTTAACTTTTCATTATTAATCTTTAACGGTTTGTCATATTTTCTTCTTGGCACAAATTTGTTAATTGAAAATGTTCGAAGTTGCCTTGTCTGTATTTTAAATTTCGTAAAGTTGTCTGATTTAAAATTATATTTGAAATAACTGTGTGCAATGTCTTATTTTATAATATTTATATGTATATTGTAGCCAATCTATGTTCAACCATTTGACAACAATTCCTTCAATGTCAGTTTTTTTATTTTTAATCATTTGAATTTGAAGTTCTTTAAAATCCAAAATGTCTTCCTGATCTATTTCAACTACTTCGTATTTTCATTTCTTTAAAGCCATTTTAATCACTGTACATATACCATCCCGATGGATAATAAATTTCCAAGCCTTTACTCGCGTTTTCGATGTGGACATGGACCATATCACATTCACTTTGGGAATGTCCGGGCACGAAAAATAACTGGTCGATTTTTGAAATATTTAGTGTTTCAACAGCAAACAGAAACATGGCGGAAACAATTGAATTTCCATTTTGGCCCGAACAAGTTTCAGACATAAAAGCGAAGTCTTTCCCAGTAACTTCACTTTTCATTGTGTATTTGTAAGGCAAGAGACTACCTCAGAAGATCCAAGCCGGCCGCTAGTGCTTCGTGTCATACAAATTAACAAATAATATTTGTCAGATTGTCATTAAAATAATTAGATTGATTGTCATAATTATAAATCACATTTTTAGCAATTATAATTATTTTTTTTAAGCTGAATACAAGAAGTTTTTAATATATTACAGTCCATTCTATCAGAAGTTTGTCCATAACATTTTGTGCTACGACTGGACATTTTTCTGTTAAACACTGACAAAATCAAAATATTAAATAATTACGACAAATATATACGTAACCGGCAATAAGAAAATAACATATATTATGTTTTCTTTTAACTTCGGCAAAACTAAAAAATGTAATGAGTAATCAGATTATTGTAATCATGTAATGAGTAATCAGATGGAAGAATTAAACAACATCGAAAATATACAAATGTATTTAGCTATTCAGTATCAAAATGACGTTTTTCAAACAAATACGAATTATAATAATAACGCTGTCTACAATTACAACTTAATAAATTAGTGTCAATAAACGTTAACAGTCGATAACTGTTTTTGATGTATCGCGAAATTCACTGTGAAATAACTCTTAGATGTTTTTGACATGAACAATTTTTTCACAATTGGTAGTTAACGTTTAATGTATTTTGTAATCTGCTTCAGATAGAGATACAGGTTTTTGTTACTAAATGAAGTCGAAAACGGTGAACTCGATTATAGATATATCTCAATTTCACAAAAAATGTAGATAACGTTGTTTGACACTAAACCCTCGAGTTGTGCTACTTATTTGGCCACGTACAGTCGTATTAAAAATTGTGAAGTATTTTGAGTCTTACAGATAATACTATTGAGAGTCTTGTGGGTAAAATTTATATTTTTGTGATTAGATAAGCATTTTGTGTTTTTTGTAAGAGGGCATCATGAGTGGTGGTTATTTTATTTGTAAGAAACCTCTAGGGAAAATTATTTTTGTCAGTGGGAAAGTCGAGCCATCTTTACTCACTGTTGTCGGCGAACGTTTTTCGTCTCTTTATATGGCGTAAATAAAGACGGAAATAAGAACGATTCGCTAAAATAGTTACAAAAAATGTATTTAATCTCTTCTCACTTCCTCCAACACAAGATGCAGCCCGTTTCCACAAACTCCGAGTATATCACCAGATTCAGTCATAGCTCGGTAAACATTGTAATCCAGAAAATTGGGGCTGAAAACAGCATGGAAAATTTTGGATACCAATCCACACTTCCACGCCTCCAGTAGGTACCCCCGAGCTTATGAAATTCATCTTTAGCAGCTGCAATGGAAACTGGAAGTGCATGTGGTTGCCGAAAACCAGACCTCAAATGTTCAGCAGTGTGCCTCTATTGTAGTGGTGAAAGTTGCAGCAACATCATGGACATATCAATATTAATTATTGAAGAAAATTAATTGGTAGATGAATTACCGACAATGACGCCAACTCTAACTCTCATTATACCACAAAAATTCAACTTGGATACTGATTCAGATCTTGACTCGCAGCCTGGACCATCGAAAAAATAATAACTATGATAGATCTTTTTCAACATACAAAAATAAATAATATTATTTTGTCTAGAAATTGTCCGTGGATTAGGCCTATTGGGGATACCACACCAAAAACGCGCCTCCAGACTCTACCCCATAGGTGGCCGGGAAAAGGGTCAAAAATAACTTAATAGTATCATAGGAATGTTAAAATCATAATAAATAAATATACAGGGTGAGCCACGCTCAACGGGACGGAGCCTACCGGGGAAACGGCTAAAGATATTAAAAATTCCTTCCGTAGGAATACGTAGGTCAGTACCGGCTACAAATTAAAATTTGTGAAATATATACAGGGTGTCCCAATTTAGCGTAATGATATAAAGTTATATATTTTTAAATGGAACAACCTATATTTCACTTTAATTTTAAATTCTACTGAACAAAATAATGTTATTTTATTCAACATTCCCTATACCTATTCTTGACCGATTTCGATTTATTTGGGTTTTTCTGAAAATGTACTATTCGAGAAATTAATTAATTACACATTATCGCATGAATTTTAATTAACGTCTTTTTGTCACTTTATTGTCAACTGTCCATGCTTTACATCAGAATATTTACCATTTGAAACTAATCTACAGAGTGTTCGCAATCTGAAGTGTCAATGCTGTACAATATTTTGTATAATTACTTTCTTAACTTAAATGGGACACCCTGTATTTTACTTTAATTTTGAATTCTAATCAAAAAAATAATATTACTTTATTAAACAATCCCTATACCTATCTTCGATAATTTTTGATTTATTTGCGTTTATTTGAAAATGCACTAATTCTTGAAATTAATTAATTACACTTTATTACATAAAGTTAAACAAAACACACAGGAAAAAATTCATTTACATTAAATGTTCAAAATGGTGTCCATTTTCTTCAATGCATAACCTCACTCTGTGTTCAAAATTTTGTTTTACTTTTTTAACATTTCTGGAGTAACTGTTGCAAACGCATTACGAATACGCGTTTTCATGTCTTCCGCGGTTGTAGGTGGAGTTTGATAAACCAAACTTTTAATATATCCCAAAAAAAAGTCCATTGATGTTAACCCAGTCTAGGAGGCCAATTGACAGCACCACCCCTACCTATCCACTTTCCGGGAAATTTTCTGTCTAAATATTCTCTAACATTACGCGTGTAATGTGCTGGAGCACCATCTAGCTGCAGAAACATTGTTCTTCTAATATTTAAATTGATATTTTGCAAAAGTATCCAAATGTCTCTTCGTAGAAATCTTAAAAACTTTTGTCCATTTAAATGGCCATTAAAAAAATACGGTTCTATCACATGTTCTCCTATTATTCCACCATATACATTAAGGGACCATCGGTTTTGTCGATCAATACATCTATATTGTAACGTTTGAAAAAACTCCAACATTAATTTAATATCCCAATTCCCAAAAAGAATGTCTATTTTTTTAATTTATTTTGTGAAGTTCAATATCATTATAAGATCCCAAGCCGACCCTGTATACAGCCATGAAGTATTGCAGCAACATTTCAATGTGTTACAAGATTCCTGTTTATTTGAGACGCAAAAACAGAATTTGTAAGAAGTGTTGACAAAAGTACAGTTCTAATGCGTAGATGAACTTTCTAGAACAAATCTTGAACTGAAAGTTGAGTTCTTGTCAACTAAGCATCCCTAAGGATCAAAATCGCTCGGTACTTCCGTCGTATTTTCCCCGATCTGTGGCTTCAGACCGAAGCGCAGATCAGTCCGGTTTGATTTCTTCAAGCGTGAAGATCGCTTGCCGACTCACCCCAAAAGGGCGTGGTGCCTTTTGTTACCCGCCGGTAAAGGGTATAGTATGTCGTTCTGGAAGATCTAGTGTGAGGGCACGATGTTTTTTTTACCCCGTAGTGAAGTTGGGTGCTCTTACACTGTGTTTGAGTTGTGACGCAGTACTATACGCCGGCGTGGTATGAAGTCCCTGTATCTTGTCCAAGTTCCTGTTTAAATGAAGTCTTCCGAGTCCCGATTGATGTCCTGATGTAGACATTTTGAGTTCCAGTCCCGTGATGTTTATCCAGTTGATTGCCCCGAAATAAAAAGGAAGCCATGAAGCCCACCTCAGGTCGATGACCCTGCTTGTTTGTAGATGAACCCCCTTTCCGTGTAGTTTGTGACGTGTGATAAAGGATTTTGTTTAAATATGGTATGATATATTTTTTTAAATTTTGCAAGGATCCCAAATGGATAAATATTTTTGTTGGTAAAGAGTTTTGAAAAATAATAGTTGTTTGTGCTTTCATGATGCAACTTGTAAATTAAAATGACAGTGACTTTGACCTTTGACAGCTGCGTCAAAATTTTGTTTTGACATACACTGTCCAACAAGTTCTTTTGTCATTCTTTTGTTATGTTAAATTGAAGATTTTTTTTTGTAATGTAAAAGATTTGTAGATATTTTGTCCTGTAAAATCATTTCCTGTTAAAAGTTTTTTTGTTTGTTTAAAAAAAAAACCACCGTAAAGTTTTAAATAAATGTTTGTGAAAGTGTATCTATCATCTCATTTCTGTAGCCTTTGGAAAAATTTTAACAGAAAACTAATGCAACTGTATGAAAGTTTTAGTTCAGGAGAAAAGAAAGAATATGGCATAGAAGCCAATAATAAGGAAAGATGTTGTCCCAATGTAACCCCAAAGAGGAATCAATGATGATTGTCCCCCCGATTGGTACCCGTAAGTAAGAAAGTATCCAGTAAGTACCCATAGGTGAAATAGAGGATTTATTTCAAACGGCGTCCCTTTTTGTTAAATAGTAGAAAGATCCTCTAGTCAGAGTAAGTACCCTTATGTATTTAGTTATGGTAGTGTAGTCATCTTAACACCCCTTCACCCTCCCTAACGAATCTACGACCTAGCTCCCGCACAACAAATGAGCTGCCGTCCCGCAACGAGGCTTTATGTGTCTGCTTCTTCTTCTTTAGCCCCATTCTTACCCCCCAGTATCTCTATAGATAGTCTTTCCTTGTTCCCATATGAGCAGACATGTTAAACGCATCAAATGGCCCCGGCAACGTGGGGCCTGTACTTTTTTTGGCCTCCCTCAGACCCCATTTGCATGTTCCCACTACCATGTCCTTTTAGCCTCCTTTCGGTCTCATTTGTACTACAACTGTTAGGCAGTGCCCGTCTTGGGTAGCCGATCTCAGTTTGTGGTGCAAGTGTTTCCGATAACATGGAAGCTCGACTCGTGTCATGTTTTGTATGCCCATTGTTACAAGTCTAGCTTGTAGACATGTTCAACTAGTAGTTAGCCTATCTACTAGTCCCCAATATCTTTAGCCACCCCCCCACTTAGTGTTACGCTTGTAATACTTGTAACGTACACCCTGAAGTTTGACCCGAGTAAATATCGCCCCAGTCTTCCCATGTAGTTTAGCCCAGATTCCTCTTGTCTTGCCCCCCCGAAACTGTTTCATGTCTTTTAGTGCCCCCAGAAACTGTTTCATGTCTGTTAGTGCCCCCGAAACTGTTTCAGTCTGTTAGTCCCCATGAAAGAGCCCATTTTTGTAGTTTTTGTTGCAAAAGTTAATAATTTTTCCAAAGAGGTGTAAGTATGTACACATTTTGTTGTGATGTTGATTTGGTCGTGCTGTTGATTGTATAGGCATGTACCATTTCATACATCATAGTGTATTTAACTTGTAACCCCATATGTATACTGGTATTGTATTGTATTGTAAGTATCGTAGAACAGAATTGTATGTTATTGTAGCGTACTAACTGTATTGTATTGATATTGTACCCATGATGAAAGCATTGATTTGAATTTTTTTGAAAATATTGATGAAATATATATAGACAAACAGTTGAATAAAAAAGTAACGTAAAATTTTTTTGAAAATTTTGATTAAAAGTAACGTTAAATATTTTGAATATTGAATCCAATTATGAAGTATAACAGTATGTTGTATTTTTTGCATGTATTCCTATAGATCAACAGTTTTTTTTACAGAATAATCGTTTTTTGTGATTTATTGATTTGGTCATTTGATTAGATGTGTGATGTTGTTGGTATGGTCCGTGTATGAGCTTAGCCCCGTATAGTCTGTGTGAGAGTAGTCCCTTGTTTTTCCAGCGAAGCCTATCTCTGTTGGTGTATGTCATGCCACAGGTTAGTTGGAGAAGTCATCCCATTGAGAAGTCATCCCCTTGAGAAGTGGCCCCGTGAAGAAGTGAAGAGGGAAACCGTGGAGAGGCCCCCCACTTCTGTGTTTTTTTCAAGCAGCCAGGAGAAAAGCTGTCACTTTTAGATTTGAAGATAGCGTTCTCTGTCGACACTGTTTGAGAATAACTGTCTTGAAGTGTAGAAGTTAGCCCCTGAAAAAGCCCCCCCCTTGTCTGTGTTGCCCCTTGTTTTTTTTTTTTTTGACTAATCTATCTTTGTAGGTGTCAAAAGGATGCCAGAGGTTAGTTAAAAAGAGCCCGTGAAGTAGTAGTTGAAGTCTCCCCCCCAGTGAAGTAGTTGAAGTCCCCCCGTGAATGAAGTATGTCTTTTTGTATCTGACATGTCACAAGTGTAATACTCGTGATGAAGGAAGTGTTGTTCAGCTATCTGTGAACACTTTCATTAGTAGTCGGAGCAAGAAATGTCTTATCCCGTGTGAGCTCATATAGGAACCAAATTTCAATATTGTTTGTGTTTGTAAGCCCCTGAGTATATCTAGAAGTCAAAAAGTATGTTGTTGTCTGTTTGTTTGTCTATCCCTGTTTTGTCTGGAAGTTTTAGAGCCCATTGTCTGTTGTCCCGTGTTGTCTATTAGCCCGTGTTGTCTATTAGCCCGTGTTGTCTATTAGCCCGTGTTGTCTATTAGCCCGTGTTGTCTGTTAGCCCGTGTCCGTGCTGGGGTTTGATTTTTTTTGGCGAATAGTTAGTTGACCTCTCTTCTCTTTGTTGATTGAAAGTAGGCCAAGAGCAGAAGCTGTGACAAGGCTGGTGAGGTTAGGATCTGGCCGCGTTGAGTACAGGTGAAGCTTGCTTTCGGTCGATAAATGGAAGCGGTTGTTCGTCAGAACTGTCATACTTTCCAATGTCCCTTTGGTCTTCCCCTTGCGTGTTGCTTTCACCCCCTGTTTTGAAAAAGTAGCCCCCCGTTTTGAAAAATAAAGTCCACCCCCAGTCTTGAGAAATGAAATGCCCCCAGTTTTGAAAAGTAAGTCTATCCCCAGTTTTGAAAAGTAAAGCCCAACCCCCCTGTCTTGAAAAATGAAGTCTATCCCCTGTTTCGAAAAGTGAAGTGTAGCCCTGTTTTGAAAATGAAGTCTTTCCCCAGCTTGTGATTTGAAAATGAGAGAGTTGTCTAGTGAACGTTCATGAAAGGTTCTTATGTCCTGGATTGGACTGTTGATTGAAAACGTAATGATGTAGTGTTCTCTATATCATATGTTGCGTTCATTTCCCTTAGTCTTGTTTAAAAAGTTTGATATCCTGTTTGAACCCAGTATACTAGTCTTTTCGGTCTTTTGTTGTTGTCACACGTATCCCCCCTCCCCCCTTGTTAATATTGTCTTGATTTTAGTCCTTGTTGTTGTCATATACCCTTTTGTCTAGCCCTGTTTTGTTTGAATGAGTTGTTGAAGTAAGTTGTTGGTGAGATTTTGTCTCACTGAGGTGTTTAGACTGGATTGTCTAAATCCTCGTTTTGCAGAACCGTTGCCGAAATGTCCCGTGAAACTCGCTAGGTGTTAGCAGAGTTTGGGCAGATGTTTATCTGTCAAACATCAACTTTTTAGTTTTTGTGAACCGCTCGCGGTTAGGCAACGAGGTGACAAGGCTGTGTCTGCCCTGGTATGTCACTTGTGTTACTGCTGTGGATGTCAGCGAGGTCCACACAGGGCACAAGTTTAGTTTCTTTCCCAAGGCACAGAAACTCTTGTCACCTACAGTTCTTTGTAGAGTCAAGAAACATTTAAGTCTACTCGACTTTAAAGAGTCTGGCGATTGATGGCACGCTAGCCCAATCCCTAACGACTTTTTTGTTTTGTTTAATCCCCACTAGCCATTATCTAAATATTTTGATATTGTTGTCCTGTCACACCTAAGATGTCCATGTTGGATTTTTTTCTGTTTGTTATCGAAAACTGGATAATCTTATCCAGGTTTCTCTTTTGCGCGGAGGCTTTGTAACGTTTGAAAAAACTCCAACATTAATTTAATATCCCAATTCCCAAAAAGAATGTCTATTTTTTTAATTTATTTTGTGAAGTTCAATATCATTATAAGATCCCAAGCCGACCCTGTATACAGCCATGAAGTATTGCAGCAACATTTCAATGTGTTACAAGATTCCTGTTTATTTGAGACGCAAAAACAGAATTTGTAAGAAGTGTTGACAAAAGTACAGTTCTAATGCGTAGATGAACTTTCTAGAACAAATCTTGAACTGAAAGTTGAGTTCTTGTCAACTAAGCATCCCTAAGGATCAAAATCGCTCGGTACTTCCGTCGTATTTTCCCCGATCTGTGGCTTCAGACCGAAGCGCAGATCAGTCCGGTTTGATTTCTTCAAGCGTGAAGATCGCTTGCCGACTCACCCCAAAAGGGCGTGGTGCCTTTTGTTACCCGCCGGTAAAGGGTATAGTATGTCGTTCTGGAAGATCTAGTGTGAGGGCACGATGTTTTTTTTACCCCGTAGTGAAGTTGGGTGCTCTTACACTGTGTTTGAGTTGTGACGCAGTACTATACGCCGGCGTGGTATGAAGTCCCTGTATCTTGTCCAAGTTCCTGTTTAAATGAAGTCTTCCGAGTCCCGATTGATGTCCTGATGTAGACATTTTGAGTTCCAGTCCCGTGATGTTTATCCAGTTGATTGCCCCGAAATAAAAAGGAAGCCATGAAGCCCACCTCAGGTCGATGACCCTGCTTGTTTGTAGATGAACCCCCTTTCCGTGTAGTTTGTGACGTGTGATAAAGGATTTTGTTTAAATATGGTATGATATATTTTTTTAAATTTTGCAAGGATCCCAAATGGATAAATATTTTTGTTGGTAAAGAGTTTTGAAAAATAATAGTTGTTTGTGCTTTCATGATGCAACTTGTAAATTAAAATGACAGTGACTTTGACCTTTGACAGCTGCGTCAAAATTTTGTTTTGACATACACTGTCCAACAAGTTCTTTTGTCATTCTTTTGTTATGTTAAATTGAAGATTTTTTTTTGTAATGTAAAAGATTTGTAGATATTTTGTCCTGTAAAATCATTTCCTGTTAAAAGTTTTTTTGTTTGTTTAAAAAAAAAACCACCGTAAAGTTTTAAATAAATGTTTGTGAAAGTGTATCTATCATCTCATTTCTGTAGCCTTTGGAAAAATTTTAACAGAAAACTAATGCAACTGTATGAAAGTTTTAGTTCAGGAGAAAAGAAAGAATATGGCATAGAAGCCAATAATAAGGAAAGATGTTGTCCCAATGTAACCCCAAAGAGGAATCAATGATGATTGTCCCCCCGATTGGTACCCGTAAGTAAGAAAGTATCCAGTAAGTACCCATAGGTGAAATAGAGGATTTATTTCAAACGGCGTCCCTTTTTGTTAAATAGTAGAAAGATCCTCTAGTCAGAGTAAGTACCCTTATGTATTTAGTTATGGTAGTGTAGTCATCTTAACACCCCTTCACCCTCCCTAACGAATCTAAGACCTAGCTCCCGCACAACAAATGAGCTGCCGTCCCGCAACGAGGCTTTATGTGTCTGCTTCTTCTTCTTTAGCCCCATTCTTACCCCCCAGTATCTCTATAGATAGTCTTTCCTTGTTCCCATATGAGCAGACATGTTAAACGCCTCAATATTCATGTTGATTTTCCGTATTATAATAGTGAAAGTTATGTCGATTCACGAGTCCATTGTTATGGAAAGTAGACTCATCAGTGAACAAAATTTTATCAAAAAAATGTTGATCTGCTCCCGTTTTGTCTACAAACCATAAACAAAACTCCAACCTACGTTCAAAATCAGTTCCATACAAATGCTGATGCATTTGAATATGGTATGAGTGATATTTATATTTTTTAAGAATTCTGCGTATACTAGTATGGCTTACTTCAATCTCCCTGGCCATCGTCCTTGTACTTGTATTTGGATTTTCAATAACTGATTGAATAACTTCTAATTCGGTATTTTCATCTTCAGTTATGGTATTTATCAAATTTCGTTTAGTATACACTGCCAGTTTCACGAAACCTTGTTAAGACTCTTTCAAATATTTCTTTACGAGGATGACGTTTTAAGGGAAATCTCTCAGCATAGACTCTTGATGCTAACAAACTGTTTTGATCACATTCACCCAGTATACGCTGTGAGCTTCGCTGGTGTCGCTCCTAGCGGATTACTAATCAACTTTCACTGGTAATTTTTAAATTATTATCGCTTAATATTTACAACGCAAAAAAGTAATTAAATTATAATCGATTTTTTTAAGATTTTGCTAATCATTTTGACGTTCTATTGATAAAATATGAATTTCTTACTTCGGATACTTTCACAATTATCGTGTAGATGGCGGTAAGATTAATATATTAATTTATAATTAGATATTACGGAACATTAAGAAAACTTAAATTCAGTATTTAAAACGTAAGTATATTTAAGGTAAAAATATATAACACAGCTTTGACAAACTAATATTTTTTATAATTAATGTTTTTAATTTTAATTTTAAATTAATCACTTTGACATTTATGTCAAATTTCCAGTAATCGTTTACAGACTTGTCACTACTAGCGCTCGCGAATTTGTAAATATCCCTTCTACGTACGAGCTCACAGCGTATAGGGCTTTTCATCGATTGTCATTTGTTTCGAGCTTCTGTCATGTGTCACATAATATTAATATATCTACGTCATACGTCTTTAATTTGTATCATTGGTTATATCAATAACGTATGACGTAAATATATTAATATTATGTGACACATGCCAGAAGCTCGAAACAAATGACTGTGAATGAAAAGCCCTATAAAAATCATATTTACTCGGTCTTCAATTGAATAATCTGCCATTTCTATTAATTGAAAGCAATACAGTGAATAGTTTGACTATCAGTTTGACAGCTAGGCACCCTTTGTTTTTTCATGGCATTCTTTATAATGTATAATGAGCTATGTAATTAACGACATTTAATGTTCCAGGTAGCATAATGCAAATAGATCTGAAGATACTAGATATCAATATAAAATTTTATAATAGTTTTATTATAATAATTGTTACAGCATTCAAATATAGGGTATTTTGTTTAAGTTAGAACTTTATGTAAAAAAGTATAATTAATTAATTTCAAGAATAGTGCATTTTCAAAAAAATGCAAATAAATCGAAAATTATCAAAGATAGGTATAGGGATTGTTTAATAAAGTAATATTATTTTTTTGATTAGAATTCAAAATTAAAGTAAAATACAGGGTGTTCTATTTAAGTTAAGAAAGTAATTATACATAATATTGTACAGCATTGACACTTCAGATTGCGAACACTCTGTAGATTAGTTTCAAATGGTAATTATTCTGGTGTAAAGCATGGACAGTTGACAATTAACTGACAAAAAGACGTTAATTAAAATTCATGCGATAATGTGTAATTAATTAATTTCTCGAATAGTACATTTTCAGAAAAACTCAAATAAATCGAAGTCTGTCAAAAATAGGTATAGGGAATGTTGAATAAAACAACATTATTTTGTTCAGTACAATTCAAAAATTAAAGTGAAATATAGGTTGTTCCATTTAAAAATATATAACTTTATATCATTACGCTAAGTTGGGACACCCTGTATATATTTCACAAATTTTAATTTGTAGCCAGTAGTGACTTACGTATTCCTACGGAAGGAATTTTTAATATCTTTAGCCGTTTCCCCGGTAGGCTCTGTCCCGTTGAGCGTGGCTCACCCTGTATAGATAGAAAAGTAAGCCCAAGGTTTTGTTTATATTGTATTCCTATGAGAACTCGAGAATCTGGTCAAGTTTGGAGCACTGTAAAACTTAGATAAATAAACTAAATTAAACAACTTTATAGTAGATATTGTTCCTTGAAAAATCCTCTATAAAATCGCTATGATTATATTTTATTGTAAAATGAACGGAAAAAAAGTTATAACCTCCAAAAAGAAACTTCTTACAAAATTTTCTCTTATTTTTAAAAAAACAAAAAACTAAGTTTTCAATCTAATAGCACATAAAACAACATCCAAAAATGTCATTCTACATCCTACCAGACTGAAAACAATGGGAACCTTCTCTGGTAACACCTCCGAGGCTCCGAGACAATTTGCAAGCCATAACGGATGCTGAGACTAAGGAAGATTAGGGAATTTTACAATTTATAATTCACGTCCCATCTGCTCAGCGCGGTCAATACTCCTGATGAGAGACTAATAAGTTTCGAAGCCGGTAGAGGTGCTTGCTGCACTCTCTGATTGAACTGGAATGATGATGCGACTGTAGTTTCGTGTTGCAACGAAATTGAAAATGGTTATTCATTTTCTCTTATTTTTGTTTTTAACTTTTTTGTTGGCCACTTGACGATAAAATGTAATAAATATAAAATTGTAGAAAATTTAATTTGCTACATTTTATGTGTAATTAAATTTTCTGTATAGTTGCTAGTGTGTGTACCAATTTTCGGCTAAATGGATTCAAAAACAACCGAGAAAACCTGTTTTAAATTTTTTTTTGATAATACCTCCTCGTCGATAGCCTAAAAGAATTAAGTTTTCTGTTCGTTTGCCCCAACATTTTTGTCGGACAATTACATTTTTTGTTTAAGAATATAATTACTTGTAACTTACTACTTTTGTCGGAAAAATGGTTGTAAAGATAAGGGATTAACGAACCCAGAATAGTTTCAAAGTATAGTTTATTAATAAAAATTTAATTTTTTGTCCGACTTTGGATTTGCCCCAATATTTTTGTCGGACACTTAGATTTTTTTATTTAGAATATGACTACTTATAACCTGATACTTTTGTCGGAAATGTTTTTTTTTTAATTCGAGAAAAAAACTATAGAACGACGTTTGTCGTTGTTCAAGAAGTATGTACACAAATTATCAGATCACAATTTTTCTAATATTTTCCGTATTGTCGGAAAATTTTTTAAGAAAATTTTGGGTACAGCTCTTCGTCATACCCTTTTAAATGTTTTACTTAGTGTGTGTACCTATTTTCAGCTAAATGGATTCAAAAACAACCGAGAAAACCTGTTTTAAATTTTTTTTGATAATACCTCCTCGTCGATAGCCTAAAAGAATTAAGTTTTCTGTTCGTTTGCCCCAACATTTTTGTCGGACAATTACATTTTTTGTTTAAGAATATAATTACTTGTAACTTACTACTTTTGTCGGAAAAATGGTTGTAAAGATAAGGGATTAACGAACCCAGAATAGTTTCAAAGTATAGTTTATTAATAAAAATTTAATTTTTTGTCCGACTTTGGATTTGCCCCAATATTTTTGTCGGACACTTAGATTTTTTTATTTAGAATATGACTACTTATAACCTGATACTTTTGTCGGAAATGTTTTTTTTTTTAATTCGAGAAAAAAACTATAGAACGACGTTTGTCGTTGTTCAAGAAGTATGTACACAAATTATCAGATCACAATTTTTCTAATATTTTCCGTATTGTCGGAAAATTTTTTAAGAAAATTTTGGGTACAGCTCTTCGTCATACCCTTTTAAATGTTTTACTTAGTGTGTGTACCTATTTTCAGCTAAATGGATTCAAAAATAACCGAGAAAAACTGTTTTAAATTTTTTTTTGATAATACCTCCTCGTCGATAGCCTAAAAGAATTAAGTTTTCTGTTCGTTTGCCCCAACATTTTTGTCAGACAATTACATTTTTTGTTTAAGAATATAATTATTTGTAACTTACTACTTTTGTCGGAAAAATGGTTGTAAAGATAAGGGATGCACGAACCCAGCATATTGTCAAAGTATAGTTTATTAATAAAAATTAAATTTTTTGTCCGACTTTGGATTTGCCCCAATATTTTTGTCGGACACTTAGATTTTTTGATTTAGAATATAACTACTTATAACCTGATACTTTTGTCGGAAATGTTTTTTTTTTAATTTCAAAAAAAAACTATAGAACGACGTTTGTCGTTGTTCAAGGAGTATGTACACAAATTATCAGATCACAATTTTTCTAAAATTTTCCCTATTGTCGGAAAAATTTTTAAGAAAATTTTGGGTACAGCTCTTCGTAATACCTTTTTAAACGTTTTACTTAGCGTGTGTACCTATTTTCAGCTGAATGGATTCAAAAATAACCGAGAAAAACTGTTTTAAATTTTTTTTTGATAATACCTCCTCGTCGATAGCCTAAAAGAATTAAGTTTTCTGTTCGTTTGCCGCAACATTTTTGTCAGACAATTACATTTTTTGTTTAAGAATATAATTATTTGTAACTTACTACTTTTGTCGGAAAAATGGTTGTAAAGATAAGGGATGCACGAACCCAGCATATTGTCAAAGTATAGTTTATTAATAAAAATTAAATTTTTTGTCCGACTTTGGATTTGCCCCAATATTTTTGTCGGACACTTAGATTTTTTGATTTAGAATATAACTACTTATAACCTGATACTTTTGTCGGAAATGTTTTTTTTTAATTTCAAAAAAAAAACTATAGAACGACGTTTGTCGTTGTTCAAGGAGTATGTACACAAATTATCAGATCACAATTTTTCTAAAATTTTCCCTATTGTCGGAAAAATTTTTAAGAAAATTTTGGGTACAGCTCTTCGTAATACCTTTTTAAACGTTTTACTTAGCGTGTGTACCTATTTTCAGCTGAATGGATTCAAAAATAACCGAGAAAAACTGTTTTAAATTTTTTTTTGATAATACCTCCTCGTCGATAGCCTAAAAGAATTAAGTTTTCTGTTCGTTTGCCGCAACATTTTTGTCAGACAATTACATTTTTTGTTTAAGAATATAATTACTTGTAACTTACTACTTTTGTCGGAAAAATGGTTGTAAAGATAAGGGATGGACGAACCCAGCATAGTTTAAAAGTATAGTTTACCAATAAAAATTAAATTTTTTGTCCGACTGTCGATTTGCCCCAATATTTTTGTCCGACACTTTGATTTTTTGATTAAGAATATAATTACTTATAACCTACTAATCTTGTCGGAAAAATGGTAATAAATAAAAAAATTTCAGGAAATTGACATCTTCGGCGCATCCGACTGCTCATATGCCCCGTGAAAATTGTCCGACAAGGTTACCACATTATTGGAAAAAGGTTTTATGGTAGATTCAGTTAAAATTATTCCATTATAAAGTCACTGTACACTGAGGCGACGTGCAGCGTGACACACAATGGGGTCAACAGTGACGAATTTGACGTACTTACTGGAGTCAGACAGGGATGTGTGCTTTCTCCGTTTCTGTTTAACATAGCTCTGGACTATGTTCTCTCCAAACTAGACTTCGACACAAAAGGGATACAATGGACGTTAACCACACGCCTAAGTGATCTGGAATACGCCGACGATATCTGCCTGTTAGGACAAAGGTTCCAGGATGTGGCCTACCAATTGGAAACACTATCCACTGAGGCCAATAAAATAGGTTTAAAAATCAATATTGGTAAAACCAAGTCGATGAGAATAAATGCAAGGGACAACACGCTATTTAATATCGACAACAAGCAGATTGAAAATGTGGAGAACTTCACGTACCTTGGAAGTGTCATAACAGAAAGCGGAGGTACAGAAGACGATATTCGTATGAGGATACGAAAAGCTCAACAAGCTTTCAGCATGCTTAACCCTGTTTGGAGGTCTGGAGAATATACTACAAGGACAAAGATCCGAATATTCCAGTCAAATGTTATGTCTGTTCTACTCTATGGATGTGAAACCTGGAAAGTGACAAAATACCTTACAGACAAATTGCAGGTCTTTGTTAACAAATGTCTACGAAGAATTGTTCGTATTTTCTGGCCAAACACCATCAGAAACGAAGATCTGCTACACCTGACCCAACAAAAGAGGGTAGAAAATGAAATCAAATACAGAAAGTGGGGGTGGATAGGTCACACACTCAGAAAAGATAGTTCCAGTATTGCAAAAAATGCCCTAGAGTGGAATCCCCAAGGAAAGAGAAAAAGAGGTCGCCCAGCACAAACTTGGAGAAGATCCATCATGGACGAGATAAGAAGTCAAGGAAAGTCTTGGAATGAGGTGAAGGCCCTAGCGCAAAATAGAACCCGATGGCGCGTTTTCACTGAAGCTCTATGCTCCACTTAGGAGTTCAAGAACATTATATATATATACAGTTAAAATTATCCATGTGGTAATAAATTTATTTTTTTCATAAATTTGACATATTTAGCGTGTCCGACGCGTCATATGCCCCAATATTTTTGTCCGACAAAATTGTTTTCGCTGTTTGTATGATAAAAACCATTGATTAAAATAAAATGACCGATGTGGTTATAAATTTTTTTCTTGCATAAAATTGACAACTTCGTCACCGCTTGACAGACAAACGCCCCACTACCATAATGCGCTAAGCTCCAAATTTGTCCGACTCCACCCAAATAACAAGTACAAAAAGTTTCAACGGTGTGGTCATAAATAAAAAATTTTATATGTGGGCCGAAGGCCTAATATTGCCCGGTCTAAGAAAACATTTATCCACCATATAATCTGATGAACTTACTAGCTTTGAACAAACCGTCAATCTTTAGCCAAGCCGCACACCAAAGAAACATGAAACGAAAAACATGAAACGAAAAACATGTTTCATGAAACTAAAACACTGCTAAACAAATCTCAAAGTCCGCCTACCAATGAAACGAGTGCGATTCATGCTCATGACACATTTTTATTTTCGGAGAGTTTCATAAATGGCCGGACGTATATTTGTTTAGCAGTGGTTTATTTCCATGAAACGTAATTTACGTTTCATGTTTCTTTGATGTGCGGTCGGGCTTAGGATTCTGTTAAATTATGTTAAGTCGTGTAAATTGAAACTTTAAATTATAAAATTAGTCGTGTAAATTAATAATACCCCGTATCCCTACTTAGTACGTGGTTAGTCACCCTGGACAATCTGGGTGCGAAAAGTTTTTTTTTCCCTTACCTACCCTGGATTGTTTTTGTAATGGATTCTTCTGAGATGGATTCGTGTTGCTATGTTTTAAAAAGTGAAAATTTAAAATTATATCTTTCGATAAGTATTTCTTTGTTGATATTCTGACACATTTAAATATGTTTCCTTTTATAAAATATACATTTATATAATCAATAAATATTAAATGTAATTTCCGCACCATCTTCTAGCTGGAAATTAATATTTCGTAAGACAAACAACCGTTTAGTCCTGTCGCCAGGGGGGGTACAACGGCCTCGTTAATTCAGATGGACTTACCCAAATTTTTTTTATGTATTTTGACCCGTAGAACACGAATTTTTTGGGTAACAGTTGATCCGGATGTCGATAAGATTGTTATAGACCAAGAACTTGAGGAATCAAATAACAGCGATTTTTGGCAAAACAAAACAATATTTTGTATTTTTTGGGTCATTTTAAGCAAAAAATATTTCTACAAGTTTTTTAGTAGGATGCACAGTTTTCGAGATAAACGCGGTTGAACTTTCAAAAAATCGAAAAACTGCAATTTTTAAACCCGAATAACTTTTGATTAAAAAATAAAATAGCAATTCTGCTTAGCGCCTTTGAAAGTTCAAGTCAAATTATGTCGGTTTTGATTATTTGCATTGCTAAAAATTTATTGTGTTATTGCTAAACAAAGCTACAAACAACTAGTGCGTGAGTGATGTTTCTATGATTTCTCATTTAAAATCGAACGAGTAGGTAGAATAGGTACTAGTGCAATCAAGACTATTTCTACGTTACATGCGTTAAAACGCATGTAAAAGCACGGGAAACCCTACGTGTTTATAGCTTTGTTAAACAATAAAAAAATAAATTTTTACCAATGCAAATAATCAAAACCGATATAATTTGACTTAAACTTTCAAATGCGGTAAGCAGACTTGCTATTTTATTTTTTAATCAAAAGTTATTCGGGTTCAAAAATTGCAATTTTTCGATTTTTTTAAAGTTCAACCGCGTTTATCTCGAAAACTGTGCATCCTACGAAAAAACTTGTAGAAATATTTTTTACTTAAAATGGCCCAAAAAATACAAAATATTGTTTTGTTTTGCCAAAAATCGCTGTTATTTGATTCCTCAAGTTCTTGGTCTATAACAATCTTATCGACATCCGGATCAACTGTTACCCAAAAAATTCGTGTTCTACGGGTCAAAATACATAAAAAAAACTTGAGTAAGTCCATCTGAATTAACGAGGCCGTTGTACCCCCCCTGGCGACAGGACTAGTTGAAATAATTAACATACCAATGCATATCAATGAACTGATATGCCAATATAAAGATATTAACAATAAATATGTACAATTAATATTCCTCTGGTAAGAGCTATATAAAAAAATTCCAGTCCCAATTAAGCGTCCCGATGTATTTTTGGGCACGTTTTTTGACAGATGCGTCTACGAGCCAATGATACACGGTTGAACGTCAGTAATTGGTCGAAATTTATTCAAACTGAAAGTGTCTCTGTCTATATTTTGCGGTGCACCTGATATGTCAATTTTTTGCGAGATTATAATCTTATCGAATATTAATATCTGGTTAGTAGTCGAAGGAGACACGTATCATTTTTTAAATTATGTATCTGGACTGGTGTTTATTAGTCGATTTCAATTATATAAAAGGAAACTGTTGTATCAAGCGTTAATAACATGAAGTCTACATATGTTGATACGAATGTTTAGATACAGGAAACTTGTAGAGCATGTGTTCGGACTTTGTAAAAGCTAACAGGTAATATTTTCAGTTAAAGTGTTCAAACAACTCACCGTTCGGGCTAACCAATTCGTCTCTTACTGGAGAGTACAGTAAAATGAAAAATAGATAATTGCATTTCAGTTAATAGATTCGAACCTCATATCAAGTCGTCATCAGGACTATCAGGAGACACTGATGATTAGTGTCCCAAAGCGTTTCGACTCATATCAAGTCGTCATCAGGAGACACTGATCATCAGTGTCTCCTCTATAGATAACGTAGATCCATCGACCGACTATCCAGTGTTAAATAAATTTTAATCAAAGCATAGGTAGGGATAGATGATACATAACATAGACATCTATAATATGTTCGTCAATATTGTTCTGAAGCTATTTCTTGTATCATCTTGTGTCATGTTTTACTATTTTAATTGGGAATAAGCCATAATTTTACTTTAAAATAAGTTTTTTTTGATGTTTCGGTTTCCGAATTGGACAAAGTGGAAAACAATTATTAGATGAAGTGGAAGAAGATGTCTCCACTCCTGAAATTGAAAACAATTTCACATATAACAAAAAAAAGACCAAACAACCAACGACCGTCCAGAATCTAAAAACTCAGAAGTCTATATTAAAAAAACGTATTTCTAAATACAAAAGATTTAAAAATATCTTTGATTGTACATGTTAAACCTTATTTTATAGGTACAAAATTTTGACCAACAAATTGTAATTTGTTTCTTTTTTCAAATTTTGAAAATGATCTAACTTGTGTATTATAACCGTGTTTTTCGTATAAATATCCAATTTATAACAGAAACATTTTACCTAAAACCTCATAACATAACCTAGCTTATACTTCATTACCTTCTCTTAATCGGGATCTGAACTATTAAACTTGTTGCTCCAATTTTTATGAAAAGCCGTAATGCAAATATTTTCTTATTAGATTGTAGTGCACGAACGTTACCTATGAAAATTGCTGCCATTTCTTCATGCTAATTAAAAATTAATGACTAATTAAAAAATCCATTTAGGAGTATACTTGTTGATCTACTGTTGCAGAGTCGGATTTAAGTATATGGAAGTGAACATACTAAAATAGACTTATGATATATCTTCTCAATCAATATAGGGATACTAATCATTACTAGATGTTACTATAAATTGTTATAACTACACGAATATATTGATAATACAAGTCAAAGCTTTCAACTTACTAAAATATTTAAAATAATATCAAATTGAAAACTTATTGGACCATTTTCCTGGTAACACCTCCACGGCTTCTAAAAATTGCAAGCCAGATGGATGCTGAAGCAAGGAAGACACGAGGGAATTCTACAATTTACAATTCACAACCCTGTCTGTTCAGAGTGGTAAATTCCAACGGAAATTGAACCTATCTTACTCAATAGGAGTAATACTAATAGAAAATAAAAATGTATACCATTACTTCTTCGCTTCAGCATCCACCTGGCTTGCAATTTTTAGAAGCCGTGGAAGTGTTACCAGGAAGATGGTGCAATAAGTTTTCAATTTGATATTATTTTAAATATTTTTAAATATTTTATTAGGTTGAAAGCTTTGCCTTATATCTAGCAGATGCCGCTAGGCACCTACTAGCATCAGGTTATTTGCAATGCGGGAACTAATAGACTGCGTAATTTAAACTTGGTTCAGTGATAGCAACCTATGAATTCTCTGATGGGCCTTTAATAAGAGGCGAAATCGTCGATAAGAGTGCTGGTTGCGCTCTCTGAACTAAGTAAAAATTACGACAGTTTGGCATTTTTATTTTCTATTAGTCATCATCATTCTCTTTGCCTTATCCCTATGCGGGGTCGGCTTCCCTAATTGCCTTTCTCCACACAATTCTATCTTGGGTCAATGTTAATTCCCTTTACCAACATGTCCTGCCTTATCGTCTCCCCCCAGGTCTTCTTTGGCCTTCCTCTCCTACTCCTTCCAGGAATCTGCACTTCAGCTACTCTTCGTATTGGATGATTAACGTCTCGACGTTGAACATGACCAAACCATCTTAATCTATGCTCTCTCATTTTGGCATCAATTGGTGCCACACCTAGACTTCCCCTAATATACTCATTTCTAATTTTATCCTTCTTTGTCACTCCACTCATCCATCTAAGCATTCTCATTTCCGCCACATGCATTCGTTGTTCCTCTTTCTTTTTCACTGCCCAACATTCAGTTCCGTACATCATAGCCGGTCTTATGGCTGTTTTATAGAATTTTTCCTTTATGGAATTTTTCTGAAATAAAACACACCACTCGCTTCTTTCCACTTCATCCATCCAGCCCTAGTTCTACTGCATGCATCTCCATCTATTTCTCCATCACTCTGTAATACCGATCCTAGGTACTTAAAACTATTGCTTTTCACAATCATTTCACCATCCAAAGATACTATTTTATTTGTAGTAGCTCCATCTTTAAATGAACATTCCAAATACTCTGTTTTTGTCCTACTAAGTTTTAAACCTTTTTCCTCCAGAGCTTGTCTCCACTGTTCCAGTTTTTGTTCCAATTCTCTTTCACTATTTCCTACTAACACGACATCATCAGCATACATTAAGCACCATGGAATGTTACCCTGTAGTTTCGCTGTTATCTGGTCCAAAACTAATGAGAATAAATACGGACTAAGCACAGAGCCTTGGTGCAATCCTACTTTCACATGAAATTTATCAGTCTCTCCCACACCTGTCCTAACACTAGTCGTTACTCCCTCATACATATCCTTCACAATCTTTACATATTCACCAGGGACTCCTTTATTATTGAGTGCCCACCACAGAATCTCTCGAGGAACTCTATCATATGCTTTCTCAAGATCAATGAATACCATATGAGCGTTTGTTTCTTTACTCCTGTATTTTTCCATCAACTGCCTTATAATGAAAATTGCATCTGTTGTTGATCTACCCTGCATAAAGCCAAATTGATTCTCGGATATTTCGGTCTCTTCACGTATCCGTCTATCAATTACTCTTTCCCATATTTTCATGGTGTGGCTAAGTAGTTTTATAGCCCTATAGTTTGTACATTGTTGTATATCTCCCTTGTTTTTGTAAACAGGTACCAGTTTACTACTTCTCCATTCGTCTGGCATTTGTCCAACTTCCATAATTCTATTAAATAGACCTGCTAGCCACCTTGTTCCTGTCTCTCCCAATGCTCTCCATACTTCCCCAGGAATATCATCTGGTCCTACCGCTTTTCCTTTCTTTATTTTTTGAAGCGCTTGAGCCACTTCCTCGTTGGTTATTTTGGTGACCATTGCTGCTACTGTCTCCGTTGACTCTACAGGCTGTCTGTCAAATTCTTCATTTAATAAGCTGTCAAAATACTTTCTCCATCTCTTTTTGACATCCCTTTCGTGAACTAGTATTTTATTATTTTCATCTCGGATACATCTAATCTGATTAAAATCTTTTGCTTTCTTTGCTCTCTGTTTGGCTATTTTATATATCTTCGTTTCGCCTTCCCTGGTATCAAGTTGATCGTATAGGTTTGAATACGCTTCTGCTTTGGCTTTTGCTACTGCTACTTTCGCTTCCTTTTTCGCTACCATATAGTTTTGAAGATCTGTGTCGGATCTGGTTTCTTGCCACTTTTTATATAATTTTCTCTTCTCTTTTATTTTTCCTTGTACTTCGTTTGACCACCACCAAGTCTCTTTATCCTCAAACTTTTTTCCTGACGTTTTCCCAAGTATTTCAATAGCAGTCCCTCTAATACTACTGGCCATTTTTCCCCAAATTGTATTAGGGCTTCCTTTCATGTTACAACATATTTTTTCTACTATTCTTCTCCTGAATAGACCTTCTTTCTCATCTTTCAGCAGCCACCACTGGATTTTTTGTGGTCCTCTCCGATATTTTTGTTTAATTTCGCTTTTTACTTCGATGTCCAGAACAAGCAGCTTATGTTGATGGCTTACTGTCTCACTAGCTATTACCTTGCAGTCCTTGCATTCACGTATGTCTTCTTTCCTTATCATGAAGTAGTCTATTTGGGATTGATGTTGTCCACTTTTGTAGGTAATAAGTTGAGTTTCGCTCTTTTTAAAGAATGTGTTAACAATCGCCATATCCAATGCTGTTGCCAATTCAAGCATGTCATCTCCAGCTTCATTTCTAGTTCCAAAGCCTAATCCCCCATGTATTGTTTCATATCCTGTCTTGGCTTGGCCCACATGTGCATTGAAATCACCTCCTATTATAACTTTCTCCTCGGCTGGAATATCACTCAGTACGTCTCCTAATTGATCATAGAAAGCTCTTCTTTCATTCTCACCCAGACCTGTTTGGGGAGCATACACACACACAACATTCAATACCTCTTTATCAATTACAAATTTCACTGACATCATTCTATCACTCATTCTTACAACTTCTACTACGTTATCTTTCATTTCACTCTCAGCAATTATACCAACTCCATTTCTAGTGTTACTACTCCCTACATACCACAATTTGTATCCTTCACCTAGTTCTTTCGCCCTTTGTCCTTTCCACCTAGTTTCTTGAATACAAGCAATTTGAACTCTTCTTCGTTTGAGCGCATCCACTAACTCCAGACTCTTACCTGTAATACTACCAAGATTCCACGACCCTATCCTGATTTTTCTAACCTGCAATGGTGTTCCCCCTGAGATAGTCCTCACCCGGAAATCCGAACGGAGGCTCATTTTACTTCCGGCACATTTTACCTCAGGAGATGCCATCATTTCAGTGTAAGTTTTTTATATCATTGGAGAAGGTCTTTTCATTATTATGGCCTGAAAAGATTTTGTTTGGATATTTGATGCCTGAATGCCTTTTCTATCAGCACCATACCTTGCCCTGCACGTTTAGCCAATACACCACCAATGCAACCAAAGTGCAGTATTACCCCACACCCGCCTGCATTTTTCTGTATAGGCCAGGATCCCTACTGTAAGGACTGCCCTATAAGCTAATGTATTGTTGCCCGTATCCCGCCACTAGGAGGCACGTACTTTGTTCGGGATACAGAACATACATATTTTATTTTCTATTAGTATTACTCCTATTGAGTAGCATAGGTCCATTTTCCGTTGGAATTTATCACGCTGAACAGAGGGGGTTATGAATTGCAAATTGTAGAATGCCCTCGTGTCTTCTTTGCTTCAGAATCCATCTGGCTTACAATTTTTAGAAGCTGTGGAGGTGTTATCAGGAAATTGGTCCAATGAGTTTTCAATTTAATATTATTGAAGTTATTCTTCGGCGCGATTGAGAGTAAAATTTCATAATACTGCGCGCATGCGCACACAGACAGTATGGCGTTTAGTTACTAAATCTTTCTAGTTGTGTATAAATATATCAGTGCAAGAAAAGGTGTGAAAAGAATATATTAGTGTTTTTAGTAAATATATTTACTATAATTTTTGTGTCTTTGGATTCGGCTTTCTCAGGAATAAGATGAGTATTATTAAAACATTTTATTGTATATTTATTATACCTTGTATGTTTGTTACCGTGAATTGTCATTAGGTACGTCCAAACCGATATCGACACATTTCGTAGCGAATTTGTTATAGCATTCGGCCAGAGATCGAGAGGTCTTGAGTTCGAATCCGGAGCAATCCTATACTTTTTTTTATTTTTTTGAAAGCGGTAAGCACAAAATTAGTTTGGTGTTTAAAAAAAAATTAAAACAAACTGTTTAAAGTATATTTATTTTTAAGAAATCATATAATAGAAGTATAACTTCTTACGTGCGTACAAAGTACACACACATTCTTTTTTTAAATATTTTTAAATATTTTATTAGGTTGAAAGCGTTGACTTGTATCTATACTAGCAGATTCCGCTAGGCACCGACTACCATTACGTTAGTTGCAATGCGGGGACTAATAGATTGGGTAAATTAAACTTGGTTCAAAGATAGCAACCTATTAGGCCTGGATCCCGCGTACTAAAAAAAAGCGTTTATTAATAGCAAGCAGAAAAATTGTTAATAGCTTAACCGTGTCTAGTAAGACAAACTTTAATGTACGGGAACACTGGAACAGGGGAAGTTTTAATTGTGGAACAGGTTAAAAATTTGAAACGTCAGACTACGAAAATGTCCCCTGTATTTCGTCGGACAGAACTTCCACTTGATTTTTTACCCTTTCATTAAACCCTTATGTAAAAATCAGACTGCTGTTTATCACCTGTCATAATTCCTGTCATTTTACATGTTCTACGTGTCGGACTTATTAAAATGTCCAGTTGGTGATAAATATCAGTCTGATTTTTGCATGAGAGTTTATTGAAAGGGTAACAAATCACTTGGAAGTTCTGTCCGACAAAATACATGGGACATTTTCAGAGTCTGACGTTCCAAATTTTTAACCTGTTCCACAATTAAGACTTCTCCTGTTCCAGTGTTCCCATACATCAAAGTTTGTCCGACGGGACACCGTTATTACCTCCGAGGCTTCTAAAGCACTCTTGCACTTCTTGCAGCACTCTCTGATTGAACTAGAATATGATGAGGTTATAGTTTCGTGTTGCAACGAAATTGAAAATGGTTATTCATTTTTACTTTACATGTTTACTTTAATTGGAGTACGAAGGGAACCATTCTCGTAGTAACTTTACCGTGCTGAGCAGATGGGACGTGAATTATAGATTGTAAAATTCCCTCATCTTCCTTAGTCACATCATCTGTTATGGCTTGCAAATTTAAGAAGCCTCGGAGGTGTAACTAGATAAGGTTCCCATTGTTTTCAATCTGGTAGGATGTAGAGCAATATTTTTAGTGTTGTTTTATGTGCTATTAGATTGAAAACTTAGTCTTTTGCTAGCAGTTGCCGCTATTTCGTTCGTTGCAATTCGTAACTGCACGCCGGGTTTGTCCTGCTTGGGTCAGATAGAGCAGCATATGTGCCTCCTGATGAGAGTCTAATAAGTTTCGAAACCGGTAGAGGTGCTTGCAGCGCTCTCTTATTGAACTAGAATATCATGCGGCTGTAGTTTCGTGTTACAACGAAATTGAAAATGGTTATTCATTTTTATATTAAAGTTTCGTTAATAGAGGATAGTTTACTAAGCTAATTTAAAATGCCATCATTTTTCAAAAATGAAGTTGTACGTTTACGTTTCACATATTGCTACAATATCAATAAATGATTTATAATTGAGGATATTTTGTTTCAGTGGTCATGCACAAAGATAAAGATGACGGTCTTCATCGCCAAAGGGATCTCACAGCCTTTGACCACACTCCCCTAGATGGAGAAATGTTTCTTCAGGTAAGATTATTTCCAAGTTCATATTTTTAAATCCCTTAACGATTTAACCCGAGATATCTCGTGGCACAACTACTGTTTCCAAATTAATGAACCCGAGATATTTCGTTCTGTGCTGCTTATTAAGAATTTAAACGGTTTCTCTCGTATTTTTTAATCTGCGTTTTCGAAGTTTGAATATACATATTTATAGATTGGTACTCATTACAGGTTACAGCATATCTCTAGGATGGTTGAAAAGTACGATTTGTCTGATGAATGATCTCAGTAGTGTATGAGCAACGCTTGGAGTGAGTAGTTGTTTGTCTGTCAAATTCTCACTGAAAATGAATTTTAGTGAAGATTCGAAGGTCAGTAGAGAGAGATGTAACGGTTGATGAAAGCTGGCTCCGTTACAAAGGTAGACCTGGTTCAATACATCCCGAATAGAAAAAAGGACAGTTTAGCATAAGGAATGACATGTTGTGTTAGTCGTCCACCGGATATCATCATTCAATCTTCGCTTGTCCACTGCTGTACATAGATCTCTCTCATAATTTTCCATCTATTTCGACCTTGTGCCTCTTGCATCCAATTCCTATGACAACGTGTTAGATCATCAGTCCAACGTGTTAGTGGGCGACCTCTGCTTCGGTAGGCATCATCTCTTGGTCTCTATTCCAGTATCCGCTTTGTCCATCTGTTATCTGTCATTCGAGCCACGTGACCTGTCCAGTTCCATTTCATTGTTGCTATTCTCTTTACTGCGAATTATGAAAGTTCTTGGGAAAAACACTTTTTAAAAAGTCAACTTCACAATTAAAACTTGTAACAAAGATTTTGGTTACAACTCAATAATTTAAAATCAGACTTTAACATTTAAATCAGACCTTTATTTAGAGATTTTAATCAGACTTTTATTTAGAGATTTTAATCAGACTAAAAAATATTGATTTTTACATGGCCTTTTATAATTTTTCTTATTGCTGAATTGCTGTTTCAATACGTCGCAATTAATTCCAGAATCCTCAACGCTGCGACGCGGCGGTAGCCTCGTGTTGATTGATTCCACGTGGTAGAATATACTGGATGGTAGCGGTCGTTGTACTATAACTTGCGTAAGCCACTCCTGATTTTTTTCTTAGCTGGCTGTTTGGGATCTTGTCTCGTAGTGAAACGCCAAACATAGTACGCTCCATCGCCCTTTGAGATACACGGAGCTTGCACTGTTCTCCTTCTCATGGTTTATTATCGTACATAATTATCTTAAAAATTTTGACAAAAAAAAGATATGTGGCAAATGGACTTGCATCCAAGCCAAAAACAGACAAACACACACACACACACACACTACTCCTTGTCATGGTCAACGTTTCTGCTCTGTAAGTGAATACTGCCAAAGCAGACAAGGCATATTGGTTGGTATGTCAGACTATTTGAAAATATGGTTCAGCTTGCCGAATGCTTCCCAAGTCGTAGGTATTTGTAGCCCATTACTGGTCTATGGATCTTGTTCGTATGCAATATCTTCGCCGACTACAAAATTTGTCATCATCTGGGTTTTAGATATATTTATTTTCAATCCCCCTTCTAGCGAGGAAAGGTAGAGCTGCTTTAAAAGTTCTTTGGCCTCATTTATCCTGCCAGCTATTAATACAATATCATCTGCAAACCCCAGATAGTTAAGCTTTTCTCCGTTTATGTTTATGCCCTTGTCGGTCAGTTTTGCCCTTTTACATGATATAAACTTACGTGCATAGAAATCGGCCCACCTAAAAATTTGGTCATTTTTGAAGTCTCGTATTTCCTAAACCTGTTGGCCGATTTAAATGATTTTTTTAATATGTTATAGCCTTATTCTTCAACAATATTGCTGTAATAATATTATTGCTAAATAGGTAAGTGTTATTTTATACCGGGTGTAACAATGATAGTGTGTTTTTTCCTCAAAGTTCGGAACACCGTGTGGAATATTTTAGCGTAAATAAAATATTGAAATTAAAACTCAACTGTAGCCTTAGGCTTTCTTAACATTTTGCTATTTGATTCATTCGCTTATGTTGGATAATAAAAAAGTTAGGTATTTTAACAACTAGCAACGTTCTTCATCAATACAGGGTGTTTCAAAATAAGTGCGACAAACTTTAAGGGGAAATTTTGCATGAAAAATAATGTCCGCAAATGCTTCGTTTTTGAGATACGGGATGTTGAATTTTTTTTACAAACTGACGATTTGTTTACTGCTCTAAAACCGGTTGAGATATGCAAATGAAATTTAGTGGGTTTTAAGAGGTAGTTATGGCGCATATTTGACATACAATTAAGAATTTTATATTCACCACTGGCGTGCATACGGGTCATATTACCCGGTTATTATTACCCGTATGCACGCCAATGGTGAATATACAATTCTTAACTGTATGCCAAAAAATGCGCAATAATTACCTATTAAAACCTACCCAATTTCATTTGTATATCTCGTGCGGTTTTAGAGCAATAAATAAATCGTCAGATTGTACGAACAAATTCAACATCCCGTATTTCTGAAACGAAGCATTTGCGAACATATGATTATAAACCTAACAATCATTATTTTTTCATGCAGAATTACCCCTTAAAGTTTGTCGCACTTATTTAGAAACACCCTGTATTGATGAAGAACGTTGCTAGTTGTTAAAATACCGAACTTTTTTATCCAACATAAGCGAATTTATCAAAAAGAAAAATATTAAGAAAGCCTAAGGCTACAGTACAGTGGCGTGCGGTGACTTTTTCTAAAGGGGAAGCGATTCAATAAGGATATAAAAATATTTTCTTAAGGGTCGAGGGTCGAGCCACTTCCCACCTGATAACACTCTGGCTCTCTATCAGCAAAGTGCTTATGTGAGACGTCCTGGGTATAAGGAGTCACACACTAAATCCTACCCCGATCAATGCGTGAGGCACTCTATTGCCGCTATTTCTAGTGACTATAGTGACCTATCATTGATCTGTATTGCTTGCTCGGGCCTTAAGTCCTCGCTCCGGTCTTCGTTTCCTAAAGAAGAGATCTATTTAAATGTTTTTTTTTAATTCCGAGGCATTTTCCACAACACACAACTTTCAACAATATGACACTTATTTATACTTGAGCTCTATTCTCCTATCAACTTCTGATAATTGTTGAATTCGGTCTTTTTCAATAGACTTGTAAAGTCTATCATCGCTTGTTGTATTTCTTGTAAAACTTTTAATGCATTTTAATACTGAAAAACTTCGTTCAACTGATGCACTTGTGACTGGGATAGTTTGTAGTAATTCACACAACTTGGACACTTCACACAGGGACTTTTTTAAACCAGTAGTTATAAGAAATACCCAGATTTCTGAGTATATCTTTATCACTAATGTGAGTTGTTTCATAAACAACACTTAACTTATAATGCAAAGCTGGCATATCAAAATATTTTCATTATTTAATCGTAGTGAAATAAATTCCTCTGTGGGAAATTTTGATGAATTATAATTAGGAATATTAAATAAGAATATATTATACAGGGTGTTTCATTGGGAAACGGAAATACTTTAATCGTGAATAGAGGTCACCGAGCCGGTTCTAGTTATACTACATTTTTTGCCCTACCGACTTTTATAACCGAGTTACAGGGTGTTTTATCGATTTTGCCCATTTCTTTCCTAAGCCATAACTTTAGAACCTCCCTGTATATTTTTTTGATATTTGATACACATATGTCTCATTCAAAACCCAAACGACCGACATACTAACCATAAGAAAAATCCAGGTGCGGATTAACAAAAATTATAAAGTAATTTTGACCTTAAAACAACACCCTGTATATTGAAATTTTGAAAATCTGTTTGCATATTTGAAAAGAGCACAAAAAAGTAAGTTTAATGGTTCGCTTAAATTTTTCGGCCAGACAATTTTATGACTTTCATTTTGAAATTATACATATTGAATTTTTTAAGAACTTTGACATTAAAAAGCAGATATTATTAACTTTTAGTTATAAATTATTAAATTTAATGAATAAATACTCATTTTAAAAATAATCAATACTTATTTACCACATTGGAACGACCCAATTACTAATGACAAGAAAAATCCAGGTCCGGATTAAGAGAAAATACAAAGTAATTGTGACCTTGAACCAACACCCTGTATATTGAAATTTTAAAAATTTGTCTGCGCATTTTAAAAGAGCATGAAAAACTGTGATTAAAGGCTTATTTTAATTTTTTCGCCCTTGATTTAATTACATCAATTTGAAATTATATTAAAATTTTAAAGAATTCTGAGATTAAACACCAGGTATTGTTAACTTTTAATAATAATTTTAATGTCAATGAATCAATACTTATTTTAAAAATACTTAATACTTATTTACTACGCTGGCTTCATATATTCTCTGGATTTGTAGCTATATGCACATCATTAAAAATTAGAATTGCGAGAATTGGGATATTTTAATGATTTAGTAAAGAATTAAAAAAACTGCTATATCTAATAAAACAAAAATTCGTTACAATTCAACAATTTAACATAAATTAACAATATTTGAACTATAACAGTTGCTCAAAATGTCCGCCATTTTGTTCGATGCATTTCCTTGCTCGTTTTAAAATATTTCGAATCGATTTTCTAAGTACATTGGGATTGTTCTTCATTTTGCTGGTAGCTTCTTGTGACCTTGATAGAATTAATCAATATGATTTCAAAATTGCCGTAATTAAATTATCTGCGCAAAAATTTGACATGCACCTTTTAACGCAGTTTTTTATGCTCTTTTAAAATACACAAACAAATTTTCAAAATTTCAATATACAGGGTGTTGTTTCAAGGTCACAATTACTTTATATTTTTTTCTTAATCCGGACCTGGATTTTTCTTGTCATTAGTAGTTGGGTCGTTCCGATGTGGTAAATAAGTATTGATTATTTTTAAAATGCGTATTTATTCATTTACTTTAATTATTTATAACTAAAAATTAATAATATCTGCTTTTTAATGTCAAAGTTCTTAAAAAATTCAATTTAATTTCAAAATGAAAGTCATAAAATTGTCTGGCCGAAAAATTGAAGCGAACCATTAAACTTACTTTTTTGTGCTCTTTTCAAATATGCAAACAGATTTTCAAAATTTCAATATACAGGGTGTTGTTTTAAGGTCACAATTACTTTATAATTTTTTGTTAATCCGGACCTGGATTTTTGTTATGGTTAGTATGTCGATCGTTTGGGTTTTGAATGAGACATATGTGTACCAAATATCAAAAAAATATACAGGGTGGTTCTAAAGTTATGGCTTAGGAAAGAACTGGGCAAAATCGATAAAACACCCTGTAACTCGGTTATAAAAGTCGGTAGGGCAAAAAATGTACTAGATCTAGAACCGGCTCGGTGACCTCTATTCACCATTAAAGTATTTCCGTTTCCCAATGAAACACCCTGTATAATTCTACAAATTTTGAAAGCGAAAATTCATTTTTTGTAGAATGTTATCAAAAGGTCTCTCTGTTATCGACATTATCAATCTTCTTTCTTTTTCTTTCATGTTCAAACCCCATATTTTCAGTTTTATCCCAAATATTTTTAAACTGCTCTCGTTTTTTAATTATCGTATTAATAAAGTCATCAATTTGTCTTATATAAAATGCAATGTCAATTGACTTCATCTGTAAAATGTCAAATAAAAGATCAGTAAAAGGAAAAATCTCTGCAAAAAATTTAAATCGAAATATTCTTTAAGCGAATGCATGTATTACCTAAACAGGCTAAGCACCCCTTAGAAGCAGTAACAGTCAGAGCATCCCACTCTTGGAAGGCGATCGAACGATCGCTTCTGCAGGGTACCAAAATTCGCGCGACTAGTGGGTGCCGTCATTGAACCCTGACAAATTTTTATACGGGACAACTGCATGACAAGCGGCGATTTTGAGATGCGCTTCTGTCAGGGGTGGACCGAGTAGTTGAATTGTGTGCATAGTGCATATTGAGTTCCTTCCTATTCGATTAATTTTTAATATTTTTCAATGCCTATTGCCCAGGTAATAATATGTAGATTACTGGGATTGGGGAAAATTTTTGATAATTAAATATTAGTTAATAATATATTTTGTTATATCGAAGTATATAATAGGGAAGCGGTGCTTCCTCCGCTTCCATGGACCGCCGCACGCCTCTGCTATAGTATAGTTTTAATTTCAATATTTTATATACAATAGAATATTCCACAGGGTGTTCCGAACTTTGAGGAAAAAACACACAATCATTTTTACACCCGGTATAAAATAACACTTACTTGTTTGGCAATAATATTATTACAGCGATATTGTTGAAGAATAAAGCTATAACATAGTAAAAAAATCACTTAAATCGGTCAACAGGTTTAGGAAATACGAGACTTCAAAAATGAAAAAATTTTTAGGTGGGCCGATTTCTATGCACGTAAGTTTATATTCCAAAAGCGTAGTGAACAGTTTCGGCGATATGATGTCCCCCTGACGTACTCCACGTTGTATCGGGAATTTCTGGTTCAGCTCTGGTCCACCCGGTTCAGCTCCAGTGGAAAGAATTGTTTCAATAATGAAAAAAATGTGGTCTGACGATCGGGAGAGGATGGAAGAATGCGTTGTGAAAGCCTTGCTTATGTGAAAATGCAACTTGAACATGTCATGCAGTCAGGGCCGCCGAGAGGGATGAGCGGGCCCCGGTAATAAGTGAAGGTCGGGCCCCCGGCAAAAAGTGAAGAGCGCAAAAAATTGTTTAATTATTTTTATACAAATAAAATTATTAATAATAAATAATAAGAAACATTTCAAATGTAAATTTTATTAAATTTTGATTATATTTATAATAGTGAAAATATTTATAATACAAGTGTTTTCGAGTTTTCTGATCAGCAAGAAGTCTCTAATTTTCGAAAAATCGCATGGTTTTGCCAAATCATTCTCAATTCACAAAGTTGATAGGCAGCTAACCGATCCTGTTTCATTGTAGCTATCATTAACTGATAGCATTTTTAAGCGAAGAAGAAACCTAAATGATCTTTCTGCTTTTGCGACTGTCACCGGTAATGTGCAAAATATCTTAACGCAATAACGATTCAAATTTGACATCTTTAATATTTATTAAGCAAATATATTGGAGAAAGTTGAGATTCACCAATATTATCCGTTTATATCGCCCGAAAATACAAAATTTCATCAATCAATTCTTCACTGATGTCTTCTTTATAAAACTCGCGCAATACATGTATCAATTTTTTTTAATATTGTCTTCATCTTCATCTCGAAATAGCCATACAATTTTAAATAGCGAATGAAATTTATTTTCCGCATTAAATCTTCTGGTTAAATTGCTTATTATATGACAATATTAAATATTTCCCAGCGAAATATTGCATCGGGCTCAAAATTATCAGTCGCATCACTACTAGGTCCAGGCAAATCATCAAAAATCTCACAGGCTTTTTGCGCCGTTTTTCTTTATTTGATGTAAATACTGGATTTATTCCATAATTGCTGGTAACTAATTTAGATTTTTCAACATAGATTCTTCTCATTTTTTGTAATTCTTCTAGAAGCCCTGATATATTTTTAATCTGCGTATCCACACCCTAGTTTTATCTGACTGCACTGTAGTACTTGACTCCTGTGATTTATTGCTGTTAAAATTTTAAACCAAATCGATTAAAGGTCATAATTCATAATATTAAATATAGCCGAGTATTAATTAAACGCATTATGGACATAAAGTGAAAAGCAAAAAATCACAAGAAAAATTACGTCTTTGGTCTGGTCGACGCCGGGCCCCTTACATCGCCGGGCCCCGGTAAAATGTACCGGCTGTACCGCCCTCTCGGCGGCCCTGCATTCAGTGAATATTACGACAAGCACGACAAAAATATTATGAAGAAAACCTCTTCGTCTTCTGCGTCCCGGTTTGGCTCTTCGTAATTATGGTAAGCCTAGGCCAATATATCTCTGGAGATATAGGCGAAAATTTGGACGCAAAAAGTAAAAATTCTCGATTTTTGTCAGATTTTGTTAAATACGAAATTAAATATCTACAAGGTTTGCGACTGGTGCATATCGTGCACCATTGAGTGATTAAGTGATTTCTGCAAAAAATTAGACTCCTATGGAAAATGTCCATTATGGTCTGCTTTTCGACAGGTCCAGCCTAGACTATATTATTAGGGCCCGAAATCGTTCTCCAAACATATTTCTTAGATAACTTTCCTACTTTGGAACTATGTAACAAAACCAATATTATTATAGTCCATTCTTTAACGGTAAAATATTGCAAAACCTCTAAATTTTAAAGAACCGCTTGGATTTACATGAAATTTGGCATACACATAGCTAACAAGTCAAACAAAAAAAATGATATTGTGCCGATATGTGCTTTTGCCCTGGGGGTGGTTTTCACCCCCTCTTGGGGGTGAAAAAATATTCGTACAAAGAAAGTCAGGAAATGGATAAACTGGCTAATTTTAAGTAACTTTTGTTCTATAGAGTTTTTTCACTAAGTCAATACTTTTCGAGTTATTTGGCAGTGAATATGTTCATTTTTTCAACAAAATAACCACGCTTTTAGACGGTTTTTCGTAAATAACTCAAATAGTAAGTATTTTGTCGAAAAAACATTCTTAGCAAAAATATAGCCTGTAAAAAATTTCAACAGATGGTGTATATATTACGTCTCTACACCTAGTAGAAGCAGAGTTATAGCTAATGAAAAATAGGTTCATATTCGTCAAATTCCAAATGGAAGATTTTAACGTGAAATAACCAAAAATTAAGCACATTTCGGGGAAAATTCATTACAACTTATTTAAAGTGTTTAAAAAAAGCTTCATTTTTGTTTTATAAAAAAAATTTCTAACATCCAAATTAAACAAGTGACGCTCAAAATAAAGTTAGTCCCTTTTGGTTTTGGTAAAAAAAATCGAGAAAATCACCCCCTAATTAGTATCTTAAATGAACTTAATCGTTACGACTTTACAAGTTTCTTGACTCGTGTATATATTGTTTATACGATCTGTAAGTCTCATCGGCTCAAAGTCCTTATTATTGAAAGGGCTGTAGTTAAAATGGGTTGAACGAGTCACTGATCACGAATGTATGCACATTTAGATACACCAAATCTTAATCAATTTTTATCTAACAGAAAAACAAAAAAATACATGATATTCAGAAAAGCAAATCTGACTTTTTTTGTTTTTCGAGATTTTTGGTATCACTAAAAATTTTTAAGTTATTTTGAAAAAAAGCATATTTTTCAAAATTTAAATTTTTAAAAATTTTAATTTGAAACCAAATTTTTTCAAAAATAAGCACTTTGAATCGATGAAACTTACAGATCATATAAACACAACATAAGTAAAATAATTTGTGGAGCGGTAACGACTAATTTCATTTAAGTTACTAATTAGGGGGTGGTCTTCCCGATTTTTTTTTGCAAAAACAAAAGGGACCAACTTTATTTTGAGCGTAACTTGCTTAAATTTAATGCTAAAAACTTTTTATAAAAACAGAAATAAAGCTTTTTTTAAACACTTTAAAAAAGTTAAATTGGGTTTTTCCCAAAAAGTGCTTAATTTTTTGGATATTTCACGTCGAAATATTCTATTTAAAATTTGGTGAATATGAATCTATTTTTCATTGGCTATAACTCTAGTTCTACAAAATCAAGAGACCTAACGCGTACACCACTTTTTTAACTTTTTTATGTTCAATATTTTTGCTAAGAACGTTTTTTCGACAAAATACTTACATTTTGAGTTATTTGCGAAAAATCGTCTAAAAATGTGGTTATTTTGTTGAAAAATGAACTTATTCACTCGCAAATAACTCGGAAAGTGTTGACGTGGCGAAAAAGCTCTATAGAACAAAAGTTACTTAAAATTAGTCAGTTTACCCATTTCCGTACTTATTTTAGACATATATTTTTTCACCCCCAACAGGGGGGTGAAAGTCACCCCCAGGGCAAAAGCACACATCGGCACAATATCACTTTTTTTCTTTGACGTGTAAGCTATACGTATGCCAAATTTCATGTCAATCCAAGCGGATCTTTAAAATTTAGAGCAAAAACCGTGAAAGAATGGACTATTAATGTGATGTATAAAGTTACTTTTGACTTCGTGGAAACAACTCTATACTACAGAAAGATCCTTAACCTTTCAGTAGTCATAAAAGTATTCAAAAGAAAATAGTGAAAATGATTCCTTTATCCTAACGTTTTAAGGGCATAGGACACGACATTAAATTCAGTTCAAAACTTATGACAATTAAATAGATAAAAAAAAGTATTATATTAATTTACTGTTCTATTTCTACTTCCCCTAAATTTGATACTAAATAGTATTAAATTTGTAGTGTTAAATGGCCTTGTAGAAATATATATGTTCAAATTTATATGTGTCAGGTTTATAGGTCATTTCCTAGAATTCCTAATTAATATTAAAAATAAATAATAAATATAACTGTAGAAAAGTCGGAAATTTGGAAATAAATCAGTTAGCGATTAATTAACTGGCGATGAAACGGCCGGCGATGAATCGCCCGGCGATGAACTGGCGGCGATGAAACGTCCTAGCTAGACCGATTATTTCAAAGGTCCTAAAGTCCTTGAATACTTCTATAATGTTTATTTTAATGAGTTACAGTGGTGACAATACAAGAGAACATTTAGTGTTATTTTTAATTGCAAATATTTCATTCAAAAGAAACTTTTTATTTATGCTAAGGGACTTTCGGCCCTCGATAATAACGTAGTATTTCATTTTGCGTTTAAATTTTTCAAAAATACTTATTAGTTTTCTCAGGACTCGAAAAAAAATGAATACATTTAAAACACATTTAAAATTTTGACAGGCGACATTTGTCGCCTTTCCCATTAAGAACTAATAATTTTCCGAGCTCGAGGTTTGAGGGTAAATGAATTGATAATATCAAATTTATTCAAAGCGGTATTATGTTTTTATAGTCTGGGCTGATTATCGGAGAATAGGCCATTTTTGGAAAAAGTTATTTACCAGCAATTTTATTGCTGGAATCGAATTATAAGATCCTATATATTAATAATATAGGTATGCAAAGTCCTACGATAGTGTGCTACTTTTTTTATAAACAAAATGGCGCCCGAAAATCGTGTTTTTTTCAATTATTGCTCTAAGATTTTAACTTTACAACAAAAACACCCAAATAAAAATTCACCGTGATTAAATTCTGCATAGAGATGTGTTTTTCCCGATCTGATCCGATGAAAATTTTCCTCGGAAAATGCGGGTTTTCCCAACAAAATCTTTAATTTTCAAATAAACTTTTAGATAAGTATCTATCAATATTTAAATAATTTGGTGACTTAAAAGCCTTTTTGGTTTAGTTTATAGTTCCAGAAGCTGATGAAAATTAAACGAATATTTTAGCAACAATTCAATTGTTAATTAATAATTTACGGTCGCAATAATAACCAAAATAATTACGATACACTGATCAAACTTTGAAATCTTATAAACATGAGATGCCTTTTTAACATTTTGTCGACAAAATATAAATTTTTTATTTTTTTGCATAATCTTTAAATGTTAAAAAAAATAGTTATAAACAAATTAACGTTTCTCAGAAAGTTTTTATTATATTGTAATTTTAAAAAATAGCTAAAATGCGCATTTCAGATATCTTGAAAATGAATGCTTTAAAACTTTTTTGCAACCATTTACAAAAAAGTTATGAAACAGCAAAGTAAACATACGATTACTACGGTGTTTATATATTTTTTTAATTCTTTCAAAGCGTAGAAGTGAGTATAATGTACAAGCTAATTATTTACAAAAAAATATCGATTATCATTTTAATGGTTATATTTTAATTTAAAAGATTATAAATATATTTTTTTGTAATTTACACGCGTGAAAGTAGAATAATACAGCACTGTAGCTGAAATTTTCACTCGGAGCGACGACCGACCGGCCGCGCGAGACGTACACTTTTATAAATAATATATGCTGCGTGTCAGTCGCTTCGAGTGAACATTTTAGCTCCGACTCTGTATCAGGCCTACTTTTGCGCTAAAAATTACAAAAAAAAGTATTTTTAATCTTTGATTAAAATATAACCATTGCACTAATTTTTGACATCCTTTGTGAGTAATTAGATTGTACCATAGACTCACTTTTAAGCTTTGAAACAATTAAAACAAATTATAAACAACGGAGATTTCGTATATTTACCTTGCTGTTTCAAACCTTTTTTGCAAATGGTTGGAAAAATTTTTTAAAGTATTCATTTTCAAGACCTATGAAATACGCATTTTAAGTATTTTATAAAATTAGAATATAATAAACAATTTCTGAGAAATATTAATTTTTTTATAACAATTTTATTTTAAAATTTAAAGATTATGCAAAAAAATGAAAAATTTATATTTTGTCGACAAAATATTAAATAGGCATCACACCTTTATAATCTTTCTAAGTTTGATCAATGTCTCATGATTACTTTGGTTGTTATTGCGACTGCAATTTTTTAATTAACAATTTAATTGTTGCTAAAATATTCGTTTCATTTTCACCGGCTTCTGAATTTATAATCTATACTAAGAAAGCTTTTATTTCACCAAGCTATATAATTATTAATAAATCATTACTGGCCCAAAAAATGTATTTGAAAATTCGAGATTTTGTTGGGAAAACCCACATTTTCCGAGGAAAATTTTCGTCGGAGCAAATCGGAAAAAACATGCTTCTATGTAGAATTAAATTGGAATGAATTTTTATTTGAGTATTTTTGGTGTAAAGTTAAAATCTTCGGAGTTATAGAGCAATAATTGAAAAAAATACGATTTGTCGGCGCCATTTTGTTTATAAAAAAAGTAGCACACTATCTGCGGACTTTGCATACCTATATTAATAATATATAGGATCTTATAATTCGATTCCAGTAATAAAATTGCTGGTAAATAACCTTTCTTTGTACTTTACTAATTAGACCAGCGTATTATATCTATTTTTTTTTTCAAAATTTAAAGATTATGCAAAAAAAAGAAAAGTTTATATTTTGTCGATAAAATATTAAATAAGCATCTCATCTTTATAATCTTTATAAGTTTGATCAATGTATCATGATTATTTTGGTTATTATTGCGATCGTAAATTGTTTATTAACAATTGAATTGTTGCTAAAATATTCGTTTAATTTTCACCGGCTTCTGGAATTACAATCTATACCAAGAAAGCTTTTATGTCACTAAGCTATTTAATTATTGATTAATAATTACTTACCCAAAACTTTATTTGAAAATTAGACTTTTTGTTAGGAAAACCCGCATTTTCCGAGGAAAATTTTCGTCGGAGCAAATCGTGAAAAACTTATCTCTATGCAGAATTTAATTGCGGTGAATTTTTGTTTGGGTGTTTTTGTTGTAAAGTTAAAATCTTCGGAGTTATAGAGAAATAATTGAAAAAAATACGATTTGTCGGCGCCATTTTGTTTATAAAAAAAGTAGCACACTATCTGCGGACTTTGCATAACTATATTATTAATATATAGGAACTTATAATTCGATTCCAGTAATAAAATTGCTGGTAAATAACTTTTCCATGAATTTTGCTAATTAGCCCAGAGTATTAATGATACTTATTTTTATATTTCAGGCACTAAATGGATTTCTTATAATTTTAACTTGTGATGGAGAAGTTTTCTTCGCAACCCATAGTATAGAAGGTTATTTAGGATTTCATCAGGTTAGTAGTGGAAAACTATATTTTTACGCGTATTTTTTTTTATATAAGAGGTTATTAGTTTCCTTTCCATTTGTTCCTTTCGGCTCTACTTTAAACTGTATCTCACAATATCTTCCTCATCCCATTTTTAATATTCTATTTCTATTATTTATTTTCATGCGCATGACTCTAAAACTATTTTCTTGTTGCGGTTCTTCCCGGAAATTGTCATATTGGTAAGACACATCACCTAAAAATAAACCACGAAATAGTTGAGATCAAGGCAGCAAAAAACCTTATTATAAACGAAGGAAAGTATAACTTTATGAAAATAACAGCGTCACAATCAGAATAAGAGACAAGGAAAACTCAGAGACAAGGAAGCAGCTGAATTAAGGTACCTGGGCCTGGGAATTAGGAGTATCATAATATAAAAGATAAAAATCAATTTATGGAAAAAGGGAGAAAGCTATACAGGGTGTCCAGAAACTCTACCGACAAACGAAGACAGGAGATTCCTCACATAATTTTAAGATAATTTAACCCAATTCACCTAGTCCGAAAATGCTTCCTAAGGGAGCTAGAGCTCTTTGAAGATGACGTCTTGTAATTAGTTTTTCTTAAATACCTCCAGAACTCATCTATTTAGAAGAACGAAAATTGGTTCACATATTTATCTTCCAGAGATAAATCGATTTCATCCATTGTGAATTTCTAGTACCAGTCATAGGCGTCCGTTTTGGGTGGGGCAATGGTTATTTTATCGCATAACTATTTTGTCTTTATCTTTTAAGCGTTTTTTTATACTGGATTATCAAATTGTGAGGTATTCTAATACTAAAAGGTACTCTTACTTTAAGTCGGTACGACACACCGTTTTCTAGAAAAACCGATTTGAAAATTTTTCTTTTCCTGAATTTGAAAAAAAATTGAAAAAAAATTTCAAAGAAAAAACGGTGTATTTTACCAACTTGAAGCAAGAGTAACTTTTAATACTAGAATACCTCATAATTTAATAATCTAGTGTCAAAAAGTCTTAAAAATTAAAAACAAAAAGTTATGCGATAAAATAACCGTTGACCTACCCAAAACGGCCGCAAATGACCGGTACTAGAAATTCGCAATTAATGAAATCGATTCATTTCTGGAATATGAATAAACGTACCAGTTTTCATTTTTTTAAATAGTTTTTTTTAATTTCTTTTTATATTCAAAAAACGAAAATTTTTCAAATCGCTTCTTATAGAAAACGGTGTATCCTATCGACTTAGAGTAAGAAAACCTTTTAGTACTATAATACCTTATATTTTAATAATCCAGACTCAAAAATGCTTGAAAACTAAAAACAAAAAAGTTATGCAATAATATAACTGTAGCCCCACCCTAAACGGGCGCCTATGACCAGTACTAGAAATTTGCAATAGATGGAATCGATTTATGTTTGGAAGATAAATATGGGCACCAATTTTCGTTTTTCTAAATAGAAGCGTTCTGGAGATATTTAAGAAAAACTAATTACAAGACGCCATCTTTAAATAGCTCTAGCTCCTTTAGAAAGCATTTTCGGACTAGGTGAATTGGGTTAATTTGTCTTAAAATTATCTGAGGAATCTCCTTTCTTCGTTTGTCGGTAGAGTTTGTGGACACCCTATATATGAAAAAATTATCTTGCCAATGAATGTCGCGTTTGCTGACCATTGACCAAAAACATGATCGTGTTATTAAACATGAACCTTATGAAGCACAATCCGTGGGACTTTTGGCGTAGATTGGTAACCGTTGATGAAAGCTGGATTTACTACTATACACAACAGAAAGAACGGCACTGTAGTCGTCTGTAGTTACTGAAGCCGGCAAAAATCCTCTGAAACGGCCAACAGTCGATCAATGGGTCGGAAAGGTCATGGCCACTGTATTTTGGGATTTCAAAGGCATAATATTAATTGACCCCTTTGAAAAAGGAAACTATCAATAGCGACTATTACTGTACATTATTAGACAAAAAGTAAAATCTTGTTGCATATTATCAAAAACAGATTAAAAACCTATCTACATTACCAAATACCTGAGGAACAAGCGGGGTTTGTAAAGGGTAAAAGTACAAGGGACAAATCCTGAACCTGAGACATCTCATTGAAAAGTCTAGAGAATTTCAAGTACCTATGATTATATGCTTCGTTGACTACCAAAAAACATTTGACTGTGTAAGCTTGATAAATCTGCTGTCAATTTTAATAGAAATGGGCGCACCAAAGCACCTGGTGACACTTATTAAAAATCTGTACCAGTCTAATATAGCGACAGTACGACTAGATCAGAAATTCTCAAACCAATTCAAGACCGAGAGAGGTGTTAGACAAAGATGTGCGCTGTCACCTGACTTGTTTAGCATTAATGGTGAACATGTCATGAGGATGGTTTTAGAAGGATGGGCCGGTGGAGTAACAGTAGCTGGTAGGAAAATCTCCAATTTAGACTACATGATGATGATGACACTACACTTATAGCAGCAAATGAGCAAGAAATGGTTGATCTTCTGCGAAGAGTTGAGTACGAAATCAATAAAGTTGGTCTGAAAATCAATAAAGCTAAGACAAAAATAATGGTGGTCGACAGATTCGACACACTGTTCAACTGACTAACATGTTACAGGAATACCAGATAGTAAACACCTTTGTCTATCTCGGGTCTAGTATAACTAACGTTGGTAACTGTGAAGCAGAAGTTCAGAGACGTATTGGTATGGCAAAAAATGCGATGAGTCGCCTAACTAAAGTTTGGAAAGACAGATCTATTCTCAAAATATCAAGATGAGACTGGTGAATGCCACTGGAGCGCCAAAAAATTTATGCCTTTGAGATGTAGTGCTGGAGAAGAATGCTACGCATACCTTGGACAGCTCATAGGACAAACTTTTCCATTCTAAACCAACTCAACATTAAAAAAAGGCTGTCCACAATATGTCTGCAACGAATTCTGCAATTCTTTGGTCACGTGGTTCGCAGAGGGGACGACAGTTTGGAGAGATTAATTGTTTCTGGAAACGTTCCGGCGAGAAGATCAAGAGATCGATCACCAACTAGATGGTCTGACCAAATAAAGCATTCAGCTGGAAACTCATTCTGCGAAGCTCTTAGAGCAGCTGAAGATAGAGACCAATGGAGAAACATTGTTAGGAATATTGGAAAAAATCACGATCCTTAGTAATGGGGAAACGACAAGAGAGAGGATTAGACAAACTGAAGCAGAAACTCAGTGAGAAACGGTCCCACATGCAGAATTAAAAAGTATCGTTTCTCCAAGACAATGCACTGACTCACAAGAGCGTTATAACAACGGCAAAAATTCATGAGATGGGCTTCGAATTGCTTTCTCATCCATCTTGTTCACCTGATTTGGCCCCCTTCGATTATTATGTGTTCCCAAATATATGAAGAGATGGCTCGAGCAATTTTTCTCGTCGTATTGAGCAAAAAGTAGACTATATAGAAATAAAATAAAAGAAGGTTTTGAAAAAACATGTTTTTGATTTCAAAGGAGCTTACTTCTCAGACCATTTAGTACTTTTACATTCATTCATTTATTCACAGTTTTGTATATTTATATTTGATAATAATAACAAATTTATCAATGTTTCTAGTCGGACATAGTCCACCAGTCTGTATACGAATTGGTCCACTCAGAAGATAGAGAAGAATTACAACGGCAACTGATGTGGAATTCGTTTCTTCCACCCGAGTCATCCAATATGGGTCTTCAAGATGTTCTTCTGCCAGAAAATTGCCATTTGTTAGAACGAAGTTTTACCGTGCGCTTCCGATGTCTCTTAGACAATACTTCCGGTTTTTTGGTAAGTATAATTGATATTTTTGTACTGTTAGTACGCACATATACGCATACAGTAACCGCCACCCTACTAGACACATAGGAACATTGAGCTATTACAGTCCTGGACCCTTCACTTGTTGCAATGTTTATTTTGATGTCTAGTGACGTTTAGAATATCAGAAAATGTATAGAAACTGAATATTAGCATAGAAAGTTACCAATTAATAGATCAACTGTATTTGACGCTTATAGTTGTCATTTTGTTAAAGTTGTAAAAGTTTTAAAGTATTGTAATATTAAATGTAGTAATGAAACACAGACTTACTCACAATCATTTAATAATACTTTGACGGACGGTTTAGATCTCTACACTATTCAGATCATCTTCAGGTCGGCGTTACAAGTAGTTAAATGCTACAATTAAAGAAAACCAGAGTTAGAACATTGTCTGGTTGTACAAATGCTAATAGAAAGCCAAAATTTGAAAAAATTTTGAAAAAAGGTATGCAACTGTTGACATTTCAGAACAACAAACCGATACATACAAATGCACACCTATGAGAAACAGATACTCATAAGCATGTATAAGCACATGGATGCATGCAGTTTATGACTATTTGTTGAAAAAAGTACGAAACTTTTAAAAATTTAAAAAACTTATTAAAAATATTAATCAAAAATTAAAAATGCTTCCAAAATTCAAAAATAATAAATAGTAATATTGTTTTGACCCACTTACATGCCGTTACAAGGGATGCGTTGCCAGTTCGTTGATAACATGTTTATACGTCCTACTTATGCTAATAGGATAAGTTGGACTATGTCTATGTCCTAACCCATCCAATATTGTAATATTCTTGGTGTTTGAATAAACTTATTTTAAAGTAGAATGATAATACTATTAATTAATGTATTTTTTGTATAGAAAAATAATTAAAAAATCAATGGGAAAATCCCAATAGTTGGTTGTATACCATAGTTTAAAAAACTCATACAGAAGTAAAAACTTCGAGATGTATTCTGGTATAAAATCGTTTATTTAAAAACTATCTAAAATGACATGGATTGCAAAATGTTTTCGTTCTAATACAGAACATCTTCAGTGCATTCTGCCGAGTAGTTTGAAACTAGCACAGTGTATATAGTGGTAACCCCATAATATATGGTTTACATAATATAATTTAGTAAAATTTGATGACTACAAGTCGATGTTGATAGATATAATGGAACACATGCTAAAAGGGCACCATGCTTCCCTGCTCGAAGATGCTAGGTACTTGCCAATTCAATGGGTTGGTCTGTACCCATTGAATTGGCAAGTACCCAGCATCTTCGAGCGTGGAAGGATGGTGCCCTTTTAGCATGTGTTCCATTATATCTATCAACATCGACTTGTAGTCATCAAATTTTACTAAATTAAATTATGTAAAGGTAAACCATATATTATGGGGTTACCACTACATACAGTGTGCTAGTTTCAAACTACTCGGCAGAATGCACTGAAGATGTTCTGTATTAGAACGAAAACGTTTTGCAATCCATGACATTTTAGATAGTTTTTAAATAAACGATTTTATACCAGAATACATCTCGAAGTTTTTACTTCTGTATGAGAAAAATAATTATTTTGAATAGTTTCTTAACAGTAACATGACAGAGATGAAAGTCACATCTGAGAACGGACCGGATTAACCCATAAGCATAGCAATTAGGTACCTACCCATGTATCTAGTAGGGTGACGCTTACTGTATATACAGTATACAGTATATACAGTTGTATGTATACAGGGTGTCCCGAAAAGATTGGTCATAAATTATACCACACATTTTGGAGTCAAAAATATTTCGATTGAACTTAACTTACCTTAGTACAAATGAGCTCATAAAAAAAGAATGTGTGTGTATTTTGTACGCACGTAAGAAGTTATACTTCTATTATATGATTTCTTAAAAATAAATATACTTTTAACAGTTTGTTTTAATTTTTTTTAAACACCAAACTAATTTTGTGCTTACCGCTTTCAAAAAAATAAAAAAAAAAGTATAGGATTACACTGGATTCGAACTCAAGACCTCTCGATCTCTGGCCGAATGCTATACCAAACACGCTACGACGACTGTGTCTGTATCGGTTCGGACGTACCTAATGACAATTCACGGTAACAAATAGACAAGGTGTGAAGTATAATAAATATACAATAAAATGTTTTAATACTCATACTCATCTTACTCCTGAGGAAGGCAAAACCAAAGACACAAAAATTATAATAAATATATTTACTAAAAACACTAATATATTCTTTTCACACCTTTTCTTGCACTGATATATTTATACATAACTAGGAAGATTTAGCAACTAAACGCCATACTGTCTATGTGCGCATGCGCGCAGTATTATGAAATTTTACTCTCAACCGCGCCTAAAGAAGTATAACTTCAAAAATTTATAGCCCTTTGAAGTTACAAAATTAAAATCGATTTTTTTCAATATATCGAAAACTATTAAAGATTTTTTATTGAAAATGGACATGTATCATTCTTATGGCAGGATCATCTTAAAACAAAATTATAGTGAGATTTCTCCACCCCATAAAAATTTTATGGGGGTTTTGATCCCTTAAACCCCCCCCCCCCAAACTTTTGTGTACGTTCCAATTAATTCATTATTGTGGCACCATTAGTTAAACACAATGTTTTTAAAACTTTTTTGCATCTAAATATTTTTTCGATAAGCGAGTTTTTATCGAGATGCGGCTTCTTTTTTAATATATTTACATAAAATTTTTATGGGACTTTTGTTTTTTAAATCCCCCAAATGTTTGTGTACGTTCCAATTAAATTATTATTGTGGTACCATTAGTTAAACTCAGTGTTATTAAAACTTTTTTGCCTCTTAGTCTTTTTTTGGTAAGTCACCTTTTATCGAGATGTGGCTTCTTTTTCAAAATATACCTAAAAATGTAAATTATAAATACATTTTCAGATTATTAACAGGTCTCTATAATCGTACTTAACCATATACAAGTATGTGGTGAATTCGATAAATATTCAAAATATCTCGATAAACGCTGGCTTATCGAAAAAGTCCTAAGAGGCAACAATGTTTTAAAACAGTGTGTTTAACTAATGGTGCCACAATAATAATTAAATTGGAACGTACACAAACATTTGGGGGATTTAAAAAACAAAAGTCCCATAAAAATTTTATGTAAATATATTAAAAAAGAAGCCGCATCTCGATAAAAACTCGCTTATCGAAAAAATATTTAGATGCAGAAAAGTTTTAAAAACGTTGTGTTTAACTAATGGGGGGGGGTTAAGGGAACAAAACCCCTATTCAATTTTTATGGGGTACACAAATTTTACTTTAATTTTTATTTAAGATGCTGCTGCCATAAGAATGCCACATGTCCATTTTCAATGAAAAATCTCTTCGATATATGTTTCGAGTTTTCGATATATGAAAAAAAATTATTTTCATTTTGAAACTTCAAATGGCTGTAATTTTTTTTTTCTGTGCACTATTGTATACATATAGGTAAGTGAAGTTCAATCAACCCATCTTGACCCCAGAATCTGTGGTATAATTTATGACCAATCTTTTTGGGACTCCCTGTATATTAGATCAGGTTTTTTCCTTGTTTTCTATTTGTCGCTAATGATAATGTCGGATTACGTGCTACAAGAGTAGGTAACTGACTCGATACACAATAAAAATTTCATATAAATAGGAAAAAAAATAAAAAGATAAAAAATTTCTTAAATTTTATGGGTCATCTTCTTTCTCTTTTTTTTTTTTGTTAATCTAGTAAAAATTTTCAAACTATAATTATTTTTTAGCGTTTAGACATCCGAGGGAGAGTGAAAGTGCTTCATGGTCAGAACCGTAAGTCAGAAGAGCCTCCTTTAGGACTTTTTGCAATTTGTACTCCTTTTGGACCGCCATCACTGTTAGAAATCCCACAAAAAGAAGTCATGTTTAAAAGCAAACACAAACTAGATTTGGCTCTAGTTTCTATGGACCAAAGGTAAATAAATGCTATGATTGATTAGAGTTCTTTTATAGGTATAAAGGGTGTTTGGTAAAGAATGGGCCTTAACTTAACCTCAAGTTCCCGAGGTTAAAATAGGCCGATTTAAGTTTATAATAACAGAGATACAGGGTGTCAAATTTAAACTTTTTTTTATTTATTATTGAATATTTCCTGACAGGTATGAGATAACAACATGAAATTTGGTATGTGGGAGTTTTTAGGGTCGAGAAAACTAAATTCCCTACCAAAAATGATGTATTGCCCAGAGGGCGCTACATACGCTTTTCAGCACTCATTTAATACGTTCAATTTTTTTTATCCCTCACTCTGCATAATTTTGACATTCAAATTTTTATTCTTCTATTAGTTTTACTAAAAAAAGGTATACTTCTCTCATCTCCCTAAACTCAACCGTTTTCGAGATAAACGCATTTTAAATCTGCGATACACCATCATTTTTAGCATAATACCATTGTAGTTACACCCGAAAAATAACTTAAAACCATAATAATTGTGCCAGTTCTCAAATTTATGTCATTGCATCGCAAATTCCATTTGAAGAAATTTGCTATACATTTTTGGATAATTTTATGGTTTTAAGTTATTTTCCGGGTGTAACTACAATGATATTATGCTAAAAATGATGGTGTATCGCAGATTTAAAATGCGTTTATCTCGAAAACGGTTGAGTTTAGGGAGATGAAAGAAGTATACCTTTTTTTAGTAAAACTAATAGGAGAATAAAAATTTTAATGTCAAAATTATACAGAGTAAGGGATAAAAAAATTGCACGTAATAAATGAGTGCTGAAAGGCGTATGTGGCGCCCTCTGGGCAATACATAATTTTTGGTAGAGAATTTAGTTTTCTCGACCCAAGAAGCCCCCACATACCAAATTTCATGTTGTTATCTCATACCTGTCAGGAAATGTTCAATAATAAATAAAAAAAAAGTTTAACTTTGACACCCTGTATCTCGGTTATTATAAACTTTGTACTAAGGTAAGTTAGCTTAAATCGGCCTATTTTAACCTCAGGAACCTGATGCAAGATGTTTCTATGTGTCATGTTCATGTCAATTTTTCCAGGGTTTTAATCCATTTTCTTTTCTAGCTTAACTCAGCTTTTTGAGTTGCTCCACAGTTATCTGTTTCGTTCCTAAAAGGCTCAACAGCGTATAGAGTTTCGTAGGGTTTCTTTGAACGTAATACCTTCACATTTCGTGTTCTTGGCGAAATCCGGCACAATATATTCTTCCTCTTTAGTGATACTAAAGAGGAGTTAGTTACTAGTTTTGGTTGTGGCCCAGATTGGTAACGGAGAATGGCCAATACACTCCTTAGTCTTTTTATCGTTTCTCATGTTTCATCCAGTTCGTAAAGAACATAACAATGAATATGTATAAAATTTACATATAATTTTGTGTGTTTTAACTATTTTTTCTTTTTTAGAGGTAAAATGTTATTAGGATATTCAGACAATGAACTGGCAAATATGGGAGGTTATGACTTAGTACATTTCGATGACTTAGCATATGTGGCCAGTGCCCATCAGGAACGTAAGTATTTATAAAATTTCTAAATATTTCTTTATCAGAACGGCAGATGCGTTTAAAATGTTGTTCTAATGAAGTTTCTAAAAGTCAAATAAATCCTTAAAATTGTTTAAAAAATAGCCGAAAGATTATTAAAAACTATTTAGAAGTTAAATTCGATTCATTCTTACCACATGGTCAGCCAATTCTGCTTGAGTTTGGCATAGAAGCATTCTTGATATACACCTGTGTTAAATCGAAAATAATATATCATCTACATAAATGCATCCTTTTTTTTTTGGGAGAATTTGATGGTTAATACATTGATACACTTACTTCATCGGTTTGGATGGCTTCTAGTGTTATTGGGCCAGATTGTCCTGGAAAATAAATTTGCTGAGTATAGCTGAAAACTTCTACAAAGTCTACAAGTGTTCGGGGTTCTCAAAAAGTCCAGAAAGTTCTTCACCCACTCATTCAAAAAATCCTAGTAGGTTCTAAAAGATCTTCGTGAACCATCGATAATCTTTCACATTTCATTCATGGCAAGTTTTTTGGATATTTTGCATTCTGATCTGGAACTGTCGAGAATATTTCATATTCCATTCATGGCAAGTTTTTTGGATATTTCGCATTCTGAAATTTTCCAAAATAGTCCAAAAACAGCATTCTTGACTTAGGTTTACCTACTAGGTCCAAAGTAAAAAAAAATTCAAATTGAAGAGTCTCAGATGTAGAATCCACCATTAAAATGGTAAATAGTAATTTAAATCTGAGACTTTTCATGTTAAAAGTTCTTTCTGGTGCATCCTTAATCTGCTACTTTAACAAATTATAAGACCACAGACGACGAATATAGAAAACAAAAAGGATTCCTTGCAATCACATTCCGTTTTCATTCGTCTCGGAAAAGGACAGAAGCGATTGTGCATCCCTCTGAATCAAAAACAAGCAAAACCATAATTTACTTATTCAGTTCAAGCACGGTGAATAATTAATGTTAGAAATTATTTTATTTAAATAATGAAATTAACTTTAATTCATTTTTAGTTTTAAAAACTGGAGCTTCTGGTATGATAGCCTACAGATTTCAGAATAAAGATGGACAATGGCAATGGTTGCAGACTAGTTCAAGGCTAGTGTACAAAAATTCTAAACCTGATTTCGTCATAAGCACACATCGACCCTTAATGTAAGTTTTATTTGTTATTATTTAACTAAACTGCTCGTCAAAAGTTAGGGATATTGGAATATTATGCTCATTTTCGTAGTTGATTTTTTCGTGAACAGATTAACGGATTTCGCTAATTTTTTTTTATTAATATTGTTCTGAAGCTATTTTCTTGTGGCATTTTTTGCAATTAACTAGTTTGTATGGGAAATAAGCCACAATTTTACTAAATAAATGATTTTATTAACGTTTAATTTATTTTATTAACTAGTTACTTTTTTTTATTATTTTAGATTTTTTTTTAGTATTTACACAGTTGTAACTCAAACTTCTTTTTTGTACTTATAAAATACTATAAAATTAAAAGATTAAAATTTAAGAATGTACCTGAAAAAACCGAAATTCAATCGTGGCCTTGGCCGGAACGACCTTGGGAAAGACTTCACTTGGATTTTATGGGTCCATTTTTGAATAAAAACTTTTTAATAATATTAGATGCTCATAGTAAGTGGATAGAAGTATTTCCCATGAGTTCAATAACTTCTGCCATGACTATAGACGTTCTACGGTTATGTTTTGCATGTTTTGGGTTGCCGTGTCAAATGGTAACCGATAATGGTAGTTCTTTTTGTTCGGATGAGTTTCAAATATTTTAAAAAATAATAATATTGTTCATATTACTACTCCCCCATATCATCCTTCATCTAATGGCGCTGCAGAAAATGCTGTGAAAACACTAAAAAATGCTTAAAAAAATTTTTTAGCTGATAAAAAAAATGTACACCTTAATTTAGCATTAAATAATTTTCTCTTCGATTATCGCTCCACTCCTCATTGCACAACTAAGGCAAGTCCTGCAAAATGAATGTTAAATAGGAACTTAAGGACAAGATTTGACATTTTATTACCAGGTGATCGAAAAAATTTAAGAAATCATGTAACTACAATACAAAATAAACAAAAAATGTATTCTAGCGGTAAGAGATTTTTAGTGTTTCAGCCTGGTGAACAAGTGACTGTGCGCGACTATCGTAAAAAAATACGGTTGAGTGGATGAAAGCCGTAGTTTTAAGGAAAATCGGAAAAGTAACATATATTGTTAAAATTCCTGAACTAAATGATGTTAACTGGAAACGTCATTTGAACCAAATTAAAAAATTTCATATAGTGGAATCTTCACTACTGAGTGGTTCAAATGAAGTTTCTCCTATGGTAGATACTGATGTAAATATTGTAAATAAAGAGAATTTAATTAAAGAAAGTACTGAACGGCCTAAAAGAGTGGTCAAACTCATAGATCGTTTAACGTATGAGTAATTTCTTTTTTATTATTTTGTAAATACTTATATTTGTTTTACTAGTTAAAAATAATTTTTTTTAAGGGGGAGATGTTGGATATTGTAAAGATAGTTTTAGTAGACCACTCTGTAAAACCTAACAACTGTTATCAGAGTAACACATTTCTTATTATTGTAAAAAGTACATTCGCCAAATGAGTATTAAATGAGCCTTCTTTGTAGAAAGATGTGTTTTATTTTAGTAATATATAGTTTGTAATATTCACCCTCAAATTAGGGCTAAAATATATTACAGAAGAAAAGAAATGTTTCCTTATGTTAAGTTTGTACCACCCTGTAGGGAGGACGAGGTACAAATGTTAGTATACATCGGAATCGTATTGTAGTCTTATGTTTTGTGAACATTTTCTTTTTTGAATGTCCTTGATATCTTTAGAAACAAAGAAGATAGGTAGTTTTACTCTTTAACAGGTGTTTTAACTGAACAAAACTAAATTAACAATAAAAAATAACAGTTAACAAAACTTTACAAACAGAAAGGCACATAAAGTAAACAATTCTTATCGACACCTATAAGAGTTATTTGTCGACCAGGTAAGCGGTATGCACAGCGTAATATAAGAGAGACGAGATTGTTTAATGGAGGCCCTGTGATGTTTTGGGGCGGAATTTCCTTGCGAATATGTATGGATTTGGTGTCTACCTGGAGGCTTTTTAAATAGCGAGAGGTACATTACACGGATTTTTTACACATATTTAACACTTTGTTCCTTTCGCACTATATGTAGAAAATAATTTCATCTTACTGGTATGACAAGACATGGCCTCTTCACGTATCGCATGTCGTCAGTTAAAACACATACAAAAGAATAAAACCGTCTAGTTTCTTTGTTATTAAAGATATTAGAGAAATTTTAAAAAAATTGCAAAATATGAGACTACACCATAATATCGATGTATACCTTTGTGTCTTTTCCTCCCTACAAGGCGTCTCAAACTTTTGTTTCAACACATGTTAAACTACAAAACTGTATATTTTCTTTTTTTGTAAAGATATCAGGGACATTCAAAAAACAAAATGTTCACAAAACATAAGGCTACAATACGATTCTGGTGAATACTCACATTTGTACCTCGTCCTCCCTATAGGACGTCTCAAACTTAACATAAGAAAAACATGTCTTTTCTTCCACCCGGTATAAAAACAAAAAAGAAGTTTAGGCAAACCATTGCACAACTGTGTAAATACTAAAGAAAAATCTAAAATAATAAAATAAAATTAGCGGAATCCGTTAATCTGTTCTCGAAAAAATCAGCAATGAAAATGAGCATAATTTTCTATATCCCTAACTTTTGACGAGCAGTTTATTTTGTCTACAAACATCAAACCACATGTATGTAGTAAAGTTTGTGATTTTGCATTATTTATAGTGACGTAATATGTATGTTTTTTGACGTGTGTATTAATATTACCAGAGTATGGTAAAGAAATCATTTCAATATTTGTTGGTGGAGTACCTACCATCCACAATCACTATTTCGTTAGTTTTCTAAATTTAGCGTGGCCGAAATTAGCACTAGCCAAGCGTGGTGTTTTCATGGCTTAAATACCAAAAAGTAATTTCCATGAAAGATGAAACTATCGAACGGCCTTCGGTCTCCGGCGGCTCCAACATCCCCAACCAAGATAGTGATTGAAACAGGTTTCTAATCTCCGAACAAAATCAGACCACCACAAAGAGCGACAAATGCATATACATATTAGGTACATCATACATCATACAACTTATATCGGACCAGAAGATGATAAAACTGGAGGTAGAGCTAAAATCAATATAATCCGACATCAACATCATCAGCGAAATAAAACGAAGAGGTGAAGCCCAGCTTACTCTTGAACCAGGACATCTATTTCATTTTAAAGAAGAAGAAGACACGTCAAGTGGTGCAGTAGGATGCATTATACATAGCATGAGACCAATAATTGTATACCTCATCTTCAAACTAGCTCCAGACTGCTCCAACAACTGAGGCATTTGAAGATAAAGGATGAACAATTTGAAGAATTTTATGAAGACCTAAAAACAGCATTATATGCTACAACAGCATATTATACAATAATTATAGGCGACTTTAATGTGAAACTTTAATTTAAACAAGATGATGCAGAAGTAGTAATGGAGAAGTATGGATATGGCGCAGTGGCGGCCGGTCAGGGTCGGCAGGGTCGGCAGTGCCGACCCACACATTTATAGATATAGATTTTTTAAATATTTGTATCTGTGAAATAAAAAAAAATCTATCAGATAATACAGACTAAATTTTATTCATGGTTTTTAAAATAATTTGATCAATCCGAGCGTTAAGTGATCCCTGCGCATAACAGACTTCTCAAAAAATGAATGATCCGAGCCATTTATCTGACTTTTCGGCTAGCCGTCCCTAACATCCGTAGCTTGACAATTTACACGTAAAACTCAACGACATAAGTCGATGAGCAAGCGAACATTACTTCTCTCCGTGTGCAATAGCAGATACGGCATGGCAGGTTAAGCGCCAAGTACGTGGCCAAGTACGGCACATTTCGGTCTGCCGGTCGGTGTTTCATTTGGAAGCATGCATCGGTAGAAATTGTCAAAAATAATCACGCCGTTTTACGTCGTTTAATTGATATTGTAATTTTTTTAAGTTGTCAGGAATTATCATTTAGTGGACATGATGGATCGAAGCATTTGTTAAAAATCAAAATAATTGTAGAGAATTAATAAAACTGTTTTAGAAATACCTATTTACTTTCTGATTCGAAGTGTATTCGTAATACAGAATGAACTAATACATATAATCAAATAGTTAAATTTTGAATAACGTTGTTGAATCTGAGATTTAGAAAACCATTTGCTTTTCACTGAAAGTAGATGAAACTTCTTCCACAATTATCAATTATTTTGTTCGATACGCGTTACGTGGTAATATTTATGAGAGGTTTTTAGGTTTTAGAGATGTGAGTAAAAGCAATAAGGCAGAATATATTTTTGGTGTTTTAAAGAACAGATTCAAATTTTTTGATACCAAAAATAAATTGGTAGGGCAAACTGGGGCAATCTTATGACGGCGTTGCTGTGATGAGTGGTGAATTGAATAGTCTCCAGGCAAAAGTTAAAACTATTGCATCACAAGCTTTATTTACTCACTATTATGCGCATATAATGAATTTAGTTTTACATGATACGTGTAAAAAAATAAAGAATATCGTCTTTTCTTGCCAGTTTAGCTCACCTAAACGGATTACTGCTTTAGAACAAATTTGTTTCGAAAAAAAAAAAGCGAACAGTTTGTCAGACGCGATGAAATTTTAAATCTCGGTTAGTTTTATCTAAGCAGATTATCTCTTATAGTTTTAGTATCTGTAGAAGATGTTCGTGAACAGCTTTTGGAAGTTTTTGATTTTATTATCGAAGGCGATGATTTTGAAAGTGGCGATACCTCGATCCGTGAAGCAATCGGTTTGAGAACTTTATTAAATACTAATGACTCTTTCAATATTTTTTTAAATATTTTTAAGACAGAGTTTGCCCAAGATATTCCTTGTTGTTCAAAATCAGTCAACTGACATTATTTATTCTAAAAATAGAATACGAAAGCTGGTGCAAAATCTCAGAGATTTTCGTAATGATAGTAGTTTCCAATATATTACGCAGTGACGTTTTGGATTCGCTTGATATTTCCGAACCACCCCAAAAAAGACAACGACATGATACATATCTCGAAAAACGAGTAAGTATATCTTGAAATTTTGGATACCCACTATTTATGCAAATAGATACTCGTTTTTCGAATTTTGAAAATTTGCAAATTTTTGACCTCTTTGACGATTTAAAATTTAAAAGTTACGTTCGCCAAAGAATTTTCAAGATATTTATTATTACAAGTTAGGTACTTAAAAATTATGCTGGTCGAAATATTTTCAGAAAGTGGGATAAGTTGCACAATATGTATGTATAATTCTATGTAGTAAGTACTGCAATTCATTACAACAAACTGTTTATCAATTTTCTTATTACCACCAATTTCTGCCTAAAAAAACGGGATTTACCTTGTCTCAAAAGAATGAACACGTATTGTCGAAACACCATGAAACAAGAGAGAATGTCAAGTACATCAAATAAAAAAAAAGCAAAAAACAACAAAATCTCCTATGATGAATTAAGCCTTTTAGTTTGATGGTATACCTATATGAGGAGACAAAAAAACCTTGCCGACCCTGTCTCCAAGGCCACGAGCCGCCACTGATATGGCGAAAGAAATGAACTAGAGCAAAGACTCTTACATCTTACACCACGAAAATTTATCCGAGATTAACTCTTTTTTCGATAAAAAGCCTCAGCGTAATTGGACATGGATAAGCCAAGTTGACAGTGTCAAAAATGAGATAGATTTTATCATAACGAAGAGATAAAAAATAATTAAAGACATTGAAGTACTCAACAAATTTTCGATAGGAAGCGACCACAGATTAATCCGAGTAAAAATACGATTAAATGTCAAATTGAAAAGAACCAAGATAATCTTGAAGACACAAAAGAAGAAATGGATTCCCCCAGAAAACTACCACCTCTATAAAGATACACTATTAACTAGATATATACAAGACTTAGAAAGCGAAAGAACGTATTGAACAAGCAAATAAGGCATAACGAAGACACTAAAATCGTGTAGGGTGTCTCTCTGACACCGAATCCCAAACGAAGAAATACGTCGTAGAACAGAAACAACAGATACTATTGATAAAATTGTGTCGCTAAAATGGAATTAGGTTGGACACATCTCCATATTATCAGACAACTGATGGACAAAACGTATTGTCAAGTTGAGGCCAAGAGAAGAAACACTACGGAGCAGAGGACGCCCACCAGCCAGATGGATTGACGACCTGAAGTGTGTTAGTAATAACTGCATGCAAGCCCAGAAAGAGATGGAAAGAGCTGGGGGAGGCCTATGTCGAGTAGTGGACGCGTACAATACAAGTTAATATATACACACCCAAGCTTATATGGAATCACCATGTATTTCAAAGTAATATTTATTTCTTTTGAAAAAACTTGTTATTGCTGCGAAGAATAAAGGTGTTTATTGAAAATAAACAAATATATAAGACAATCGGATAGTACAGCTCGGTACGGTATAGGTTATTTGCTTGAGTTGCAAATTGAACGAAAATAAATAAGCTAACTTTTGCGCCCAAAAACGAAAATATGCCTGATGTGGGGTTATAGAACTTACAACGAGGAATGATTATTGGTCTTGTGGAGAAAGTAATGTTCTCAGAGGGACATAGCTGTAGAGCTAGGCGTAATACAGGGCGTTCTGTTCAAACAGGATAGGAACTAGGAAAGCTCAAAAATAAAGCAAGGGAAAGTCGCCAAAAGTAATAACGGCTCTCCAAGATCGTTTAATTGTCCAATCAGCTGGAAGACACACAACCATTTCTCACCAGCAGCTCCAAAGGCAGATTTTGGAAGCTACAGGTGTAACTGTTTCAGTTGAAACGATAAAGAGAAGAGTTCGTACGAATAAGTATACAGCAGGAGACAGTTATGGGGTCTTCACCGCCAAAACTGGAACTTTGGAAATTGACAAAAATGTGCTATTTTCAAAAAAAGTCAGGATTTGTGTAAAATCAGATGACCCATGAAATCGTCTACTTAGAGGTCGAGGAAGATAAGCAAGATCTAAGCAGATCTATTCACAAATATACCAGGCGAAGTGTAATGTTCTGGAGAGGAATGGTGATCCGTAAAAAACTCCTTTAATTTTCATCCAATCAACTTTAACTGCTCACAGGTATGTTGATAACCTGGTATTCAGGCTCTGGAAAGGTGCAACAGGAGAAAATTTAATTTTATTGCATGATAATGGACCTCTACATACCATTAGAGTGACTACAGACATCATTGAAGCAGAAGGTATCCCTTGTTTGGAGTGGCCGGCTTGCTCACCCGAGCTTAATCCTATAGAGTATTTGTGGGATATACTTAAAAGAAAAATTAGAGCTCGCCGTGATAATCCAAAACACCGCACGGCTAGTACAAGCTGCTCTTAAAGGATGCAGCAACCTACCACAACAAAATGTTGATAATTTGATTAGGAGCGTGCCCACGCAAACTGAAGCTTGCTTAAGGACTAGAGGTGATAAAACTGACTACCACAAAATACAAAAAAAAATAATTTAAACATTATTCGTTTTACATTGAACTTTTGCATGCTATTGACTTTAAAACAACTACTTTCAATTTGTTTGTTAAATACTTTATTTAATTGTTATGTATTTGTTATGAAATTGCTTTAGAATAAATATTGTTTGACTTCGTGTGTTCATTTTTTTTTAAATTCGCACGAAATGGTAAGAAAATCAGATGATTCCATATAAGTTTGGGTGTGTGTGTATATATGTTATAAATAAATTAAATTATAAATTAAAAGTTATAAATACTTGGGAACTTTAATAAACGAAACTGGAGACCAAAACAATGAAATAAAAAGACGTATCGAAATTGCCAGGGCCACCTTCATAAAGATGAGAAAATTCTTCTGCAACAGAGATATAAGCATCCCTCTACGATTAAGAATGCTAAGTGGCTACGTATTTAACACGCTATTATACGGTGTAGAGGCCTGGACTCTCAAACAGAACAACATAAAAAATATTGAAAGTTTCGAGATGTGGTGCTACCGTCGAATGCTGAAGATAAGTTGGGTTGAAAGAATCACAAATCTTGAAGTAATACGAAGGATAGGAAGAGACCCAGAAATTTTATTAACGATAAAACGAAGAAAACTCGAGTATTTGGGTCACCTGATGAGAGGTCATAAATACGCATTACTTCAAAATATAATGCAAGGAAAAATAGAAGGAAAACGGAATCCAGGCCGTAGAAGAATGTCGTGGATGCGGAATTTGAGAGAGTGGTTTGGCTGCACCACTAATGAACTTTTTAGGTCAGCTGTAAACAAAGTCAGGGTAGCCTTGATGATTTCCAATCTCCGATAGGAGTGGCACAAGAAGAAGAGTATATATGTATTGACAAATATTGTGTAGTGCTGTACAACAACAATAGTAGTTGTTGGAAAACAAAGGACCTTCAAGCCAATAATCGTCTTTTCATTAAAAGGATCGACTTAAAACATTCAAATCATTTTAGCACTCAAATCCTTTCTTTGAACCCTTCGTTAAATATATAGTTATTAAATACCAAACGGTAAACAGCCATCAAAAATAGTACTCATTATTTTTTTTATTTTTAGGGAGGAAGAAGGGCGTGATCTTCTTGGCAAACGTACAATGGACTTTAAAGTGAGCTACCTAGATGCCGGTCTTCCAAATAATTATTTCTCTGAGACGGATCAACTTCTATCCAATACTCCAAATGTTACTCCCCATCCTATACCAACGACTCCATCTAGAGTAAATCGCAGGTACAAGACTCAACTACGAGACTTTCTGTCTACTTGCCGGACAAAACGTAAACTATCGCACAGTTCAAGTGGACAAGTCACTCCTCCTGCTAATTCCAGTGTTGCATCGGCTGTAGTTAGTCCAATGCCTACAGTCGATTACATCACTTCCGATGGTTGTACAGCTGCGTACAACATGTACACTAGTCCGTACTCTTCGGCAACTGCAGAGCACAGTTTGTCTTACATGAGTCACTCCAATTTTCAGCACAGTTTATATCCAACGCCCACAGCACTGGACAATCGTTATTTGACTACCACAGAAAACTTATTTCATCAATATAGGCCACTTACTACGTATTACCCGGAGTATCACCATTCTCCAACCGCTAGTCCTTACGTAGGAAACGGATTCCTTGAAATGCCTTCAAGAACATATGATCCGTCTAGTTCAACACCTAGTCACCACACTACCTATAGAGCCACTGTAATGCCAGTGGACGACAAAATATATTCATGTCAACAAGTTGGTCAACCAACATACGTGGATACTTCCAGGAGCTACGTAGTACCTAACTCCACTAAATGTTTAGATGTCTCCTGGCCTTACTCAGTGAGTCCTTCTTCGGGAATCATTCAGCCAATCCAAGTCATGAGCACACAATTAGATATAAGTCACAAAGAATGCAGCAAAATCAAGCATTCATCAATTGATGCAATGGGAAACCATTCTTCTTCGCCGGTTAACACTGGTCTTATAACACCGAAAATGGAAGATATTAAAACAGATTCAAATATAATCCACCAGTCGGAAAGCCCTAATCACCACATGACTCAAAATTCAGTAACGCCTCAGCATTTTTCCCCTGTGACATCGGTCTCAGAAATGCCGAGGCAGACTGTTTTAATGTGGGGATCTAATCATATACACAACTCTCCAGGATCCACGAACAGATCTCCGGGTGACACCGGAGATTACTCCATTTCGTCTGTACCACCTTCAGAAGGTTGTGATGCTTTAAAAAGTTTAGCGGATATAAGTAATCCCGAAATGTGTAAATGGAATGGAGAGGACAGTAAAGCTGAAACTGTAGTTCAGAATAGTGATTCAGACAGTCCACACCATCATCCCAACCATCACAACCACCATAATTCGCGAGTTGTGATGGTTCTATGATGAATGTGTTTTACTGGCACTGACCAGTATGTACATACTTATATATATTTTTATTAAAATTGCACATAATTTAAAATGTCGCTGGTATTGGCAAAGTCACATAATAACTTGAACATTGGTTTATAAATAATTGCAAAATAAATGTTCCATAGGCGTATACTATCATGAACAAAAAAGGCATATCAATTTCGTGTGATAAAGCCATTTTGGAAAATAATTGCAAATAGTTTGCGGTCTTATAATATAATGTACATACAGGGTGGGGCATTAGTGTGACAAAGTCCAATTACTCGTTTGTCGTAAGAGATACGAAAAAAAGTTATTTAGGTAAAAGTTGGGGCACATATAGTACCATAATTTAAAAATATTTTCAAATATACAGGGTCGTCCGTATTGACAGGGTGACACAAACTTATGTTTTTTTTTAATGGAACACCCTGTATATTTTTACATTTTTGGATTCTCCTCGATGTTTCCTTTCTTAAAATATATGGTTTTATAATATTAAACGAGGTAGTTTAAAAGTTAATTACGTTTTTTTGTTAATTTCGCAGCAAAATCTACACCCTGTAGAATTTTAGTTATTTGACATCAAATTTTTATTTTATGTTCAAAGGATTTTTAATATAGTCTACTATTGTTGAACATTAACAGTATAGCGAAATGTTTAATTTTAGTATACAGGGTGGGTCGAAACTCGGAATGAGTATTTTCTGAGTTTTCTTAAATGGAACACCCTGTATTTAAGTATTGTAATGAAATGATATTTTATGGTACTTTTTTATTTCTTAAGCATTCCCTATACCTAAGTGCTTTAATTTGTAAGTTATTCATGATTCTTTAAGCCAAACATTAATTGTAAGAAAAATTACGTGAAATTTTAATAGGTGGCTGTGAAAATATTTAATCAAAAATAATTTTTGGAAAAGAAAATACATCATAATCTAGTCTGATCCTTAATTTATTACTATTGGATGAAATATCCAAATAAATTCGTAGTTAAGGTTGTTGGTGCGCAAAATATTAATAAAAACATACAATATTCGACCTAGTCGGCTATGACACTAAATTTCCTTAAAAATTTGACATTATACTATTTTTATAGATCCAGTTGCTTTGTTACCATTACTATAGTCGGTTCGCTAAACTCAGACGCAACTGGCTAGATATTTTACTCGATAATATTTTTGTTTTTTGCCAATTTTGCAAAAATTGGCAAAATTACTAACTATTTAGTGATTATTAAATATTTAGTAATTATTTTTTGCCAATTTTACTAAAATTGGCAAAATTACCGACTAAAACATCTAGAAAGTTGCGTCTGAGTTTAGCGAACAGACTATAATATGTATTTTTCTTATGAGAAACTGATTAATAAGATTTTGGTGCTAGTGGAATATAACAAAAATGTGCTAGTAGCAATAAAAATTTTTCATCAGAAATTTCCTGATAGACGACAACTAAGAAGAGAAACGTTTAAAAATATACTAGAACGGTTTCAACGGACTGATCACTTAGATTATGATAAATCTGCTCGAATAAAAACTATTGTAAGTGAAGAAAACAGCAATTAAATGTAATCCTTAGTGTCACTGAGGATCTGCATATTGGTACAATCGTTCTTACAATCTAAGTATCTAGTCTGTTGAAACCGTTTTAGTATATGTACTTTCAAAAGTTTCTCTTTTTGGTTGTCGTCTATCAGGGAATTGCTGATGATAAATTTTTATTGCAAGTAGCTAATTTTTGTTATACTCTCCTAGCACAAAGCCATTTTAATCCGTTCCTCATTAGAAAAATTAATATTAGTAATGGTATCAAATCAACTGGAACTATATAAATAGTATAATGTCAAATGTTTAAGCAAATTTTGTGTCATAGCCAACTAGGCAGAATTTTGTATGTTTGATTCATATTTTAAGCACCAACAACCTTAACTACGAATGTATTTGGATATCTCATCCAATATTAATAAATTAAGGATCAGGCTAGATTATGATGTATTTTTTTTTTTCGAAAAATTACTTTTTATTGGATATTTTCACGGCTACCTAATGAAATTTTACGTAATTTTTGTTGCAATTAATGTTTGCTTAAAGAATGACGAATAACTTACAAATTAAAGCACTTAGGTATAGGGAATGCTTAAGAAATAAAAAAGTACCATAAAATATAATTTCATTACAATACTAAAATACAGGGTGTTCCATTTAAGAAAACTCAGAAAATATTCTTTCCGAGTTTCGACCCACCCTGTATACTAAAATTAAAATCGTTTGAATGTAAATAGAAAATTTGATGTCAAATCACTACAATTCTACAGGGTGTAGATTTTGCTACGAAATTAACAAAAAAACGTAATTAACTTTTAAACTACCTCGTATAATATCACAAAACTATATATTTCAAGAAAGTAAACATCGAGGAGAATCCAAAAATGTAAAAATATACAGGATGTTCCATTTAAAAAAACATAAGTTTGTGTCACCCTGTCAATACGGACGCCCCTGTATATTTGAAAATATTTTAAAAATCTGATACTATGTGTGCCCCAGCTTTTACCTAAATAACTTTTTTTCGTATCTCTTACGACAAACGAGTAATTGGACTTTGTCACACTAATGCCCCACCCTGTATAATATATGATATCTTCAAAAAACCAATATAAAAATACAAATACAGTCAAATTGTTTCATACAATGCCCTCCGTCTCCTCTTTTTTTTTGGTAATTCTGTCCAATTATCTCTCCCCTTGCATGCTGTTTTCTTAGGAGAATAAGCAACCAGTCATGTCCTTTATTCGGCCGTGCTAAAGATCTTCCTCTGGATCTGTCCACTACGTTGCCTACAACTATTATGCGTTCCATGACTTCTCTTTTTCTAGTTATATGTCCAAAATATCTCAGTATATTTTGGGTGATAGTTATAGTGAGTCTACTTTTATGTTATGTTCTTCTAGTATTGAATTATTCGTGCGATCGATGTACTGTCCATGGTATGCCCAACATTATACGATAGACCCACATTTCAAATGCCATTATAAGCTTCACGTCGGCTTTTTTGATGGTCCGGTTGACGGCTTTGTTCTGAAGCGTATATGTGTTAATAAGAAATATTAATGCTCGAACAAATTGGGTGGTTTTTGTAATATCAGGTGGTGATATATACACTGTGGGCCGAAATAAAGGAGTACATTTTTTAGTTGAAAATAACTTTTTTGTTTTTTGGGCGATTTAATTTATTTTTGCAGGGCTAATAACCTAACATGTCCTCAACATTGCTGCAAATTTGGAAGCAAAAATAACGTACAGGGTCGGACTTATAAAAAAATGTATGTAATGATGCGTTTGAGGTCGTTGCAAATGAAAACTGTCTTAGCTAAAATTGAACTGATATGCTTTTGGTAGGTTAACTATCCAGAACACTTCAGTGAAAAGGAAATTTTTCAAAATTACCGGATTTCCAAAATATCATTTTTCTATTTAAATAATGTTAAGAGCGCGCCTTCGCCATAATATTTAAAAAATCACGAATTTCTAAAATTCATTTTTTACTTAAATTAAGAAATCTTATTCGAGTACTTTTCTAATATGTTTACCAGAACGAAAGCCTCTTAACACAAAATTACATATTTTCCATCGTTTTTGCCTCATATTAACAGTAATTTCTGTTAAATGTCTTAAGAATTTCTCCAACGCTCAAATATGTCAATTTTACATAGTAAGCCATGACTGCTTAGGTTGCCATGGAATTTGTTTGACGTTTATAGTTAAATAAGTACATTGGCCAGTTCATAATGCCACTTTTAAGCAAAGAGGACAGAATATAAATTAGCGTGAAAAATATAATTATGGTGTAAGAAAGATTGTAAATGCATTTTATGAGAAAAATGGGCATATTGGAACGATAGAAAAGTTCTTAAAACATCTAAGTGAAACCCACGGGTCTCTTGAACATAAAAGTGGAAAAGGAAAGAAGCGAAGCTCATAAGAAGATTGCGCTCTCGTGAAGACATTAGAAAAATATGGTTTTCAGATGAAAAAATGTTTTATTTACGGCCTCCTAAAAATACCCAAAATAATAGGGTGTATTCTGACTTACCATTTAGAGAGAAATTCCTCCAGAGCATCTTTTAATTGAAAAAAGTCATTTCTCAAAAGGTGTAATGATCTCTGTTGGGAAAATCTGGTCTGATTTTTGTTGATACCGGGGTAAAACTTAATTCAGAAACATATCAAGAACAAATCTTGCAGCACCTATTACCTGAAATTAAAGAAGTATGATTACACTTTCCAGCAGGATGGTGCTTCTTCGCACACTTCCCACAATACAAATATATTCTTGAGTGAAAATTGCCCGGACTATATTGAGCCAGAGATGTGGCCACCTAACAACCCAGAATTAAATCCGGTTGACTACTCAATATGGGGAATTTTCGAATAAAATTTGTATGACGTACTACAATTTGAAACCATCGAACAGCTCAAAGAAAGAATGCAGTTTGTTTGGAACAATTTTGAACAGGGTGTAATAAATGGGGCTATCAATTTATGGCGCAGACGACTTCAAGAAGTGGTAAACAATAATATTTTGCGAATCCGGTAATTTTGAAAAATATCCTTTTTATTGAAGTGTTCTGGATAGTTACCCTACCAAAAGAGCGTATCAGTTCAATTTTAGCTAAGACAGTTTTCCTTTGCAGCGAGCTCAAATACACCGTTACATAAATCTTTTTATAAGTCCGACCCTATACGTTATTTTTGGCTTCCTCAGTCACGTTGAGGACATGTTAGACAAGAAATTAAATCACCCAAAAAACGAAAAAGTTATTTTCAACTAAAAAATGTACTCCTTTATTTCGGCCCGCAGTGTAGTTGGTGATACGAAATTTTAATGCTCGAACAAATTTTGTGGTTTTTGTAATATAATTGTTCTTCTATATTTTTTGTGAGTTTGTCTGTTGCCGATCTGGCTATTGTAACGCGTCAGTGGATCTCGTCTTTGCATCCTTCACTGTTAGTAATAACGGAGCCTAAATAAGTTAAATTGTCTGACCACTTCGTAACCTGCCATCTTTCTTATCTTGGTTTGGTTGTTTTTGTTTCTATCGATAATCTTTACTTTGGTTTTGAACCGTGCCCTGCCTATTCACAATTTGTTCCAGTTCTTCTGATGAAGACGCATGACGTAGGTTTTTGATTTTTAATCAAGAACCTACGTTGTTACGATTAGATATATAGGATTTTTGTTTTTGTCTGTAAATTTCTCTAGGGTTTGGAGATCTAGTCCTGTCTAGTCCTTTATGTTATGCAGCTAGGTCATTTGACATCTGCCAGGATCACGATATCCTACTATTTTTCGTTGCATTATTCGTTGAAGGAAGTGTTACCTCTTGTGTCTGTATATACGTCCAAGATAAGATGGTTTCCGTTTTTTAATAAGTTCTACAAGTTCACGATCTCTATTCATACGTCTTAAAACTTCTTTATTTCGAATACGGTCGTTCTATGAAATTTTTAGAATGTGTCGGAATATCTACATCTCAACGTTCTTCAGGCGTCGTAATGAGCTAGTTGTCAGCGTCTAGACTTCCGTGACTTGTAGCAAAGCTCTTTACATCGAAAAATCGACGTTGGACTAACTGACGGAGCAAAAAGTGGCCACTAAAAAACTAGTCAAAGGAAAATTAATGCTTACATAGATGGCTTTAATAACTGACATGTATTGGTAGCAGAATATCAACAATTTAACATATCCTCAACTATAAAATTTTTAAATAGATACACCAACTTAACTTTAATTATAATTACTTAGTCCAGGGTAATAGGGTTTTTTCCATGACACTTGAACAGCCAGGGTACTGAAGCGTTTTTTCGACAGTTAATACCTAGAAGAGAAAGTTGTAACTATTTCCTGCGTAGGATCTGGCGGCCATTTTTATTTATAAACAATTAAGTGTCAAAAAATGGCATTTTTCACTTTTTTTCAAATCAATGGAGAACAGGGAAACTTATGGTTTTTTAGTACAAATATCTTCGAGATTATGGAAAAAGCTTTAAAATGACGTATTACAAAGTTTGATATACTCACTTATTGTTAATATAATTGCAAAAAAAGGTCGTAATTGCAAAGAAAAATATTTTCGCAATAACTGTTGTAAAAATTAGTGTACAGCTCTGAAATTTTTGTCAAATAAGGGTTCTTTGGTGGTTCATATGTGATAAAAATTTCAAAGCGATTCATTCAATTTTTTAAATTTAATTCAAATTGTTTATCCCAGAGAGCATTTATTTTGCAATAACATAAGTCAGAAAAGAATGACGTTAGAACCATTCCACAGGTGTCAAATGAAAGAGCATGAACTATATTTTCAACTTGGTTTAAAAAAGTGAATAAAAAATGCATTTATTAGTAATAAATAATTAGGCAAAAGTATCGTAAATCTTTCCTTATAACTTTTTATTTTGTTATATAAGAAATTATATATATTTATTACAATTTTTTATCAATTATGATATAAATAACATTACTCGGTAGTTGTACACTTGAAACAGGGTAAAAAAGATAATTTTTTTTGGAAAAAGTTATTAAAAAAGTTTATAAAGAAAAATTAACGATACTTTTGCATAATTATTTATTACTAATAAATGCATTGTTTATTCAGTTTTTTAAACCATGTTGAAAATGTAGCTCATGCTCTTTCACTTGACACCTGTGGAATGGTCCTAACGTCATTTTTTTCTGACTTATAAAAAATGTTCTCTGGGATAAACAATTTGAATAAAATTTAAACAATTGAATGAATCACTTTGAAATTTTTATCACATATTAAGCACCAAAGAACCCTCATTTGACAAAAATTTCAAAGCTGTACACTAACTTTTACCTACAACAGTTATTGGGAAAAATTTTTTTTTGCAATTCCGACCTTTTCTCACAATTATATCAAAGAATACTCCATCCAACAAGAAGCGAAAGCATCTGTCGGCTCCTTTGATATTCAGGGGACAGAAATGGACAGAAATATCGGTCGGAGAATGGTAGGGGTAATACTTCACACTACACTAAGAAAAGTAATGAGGAATTCGTTCAAAGCTGTAGGAAATTTGAGTTACACTGAGAAAAAAGTAATAATTAAAACTATAGTGTTTTTAAGTTGATCTATTAATATGAATTGTATTTTTTTCTGTAAAATTTAATGAAACCCATATATCAATTTTGTACTGATAAGTAAAAAGGTTTTAGTTAAAAATATCGATTTTGACTAAGTTTTGTAAACTTATGTAAACGTGATGGATTTTTGATGCTTTAGTTTAATTCAATAGTTAATTTCAAAATAGAGATTAAAATTTCTATCGATTTCTATCACTTTTTTTCGTACTAAAAACTTGAAAAATAGATATTTTTGACCCAATATTTTACTTAGTACAGAATTATACTTTCAAATTTTCTATTAACTTTGTCTTAGATTGATCATTTTTTTTGTTTCCTTTTGAGAAATTTCTTTGAATGTTTATTGACCTCCAACACCACCATATTCTCGCTGCACGAGGAAACTCTGCGCCGGAGGCTAGAATGACTTTATTCACCTTCGATTTCTTTCTGTACATCTGAGGTTTCTGGAAACTCTGGTTGTACTGTACCAAATTCAACTCGCCTGGATATATAACAATTATCTCATCACATCTAGCATCTAATACTTGGGAATTAATCTATCAGCTGACAACAATATCGAAGAAGAGGTAAAAGAACAAATAATTAAAGCCAGTAGAACGGCCGATGCCTAAACGGCACAATTTGGAAAAACAAACACGTAAGAGTGCAAACAAAGGCCCAAATATATAAGTCAGTTATTAGGCCAGTTATGACTTATGAGGCCGAAACAAGACCAGATACAAGCAAAACACAAGAACATCTGGAGACCAACCAAATGAAGATCTTAAGAAGGATTGCTGGAAAAGGACTACAGGACAGGGTAAGAAGTGAGAAAATCAGCCGCATATGTGGGGTGGACAATATAAATACCTGGGTAAAGAAGAGTGGATTAAACATATAAGCAGGATGTTTGAATCAAGGATAGTAAGGGACAAGTCACCGTTAGGCAGAAGAAGTATAGGACGCACAAATAAAAGTTGTAATGACAATTTAGGGACAGAATGAAATGCACCGTTGAAGAAAAACAGGCAGTACTGCCTATATAAAAGAAAGAAGACATCAGATCTAGCATCTAGCCACCTTAACCTGTTTCTTATTTTGTTTCCAATAGGATCCATACCCAATTTTTTCGTATATACTGATTCCTAACATTATCTTTTCTAGTTATTCGCTAGTTCTAGTTATTAATAACTGCGGATTCAATACGGAACTTAACCTAACCCTAATGAAGCTCTGCTTTCACACAAAATTTTCCAGTTTCAGCTGCATTCGCTTTCTCTAATTGTTACCTTCTGATACATATCTTATATCACTCTCACATATTCAGCCGGCACTCCTTTCCTACTTAGTACCATTAGGTTTCTGGTAACTTTGCTATATGCCTTCCCAAGATTAATAAACACTATGTGCAAGTCTTTCTCTTCCACTCATAAGTTTTTCCCTCAGCTGTCATAAAATAAAAATTGATGTTGTGGACCTGCCTTGCATAAATTCAAAATGACCTTTATTTCTAGAACCGTACACTACATTTATACTATTGCAAATTAAATTAAACACTAAATAGCTATGTTTAAATTGTTTTTTATTAAAAAGCTTTATTGAAAATCTGGGAATAAATAATTTTAATAGATAGGTACGTATATGGAATCACATAAATGGTTGAAAATGAATGAAAATGATAATCACATAAATGTTTAAAAAGAACTTTCTCTCATTGCCCTACCCCTACGATCGTTTACCTGCTACGATTTCTCGGTACTGAAAAGAGAATTATTTGTTCACGATCTAGTGGGGCATCCTAGTACGAACCACACAAGAAAATCCACCTTTGCGTGGAGCCATCACAATGAGAGTTTATTTTAACAATAGATATGTTTAATAGTATTATCCTTTTTTCTACAATTAGAAAAGATTAAACAACACAATAATTTTACAACAAACAGCTGTTAGGGGTTAGGTTGAGAAATAAGAAATAATACATGAAACATGGCGGATCGTACATGCGCAAAGAAATTTGGATCGTGAAATAGTCGATGCTTTCGCTTCTTGTTGGATGGAGTATTCTTTGATTATATTAACAATAAATGAGTATATCAAACTTTGCAATACGTCATTTTAAAGCCCTTTCCATAATCTCGAAGATATTTGTACTAAAAAAATCATAAGTTTCACTGCTTTCCCTTGATTTGAAAAAAAGCGAAAATGCCATTTTTTGACAGTTAATTGTTTATAAATAAAAATGGCCGCCAGATCCTACGCAGGAAATAGTTACAATTTGTTCCTATAGGTATTACCTGTCGAAAAACGCTTCAGTACCTTGGCTGCTGAAGTGTCACGAACAGGGTAAATTTTTATCTTATTACCCTGGCCTAAATAAAAATATCGTTACTATCAATTATGCCACATACAAGACGCAGGCCTTAGGGGGTCGCAAAAAACTGATATTCTGGAAAATGAGTCTACGAATAGGGGCGCACGGAGAATACTTGCATTGGGGCGCAGTCAGACTAGTTACGCCACTGGCCAATTTTATTACTAAATGAATATAATAATTTGAATATTTGAGGAATATAGTGATACTTACCCAAAATAACTCAAAAGCAAAATAAAAATTACTAAGAACATATCAACATAAATCTTATACATATCTATTAATACGTCCAAGATTAGTCGAGGCACAAAGGCCAAAATCGATCAATGTTTTGCAATTGGATTGATTTCCAGGGCATCTGGTGCCCAGGAGGGGCCTCGTCTGTATTTTTATGAAAATTCGACACAAAATCAGTGTCAACTCGTTACTCCGAGATTTTTGGGGTCGCTGATCACGAATATTATGTTGGCGATAGTCTCCGAGACACCTGGTGCCCAGGACGACCGTTGTTTCCTAGATTTTTATGAAAATTCGATACAAAATTAATGCAAAGTCGTTACTCGGAGCGGGGGTTTTTTTGGGGTTGCTGAACCTGAATATCATGTATCACTCCATGAGGCACCTGGTGCCTAGAACAAACTGATGTATCGAATTTTCATAAAACTCCATGAGACACGTCCTCTTGTAAAAATTCGACACAAAATCAGTGCTAACTCGTTACACGGGGGGTTTTCGTGGTTGTTGAACCTGAATATCATGTTGCCGATGGTCTACGAGGCACCTGGTGCTCAGAACAACCTGATTTTCTATCGAATTTCCATAAAACTGCAGAAGACAAGTCCTCTTCTTTCCACCAGGTGCATTGGAGGGCACCGTTGACATGATATTCATATTCAGCGATCCAAAAAAACCCTCTGCTTAACGAGTTTTCACTGATTTTGTATCGAATTTCTACAAAACTCCAGGAGACGAGTCCCTTCTGGGCGGGGTCCGGACAAATAATCCCCGGACAAATAATCCCGGACAAAAAATCCCCACAAATTATCACTAGACAAAAAATCCCCGGACAAATAATCCCCGGACAAAAAATCCCCGGACAAAAAATCCCCACAAAAAATTCCGGACAAATAATCCCCACAAATTTTTTTGGACAAAATATCCCCACAAAAATCCCGGACAAAAAATCCCCAAGAAATATTTGCAGCCGAATAGTTCTCTAAAAGTTTTCCCGAAATTTTACCAAATTTCGAATTCCAATTCCATGCGGAACATGGCAATTTTTCCATGAACTATTTTACATGGCAGAAGAGTGTGAGTTTTTTCAAAAATCGTGGAAGATATGGAGAATGAGCTAAGGCCCCGTTCTCATGACAGGCGCTTAACTCACGTTTTGATAACGCGCGATTACAACTACATATTTATATTTTAGTGAAGACCGTTCACATGCTAACGCGCGTTTTAGGTTATTAAAGCGCGCGTTGGCATGTGAACGGTCTCAAGTAAAATGTATGTACATAGTTTAATCGCGCGTTATCAAAACGTGCGATAAGCTACTGTCATGAGAACGGGGCCTTAGCTCATTCTCCATATCTTCCACGATTTTTGAAAAAACTCACACTCTTCTGCCATGTAAAATAGTTCATGGAAAAATTGCCATGTTCCGCATGGAATTGGAATTCGAAATTTGGTAAAATTTCGGGAATACTTTTAGAGAACTATTCGGCAGCAAATATTTCTTGGGGATTTTTTGTCCGGGATATTTTTTGGGGATTTTTTGTCCGGGATATTTTGTGGGGATATTTTGTCCAAAAAAATTTGTTGGGATTATTTGTCCGGGATTTTTTGTGGGGAGTTTTTGTCCGGGGATTTTTTGTTCAGGGATAATTTGTGGGGATTTTTTATCCGGGATTATTTGTCCGGGGATTATTTGCCCTTCGTCTGGGCACGAAATATCTCGACTACTATCGTCGTCATGATAGTCCTATTCAGGAACCCCAAAAATCCCCGACTAGTAATTTTTACCTTATTTCCGTGAATTATATCAGAATTACAAATAAATTATCACTTTGAAATGGACTTTGAAAGATACATTTTCTTTGTTCAATTCAATTTGCATTTCGACATCATCACTTTAGTTTACAAAAATTCCTAACACTCTTACGAATCGATTGCAAAAAATTGGTAGGTTCATTGCTCTTCATTGCCTCGCTGAGATATATGAAACATCCTTTTTTTATTTGTGCTTGTTTTCATGTTGGAAACATGAGAGCAGATTTTCATGCATGTTATGTTTTAGTTATTGTTGTGACTTTTGCCAATAGAACGAAACATATCTTCCTGCATTGTGTTTTTTGTTGTCATTGTCTTCGAATTTAGAACATTACATAGTAAATGTAAAGTTATATATAAAATTATGTATTATTTTTGATAATTTTTGATTGATCGTTAGAGTGAATCTTAATTCAATATTTTTATCAAACAAAAATGAAATCTTGTACAATTAGTTCGCAGACTAATAATAGATAGATTATAACAATGTTTTTCTTTGAATAATTATTATGTTAACGAAATTCAAACCAAGAAGGTTTAGTATATCTCTCTTACGTTTGTCAGTTTCCCTATCGTTTGTATCCATTGCCAAGTTTTGTCAATTTACCACGCCAATTTCCCTTATGCCATCGTTTACATCACCACTACACGTTAGTAATTGGACTTCTCTACTCCTCTTTCAACAGACAAGAAGAAAGGATGGGAGGGATACTTTTATTTACGGTTTACAGGAATCCTTCCTATTTTATTTTACTTATTTTTACGGAGGGTATTACATAGATATCATAGTTATATCATCAGTTCTCTAGATGTCGCTTTTACAGAATGCAGCAAGTATTCTTCTTATGATCTTTTCGAAGATGAGTAGATGATTTGTATATGTTTTAACAATATTACAGGTTTCTGGCCGTATATGTCAGCAGTAGTTATTACCTTACCTTGCCCCGTGGCGCTACAGCTCTCTGAGGGCTTCGGCTTGCCTCACGACGTCTCTTCGTTTTTCCCTTTTGTTGGCTGATTGAAGTCCCAATCTCTTTAGGTCATCCGACATGCCATCTATCCATCTGAGTCGGCCCTTTCTCCATTATTTTTCCCTCCCAGACCACCCAAAAATATTTTTTTGGTGGTTCTCGAGTTTGGTTGTCCAATCAGCTGCTGCAGTTCCTGGTTTCTCTGTAACCCCTAGACTGTCCCGTCTCTAACTTACCCAGAAATTTTTCGGACGCTTTGTCTCTCCCGCTTTCTGAGTTCTTCTTCATCTTTGATGGGCAAGGTCCATATATATCCATCTCGCTTCTGTATCACTAATGGAGGGATCTCGCTGAGGTACAAGATCTCCTTTGTGTTTCTACTGACAACTTCCTGGACTCGAACAATTGCAGAAAGATGAAATAACTTTTGTTAGCCGCTTTTATCCTGACTTTAATCTCCTCTATCACGGAAATATATTCGGTCACTAATGCACCCAGGTGTTTAAAATCTGTCGCCCTTTCGAACGTGTCTTCATTTATGGTGACTAGTTGATTTCTATTGTGTAAATCTCGAAAGTTATAATACTTCGGACACAGTATGAGAAATCAATTCAGATATGCCCTCCTACAAGACATTCTGTAAGAAAAAATATTTGCCAAGCGAACTCCAGAAAGAAGAATATCATCCTGGTTAAAAACCTCAGAACCTGGTTCAACACATCATATGTGCAGTTTTTCGCGCTGCTGTAGATATTATGTTAAAGATGGGCACATAAAAAGAACTTGATCATGTTCTTATCCTTGGTTCCTTCAGATAAGCGTGACGCATGTAACGTACTAGAACAACAACTGAGGGATATTATTATCCCTGAAAGATAGAAGAGTATTGCAGAGAGTTATTAAGCCTACAGAAGACACACAGGTTACAGCAGTTACACAAAAAAACCAAAAAAGGAAATATTTAGAGTCGATCTTCCTGAAACAAAAGTAATGCTAGGGAAAACATTGCTGAAGCTATCAAAGCTCTGAAACTCACAAAGTCCCAGGAATAGATGACATACACATCGAGATCTTAAACAAAGATGTGATTTGACGAAATGTCTTTAAAAGATGCGTTTAAAGCTGTGTTCAAGAGAGTTATACCTTTGTAACTTGTTCAATTCAATAGATCTCCTTTCAGTCAATAGGAAGAAAATATCAGTGCATCATTCTTCTGGAATTTGTTACTTCCAATATTGATGGAGGTTCTATGGAAGTTGCTGTCTTTTCGTTGTGAGGAGATGTTTCGTATATGAATTAAAATAGATTTCGGTGCAGCATAATTCTTTAAATTGCTCAACCAATATATTTAATATTACAACGCTGATGGTAACAATAACTCTATATATCTTCAGTCATAGTTTGGATCCTTTTTTGTGCTATTTCTTATGTAACTTCCTAGTTTAGTTCTATCCCTTTAATAGTTGATGCCCTATCATGATCTGAGTATTTATTTTTCAGCTTCTTATAGATTTGCTCCTTATCCTGAGTTTTTCTTGACCAAAAGTCGGTCTAAAATATCAATAAACAAACTGATATATCGTTGCGTTTTGGATAAATATAGACTAAACGAACTTTAACGTTCCAAACACATTGTTTATTTCTGATCTACAAGGTTTTAATCGAAAGATTATCATACTACAATATTAGATACAGTAAAAAGTTTACCCAAACTTTACCACGGGAACCTTCTTACTATAAAGTAAAAAATAAATTAATTTAAGTATTTTACGAAAAAATCACAAGAATAACATTCGTCTTAGAATAACACAAATCATTAAAAAAATTGATTGATTGAGTTCAAAATTGTTCAATTAAATTTTGTACATAAAGTATTGTAAATTTTATTGTCTATACTAATTGTATAAAAAGCAGCTTTTGTAGAAATAAGAAATGCATGAGAATTGATAAGAAATCAACTTTAAGGTTCACTCTACTGAACATATACATTGCAAGCTTATTTGCGACCATAAATGTTCGTTAGTACCTACGTTTGTTATTTATTTTTTACATTTTTACGCAGTGAAACCATGCTAGTCATTTACTGGTTATTTATGTAAATGTTGTACATTATTATTTATAAACGAATTTAGTTATTATTTTTTAAAATTCGGTTAAATGATTATTTTAAATTTCTATTTAATTGAAACATGTAGTTTTAGTGATACTTGATGATGATGCGTACAAATAATGAAGGTAATTCGAACCAATAATGTAAGTCAATAGATTGTAAAAACACCTAGGCTATATCGGTCAGAAACAAAGATTGATCCATTTTGATATTTGATATATTTTTTTTATTTAGCTTAATTCTAATTTAGCGGGACGTAAAAATAAGACATTTAAGGTCAAAAGTCTTCTTTTTTCTCAAAATGTTATTTTATGCGATTTTACAGTGATTTGGCGTTTGTTTAAACAAATTTGCATTTTCTTCGTAAACTATCAATGGAAAAAATAATATTTTAATAGAAGGGACTCAAAAATGTCATTATAAGGAATTATAATAAATTATTTTGATTCAAAACACGTTTTTAATCAAATTTTAGTGTAGAAAACGTTAAAATGCCGTTTTTTACATTTTCCTCCATTCCCAAAATACATAATATTCGATTTGGCTGAAAATTTGCCCACAGATAGCCAAAACATAGGACTTTAAGTTGTTAAAAGAATTTGAATTATTTTACAATATAAAAAAAGTTACATTCAATAATATCAGACTCAAAAGTATATTAGTCCAGTCGGAATAGCATTTGACCTTGCATACCGAGCTGCCCAAAATTTTATTTTTCTAATCTTTAGTGGGGTCAATAGTAGCCTGAATTTAAAATCACGAATGAATTCCTCTGTTACGTTAGCCGCCATCTTGATTTGAAAGGAGAACCGTTTTTGCTCCATATCTCCGCCATTTTTAACTTTTCTACATAAATGGTAGGAACTGAAATTGTTCCAAATAAATTGTATTTACAATTATTACAATTTCTTTTTAACAATTTTTGTCGTGAGGTCGATATTTTCTGAGTTAATTGTACTTACAGTAGACGCCTATATTTCTTGACTATGATATTGCATGTAACTTTTTTAGTATTGTAAAATAATTCAAATCGTTTTAACCACTTAAAGTCCTATGTTTTGACTTTGTGTGGGCAAATTTTCAATCATATCGAATATGATGTACTTTGGTAATGAAGGAAAATATAAAAGACGGTATTTTAACGTTTTCTACACTATAAAATTTGATCAAAATCTTGTTTTCAATCAAAATAACTTGTTATAATGCCATGCACTGACATTTTTGAGTCCCTTCTATTAAAATATTATTTTTTCCATTGATACTTTACGATAGAAAATGCAAATTTGCTTAAATAAATACCAAATCACTGTACAATCGCTTAAAATAACATTTTGAGAAAAAACAAAGAAGCAGAAGAAGAACTCCGCAGATGCTATATACCAATTTTCAGACAATTCGGAAATCCAAAAGTTTTTTTGGTCCAAAATTGAGTGATTCGAAATGGAATCACCCCTTTACAAAGAGACGCTAATTGTATCCGAACGTCTGCGGTCGCTCCGGTGAGTATCGATCCCACAAGCGTAGAAACTATTTTCATTTATTAACTTTTAATAAATGAAAAATTTCCTGCCCCGTTGAGATTCGAACTTACGACCCTTGGATCCAAAGGTAGGCTCTCTTACCACTGAGCAAGAGAGGGAATTTGATACATTGTACTAAATAGAAAATGACCAATTATTCCGCCGATAGAAAAACTAGAATAACAATATTTGATGATAAGTACGCTTTCATCAATAGATAATCAGTTTTAATCGCGTACTTTGCTCTTAACAAAAAATCAAACGGTGGAACCTTGTTGCAGGTGAAAAAACAACTAAATAGAGTGCTATACACAAATTAGACCAGATACAAAAATCAGAATCTACAAGACTTTAGTTGACAGCATAGCAACGTATAAAGCTGAAGTTTGGCAAATGGCAGAATGTTTAACCCGGGAGCAGTCGCGCTCACTTCTGTAACGTGAACAGTCGCGTGTTAGATTTTATCTCACAATACGAATTTAAATACGAATTTACAACAAATTTTTATTTTATAGTATTTTTATTTACTTGCTATGTTAGAAATATTATTTCTAACAATTATTAAAGCTAATTGGCTCTCCCCAAAGCCATCAATTCCACAAAAAAAAAAGAAAAAAAATACCTAGGCATTACTACACCCTTCCTCGAGGCACTTATGAATTTTTTTAAAAATTGCAAAATTTTTCAAGTTATCGCGAAAAAGGAGAAAATGTTAAATTTTATCTAACGGCGCGACTGCTCGCGTGTTAAAAAAGAGGCGACTATCAATAGAAATCAATGTTTTGGACGTTGTTGTAAGCTAACACTACACAACAGAATAAGAAATGACGACTAAAGAATAGGTATTGAAACAACAATAATTGATACCATTGACGACAAGAGTTTGAGATAGTACGGTGTGATAGAGTAGAGACCAGTGCAGAGAAGACGAAGAAGACGCCCGAGAAAGACATGGCAGAAGGGTATGGTATTAGACAAGCTGAAATGCTAAGTTTAGCTGTTTTTAACTTCGTCTCGGTACTGCTATTTCATAGCATTAGTGACTACGGTCAATCATTAAGCACCTCAGGAGTCTCAGCAGCCTCACGGTCTTTAGAGCTGGTACCAAGGTGACCTACATCATCGAAAGGATCATCATAATAATCATACATCTCCAAGTGGAGCAAAGAGCATCTTGCGGTGTTTCAAGTAGCAGTATGCGGTATGATGGTGAGGTTGCTAGTCCCATGCATCATCTGTTGAGTTCCGTCCAATTTTGTTTACTAGTTTTCTCCATTCCCTTCTGTTTTTTGATATCTTTTTTGCATCGTTCCATGTTAAATTATTTTCTTTGAGTTCTATTCTATCTAATTGATGGATTCGACCGTTACTTGATGGAAGTTCATTTTATTCTATTCTATCTATTGTTCTTTTCCACGTATAAGATATGGTCTACCCTTTCTTCTTTTGCCTTGAGCATTGTAATGTAGAGCTTGTCTAGCAATATTTGTTGCTGGTTTTCGTAAGGTGTGTACTATCCACTTCCATTTCCGTTTTTTTATTGTATGTTCTATCCTTTCTTCATTTGTTATTCTCCACAATTCGTCATCACCGAAAGGATAGCCAGACTAAAATGGGGATGAGAAGGACATGCAGTCAGAATGACAGATGGGCGATGGACAAAAAGGTTATTATAAATTTAATAGGAATTTATAAGGATTATAAGACGGGGTTAGAAACAGGAGGAAGAGGCCTATGTTCAGCAGTGGACTTTTGAGGCTGGATGATGATGAAATGATGACCATGCAATAAAAAGAATTGTTGCTTTTCTCGTTCCTGAAAATAAGTACCGAGAAAATCGAGAATAACGTGCTTTTACCCTCTTTTCAAAATGTATATTTTTACACAGGAAACAGAAGGAATTATTTTTGGGTGAAATAAAAAAATCAATTATAATAATTCTAATAAATCAGTTATTCAAAGTAAAGACAATCATTGAGGTACATTATTGGTTTAATTCAATATATCTAAAGTAATGAGTGAAAAATAACTGAGTGAAAAATAATTTCGACCACGAATCAAGTAATCTGTAAACCGAGGTACACAGTACCAAGCGGCGCCGCTAGGAGAACACTCCAATAATGCGTCGCAGATTACTTATATGGATTATTTTCTTTCATATCTAAAGTACTTTTCTTTTCATGTACCATCAATCAATATTTTCGTCACAAAAAGTCGATACATTAATAAGTATCATTTAAAATAAATTAGAAGTTCATAAATAATTAGCTATATTATCTAAACACTACACACAATTTTGTAAATTTCTGAATCTACGGTAGCTTTATAGTTTCTGATCTTATTTATAGGATCTGAAATGTCAAATAAAATCAAGATTGGGCAGACGTACTGATTGGTATTACTAATATCTAAAGGTAACAGTTTAATAGATAAATTAAAATAATCTTTAACCGAATTATTGTAGGGTAGATCAAATAGGAGATTATATAATTCTTTGACAAAGTCAAAACAACATTTCTGTTACTATGTATCAGGTGAAATAAGAAACGTAAGAAGAGAAATGAAAAAAAAAGTAAACTTTCCAAATGGTGACTAAATCAGTCGGGGGTAGCTATGCTACCGATACGCAGACCTAAATCTTGAACATCAAATACTTTTATAAATTGAGCAGTGTAATAGAGGGTACTTAAATAAATCAATACATTAGTTCGGTGATGCTATTAGACTTGACTCAGGACTCAGGTCAAGTCTTCTTGAGACTTGAAGTGCTACAAGTCTTCTTGAGGTGTAAGTGACGTTGTAAGCTGCTGTAAGGCGATATACATTATGTCTATTTCTAGACGTTCAATGGTCAAGAACCAGAAATAAATTTCTTATATTTGATGGTTGAATGACTACTTTCTCTCCCTCCATATTTACCTCTCTTCTCTCTCTATATTTCTCTTTCTACATTCTACATCTACTCTCGGAAGAACTATTTCTCATTCGAATTACTAAATACGCTGTTTCTGGATTACAATATTAAATTTTGATATTCCAGTCCAGAGAATTCGAAATATCCTTTTATATTTACATTTCAAATGTTTCCTATATTCAGGAACCGAAGCTTTTGAAGCATGGATCGATTTGCTTGAAAATTTGAGAATGAGTAGTGGAAAGTCCAAGGATCAAAATCTATATGATGCCGAAAGGCGCTTTTGCCATGGGGGTGATTGCCACCCCATCTCGGGGGTGGAAATTTTTAATTATATTTTGACCGCAAAAGATGATAAAAACGTTCATTCTAAGCAAAAAATGTTCTATACATTTTTTTGATAAAATTAATAGTTTTCGACTTATTCGCTATCGATAGTGTTAGTTTTATATCGAAAAAATCAATATTTTTCGATATACTCATTTACGTTTCACTCAATTTTTGCCGTAGAAAAAGTTTTTGCAAAACATGTTCTTGGGAGTTGGAGTTGAATAACCTACAATTTCATATTTAAACATTTTTTCGTATCTCTGATGATAATCTTTCTATTCTAAAGAAAATGGCATTTTTTACCAAACTACAAAAATTCCTTATTCGCTTTTAACTCCATTGTTTTAGTTAATCATTCCAATCCAATCAAACTTATAGAATCTATTAATAATACATAGATAAAGAAGAACGAATAAGGTAAATGACTAAAAACACCTCCTTTTTTTTCAAAAAAATATATTGATTTTTTAACCGTAACTATTTTATTTTGTATTTTAGATAGTTTGCTAAAAAATAATTTTGTGGGTTTTTAGAAGATCTATAAGGCTGTTAAAACTAAATCTTTTTAAAATCCTCAGTCACAAAAAGAGGTGAGTTCGAAAGGGTTGGTTAAGGTGGTTTTTGTATGTTATTACAAGTTTTAATTGTCAATAGCTCACTCAATTTTTGCCGCAGAAGAAATTTTTGTAAAGCGAGTTCTTGGGAATTAAATAAGCTTCAATTTCATATTTAAACATTTTTTCGTATCCCTGACGCTAACCTTTCTATTCTGAAGAAAGGGGCATTTTCTACCAAACTACAAAAATTCGTTATTCGCTTTTAACTCCATTTTTTAACTAATTATTCTAAGCCGGCCAAACTTCTAGAACCTATTAATAATACATAAATAAAGAAGACCAAATAAGGCCAATGACTAATTTTAATTAGGGTGGTGATTAGGGGGTTTTGTATGATCATTTTTTCGCTGAAAAAAATAGGAACTTATATTCTTTTCATTATAAGTCACTTAATTTTTGAGCTAGAGACTTTTTTTTATTTCTGGAGATAGATATTTTTAAATACTTTAAATTAGTTTGAACAAGTTATCCTCGAAAAATGCATAGTTTTCCCGTCTTTTTACTTTGAAACTATAATATTTAGCATTTGACGAAGAAGAGATAACATAGTATAGTTCGATTACTGTTGGTTTTGAAGAATATTTAAAAAAGGGGTTTTGTTTATAGAAAGTTTTTTGCTTAGAATGGTTTTACCAACTTTTGCGGTCAAAATATATTAAAAAAACAATGTATGTGTACTTTGTACGCACGTAAGAAGTTATACTTCTATTAAGTATATGATTTCTTAAAAATAAATATACTTTAAACAGTTTGTTTTAATTTTTTTAAACACCAAACTAATTTTGTGCTTACCGCTTTCACAAAAATAAAAAAAAAGTATAGGATTGCACTGGATTCGAACTCAATACCTCTCGATCTCTGGCCGAATGCTATACCAAATACGCTACGAGGACTGTGTCTGTATCGGTTCGGACGTACCTAATGACAATTCACGGTAACAAACAGACAATAATAAATATACAATAAAATGTTTTAATAATACTCATCTTACTTCTGAGGAAGACAAATCCAAAGACGCAAAAATTATAATAAATATATTTACTAAAAACACTAATATATTCTTTTCACAGCTTTTCTTGCACTGATATATTTATACATAACTAAATAGAAAGATTTAGCAACTAAACGCTATACTGTCTGTGTGCGCATGCGCGCAGTATTATGAAATTTTACTCTTAATCGCGCCTAAAGAAGTATAACTTCAAAAATTTCCACCCCTGAGATGGGGTGGCAACAACTCCCATGCTAAAAGCGCCTTTCGGCCTCATGTAAATTTTGATCCTTGGACTATCCACTACTTATTCTTAAATTTTCAAGCAAATCGATCCATTCTGTAAAAATTGCGAGGTTTCGTCCTATTTTAAGCTTTATTATTTGGACTAATATATTTATTGCTTAGACTTACTTATTACTCTATTACTCTGTAGCTCTACAGCCCATCGTGGGTATCTGTCTCTATTTCTTTCGGTCCATTATAAGGTCTTTGTCCACCTCTAAGCCCATTGTATTAAGATCTGTAGCAATGTCTTCTTCTTTCTGGGTTAGGCTACGCTGCTAGTTTCGGCCACCAGCCAGCTGGTCCTCGATGGATATAACCTGTCCATCTTAACATTTGTTCTCTTTTTTTATTTGGCTTAATGCCTCGACTACTAATGGCCATTGGCATTGGTAAAGTAATTTCGCAAACAGATAGTGTAATGTGTAGTGTGTGTTGAGTAAGTCTTGTTACTTAGTAAAGTTGGCGTCATTGTCTTTACAAAGAGACGGTAATTGTATCCGAACGTCTACGGTCCCTCCGTGAGTCCCACAAGAATAGAAACTATTTACATTTATTAATTTTTAATAAATGAAACATTTCCTACCCTGCCCTTTGGCCTCTCTTAGAATGTTTGGGTGCTTGTATAGTTCCTTAAGTTCTATATTTGTTCTTATCCGGTGTCTTTGTGTGCTTTCATCCATTACTAGGCCAAATCTTTTGCTTAGGACTTTTATTAATGCCCAGGTTTCGCATCCCTACAATACTATCCTTTCAACTTTCCAACTATCCTATCCAAGCTTTCAAAATTGAAGTCTTCCATTGACACATTTTGCCCTATTCTATCTAGTCATGTATTGAATTGTGACACACACGTAGATATTTTGTCTTGTCTTCATCAATGCTCAATTCCAACGGTTTTAATGTTGCTTGCTGAGACTACTCGAACAGAACTCTTGGAGTTCTCGACACAGATACTTTTTTATTGATATGTCTCTTCTTCTTCTTCTACAGCACTACAGCCCAAATTGAGCCTTTATTTTTTGCCTCCACCCTTGCTTGTCTGTGGCTGCTCTTCTCCATACACGGACTCCTAAAAGGGCTTGTGCGTTGCTGTTTACTGTGTCTTCCCAGCGCTTTCTTGGCTTTCCAACCGGTCTCTTTCTCTGCATTCTAGCATTCAGTGCTCTTTTTGGTAGCCTATCCTCTCCCATTCTTATCACATGTCCGGCCCATTGCAATCTTTGTATTCTAATGAAGTCTGACAGGGACGTTTCCTTATAAAGTTGATAAAGCTCGGTGTTGTATCGACTTTTGAAGATTCCGTTTTCCCTCACAGGTCCTAGTATTCTCCTCAGTACTTTCCTTTCGAATGTGTCGAGTTTGTTTTTGGATGTTTCTTTCAGGACCCAGGCTTCACTGCCAAAGCATGTTACTGGCCGAATTAAGGTTTTATAGATTCTCATCTTTGTATTTAGGTGGACACTTTTAGACCGAAATATATGGGAGAGGACAAAATAGGCTCCGTTTGCCTGCGTTATTCTCTTCCGTATTTCTCCATCTTCTGATCCGTCGGCATATATTTCTACTCCCAGGTATGTAAAGTTTCCAACCGTTTCAATGTCATCTTCATGTATAATGTTTTGTGGGACTATATTTCTTCTCGTCTGAGTCATTATTTTTGTTTTTTTCTGTGTTAATTCAATCAAGACCTAGCATTTTTGTTTGTGTTTTTAAATCTGCGTATGTTTCCTGTGCTCCTGTTGATGTTCTACTCATAATATTAATATCATCGGCATAAGCGGCCAGTTGAACCGTTCGGTTGATAAATAGGTTTCCTCGTCCAGTTTGTTAAAAAATGTTGGGGGCCAGCCCATCTCCCTGCTTTAGTCCCTGCGAAATTTTGAAAAAGTCTGTCCGGTGGTTTTGTATTCGTACACATGCGTGAGTTTCATCCATTGTGGCTTTAATGAGTCTTATTAGCTTGTGTGGTATTGCCAATTCAGCCAATTTATAGTATAGTTTGTATTGATCTGTCTGAATCTACCTAATTTTGTGGAAAATATATTTCGCGCTCCTCCGTTCGACGCAGATAATGCTGATGTATGCTTGCCTGAAATCTACAAATATATTGTGTATCTGTTGATTAAACTTGCATATTTTTCCAGTATTTGTCGTGTGGTGAATTTTTGGTTAATCGTTGATCTGTTTCTTCTGAACCCACATTGATAGTCACCAATGGTATCGTCTAGAAATGGAGTTAGGTGATTAAGGTCATTTGCAAATGCTTTATATGTCGTGTTAAATAGCGATATTCATTTGTAGTTCGAACACACTATTTTATTCCCTTTCTTGTGTATTGGGATTGTGTCCGACTCCCTCCACGTCTCCAGCAATTGTTCTCCTTGGCATATCGCAATAAACAATTGATGTAGTGAATTTTCCCTATTTATTTTTTTTTAGATTTTTTAGTGTCCATACTTTACAGGGTATATTTCTACATGTAGACTACACATTAGACATATTATTTCTGAACTTATGTATCACTGTAGCTGATCTACATGTTTAAAATATTTACAGCTCGCTATCACTTCTTGTAGTACCGGAAGTTGCCTTCAATTTTGTTAAATTAATGAAACGCCCTATATATTACTGTTTTTTTAGATTTTGCATAAGGTACTGTTTAATAATTTTTTTTAAATACTGTTAAAATTTTTTAAAAAGACAAATGACTCAAAAATTTATATAAAATATATATGGTAATATAAACAGAAAGATTTTTATCAACATTAATGAACATACACACTCATTATTAATGATTATATTCTTCTTTTTTCAATTAAAGAAGTATGGAACAGTAAGTTTGTTACAGCTATTATATTAGATTTTAATCAGAACACAACGCAATATAAACAGAAAGTTTTTTTTATAAACATCAATGAATTTTCTCATTATTCTTCTTTTTTCAATTAAAGAATAGTAAGTCTAGTCTGGAACAGACTATTAGAACTATTAATAAAGTGTGGCAGCAATTTTTGCCTATATATTTTATAGCAGACACTCTTGGCCCAAATAAGTATTAAATAACAATATACTACGTGACGGTTTAAACTTGTACTTTATAAAAATCGTGACCAGACATCTCTTAACGGCGACAGTTCGTAACTGTACAAATTCGTAACGGACAATTCGTAACGTCCAAATTGAATTATTCTGTTTATTTCTGTTAACGAGGAAACGAACTGTTATTACAGTTATAATTAAAATTATGTTTATTAATTTAACGAATCAGTACCGGGATAAACATGTTTAACACATTTTATGTTTCGTGTTTCAGAATATATTAAAAGTCTTTAAACACAAACAAATACATACAAACTTTTAACAATATTTTTAAAAGTTTATCCCTATTATTGTTCCTTAAATTTGCATATACCTAGACAAAGAAATAATGAAGTAATTCGTGAAATATTTAAGCCAAAAACCATCTTTAGACATTCCCAATTTTCTAGTAAACATTTTGTAAAGGAAAGATTATAATTATCAGTTATTATAATAAACCTTGTGATTGGTTATAGCGTTGCGGTATTCAATCAACGGTTATTGTTGATACGAGGGATGGCTTTTAATACTTTAATAGGTACTTGGTTTAAATACTTTTATTATATTCTGAAACACGAAATATAAAATGCCTTAAAAATGTTTATCCTGATACTGATTCATTAAATTGATAAACAATTTCATTTATAATTGTAATAACATTTAATTTCCACGTTAACAAAAATAAACAGAATAATTCAATTTGGATGTTACGAATTGTCCGTTACGAATTTGTATAGTTACGAACTGTCGCCGTTACGAAGTGTCGCCGTTACGAACTGTCGCTGTTACGAATTGTCCGTTACCATCAGTTGTCCGGTTACGAACTGTCGCGTTACGAGATGTCATGGAACCTATAAAAATATGTCCAAAATTTTACGTAACTCAAAATTACAATATTGTAAAGGGTGTTCCGTTAAAAGTCGCATGAACCCTTTTATTATTACACCCTTCATTTCCATAACCCAACAAGGTTGTTGTATAATATTTTGTCTATTATTAAACGAGTCACATGAAGACATTGATTGAGATTATTTGATTGTACAGTCATCAAATAACTGAACCATTTTAAACGGCTTTTCATCAACCTCTTTAAACCTCATTACTATTTCTGTAGCTATCGTTACACTATGAAGTATTTTCGTTTTTCTTTTTAGGGGTAATACCAGATACGTACGTAAGCTATTTTTTATGAATTAACGGAACTAAATTGTTATACCTGGTACAATAGTCATTTTATTTTCATCCGATAGTTTAATATTTGATGTTTTGTGATTTTTCTACTTATTCAAGTACCTATATCATTATATTAATAAACATTCCGTAATAAACATTCTGAAATTGTATATTGACATTTTCAAAAGCATTGTATGAAAAATGTATAATGAATAAATATTAAATATGATAAAATAAATATTATATTATAAACTATTGTGTTTTATTCTATACTTTCTCCAGCTTTTATATTTACTTATTTCCTGAATAATTAACTCCTAGGTCCACTTTTTTATTAACTTATGACTTATACTATTGATTTCTGACTGATCACAAGTTGGATTTCAATCTGAGATACAAGATGCTGAAGTATTACATTACGTTTTGTCTGTTCTTTTGTACGAAATAGAAACATGGATGTTAAAGGCCAGCTCCAAACAAACTTGGAAATCTTTGAAATGTGGTGCCTACGCCGAATGTTTAGAATTTCATGGACTGACAGAGGCAGAATTGAGGAAATATTAAGACGAGCGGGTTTCCAGGATAGGAACTTTTTAATTATGTGAAAAGTAAGAAGACTGCATACTTAGGGAATATATTTTGAGGAGAACAATACACTTTTCAACAATGTACTCGAAGGAAACATAGAAGGTAAGAGTGGTCTAGGGCGTAAAAAGATGTCATGGCTTCGTAATATTCGACAATGGACAAGAATCCACAGCCATGAAATGCTTCACAAAGCTGCTAAAAACAGAACAATTGAATCCTTACTTAGTTGCTAACATCTCACCTGACAAGATAATGTAAGGTGGACGCCTACGCAGAAATGCACGGCGCCTTGAGAAGAAAGAATTGAAATACACGACGTAACTTTATTATTAATATCGATTATAGGGATGTGGAAACTTACTGTTTATAATATGTTTAGAAATGACCACAATCATGCTTTTACCGGAAAAACTAGAGGTGTAGGTATGTTAATGGTTTTTAAACAAATATAAATGCCCAGAAAATGATAATACCTGATAATGAAGTAAAAAAAGAATGGGTGTGTACTTTGTACGCATGTAAGAAGTTATACTTCTATTATATGATTTCAACGAAATAAATATACTTTCGAACAGTTTATTTATATTTTATTTAAAGATTAAACTAATTTTTACTTAGTACTTTCCAAAAATTTTTATTAAAGCAATACCAAAAATTAAAAAAAAAATAGAAAACACCCGGATTCGAACCGGGGACCTCTTGATCTCCAGTCGAACGCTTTACCAATGGGCTACACTCCTTTTGTTTGTGCGGGTGCGGACTACACGATTTCTCCGACAAAGTGTCAAATAGACCAAGTGAAGTATAAAAATACTTTAAATATTACCTATTATCTTATTACCGAGGTAGACAAATCCAAAGATACAAAAATTATAATAAATATATTTACTAAAAACACTAATATATTCTTTCCACGCCTTTTTTGGACTAATACATACATTACTTAAAACATTTAGCAACGAACTACATGCTGTCTGTGTGCGCAGAATAATAAAAATTCATTCCCAATCGCGCCTAAAGAAGCATAACTTCAAAAAATTGTCTATAGTTTTGGATTGAGTTTATATCCCTCCGTCATCCGACCTAAATTTGTACATGTTGCATTGCAGTTCAGTTGAATATATTTTATTATGGAGAAGTTTGAATACTTGCTACTGCCAAGGGATTATAATGTACCAAATCAATACACCAGTTCCAAAGAGTAACAAGTCTGAATTTTAGAGACTAGGAGTTAAGTATATGAAAGTGCTTCAATAACCAATATTTACGAATTCCAATGGGTAACAAGTAACAACTCAATAACGTTCTGTGAAGATGTCACACATACACTAAGCATCAAAATTAACGCACCACCTTAAAAATGGGCCATTTTGATGTCTCGTATTTTCTAAACCTGTTGTCCGATTTTAGTCATTTTTTTTAGTATATTATAGCTTTATTCTTTCAGAATATCGATGTAATAATATTATTGCTAAACAGGTAAGTGTCATCGTATACCGGGTATAACAATGATAGTGTGTTTTTTCCTTTAAGTTTGGAACACCCTGTGGAATATTCTGGCGTATATAAAATATTTAAATTAAAACTTTACTGTAGCCTTAGACTTTCCTAATAGCCACTTTACACGATGCAACTAATTGCGCAATTAATTGCACAATTTCTTGCAGCAATAGAAATTGCATCGTGTCATACGCGAATTGCACAGAAAAGCTGCAACTTCTTGCAGCAATTTCTTGCTGCAAGAAGTTGCAGCTAAATAGAACATGTCCTATTTTTCATGCAATTTTTTCTGCAATTTGGTTATATTTTTAGTAACTTTTAAGGCTACACTGTTTGTTTTGACATTCTGTCATCCTAAATTTCAAACTAAACAATTTTTGACAAAACTAGAGGAACTTTTTACCAATTCCACGTTTCACAGATAACATTATTCTGGTGGATAACTTTAATTATAATTATGCAACATAGGGATTAAATAAACTATATTCTATTTTTATTTCTTTTGTATTTAACAACTTGTTTCCTTTTGTAAATGAATAATGTATTATAGGTATACTTGCATTAGGTATTAATTGATTTTGTTATACATAATACATATTAAAATTTTCTCAAATTATAATCTAACATTTTTAATCTAATATATCTGATAACTCTACTTAAAAAATAAATTTTTAATTTATAAAAACAACATAACCTAAAATTTATGGTATGTCAAAGTTTCTGTCCATTTCATGTCAGTTTATGCAATTACTTGCACGGTGTAATCACTTTATTGCAGAAAGCTAGTTGCAACTTATTGCAGAAGTTCTTGCTGCAAGAACTTGTGCAATAAATTTCGCAATTACTTGCATCGTGTAAAGTGGCTATAACATTTTGCTTTTTGATTCACTCGCTTATGTAGGATAATAAAAAAGATAGGTACTTTAACAACTATGTGATTCATCAATGCAGGGTGTTTCTAAATAAGTGCAACAAACTTTAAGGGTAATTCTGCATGAAAAAATAATGGCCGTTTGATTGATAAACATATGTCCACAAATGCTTCGTTTCCGAGATACGGGATGTTGAATTTTTTCCTACAAGCTGACGATTTATTTATTGCTCTAAAACCGGTTAAGATATGCAAATGAAATTTGGTAGGTTTTAAGAGGTACCTAGTTATTGCGCATTTTTTGACATACAATTAGGAATTTTATATTCATCATTGGTGTGCATACGGGATGTATCTAAAATGTTTATACCCGTATGCACGACAATGGTGAATATAAAATTATTAATTGTATGTCAAAAAATGCGCAATAACTACCTCTTAAAAGCTACCAAATTTCATTTGCATATGTCAACCAGTTTTAGAGCAATAAATTAATCGTCAGTTTGTAAGAAAAAATTCAACATCCCGTATCTCGGAAACAAAGCATTTGCGGACATATGTTTATAAAGCAAACGGTCATTATTTTTTCGGACGGGGTCGAGTTCGCTCCCAATGGTAAGAATTTTACCTGAACTAAAAAAGGTAGAGTCCGAATTGGCTCCCATAGACAAAATTTATTTTACCTAAACATGTCGAAAATATCACCCAGCGTTGTCACTTCTTTCAAATTTTCTCTTTTTGTTAGAAACAGGTACCTTCCTAGAAATATCTATGGGAAAGGAGGAAGACCTAACCCTTCGGTCCTAACTTAACTTTCGGGTATTAGAGTGTAGAGCGCAAACCGGCCGATTTCAGGGCAAAACGGTCGAGCGCATACCGGCCGACACCGATAATTTGTGTTAAAATTGCCACATATGCCAATGTTGAACTAAAACAAACTTTAAAAGTATTTGTCTAAAAGTATAATTTTCCTATAAAAAGTCTATATCACTATGTAAATTTCCTAAGCAGTATAAATATTACACGATTTGGCAACAATGTCTAATGTTTCCGCGATTATATGAGAGCCTACCCGCATTCATGCGGGAGCCAATTCGTACCCTTCTAAAATATACCTGAACGAAGCGGAGCGAACTCGACTTCACCCATTTTTTCATGCAGAATTACCCCTTAAAGTTTGTCGTACTTATTTAGAAACACCCTGTATTAATGAATAACATTGCTAGTTGTTCCTAACTTTTTTATTATCCAACATAAGCGAATGAATCAAAAAGCTAAATGTTAAGAAAGCCTAAGGCTATAGTTGAGTTTTAATTTCAATATTTTGTATACGCTAGAATATTCCACAGGGTGTTCCAAACTTTGAGGAAAAAACACACTATCATTGTTACATCCGGTATACAATGATCCTTACCTCTTTAACAATATTATTATTACATTGATATTCTTGAAGAATAAAGCTATAATATACTAAAAAAATCACTAAAATGGGACAACAGGTTTAGGAAATATGAGATATCAAAAATGTCCCATTTTTAAGGTGGTGCGTTAATTTTGATGCTTATTGTATATTTTCTCATAAAAAGGTAATTATTTTAGTTCCAAATTGTAAATATTCGAGTTGTTACCCTGTTTTATCGTAACACATGATTTTTGATTTGTTACACTTTGGAACCGGTGCACAGTGGTCCAAAACCACGAAAAGCTGGCCAAAAGTAAAAAAAAATTGACGTTTCGGGAATATTATTACATTTTCTAAAAGAGAAGTAAATTCCCTATTCAGTATTGGCAACCCTAGAGCTATATATCCTATATCTGAATTTCCAGTTCAGTTCAAAGTTGACCTTCGTACGAAACATACCCGCAGAATAACTAATATTTTATACGCACAGGCTTGTGCCTGTATCTCGAAAACGAAGTGCGCAAATTCAAATCTGCAAAATGGAGGATATTCGTGGAGCCATTTTTAATAAAAGCCGATAATATCAAAATATTTGTATATGTGTTATATTTAGTAGATTTTAGTTGAAGTTAAGTAATAAGAAAGTATATATTTTGAAAAACTTAAATTTTCAGATAGCCAAATAGTTATGTATTCCATCGAATTCCAAGATGTTACTAAAATCATCTTTTAGCTTATATTTCTCTCTTTAAGATAAGTACAAAAAAAATTAGCTGCCACTATCTGCCCCTTTGGTTTTGCGAGAATTTTTTGTACAAGCGCTCTGCGCTATGAGTTTCAATATGAATCGTTAACAACGCAGAATAAACAGATCATGCCGCGGCATTCAGGTAGTTGTTAGGACTGTAGATCTTTAGTTATTTCAGTATCGTAGGGTAAAAGCGTATATAAAAGGGTCAGGTACAGTATTGTTGAAAAATAAAGTAAAAATTAGTTTTGACTTTCATGTGAATGTAATAATCGAATTTAATGGCTCCTCTACATAATCGGCGATTACAGACGATCAAGCGCGAGCACGATTGTGTAGAGGGCATACTCGGCTATAGTTGCCCATGATCGTCTATGATCGCCCATGACTGTAGACGATCCGTGATTTTGCGGTTTTTTGGAGACGCTTCAAAGGGAATCGTCGAGTAATAAATAATAAGTTAATGAGTAATAAGTAATAGTTGCGTTGACATGCCCACGCGATCGCCGATCATTCATTTCCCGTCGGAAAATATTGTGCTTAAAAAAGGTGTAATGTTTTATACTAAAAAGTTGATGCAAGCTTAACAATCCCCCGTACCTAAAAATCTCAATGCGATTGCAGTATTTTAAACTGTCGTATTTTAACTGGTATGGACTTTCTGAAAGTAGTGTCTTGTTTTGCTACTAATGGGTATATTTTTTCGTACCAAATACCTAATTGAAATCGCTCGTTGACATACGTATAAAGTTTTCGAATTCTCCAGAAGGTTTAACCAATAATTCAGCAAGCAGATTCTCCATATATTTTTTGGAAAAAAGTATATCTAAGTGCACAGCGATGAGTGAAAAATATGTTTATCGAATTGCGAAGTTTGATGTATCTAAACTCATTTGATTTTATCTCGAACAAGCCTGTCTTAAAGGTAGTTGTCAAAGACCACTCTTCTTTTCCTCCATTTTTTACAACTTTCCGTTGGGCCCTATTGACATAATGGTTGTATACCGCTATTAAATAAATTTCGCAGTAGCAACACACTGCACGTCTATCTTGATGGTTGTCGTTGAACATGCTACGGACAATTATGTGGACACTTACACGATGATTGTGCCGATCATAGACAATCACATGATCGGCCATCATCGGTGATAATGAAGAGCGGGCATAACGTTGGAATAAAAAATTGGCGGATTGCATCCACCATTTTGTTTTTTGAAATTTTGATTTCAGATTCGTAATCAGCAACCTCAAAAACCCCCGGATATCAAATTTCGGCGGTATTAAATATATTTAAAATACATAAACCCGCCATATTACATCCGCCATTTTGTTTTTTTTTGCAGTTTAGATTTTGGATTCGTAATTAGCGACCTCAAAAACCCCTGGATGTCTAATTTCATACAAATCAAAAAACGCTTTTATATTTTGGCCATATTTTTGGGTTTTTGGACCACTGTGCGGTGTATCGAAATGCTTCCTGGAGTAATAATAACTTGGGTTTAAATGCTGAATGCCCTGATGACTCTCCTGCCGTGTACCTACTTGGCCAATCCTTTAGGTTGTTTTAACATGTTTAAAGTTAATAATTTACCCCATAGTCGTAATGTCTTTTTAGACTTAGTATTTACAAGTACATATAAACAATTTTGATGTATAGACCAGGGCGGATCTGTGAAAAAACGTCTATTTTTGGATGTGAGAGGTGGCATTCGGATTTTTGCAAATAAAGTTAGGTGACAACTTCAACAATAATAATTTACTGATGCTCCTTCCCAAATATGCCCGGAACATTAATAAAAAAATTAAAATCTTTAAAAATTTCGAAAAACATCAATTTTTTCTACTTTCTTTGCTTATAACTTTAAAACGATTCATTTTGGAACAAAGTCGCACGGAAATAAAATAAAGATAATTGAATTTTATATAATATACGACTGGTTTAAAGTGTCTTAAATTATTACCCTTTCTGCAAAATAGCAATAAATACAAAATAAGGGGGCAAAATAAGTCTGTTTTTATACAAAGTTTTTCAACCACTTTGGTTGCACTTATAGTCGAGGCATTGAAGCACAAAAATAGGCCTTACTGTCGATTTTTGGCGCAGTAAGACGGATTTTAATGTAGTTTGGTGCGTTGGATTCGTGAGAATGTCAGGAAACTTTGTGAACTAATGTAATGAATAAGAAATCTCAAATTGCATTTGGGCATAAGAAAAATGCATTTCAAAAATGCATTTCGGTAAATAGTGGGAAAAATTGACTCAATTTTCTTACTCAGTGGTTTTTGGGGTCGCTGAAAACGAATATGAGGTCGGCGAGAGTGTGCAAACTACCTGGTGCCTGCAGCGGGTGTAAAACGTCTTCCTCTGGAGTATTGTGGTAATTTATCATATAATTGGCTTAAACTCATTACTCGGGGGGTTTTTGGGGTCGCTGAAAACGAATATGAGGTCGGCGAGAGTGTGCAAACTACCTGGTACCTACAGCGGGTGTAATAAACGTCTTCCTCTGGAGTATTGTGGTAATTTATCATATAATTGGCTTAAACTCATTACTCAGTGGTTTTTGGGGTCGCTGAAAATGAATATGAGGTCGGCGAGAGTGTGCAAACTACCTGGTGCCTGCAGCGGGTGTAATAAACGTCTTCCTCTTGAGTATTGTGGTAATTTATCATATAATTGGCTTAAACTCATTACTCGGGGGTTCTTGGGGTCGCTGAAAATGAATATGAGGTCGGCGAGAGTGTGCAAACTACCTGGTGCCTGAAGCAGGTGTAATAAAAGTCTTCCTCTGAACTATTATGGTAATTTGTTAAATATTTGGCCCAAACTTGTTACTCGGGGGTCTTTGGGGTCGCTAAAAATAAATATCGCAACGACTAAATTCTGATTTCATGGTGGTTTTGCCTTGAGAGAAAATTACTAGATACAGAATGTACTTAATGGCTATTGCCAAAAATAAAAAGATTGTCACTGAAAAAGTTCTTTCATCTGTTGATGCATTTACCCAGCATTTAAAAAGGGTATATTTACAAACACAAATTTGGCTACATGGAGAGGACAGTAACATGAACCCAACCGATTGGGGATGGGAATTACAAAATAATGTACTAATTCCAGTTAGAATGACTCAGCCACCTGGTCCTCCATACATTTTAAATTTAATTTTTTGTAGTTGTAAGTCAGACTGCGGCAATATATGCGGGTGCAGGAAGCATGGGTTAGTTTGTAATTTAGCCTGCAAAAATTATGCAGGCTCTGATTGCACAATATTGAATTGGACTCGAGAGAGGAAGGCAATAATGAAGAAGAAAATGATGAAGAAAATGAATTTTAAAGATAAATTACGATAAATTTTGTATAATGAACTGTTTTAACCATAAATATGTTATAATAATAAAAATTTATGTTTATTTATAATAAAAATACCACCCTTTTCGATCACTATAGTTACATCGAAGAAAATAGATTACCCCAAAAACCCCCGAGTAACGAGTTTAAACTAATTATATGATAAATTACCATAATACTCCAGAGGAAGACGTTTATTACACCCGCTGCAGGCGCCAGGTAGTTTGCACACTCTCGCCGACCTCATATTCGTTTTCAGCGACCCCAAAAACCCCCCGAGTAATGAGTTTAAGCCAATTATATGATAAATTACCATAATACTCCAGAGGAAGACGTTTATTACACCCGCTGCAGGCACCAGGTACTTTGCACACTCTCGTCGACCTCATATTCATTTTCAGCGACCCCAAAAACCCCCCGAGTAATGAGTTTAAACTAATTATATGATAAATTACCACAATACTCCTGAGGAAGACGTTTATTACACCCGCTGCAGGCACCAGGTAGTTTGCACACTCTCGCCGACCTCATATTCGTTTTCAGCGACCCCAAAAACCCCCGAGTAAGAAAATTGAGTCAATTTTTCCCACTATTTACCGAAATGCATTTTTCAAATGCATTTTTCTTGTGCACAAATGCAATTTATGATTTCTTATTCATTACATTAGTTCACAAAGTTTCCTGACATTCTCACGAATCCAACGCACTAAACTGCATTAAAATCCGTCTTACTGCAAAAAAATCGACACTTCAATCCTTCAATGCCTGGACTATTAGAACTTTCGTAATTCGCTTATGCCTGGTTGCACCAACAGATCTTAAGCTCCAGCTTAGCTAAGCTCTACTTATAGATAGGGCCTCCTTGAGTATTACTTACTTTGCACCATAATTTTAGATTCTTACCTTATTATCAATTACATATATTATTATATTATGGTATTCTTATTGTAATATATTATAATTATATTATATTAATTATTATGATATTCTCGACTTAAGCTTAAGATCTGTTGGTGCAACCGGGCATTAGAAAATTATAACATACCTACTTAAATTGTTCACCAAATTTCATTAAAATCGACCTGATAGATTTTGCAGAATAATTTTGCAATCTAATTTTTTTTTTAAAAGTTCAAATTTTTTAAAAACTTTCTGAAGAAAAAGTAGACTATTTAGAAGTGTGCTAATTTTTTTACATATAAAGAGGTTCTCTACCTATCTAATACACTTTACAGAATTAAAATCGGATTATTTAAGCAGCCTCGGCACTGTTTTAAAGTGGCAATTTTTGGCTTATAAACAAATACAGTGAGGACGTTTGTGTTGGCATAAATTCATTTTCTCGAGAATAGGCGTCCCTGGAGATAAATCCCGAAACAGGTCGATTTTTATTTTTAAATTCTAAATTTTTGGTATATATATCAGACTAGTGACGTCATCCATCTGGGCGTGATGACGTATGCGATGATTTTTTAAATGAGAATAGATGCCGTGTGATAGCTCAATCGAAAGGCTATTCAATTTTATATTCACTAATATAAACATTAACATAATTATTTATACAGGGTTTGAATTAAACAAATATTTTTGAATTAAATTAATTACAATATTTAGATTACGTCATCACACCCAGATGGATGACGTCACTAGTATGATATTTATGCCAAAAAATTATAATATAAAAATAAAAATCGATATTTTTCGGGATTTGTCTCTAGAGTCGCCCATTCTCAAGAAAATGAATTTATTCCAACTCAAACGTCCTCACTGTATTTTGCCTCAACAAAACATTGTTTATAACTTTAAAACAGTGCTGAGGCCGCTTAAATAATCCGATTTTAATTCTGTAAAGTGTATTAGATAGGTAGAGAACCTCTTTATATGTAAACAAATTAGCAAACTTATAAATGGTCTACTTTTTGTTCAGAAAGTTTTTAAAAAATTTGAACTGTTTTAAAAAAAATTAGATTGCAAAATTATTATGCAAAATCTATTGGGTCGATTTTAATGAAATTTGGTGGACGGTTTAAGTATGTTGTAAGAATTTTCTAAGCGTATTATGAAGGTTCTAAGTGCCAACCAAAGTGATTGAAAAACATTGAATAAAAACAGTCTTTTTGCCCCCTTATTTTCTATAAAATTATTTAATAATTTAAGACATTTTAAACCAGTCGTATATTATACAAAATTCAATTATCTTTATTTTCTTTCGTTACGACTTTGTTCCAAAATGAATCGTTTTAAAGTTATAAGCAATGAAAGTAGAAAAAAAAACGATATGTTTCGAAATTTTTAAATGTTTAAATTTTTTTATTAACTTTTCAGAGTTAATAGACCTGGATCCCGCGTAAGAAAAAAAAGTTGATTAATAGCAAGCTGAAAATTTGTTAATAGCTTAACGGTGTCTAGTCGGACAAACATTGATGCACGGGAACACTGGAACAGGGGAAGTTTTAACGGTGGAACATGATAAACGTGTCGTCCTGACAAGTTTATGATGGTGAAAAATAGCAAGTTGTTTTTAAGTTTATTCAATAGCCAACGTTATATAGTATATGAAAAAATGTTTGTCCGACAAAAAGGTTGGGCATTTTAACGAGTCCGACACGTAGAACATGTCACATCACAGGAACTATGTTGGTGATGAATAGCAGTCTGATTTTTGCATGAGAGTTTAATGAAAGGTTAAAAAAGCAATTGGAAGTTCTGTCGGACAAAATGAATGGGAAATTTTCCTAGTCGGACATTCTAAACATGTAAGATATAGACAAAAATGTTGGTGATAAATAGCAAGCTAATTTTGATTTGTTTATGTACAAATTATATTTTGTAACGCAAAAAGTTATATGTCGGACAAAAAGTTTGGGCAAATCGAAGGAAATAAATAAAAAACATTTTTTCAGAATGACTTAGTCACATATTGATAAAGCTATTTTAGTTGTATATTATTATTTATATTCACATATTTGCATGTGCAGATATATAAATGCACACTCCAAAAACTGTGAGGTAAGTATCAATGCATGTATATACTGCAAAACAATTATTTTTTTGGGTGGAGTTTGTTCTAGATATTCTCAAAATGACAATAAAAAATGTCAAAGAGCATGTGAAAGCAATCTCTTAGGGTTTTCTAATTAGGCGCATCAGAAAGTACGGAAAATTTCCTACAAAAAACGTTATATACATTTTTTTCCATACTCAAATCTTAACCCTGTAAACGACATTGAAAAATGTGAAGAGTCTTAAACTTTGGTGCTTATAAGAATAGACGTAAATATGACACATTATGCTTAGAAGTATGTATTAGAAGGCTGCATTTGTCAGTGTGACACTTTGTGCTATACAAAGTAGTATTTGAAAGTACATGGTCTCTGAGTTTCTGTTTGCGACGTGTGTTGGAAATTAAATTTTATATTAACTATGGAGTGTTTTTGTGTCTATTTTTGAGTGTCAACAGTTTAAATTTTAAGTCGCCAAATCAAAAGTGAAACCATTCAACGGAACATTTTTGAGTAATTTTCGAACATTTTACAAAGTTAGTAAAATACTTGGTCATCAATTCAATGATATTCAGTTGCCAGATAATTGTGAAAATTCTATTGAATATCATTCTTCGTGCTATAATGCTTTGCTTGATTGAAAAAGGGTACCTAAATAAATTATTATTAAAATTGTATCACGTAATTTTTCTCAACTTTCTACAAATGAAATAATAATGTAGTTAATATGTCACATGGCCAGAAATAATTTGCTGCCAAAATAAATCGATTAGTTTAAATTTGAAGTTACGATTGCAATTTATTATGAATTATTGTCAAAAGTGACAGTTTTTCTTAAATGGAAATGTATTCATAGACATAAGGGTAGACAGGGAATACAGTGCAAAAAGTCGATAGGTGGTCTATCTATCTCTTTTAACCAAGCGATCCCGCGCATGTGGCAGACAAAGATAGCTAGACCACTCAATCCATAATATAATTTGCCTGATCTACTATAAATGTATTACAGTGAGGTATCTATATGATGTTGAGATAAATCGAAAGATATCGATTGTAACTGATTGCAGGTACTTTTGACATAGAATAATCACCCCTTATTGAAATTTCAAAAATTATTTTTTTAAATTGTCCGACTACAAAATCTACCCCTTATTTTTTTCCGACAACGGTCATTCTTGGTAAGGAATAATTTACTTAATTAAATTTCGTCTTTGTCGGAAAGCTATCTATCACCAGCATTTTTGTCTATATCTTACCTGTTTAGAATGTCCGACTACGAAAACTTCCAATTAATTTTGTCGGACAGAACTTCCAATTGCTTTTTTAACCTTTCATTAAACTCTCATGCAAAAATCAGACTGCTATTCATCACCAACATAATTCCTGTGATGTGACATGTTCTACGTGTCGGACTCGTTAAAATGCCCAACATTTTTGTCGGACAAACATTTTCTCATATATTACATAACGTTGGCTATCGAATAAACTTAAAAACAACTTGCTATTTTTCACAATCATAAACTTGTCAGGACGACACATTTATCATGCTCCACAGTTAAAACTTCCCCTGTTCCAGTGTTCCCGTGTATCAAAGTTTGTCCGACTAGACACCGTTAAGCTATTAACAAATTTTCAGCTTGCTATTAATCAACTTTTCTTTCTTACGCGGGATCCAGGTCTATAACGTGCGGACTATGATTCCGCTTGTCTAAATATTTGTTGATTTCTGACGATTAATTACGATCTCGGTCGTGGCATGCTCGCTAGCTTCAAGTGAGGGGATACTCTATTCAGTACTGTTGTGAGAATTGTCTTAGTGCGTTTAGTTCTGCTGCTATATTGACTTGCGGAACGTGAGTCCGCACGTTATACAAGTTGTCACAAATCTGCAGGTAAGATTCAATTTTAAAATGTTTTGTTTTTAGGGTAAATATAATAGCTATTTGTATAACAAGGGAGGAAAGTGCTACTTTTCCTCCCGAGAATGAAGTTTACTGCCCGACGCGTAGCGGAGGGCAGTAATCATTCAAGGGAGGAAAAGGCACTTTACTCCCATGTTATGCATATGGTTTTTCCACCTTCCTCAAATCACAAGTCATTTTTTCATTTTTATTTAATTTATTTTATGTAACTAACCAACAAAATTTATTAGAACTAAAACTAACAAGTAGGTACAATATAACTGTCAACTGTCAAAAAGTCAAATTATTAATGTAAACATTGTTAAATCAAAATAACAATTTACTGTTTTTTACCATTCTGCAAAATACAGGGTGTTTTATAAATAAACGTTAAAATGTATAGATACTTACGTAATAGAAAATAGATATTATACAGAAGTTATATTTCATGAATGAAATACCATGACGTCACTTTTACTTTTCCTCCCTAGGGAGGAAAAGTGCAACTTTGCTCCCTACAATCAGGTCCGGAAAAGTATACTTTCGGTAGAGGTAGGTGGAAAAAATATTTATGTAATTTATAATTGGGAGTGATCTACTGATTACGTTTGCTGTATATTTGATTGATATAAACTTATTTTTGTTACGGATTTTTTAAGATGAGTTTCGAAAAGCAACTAGCATATCTTGAAAAGCTGCATGCGGAATCTCTCTCTGATTCTGAGCCAGAAGCTGAACCTGACGATGATGATGCTAGTTTGGAAGGAGATTATGAAGAAGTACAGGACCACGATACCGACATGGAAGAAGACATTGAGGAGAGAATCTTAGAATCTTCGAAAACAGCAGCGAAGATTGACTTATTTCCGTTCATTCATGTATCTACTCTGCGCAGCTCAAACATTTGTTTTTTATTTAGTCATTGTTTAGTTTATTAGAAATAAATGTTTTGTATTTTTTTAATTTAGGTTTTTGTGATTTATAGGACTCAAAATGTGAAAAGGATATATCCGTTCACTTTTATTTTTGAAGCATGAGTTTAAGTGCAAGTTATAATAAATTTGTTTGCAAATGTTTTTTTTTGTCTTTATATTTAAACAATTGACAAGTTCTCAGACCGTTTTTCCGAAAATATTTGTTTTTTGGACCTTTTCTGGATGTGCGCCGCACGTTACACTTTATGTACCATCATGCCACGTTATCTCTGAAAGGTTAATGTTCCGGGCATTTTTTGAGAAGGAGCATAAGTCAATTATAATTATTGAAGTTGTCACCTAATTTTATGTGCAAGAATCCGAATGCCACCTCTCACATCCACCTCAAAACAGATCCGCCTTGGTCTAGTAGTTATTACACTTGATTCGCTATTTTATAATAGTATACTGGTACACCGTTTGGTTATAGTTGTAGAATTGGCCGGTTTTGAAAAGTATTATCAACTGAAATACGAGAAATTTTACTATTATTTTAAAAATGCAATTTATATAGGATTTAATGATAATTTGATGCTAATTTTAATAATTTACTTGGAATAATAAAATTCAATGATATATTTTATAAATTGATTAGTTAACATAACAAATAGATCATATATATTATAACGATCGAAACAATTTACCGACTATAATATTAAACAAACACACCGTTTACAACGTCATTCGTTCTTCTATTTCTTCCTCGACATTTACTGCAGACTGTTTCGAAGGCTCTACGTTTTCTAAAAATACCTCGTGATTGACTTTAAGTTTTTCTGAAGAGTACGGCGTCCATACAAGACACCTAAAAAGTTAAACACTCAAATAAACACAGTGCCACATTAATATGAAATAAAGATATCTTATAAGGACCCAAAGACGGTTAGTATTAAGGGTGTAGGCGCCAATGTGTTTTAAATGCATTAATTTTTTTCGAATCCTGAGAAAACTAATAAGTATTTTTTTTTTAATTTAAACGCAGAATAAAATATTGCATTATTACCGAGGGCCGAAAGTCCCTGAAAACTTCTATAATGTTTATTTTAATAAGTTACACGGGTGAAAAAAAAAAGAGAAAATTTAGTGAAAATTTAGTCTAATTGCAAATATTTTATTCAAAAGAAACTTTTTGGTTATTTTAAGAGATTTTCGGCCCTCGGTAATAATGTAATCTTTCATCCTGCGTTTAAGTTTTTCAAATCAGTTTTTTCAGTATTCGAAAAAAAAACGAACGCATTTAAAACACATTGGCGCGAAATTTTGCGCCTAAGCTCTTAATTAAAATCGATATATTACACAATAGTTTATATTGGGCAATTATATAGTACACTTGAAATTCTCTCTGACCGAACTGAAATATAAGATGTCTTTTGATTTAGTTTTGCAGCAAAATTATTATTTTCTACAGTAGACTCCCTCTATAACGAGAACTAAAATGGCGGACTAATTACCTCGATACAAGCTGATCTCGTTATATCAGACAATAATAATATTCATGTCCTACAATACATGTCCTACAATATTCAATATCGCTCGATAGATAAACAAGAAGTTTATTGCAGGCGGCGAGTTCATTACAGCACTTGCCTCGATAATAACGCATATGTTGGGAATTTTTATATACAGGCAGTTGGGGGTGTTTATTTATAGCCATTACAGCCCTAAAAACAGGTAAAAAACATTTTCTTCGGTTTCGTTTTTCCTCGTTATAACCAAATATGCCTCGTTATAGAGGGTTACAGGTCAATAGGAATTTTATGGGACACCTAATGTACCTCGTTATAAGCGAAACCTCGTAATATCCGTGTTCGTTATAGGGAGAGTCCACTGTGTTAGTTTTTCTTCTAACTGAGTATGCGGGACCAACTTTTCGGTGGAATTTTGTAACGCTGAACGGACAAAAAGTAAGATTCAATTTCCGGGCTTTCTTTGATTTCAGAATTCGTTTGTTTTGTTTGCAATTAATAAAAACCACGAATGCGTTACCAGATACTTGGTCTCAATAAAAGTTTTATTTTTAATATTATTTTTAATTTTATTAAAATAAGACTTTGAATTGTTTTATGCAGATATCGCCACGACATCCATATCATGTTATTTTGTTGTAATTCGATACTGGGAGTCGGATTTGTTTCAGTTGGTCCAGAGATAGTCATATAATATGTTACGGACAATGATGTTAGCTATTGGGTAATGTTGTAAAAATAACCTAAAATTAGAGTTTTTATCAACAACCGGTCAATAACAACATGATAAATAAATAAAATTAAGTATGGGTGTCCTATTATTTTTTTATATAAGATAGCTTTTGAAGGATAATCATTTTTATTTTAACAAGATAGTGAACCATTTGTAGCACTTTTTACATAAATTTTCTATGCTTTTTCGCATGAGGATCTATCAGTGCGTCACAGTTTTCGATTTCTTTCTAATGCATTAAATTGTATGTGACAGAAAAAAACGCACGTTGGTGATTACATTTCGTCGGTGACATTTATAACATTTATTCTAGTTGTCAATAGATGGCGCTATAATCGAAAAAAAAATTATTTACTAATTATATAATATATCTACGAATATAATCTGTACAATTTATAAGACTACACAAATCAAAGAAAATACCATTTTATAAATGCAATAAACTCAATTGATTTGTTTTTATGCCAAATTGCAAATAAAATGTGACAACTGTCAGATTTAACTAAAATGTCATGTTAGAATAAATGTCATAAATGTGTATTATCACGAACTTACCTTCTTTTCTATCACTTGTGAAGCACTGAAAAATGCTCATGAAAAGAAGCATACGAGTAATTTCAGCACGAGCACAGAAATTAAGCAAATATTAAACAACCTATCTTTTAGTCTAAATTCCAACATTGACCGATTTACAACGGGAATTGTTGAATTGACCAGACAATGATAGAAATGTTATCAAAAATTTAAAATTAGCATCAATGTTCGGTTTCTATGGACAATAGCGTTAATATCCGGCCATTGTCGACAATGACTAAATTCAACAGGTCATTGTCGATATTGACCGGTTATTAACGTTATTGGCCGGATTTACGTTATTGCCCGTAACATATACACTCTTTGAAGAAAGTTAAGCAGCTTGAATCCGGTAAAGGTGTTTATGGCGCTGCGCTCCCTGAATATAAGATGTCTCTTGATTTCGTTTTGCGGCGAAATTATTATAATGTAATTAAATTTATTAAATATATAAGAATATTACCTGGTGATAAAAGAACCTTGCCGTTTTGGTTTCATTGTGTAAACATCTCTTATTAGTGCTGCAAAATTTTCTTCCAGTTGTTTAGGATCCATAGTTAACTGAAATATATTAAAATTAGAACCTACATTGCCAAGCACAAAATTTAAAGATTATTGTTTATAAAATAAGTTATCAATCAAGTAGCACAGAAAACGACAATAAATATCTTTCCCATACCACCAGATTGAAAACAGATGGAACATTCCCTGGTTACTACCTCCCGTGATTTTCAAAAATTATAAATCATACGGGTGTCGAGACGAAATTAGGATGAGGGAATTTTGAAAAATTCACGTCCCATCTGCTCAGCGTGGTAAAAGTTCCAACGAGAAAGATTCCTTAGTACTCCACAAAAGAGTAAATAAACTAAAAATGTACAAACATTTTCAATTTCTTTGCAATCCGAAAACGCAGCAGCATTATACTCTAGTTAAATCGGAGAGTGCAGGAAGAGTATATACCGGTTTCGGGAATTTTTCCCCTCGTCAGTAGTCCCATATCCTCTTCTCTCCAATTTAACCAGGTACTTCGCTTTGGGCCCTTGCGAATTACAAAGAAAGAAATGCCGCGGATATCCTAGAGACATCTGCCGAGAAACAAAATAAGTTATCAATCAAGTAGCACAGAAAACGACAATAAATATCGTTCCCATATCACCAGATTGACAACACGTGGAACTTTCTCTGGTTACTACTTCCGGTGATTTTCAAAAATTATAAATCATACGGGTCTCGAGACGAGATTAAGATGAGGTAATTTTGAAAAATTCACGTCCCATCTGCTCAGCGTGGTAAAAGTTCCAACGAGAAAGATTCCTAAGTACTCCACAAAAGAGTAAATGAATTAAAAATGTATAAACATTTTCAATTTCTTTGCAATCCGAAAACGCAGCAGCCTTATAGGGAAAGAATAGCAGACGAGGGAAAAAAATCACCGAAACCGGTATAGACTCTTCCTGCACTCTCCGATTTAACTAGAGTATAATGCTGCTGCGTTTTCGGATTGCAAAGAAATTGAAAATGTTTATACATTTTTATTGTGTATTGTTCAAAGTAATGCAAATGAATAATTTTAATAAATAATACCGGCAGCCCGAATTTTAGTGGTTCAGAGAGAATCAAATAAGCACTCTCTGATGAGACTCCAAGAAGGGTTGAAACTAGTTCAAGCGCTTTTGGCGCTCTCTGAACTAACTAAAATAAGACGGCTCTTGTTTCGATTCACAGCGAAATGATTATTTAATATTTTTATTAGTTCTACTCCTAATTGGAGTATTGGGAACTAATCTTTGTTGGAATTTTACCGTACTGGACAGGCGGGAAGTGAGATGCAATTTGATAGATCTCCCTCGGCCTCCTTAGCTCCGGCAATTCGTTGGCTTGCAAATTTTAGAAGCCACAAATGGTATAACCAGAAAATTAGTTGTAATAAAGTAATATTTTTGATATTGTTAATATTAAAAGAAACACTTTCATTCGTGAATAATTTTAGTTTGATGTGCTTTTTGTTGAAATAAGAAATTTTAAGGACTTAGTAGCGAGTATTTCCTTCTCTGGCAAAAAGTTAGCAAACGACGAGTTATACTCTCTAGTATTTTTCTGGTCCGGCATATGTCTCCGTAATCATCTCATCCCAAATATGTTCAACGGGATTTAAATCTGGACTGCAAGCAGGCCAAATCTTGTCAACATACAACTATTCGAACAGTGTGTGGGTGTATTTTATAATATATAAATATTGCAGCGTCTTCCAAAATAAGCATTAACGGTAAAACATGGTATTCTAGAACCTCTGTCAAATACCTAGACATAGTCAACGTCCCATCCTCGATAGAAATGAAATAAGTGCGGCTCTCAAAAAAAAACGCAGCCATTGTCAACAAAATTCGCTCGGCAATACACATTTAAACATTTCTCTTGCTTGGTTCTTTTTTTATCATTGAAGCCGTCTCTTACAAATCGGTGTCTTATTTTATATCTTCCATTCCCTCATGATGCCCATTCCAGGATCTTGGAACCCTGTGCCAGCTGTGTGTCCAGATATACCTGGATAGACAAATACCACAAGAACAGGCAGGCTTCGTAAGGGGTAAGGCACAAGGGAGCAAATTCTTAATATGCGACAACTCATTGAGAAAGCACGAGAATTCAAAATTCCGATGATCATCTGCTTTCTTACATGAGATGGGGGTTCCTGATCATCTGTCAGCTCTGGTGAAAAGCCTATATGAGAACAGTGAAACCAGAATAAGAATTGAAAACCATAAGTCCGATCCTTTTAAAATAGGTAGAGGAGTCCGACAAGGATGTATTCCTAATCTCCAAGTCTTTTTAATTTCTATGGGGAATATATAATGAGAAAAGCACTCGACAAATGGAATGGCGGTATTTCTATCGCAGGAAAGAAGATCTCAAATCTCAGATATGCAGATGATACAACATTAATAATTGCATCCGAAGAAGAAATGTCCAGCCAGCTGCAGCTAGTGGAAGCCAAAAGCAATAGATGTGGTCTCAAGATCAATAAACAAAAAACAAAAATTATGATATTAGATTATTCAAATTCACTTCAGACAACAGGAGCCTTAGGCCAGTTTGAAGTGGTTAACGAGTTCAATTATCTAGGATCCTACATCAGTAATACAGGATCTTGTGAAACAGAAATACGTAGGAGAATAGGCATGGCCAAAAACGCTATGAGTCGATTATCGAAAATCTGGAAAGATCGCTCCTTGTCGAAGAACAACAAAATAAGATTAGTACGTGCCTTAATTTTTCCCATATTTAATTACGGATCCGAAACATGGACGATGACATCGGACGGCAGAAAAAGGATTGACGCCTTTGAAATGTGGTGCTGGAGAAAAATGCTTCGAGTCTCATGGACGGAACACAGAACAAATCACTCAATCCTCCAAGAGCTTAATATTCAGACTCGACTTTCCTCTATTTGCCTCTCCACCGTCTTAAAATTTTTCGGCCATATTGCAAGAAGAAGTGATGATAATCTTGAGAGACTTATAATTTCGGGAAACGTTGAAGGGCGCAGAAGTAGAGCTCGCTCACCTACTCGATGGACGGATCAAGTACAGAAAGCCAGTGGAAAAACATTCTCTGAATCCATGAGGGAAGCTCAGGACAGAAGCCGATGGAAAGAGATAGTTGCTCGTATTATAGGGAATCACGACACTCAGCAATGAGGAAACGACTGAGGAGGAGGAGGAGCCAGCTTGTACAGGTTTAGTGTATAGGTACCATATTTCTTTGGAGTCACTTGGTAGTCTCCAAAAAGTTTTTGCACCTGGAATCTAACGCCTCGTAGACGTGAAAAGTACAGTTGACTCAGATTCTATGTTACCGAGTCTGCAGTTTACTTCTTCATGAAACTGCTCCCTTGTATTTGACTCACGGATGTCCAGTAAGGAAGCTGACTGAAACTGCTGACTCAGCTAATTCCTGCTTGTTTTCCGCAGTACTTTAGCCCTATTAGTGCATATCTGTTCAATACACTGCAGCGCATTTTCCATTCTACATATCATTAAAATTTCCTAAGGTTTAATATCATACTCCCTCTAAGATTCAACATCAAAGAATAGGCGATAGGCACGGAGAAATGGACCATTTGGATACTATATAGCATATCATCGAGGAACATTTCTTTTCAGAAATCTTCAGAAAGTTCATCTGAATATAAACAAGAGTCAAATATCACGATTAGATGTATATTTTTTTCGATGTGACAAGTGCGTCTACAAGAGTTTATCCACACTACATATTTTTTACTTAAAACCATTTTGTCTTTATAACTAACACTTTATGCAATGATACATTGGTTTCCCGGCTTGCTTATAATAACCGAAATATACTAGAACGGCTGAACGAAAAGCGTACCATATACAGGGTGTCCAGAAACTCTACCGACAATCGAAGACAGGAAATTCCTCAGGTAATTTTAAGAGAATTTAACCAAATTCACCCAGTCCGAAAATGCTTCCCAAGGAGCTAGAGCTCTTTGAAAATGGCGTCTTGTAACTAGTTTTTCTTAAATACCTCCAGAACGCTTCTAGTTAGAAAAACAAAAATCTTGAATGGGTTGCATGTGAGAGTTCATTTTAAATGAAGTAAAAATCAGACTTACTCTCAATCTTTATTATAACTTCCGACGACCGGTTTCGCTCTTTAAAATTTGTAGAGCATCTTCAGGTCAAAGGTAACAAGTTACAAAATGCTACAAATAAACAAAAACCAGAGTTAGGACATTGTCTGGTTGTAAAAGATGCTAAAGATCCATAAGATCAAGCCAATGTTGAATAACATACATAAAAGTAGCGAAATAGCATACCAATGCACATGCATGCAATCATGGGGGGTGGTAAAACTTCCCCCAAGCGCACAAACATGTGCAGAAGTATGCTATATATAATCATGCAATTATAACGTGTCGTACTTACATTCGGATACAAGGTGCTACCAACTCAGTATTCATTATCATCATGTTTCTGTTAAAGTTATGTTAACGGGATATGGTGGAATAGACGGAGGACGCAGCAAAGGTAGACAAATTAATTTATTTTTTTTTAAATTTATTTAAATTTATTTAAATAAATTTGTTTACCTTTGCTGCATCCTCCGTCTATTCCACCATATCCCGTTAACATAACTTTAACAGAAACATCATGATAATGAATACTGAGTTGGTAGCACCTTGTATCCGAATGTAAGTACGACACGTTATAATTGCATGATTATATATAGCATACTTCTGCACATGTTTGTGCGCTTGGGGGAAGTTTTTCCACCCCCCCATGATTGCATGCATGTGCATTGGTATGCTATTTCGCTACTTTTATGTATGTTATTCAACATTGGATTGATCTTATGGATCTTTAGCATCTTTTACAACCAGACAATGTCCTAACTCTGGTTTTTGTTTATTTGTAGCATTTTGTAACTTGTTACCTTTGACCTGAAGATGCTCTACAAATTTTAAAGAGCGAAACCGGTCGTCGGAAGTTATAATAAAGATTGAGAGTAAGTCTGACTTTTACTTCATTTAAAAACAAAAATGTGTACGCATATTTATCTTCTAGATATAAATCAATTCCATCCATTGCGAATTTATAGTACCGGTCATAGGCGTCCGTTTCGGGTAGGGTAACGGATATTTTATCGCATAACTTTTTTATCTTTACATTTTAAGCATCTTTTACTTTGGATTATTAAATTGTGAGGTATGCTAGTACTAAAAGGTACTCTTGCTTTAAGTCGGTAGGACACACCGTTGTCTAGAAAAATCGATTTGAAAATTTTTAGGCTCTAGAATTTGAAAAAAAAATGTAAAAAATTTCGAAAAAAAAACGGCGTATTTTACCAAATTGAAGCAAGACGAACTTATACTACTAGAATACCTCATAATTTAATAATCTAGTGTCAAAAATGCTTAAAAATTAAAGACAAAAAGTTATGCGATAAAATAACCGTTGACTTACCCAAAACCGACGCATATGACCGATGCTAGAAATTCGCAATTAATGAAATCGATTCATCTCTGGAATATAATTGAACGTACAAGTTTTCCTTTTTCTAAATAGTTTTATTTGAAAATTTTTTTTTGAAATTTAAAAAACGAAAAATTTTCAAATCAATTTTTCTAGAAAACGGTGTATCCTATCGACTTAAAACAAGAGTACCTTTTAGTACAAGAATACCTTACAATTTGATAATCCAGAGTCAAAAATGCTTAAAAGTTAAAGACAAAAAAGTTATGCGATAAAGTAACCGTTGCCCTACCCAAAACGGACGCCTATGACCGGTACTAGAAATTTGCAATGGATGGAATCGATTTATCTCTGGAAGATAAATGTGCATACCAATTTTTGTTTTTCTAAATAGAAGCGTTCCGGAGGTATTTAAGAAAAACTAATTACCAGACGCCATCTTCAAATAGCTCTAGCTCTTTTAGGAAGCATTTTCGGACTAAGTGAATTGGGTTAAATTGTCTTAAAATTATCTGAGGAATCTCTTGTATTCGTTTGTCGGTAGAGTTTCTGGACACCCTGTATATGGTATTAAAATGAACTTAAACAAAATTCATGGACATTACAAAATATCCAAAAGAAAACGAGACACTCCATATTAGTAATATGCAGATAAACAGGGTAGATAAACAAAACACCAATATCTAGGAACATTGGTTAGTCAAAACGCAGAACAAACACAAGAGATTAAAAGCCGTATAGAAATAGCAAGGGCAAAATTTGTGAAAATGGAACATCTATTATGTAGTAAAGATCTAAGAATGGATCTAAGGGTAAGGTTGTTGCGCTGCTAAGTTCTTACAACTTGGCCCTACGGATCTGAGTCCTGGACATTGAAGCAATTAGAGATTAACAAATTGGAAGTTTTTGAGCGTTGGTGTTATCGAATAATGCTACGAATATCATGAGTAGACAAAATTAGCAATATTGAAGTCCTTGATAGGGTTAATAATAGTGTTGCCCAAATGCAAGACCAAGACGAGACTTAGACAGTCTTGGTCTTGGTCTTGCGCCAGTACACCTGGTCTTGGTCTTGGTCTTGGTATTGCGCTCCCAGTCTTGGTCTTGGTCTTGCAGCAAGAGTCTTGCAAGTCTCGCAGTTGCCTATTAGCCTATTACATATCTTTGAACAATTTGAACAACGTGACAGAGGTGTACATTTTAAGCTAGAATTTCATAGCCATAGTAAAGATCAGCCAAATTAATAAATATCTAGACCAGCGGTTCTCAATTTGGGGTGCATGTACCACTGGTGGTACATATCATTATTTGCAGTGGTACACAAAACGCAAACACAGCTAAAAGCAGCACCACAATTATTATTATACTTAATTAGATTACCTAGCTAAATACCTAATTCAGTTAGTTGGTAACAAAAATAATAAAAAGTATTTTGTGGTTCATGACTCAAAAATATTGAGAATAACTGATCTAGACAACTGATACCGGGTGGAGTTTGAACTCATGATCTAAGTAATCCGTGCCTATGTTCTAACTAACTAAAGTTTATTAGAAACTTATATATTTTATTATATTAATACAGGGTAGAAAAGCCATATCCATGAGGAACGGCATTCTGTGGGACCAGACAATATCTAAAGCGAACAAACAGCTCATATACAATAGCATACTTAAAAGTATAATCACATATGGCAGTGAAGCTTGGCCACTGAAACAAAGAACGGAGAAAATGCTACTAGTAACAGAAATGGACTTCTGGAGAAGAGCAACAGGCAAATCAAGAAGAGATCGGATACCAAATGAGAGAATACGAGAAATGATGGGAGTCATACATACAATAATTGATGACATAAAAACAAAACAACTAGTATGAAGTATGACAGATGACAGGATCCCTAAGCAGATTTTGGCATGGACACCACAAGGGAGAAGAAAAAGAGGAAGAAATCCCTCCAGGTCTATGGTTAAACAGAGAAGAATGGCGGTTAGGAGTCGGAAGGCGTCGAAGAACGCTGTAAACCGATAGTAATACATAGTAGTAGTAGTGTATTTTATTATCCAATATAAGCGAATGTAATGTCCAATATAAGCGAAAATATGAGGTTATCGTTGTAATTTCAGTATTTTATAAATGCTAGAATATTCCACAGAGTGATGCTAGCTCTGTGAAAAAACACACTTTTATTGGTACACCCGGGCTACAGTGACAATAATAATTGACCTGTCAAGCAACAATATTACAGCGATATTTATAAAAATAAGACAACATATTAAAAAAATCACTTAAATCGAACAACAGGCTTAGGAAATTCAAGACATTAACAATGACCTGTTTTTAAGGTGGTGAGTAAATTTTTTGGAGAAGTGTATATCGTTAATTTCGGTATTTTATTTACACTGTCCTTTGTCTCGTAATCAGGGTCTAGGACATTTCGCCGTCGCCGTTTCGCCGTCGAGCCATTTCGCAGTCGCCATTTCGTTGTTAGCATTCGTACTTATAATTTCCGGATGATCATTACTTGTATATAAGTTTTGAATGGTTTCCGAACGATTATATACTATCACTTTTGCATAATGAAGTTTTTTATTTTTGATACAGTAAAAACAATTGAAATTGAAATCCCTTTTCTCAATATTAAGATTAGTCCGAAACTTCAATGCCGATGGAGATATTTTAGAATATCTTAGAGGACTTGCCCATAATTATGAAATGTAACTTTTTAAATATTTTTAATACTGTAAATATTTTATTTTTCAGACGAAAACAATATATAGTTGAATACGAAAATATAACTTGGTTTTACGCGGTTTTACTAGCAACATCAGCATTTTATTTACACTGACATTTAGTATAAAAAAAAGTTAGTAGGTTATCACGTTATTGTAAACTTAACCAATGCCGGGATGACGACGACGAAACGGCCGACGGCGAACTGGCTTGACGGCGAAACGGCCGACGGCGAAATGGCTCGACGGCGAAACGGCGACGGCGAAACGGCGACGGCGAAATGGCGACGGCGAAACGGCGACGGCGAAACGTCCCAGTCCGTCGTAATCATACTTTTAAATAATAGTCGCGCTGTTTCGGCAAATTTTCTGTAACCCAGTGATCTCATAGCATAGGTCATAGCACATTCAGCAAAAACAATACATAATAGTCTTACTATTCTATAATATACCGATAAGATTAAATTTATTAGGTATATTTTTTATCAGCAAGGTGATATATTTTTAAAAAGTTTGGATACGATATTTGATATTACTATCGGCGTCGCAAAGCAAGAATGTTATGTTATGATTAGAAGGCAAGGCGACTATTCTCATAATAGGTCTGGATCCCGCGTATCAAAAAAAAAGTTGATTAATAGCAAGCTGAAAATTTGTTAAGAGCTTAAGGGTGTCTAGTCGGACAAACTTTGATATATGGGAACACTGGAACAGGGGAAGTTTTAATTGTGGAACAGGTTAAAAATTTGGAACGGTCAGACCACGAAAACGTCCCATGTATTTTGTCCGACAGAACTTCCAATTGATTTGTTACCCTTTCATTAAACTCTCATGCAAAAATGAGACTGCTATTTATCACCTGTCATAATTCCTGTCATTTGACACGTTCTACGTGTTCCACTCATTATCATGCCCGCTTGGTGATAAATAGCAGCCTGATTTTTGCATGAGAGTTTAATGAAAGGGTAACAAATCAATTGGAAGTTCTGTCGGACAAAATACATGTGACGTTTTCGTGGTCTGACCGTTCCAAATTTTTAAACTGTTCCACAATTAAAGCTTCCTCTGTTCCAGTGTTCCCATATATCAAAGTTTGTCTGACTAGACACCCTTAAGCTATTAACAAATTTTCAGCTTGCTATTAATCAACTTTTTTTTCATACGCGGGATCCAGACCTATAACCCGGACAACTAATTTCAGGGAAGTCGTCTGATGGGAAGGAAAGTACAAAATATTTTATTTTTACATTGTAATAATGACCTGAGTACGTGTCAAATGTGTCAAGTGTTCTTTAATTGGATATTTTGAATCGCTATGTATGTTTATGGTATTGTTCGTAGTGAACATAAGTCCAATTTTAAAAATTTTTGTTAAAAATTTTTTTTGTTTCTCATAAAGTATGTAAGAATATAGCCGAACTAATATACATACTGCCTAAAACGACCCTCAGTTCTAATTGCAAGACGCAAGAGTCTCGCAGGCTAAGTCTTGTTCTTGCTCAAGTCTTGCACGGTAAGTCTTGGTCTTGGTCTTGCTAAAATTAGGCGGTCTTGGTCTTGGTCTTGCGAAAACGCAAGAACAAGACCAAGACTGCAAGACCAAGACCGATTTTGGGCAACACTAGTTAATAAGAAGGAAGAAATTATTATACAGACAATTAAGAGACGTAATCTTGAACATTTTGGTCATATAATAAGAGGTCCTCATCATAATCTGCTGGTTTGATTATAGAGGGCAAAATAAAAGGTAAAAGGGATGTAGGAAGAAGACGGACCTCCTGGTTACGAAACCTAAGGGAATGGTTTAGTCTGAGCTCTAGCTAACTATTTAGAGCTGCTGTAAGTAAAATAAGAATCCCCATGTTGATATCCAACCCTCGATAGAAGATGGAACCTTAAGAAGAAGAAGAAGAATAACCGATAAGGTGGATGCGATAAATAAAACAAAAAAAAGAATGTGTGTGTGTACTTTGTACACACGTAAGAAGTTATACTTCTATTATACTTATAATTTCAAAGAAATAAATATACTTAACAGGTTATTTGTATTTTATTTAAATATTAAACTAACTTTCTTACCTACCACTTTAAAAAAAAATTATTAAAACGATACCAAAAATAAAAAAAATATATGAATCGTCAGGGATTTGAACCCGGGACCTCTCGATCTCCGGTCACACGCTCTCGCACTGAGCTATATTCCCTTCGCTTTGACAGGTTACAAGATTTCCCATAAATACTAACAAATTTAATAGACCAAGTGAAGTATACAAAAATACTTTAAATATACTTACTATTATTATAAAATATCTTATTCCCGAGGAAGACAAATCCAAAGACACAAAAATTATAATAAATAATACATTTACTAAAAACACTAACATATCCATTTAATGACTTATTTGCGCTGACAGCGCTGATACATACATAACTTGAAAGATTAGCAACGAACTACATACTGTCTGTGTGCGCATGCGCCCGGTATTATAAAATTTCACTCTCGATCGTAAAGAAGTACAACTTCAAAAAAAAAAGAAATAGATAACTTACTGATCCAATAACTGTCTGAACTGAACCATAATCCTTCTCGTACTCATCTTTACTAGCTGTGTAATTAATACCATATAGAAACTTCTCCACTGCAGTTCCTAGATTAACATCCAAACTACCACTTTTTGGATTAGGAAACTTCTTCTTTAACAAACCTCTCAGAACCACCATTTCCGGTAGAATCTCAGGATGAGCAACTATATATTTGAAGTCATTAAGATTGAGTTCCCCAACTTGAATTTTCTTGATCATGTCAACCCCGCCGACCAGCTGGGCACCAGCATCAATGGCAAGTTTTTGTATTTCTTGGGTTTTGGCGAACGCAGCCACAGACGGAATTTCTCCTTGGTCGAACCGGTGGGGAATTCCAACAGTTCTTGTAAAATTATCTAGCAATCGAGTCTGAAAGACAGAAAATGTATGTGTTTATATAATTATATGAGTATAATCATAGCCACCTTTACTTTACAAGCCATGAAGAGAAAAAGGCAACGTGGCAATTGATGACGTCGGTAGTCTGACTTTCGGACTATCGCTTTCGAAACCACGATTTTAAATTACAAATTCAAGTAAAGTTTATTGTATTTTTTGAGTCGAACAGAAAAAAATTATTAACTAAAAGCTTTTTCAAAATCAAATTAAAAGTAATTCGTTGTAAGTAACGTTTATTATACAAAAAAAGAAACAATGACAAGAAAATGTGTAAAATACTTTATTTTAAATAAATAATATCTTATTTTAAATTATATGCAAAATATCGTTAGAAATAACTATAAAAACAATTACTGACAATGTTTGATGTGCATTGTTGGGGTTTAGAGTAGATAACTTTCTTTTTTGTTTATCACCCTTATCGTTATATTTCTTTTTATACTTTTTTGAAGTTTCATTACTTTGATGGCTGCTATTTTTGTATAATTATATTATGTATATGTATAATTATTTAAAACAATATTACACATAATTTTTATAACAGCAAAATAAACTTTGAAGGCATTTTCCCTACATTCACACTAAAATTCAAAATTTAAAAGAAATCCTTCATGCTGTTGTAAACTTTTCATTGCCAAAGATCATAATAACATCAAGTGACAATAACTGTTTTGCAAAAATAATTTTTTAAGATTGAGATTGTTAATAATAAATTCAAATGTTAAACAAAGGTGATAATAAATACATTTTACTGAATCCGTTGCTAAGCACAAACCATCCCTTTGCAAATAATCATAGTAACCTGCTCCAGTTGTCTCTCCTTTACTGCAAAAAACAAGCTGTTTGAACTAGAATCATATTAATAACAAACCTTTTAAAGCTCTTTATAATTTGTAGCACGAAACATTGTAAAAATTTTCAGTTTCTCTGTAAATATGGTGAATATTGTATACAAAAAAATGAGAACTGACAGACTTAACCGGTCTACCATTAGATGTTGCCAAGTTTCAACTTCATGGCTTGTTAAGTAAAGGTGTCTGTGATATAATGTAAAATATATATATTGATGGGAGACCTTAATGCAAGAACTGGAAGAAAGAACAGTATCGAAATAGTAGGCCCATTTCGAGAAAATATCTTTAATCAGAATGTAACAAGACAAGACTAATTGACCTATGTGACATGTGACCACTATCTGTTAAGAATATGTACGGGTTTCTTTAGACATAAAGATAAAGACATCATCATCATTCTCTTTGCCTTATGCCTTATCCCTATGCAGGGTCGGCTTCCCTAATTGCATTTCTCCACACACTTCTATCTTGGGTCATATCAATGTTAATCCCCTTTACCAACATGTCCTGCCTTATCGTCGTCCCCAGGTCTTCTTTGGTCTTCCTCTCCTACTCCTTCCAGGAATCTGCACTTCAGCTATTCTTCGTATTGGGTGATTAACGTCTCGACGTTGAACATGACCAAACCATCTTAACCTATGCTCTCTCATTTTGGCACCAATTGGTGTCACACCTAGACTCCCCTAATATACTCATTTCTAATTTTATCCCTCTTTGTCACTCCACTCATCCATCTAAGTATCCTCATTTCCGCCACATGCATTGGTTGTTCCTCTTTCTTTTTCACTGCCTAACATTCAGTTCCGTACATCATAGCCGGTCTTATGGCTGTTTTATAGAATTTTCCCTTCAGCTTCATTGGAATTGTCACTCCACTCATCCATCTAAGCATTCTTATTTCCGCCACATGCATTGGTTGATCCTCTTTATTTTTCACTGCCCAACATTCAGTTCCGTACATCATATCTGGTCTTATGGCTGTTTTACAGAATTTTCCCTTCAGCTTCATTGGAATTTTTCTGTCACACAATACACCACTCGCTTCTTTCCACTTCATCCATCCAGCCCGCATGCATCTCCATCTATTTCTCCATTACTCTGTAATACCGATCCTAGGTACTTAAAACTATTGCTTTTCACAATCATTTCACCATTCAAAGATACCATTTTATTTGTAGTAACTCCATCTTTAAATGAACATTCCAAATACTCTGTTTTTGTCCTACTAAGTTTTAAACTTTTTTCCTCCAGAGTTTGTCTCCACTGTTCCAGTTTTTGTTTTAAGTCTCTTTTACTATTTAATATTAACACTACATCATTAGCATACATTAGGCACCATGGAATGCTACCCTGTAGTGTCGCTGTTATCTGGTCCAAAACTAATGAGAATAAATAAGCACTAAGCACCGAGCCTTGGTGCAGTCCTACTTTTACCTGAAATTTATCAGTCTCTCCCACACCTGTCCTAACACTAGTCATTACTCCCTCATACATATCTCTCACAATCTTTACATATTCGCCAGGGACTCCTTTCTTATTGAGTGCCCACTACAGAATCTCTATCATATGCTTTCTCAAGATCAATGAATACCATATGAGCGTTGGTCTCTTTATTCCTGTATTTTTCCATCAGTTGCCTTACAATGAAAATTGCATCTGTTGTTGATCTGCCCCGCATAAAGCCAAATTGATTATAATTATCGGATATTTCGGTTTCTTCACGTATCGTCTATCAATTACTCTCTCCCATATTTTCATGGTGTGGCTAAGTAGTTTTATAGCCCTGTAGTTTGTACAGTGTTGTATGTCTCCCTTGTTTTTGTAGACAGGTACTAATATACTGCTTCTCCATTCGTCTGGCATTTGTCCAACTTCCATAATTCTATTAAATAGACCTGCTAGCCAACTTATTCCTGTCTTTCCCAATGCTCTCCATAGTTCCCTAGGAATATCAACTGGTCCGACTGCTTTTCCTTTCTTTATTTTTTTGAAGCGCTTGAGCCACTTCCTCGTTTGTTATTCTGGTAACCATTGCTGTTACTGTCTCCGTTAACTCCACAGGCTGTCTGTCAAATTCTTCATTTGATAAACTGTCAAAATACTTTCTCCATCACTTTTTGAGATCTATATCTATGTATATTTATATACTGATAATATATTTTGTATACAAAAGCTCATAGAAAACGCAATAGCATTCAATGCTGACTTGCACATATCTGAAAGGCCTATGATAATGTCCCAGTCAACAGCCTGTGGAAAGTAATGGAAAATCACGGAGTAGACAACACCTACATAAATGCCATAAAATCATTGTACCGGGTGGTCCAATAAGCCGATCTCTCGGCTGTAAATCAGAAACTATTCATGTTACAACTTTAGAAGAAAAAATTCCTTAGTAAAAGTGGCCAAGAGAAATCGCTGGAAATAACTTTCCTGGGTTAACCGCTAGGGGGCGTAACCTGTGAAGAAAAATTTGAAAACCAGTTTTTTGTGAAATATGCCCAATTATACCAAGTGTTAAATAAGTAAACTAGAAAGAGGCCTAAATTCTGCACAAAGTTGTTCAAGTACTTTTTTTTGATTTTTTCAAATAAAGGGTGGGGGAGAGTGGGAAAGTATTTGTGGATAAATACCTATAACTTTGGTTTGGATCAACCGATTTTAACGAAATTAGTGTCATTAGAAAGAGTGTGGATGATTTAATTTACATCTACTATAAAACAATTGCATTTAGTTTTAATTGTCATGGGTAAAAGGCACTTTCGAATAGAAAAAATTTGTTTTTCTTCAAAATGTTTAATAGAAACATATATTTATTGTAAATTATAATGGAACTGGATTAAATTCGTAACAAAATGGCGCAAACCGCATGTTGATAGCTTTTGTCGAACTCGAGATATGAATAAAAACGCATAAACATAAGTAAGTATAGTATTGACTCGCCCTTTATTATAACTTAAAATTAAATATGTGAAAAAAAGATCATACAAATATCTCGATCATTAAAACTTAATGTCCAATTAAATGTTCAAATTGTTTTCCATCGTTATCCACACAAAGATGTAATCTTTCGCTCGTAGACATAACAGCTGCTTCAATCTCAGCTGTTGATATACTATTTATTGCGTTTATAATGCGCTGTTTCATGTCGTCTCGCGTGGTTGGTCGAGTTTGGTACACTAAGTCCTTCAATCTTCCCCACAGATAAAAGTCCAGACATGTTAAGTCTGGAGATCTAGCTGGCCATGAAAATATACTTCCCCTTCCAATCCATTTATTTGGATAACTTGCATACAAATAATCTTGAACTCGTCTGGAAAAGTGCGCAGGACACCCGTCATGTTGTAATATAGTATTTTTACTACAAAAACGTTATTACGTAGGTCAAAATTTTTGACGTAAGAGAACTGTCAAAACATTAGAATGTGACTTTTCATTATTGCCGTGTTTATAATAAACATAGCAATAATGAAAAGTCACATTCTAATGTTTTGACAGTTCTCTTACGTCAAAAATTTTGACCTACGTAATAACGTTTTTGTAGTAAAAATACTATATCATATCTCTTCTTGTTTGTAAGGAAATATCTTCCAATAAAACAGGCAACTGATTTTCCAGAAAATCAAAATATGTTTCTCCATTTAAAGTTCTATCAAAGAAATATGGACCTACGATCTTTCCATCAACTATACCACACCAAACATTAAGACTCCATCTACCTTGAAGCTGCACCTCCTGTATCCAGTGCGGATTTTCTTCAGCCCAATAATGCATATTATGCAGATTAACACCACCCGCACTATTAAACGTAGCCTCGTCTGTCCACAAAATCTTTGACATGATATGCGGTTGTTCTTCTAGCAGACCTAACATCCAATTGCAGTAATCCAGCCTTGCATCAAAATCTCTCTCATGTAAAGCTTGCGGTGGAGAACTACATGATAAGGATGCAGTCTAAAAAACAGAACAATAAATATTGGTGAAAAAGAAACCACTATATTAACTAAAACTCAAAAAATCTTGAAAAATCCACAATTGTTTCACAAGATAAATCGTACATAAATATTTTTAAGAAACGGATAAAAGGATAAAAGCGCCGTGTTGCCGTTTTTATCGGAATATTAAAATAACAGTTGAATCTAAAGTTTAAAGGGAATTCCAAGTTTCTGACCTAAACGTTCACTTTATAATATGAAAAACCAACCTGTGATGTTTTAAAATCCTTAGAACAGTAGTTTTGGGTATGTTTAATTCTATAGAGATTTGCCGACTACTTATATGTGGATTCTGTTGAATTAAAGCAAGAAAATTGATTGAATTATCTTCGGTCATACCTCTACTACGTCGTTTAAAACAAGGACGATGAAAACTACCAGTTTCTCTTAATCTTCTTGCCTTTCTTTCAAATACTTGTTTGCCATAATGTCTCCTGTCAGGATATCTTACAGAATATATACGTGAGGCAATAGCGGCATTTTGGTGACATTCGAAATAAACTGCAATCATATCATACAATTCTGCATTTGATATACTCATCACGAATTATTAGTATTGATAATTAATTACTAATATTACCAATGTTAATATCTATTGAAAAAAGTGCAATCTTCAATTCGAATTATAATATAACACTTCTTAACAATGTTTTGACTGCTGTCAATAAATAAACACTATGAACTCCCCGTCACATTCATTGTCGTAGCCTACTTAGTTTCGAAAAAACTATTTTTAATCGTATGAAATAACAATGGTCAAAATAGGTATTACATTAAGATTCTTCTGTTATAAAAAAATTTGAAAGTACCTACTGACTTATTTTTTAATTTAAATTATAATACAGGGTGAGTCAATACTATACTTACTTATGTTTATGCGTTTTTATTCATATCTCGAGTTCGACAAAAGCTATCAACATGCGGTTTGCGCCATTTTGTTACGAATTTAATCCAGTTCCATTATAATTTACAATAAATAGGTGTTTCCATTAAACATTTTGAAGAACAAGAAATTTTAATTTTTTCTATTCGAAAGTACCCTCTACCTATGACAATTAAAACTAAATGCAATTATTTTATAGTAAATGTAAATTAATTCATCCACACTCTTTCTAATGACACTAATTTCGTTAAAATCGGTTGATCCAAACCAAAGTTATAGGTATTTATCCACAAATACTTTCCCACTCTCCCCCACCCTTTATTTCAAAAATTAAAAAAAAAGTACTTGAACAACTTTGTGCAGAATTTAGGCCTCTTTCTAGTTTACTTATTTAACACTTGGTATAATTGGGCATATTTCACAAAAAACTGGTTTTCAAATTTTTCTTCACAGGTTACGCCCCCTAGCGGTTAACCCAGGAAAGTTATTTCCAGCGATTTCTCTTGGCCACTTTTACTAAGGAATTTTTTCTTCTAAAGTTGTAACATGAATAGTTTCTGATATATAGCCGAGAGATCGGCTTATTGGACCACCCGGTACAAAGACAATGAATGTTGTAGAATAAAAGTCAGACAAAGCTACTCAGAACCATTCGATATTCAACAATCTACCTAAAGTCGATAAAGGACTTTGGCAAGGATACTGCCAAATGGATTTAATATATCTCACAATAAAACACTGAAAACTTTTGTTTTCTATACTTCCACAAAATTTATTATTTACAACTATGTGACTACAGCTGTTTCGGCAGAGTGAATTTCTCAAGTGATATAATTTACAATGTGTTTGCCTTTTTAAGTCTCTAACTGAAGAGGTTGAGGAGTGGAGAGCTGTTTGTCTCGAGTTGGTCATTCAGAATTATATCTGTATTTTTCAGTTTATTAATTTCCATAGATTCTAAAAAAGATAGCTTAAGGCCTTTATTTTGGATATGCAGAATTTGAAACTCTTCATTGAAAGAATGATTATGATCTAGAAGGTGAAGGGCGTATGTAGAAGTGTCTGTTTTTCTATTGTTGAGAGCCCTTTTATGTTCTGCTATATACTAATGCTATATCTAATATACTAATGGATCACCATTGGTAATCACCATAATGGATCACGACAACTATATCCTTAGCATTTTGTTTGCTGATGATCAAATTATTTTAGCAGAAGACAAAGACAGCATCATCTACATGATAAAAAAGCTGGAAGAAGAATTTGGAAGCTGAGGTTTGGAAATTAATTATGATACAATGCAATACACGGTCACATTGGAACACTGTAGAAGACGTAGAGGTGAATAACAACTCAATAAAACAAACAAATGAATAGAAATACTTGTGGCTAACTTTAACAAATACAGGATCAGATGAAACAGATATAGTAAATAAAATAACTAAGGAAAAGACAATAACACAACAATTACTCGAATGGAATGTCGATATTACAAGCAAAACCAAACACCAAATATTTAAAACAATATTGTAGAAAGCTGCTCACTTGATGGCTCAGAGATGTGAGAGGCAAATAAAATAATGGAAAACAGAATAAATACAGTAAAACATCCGTTAACCGAAATAATTGGGGGAGACCGTTTCGGATAACAAGAATTTCAGTTAAAAATAACACTGTCTTTGTATTCTTTTTGTATCAAATTACATAGTATTGGAGAGATATAGCTGCAAAACATTGTTGTCAAAGGAAAACACAAAAGCAAATAGAAGATTTCTTTAAAAAAACACTCTAAGCATGTTAATTTTCCTTAATTTTATTGCTTTTTGAAGTTATACTTGCGCGTTGGGAGTAAATTTATATGTGCGCGAGATCATCAAAATCTTGGTGCCTGGCGCAGCTTAAACGTTGTACGTCCTCTGATTGGGTAATTACAATGACCTGTCAACAATTGTTCAATATGTCGGTTATTTTATTAATATGTCAATGGTTATGGGTAAACAAATTGTATGTAGTATATTAGTTTTTATTGTTGTGAGGACAGACACAGTTTATAATTGTAGTGACTTTTTAAACAGTTTTTAAAAGCAACAGGTACTTAATTTTAAATGTTTCAGTATTGTAATAAAAGATTAGGACCTACATACCTATTTGGAAAATGTAGGTACCTAGCTAGTAGGTAATGTTTTGATTTACATAATTTGATTACCAATACAATTTCTACCAATCTTCATATCTAATAAATTACTTTTTTAGTCTATATTTTGTTGTATTTGAATAGTTTAATTCCGCAAGAATCAAACTTATTTAATTAAACTAAGAGAATAAGCAACTGTCAAAAAAGTTTAAAATGTTTAGTTGCTATATCTTCCCACATCATTCAAATATCTCGCTAGCTAAGTTCTGCGTGCGGTGAGTTCAAAATCTAACAACCTTATAGACGCAGACTCAATTCCCAATGCAAATTTTTATTTATTTAATTTTTTTATACATTTTATGATTGTAAGTATATTTATTATATATATTTTTTAGAAAATACGTATTTAGTTAAAATTTTTGTCAACAATTATTGTTCAGAAATCATTTCTTTGTTTCATTTTTCAATGTGTTTGCGTGTGTTTTATTGTTTTATTTTTTTTAATTTTTGGTATTGTTTTAATAAAAATTTTTGGAAAGTAGTGAGTATTAAAAGTTTAATATTTAAATAAAATAAACTGTTTAAAGTATATTGCTTTCGTTGAAATCATATAATAGAAGTATAACTTCTTACGTGCGTACAAAGTACACACACATTCTTTTTTTAAATTTACTTTTTATTAACAAAATTATTGAAACTGTCAGCCATTTCGGCCAACTGTTTCGGTTAACGGAGGTTTTACTGTACAAAATGTAAATGTTTTGGAGAACAAAACTGTGTTGTGTTTGATGTGAGTCCATTAAGGAAAATCAGGACCGGCTTAACACATTGCGTGTGGATGTCTGATCCTAAGACTTACACTCTGAACAGACAAAAAAAGACACATATTAAAAATGTGTATAATCAATGGCATACATGGGCGCCGTCTGCACATTGGTGAAGACATTATGTGGCACATGTATGCCATTCGCACGTAACGTGTTAAAACAACAGTTTTAATTCCCTCCCCCAATAGTTTGGTTTGATCCCCTGGTATGACCTTACTCTCTCAATATACAGTGACGAGTGAGCAAATAACCAACAAAATAGCGTAGCGTAGCTTGTCACACTGACAGTTGCCAAACTCCTCTGATACATCTAAAGGTGGGTAACTATCAATATACTTAATGTAAATTTATAGGTTTCTATTGATAATTTCCCACCTCTTCTAGTTTCATCTCTTTTTAATTCACAACATATTATGCTTTCTGTCTTTTGCATTATTTTGCTGGTTCTTAGTACACTCATCACTGTATGTATAGGCATTCAGGAGGTGATATTTAAGTGTTTTTTAAGCGGTTGGATCATCTTGTGCAAGTAAATCATAAGGATATATTTACTTTTTCTTCATAATTTTTATTTAACTTACCTTCTTTTCACCCTCCATATTTAATTCTACAGTGACATGTAAATCTGTTTCAGGTCTATTATACATTTCAGGGTGATGAGTTTCTCTATGAGCTTTAACAGCCTCTTGGAAAGGATACACAACCCATTTATAGTATTTACAAACAAACACATCATCTACTGGATCTCTCATTCCCGAATCATCAAATTTTAGTTTGGGCCGACTAGCTAGGAACCTAGAAAATTCAGCAAGAAGTATTAGTTGTTTTTAATTTGGATACAGTATTTTTTTATTCTTCAGAATGTTGCTACTATGGCAACAAACACATACTTACTTCTCTCTATTTCTTTGATTATGTGGTATAAATCCAACTTTTTGGATTTCTACTTTTACTTTAGCCTTCTTCTTACGATCTCTGGTTCCTTTCCTAGCTGCATAGCACCTGGCTTGTATTATATTTAAAGATTCAGGGGCTGATCTGATTACATTGTTTTGTAGAGTCTGAAAAACGGTAGTCTGGAAGGTACCTAAAATAGAAAAAATCACAGTATTTTTTTTTTCATAACTCCACAACTGATCGTAACAAGCAGCTCCAACCATAAGACAAAAATTAAGTTGAGGTTGAGAGTATGAAATATGTGAATAGATTATCGGTATCAGTTAATATACAATTAATATAGTTAGTTATTCCGGTTAGAAAATAATAAAATACTAATTCATGAAAAGGATGTCAAAAAGAGATGGAGAAAGTATTTTGACAGTTTATTAAATAAAGAATTTGACAGACAGCCTGTGGAGTTAACAGAGACAGTAACAGCAAATAGTTCAAAAAATAAAGAAAGGAAAAGCAGTCGGACCAGATGATATTCCTGCGGAAGTATGGAGAGCATTGGGAGAGACAGGAATAAGTTGACAAGCAGGTCTATTTAATAGAATTATGGAAGTTGGACAAATGCCAGACGAATGGAGAAGCAGTATATTAGTACCTGTCTACAAAAACAAGGGAGGCATACAACAATGTACAAACTACAGGGCTATAAAACTACTTAGCCACACCATGAAAATATGGGAGAGAAAAATTGATAGACGGATACGTGAAGAACCGAAATATCCGATAATCAATTTGGCTTTATGCAGGGCAGATCAACAACAGATGCAATTCTCATTATAAGGCAACTGATGGAAAAATACAGGAATAAAGAGACCAACGCTCATATGGAATTCATTGATCTTGAGAAAGCATAAGATAGAAAATCCTCGAGAGATTCTGTGGTGGGCACTCAATAAGAAAGGAGTCCCTGGCGAATATGTAAAGATTGTGAGAGATATGTATGAGGGAGTAACGACTAGTGTTAGGACAGGTGTGGGAGAGACTGATAAATTTCAGGTGAAAGTAGGATTGCACCAAGGCTTGGTGCTTAGTCCTTATTTATTCTCATTAGTTTTGGACCAGATAACAGCGAAACTACAGGGAAGCATTCCATGGTGCCTAATGTATGCTTATGATGCAGTGTTAATAGGAAATAGTGAAAGAGACTTAGAACAAAAACTGGAACAGTGGAGACAAGCTCTGGAGGAAAAAGGTTTAAAACTTAGTAGAACAAAAACAGAGTATTTGGAATGTTCATTTAAAGATGGAGTCACTACAAATAAAATGGTATCTTTGGATGGTGAAATGATTGTGAAAAGCAATAGTTTTAAGTACCTAGAATCGGTATTACAAAGTAATGGAGAAATAGATGGAGATGCATGCAGTAGAATTAGGGCTGGATGGATGAAGTGGAAAGAAGCGAGTGGTGTGTTGTGTGACAGAAAAATTCAAATGAAGCTGAAGGGAAAATTCTATAAAACAGCCATAAGATAGGCTGAATATGTACGGAACTGAATGTTGGGCAGTGAAAAAGAAAGAGGAACAACGAATGCATGTGGCGGAAATGAGAATGCTTAGATGGATGAGTGGAGTGACAAAGAAGGATAAAATTAGAAATGAGTATATTAGGGGAAGTCTAGGTGTGGCACCAATTGATGCCAAAATGAGAGAGCATAAGTTAAGATGGTTTGGTGATGTTCAATGTCGAGATTCACCCAATACGAATAATAGCTGAGAAGTGCAGATTCCTGGAAGGAGTAGGAAAGGAAGACCAAAGAAGACCTGGGGGGAGATGATAAGGCAGGATATGTTGGTAAAGGGGATTAACATTGATATGACCCAAGATAGAATTGTGTGGAGAAATGCAATTTTAGGGAAGCCGACCCCGCATAGGGATAAGGCAAAGAGAATGATGATGATGATAGTTAGTTATTCCGGTATGATTGGAAGCGTTTGAGATGTGGCTATACAGGAGAATACTTAAAATCTAGTGGACTTACCAAGTCCACAAATGAGGAGGTCATCAGAAGAATGAAGAAGAACCGGGAGGTACTGACCATCATCGATTCTCGAAAGTTACAATACTTTGGGCCCATTAAGTATGTGAAATTAATCCAGATATGCCATCCTGCAAGGAAAAATATTTGGAAAACGAGGCCAGGAAGAGGAACATCCTGGTTGAAGAACCTTGGATCTTGGTTCAACACAACATATGTGCAGCACTTCCACACTGCTGTAGATGAGATAAAGACTACCAAGGTGATCGCCAACATTCGCCATGGATAGGCACATCCAGAAGAAGAAATGTATCAAAAAAATTTGTACAATATTGATATGTATACTGCTCTTCTAAGTAAGAACGTTCTAACTAGCAATATTAGACTTTCGAGAAAAAGTCATATTTGTATTTAACCCTCTCATGCATTGAGTCCACTCCAGTGGACAGATTTTTTTAACTGAAAAAAATATATTTTAATTCTATGAAACTTGTGCAAAATGCAATAAATCCCTTTCAGTGGACTCTAATCAAGTAACTACTACCGCCATCTACAATATTTATTTTGAAAGTCAACGTTTATTTATGTTAGTATCTTCTATAAGTCACCTGACCGCGATGACCACCTTTGAATTGCCTGAAATAAGTGCCCGTAGTTTCTATGGAAAAGCAAAAAAAAAGGCAAGAAAATAATTTTCTTACAGAATTATGTATTTTACACAATTAGCCTTTGTTATAATTTCAAAATAATTGAAAACTCACTGAAAATATCACTTTGAAGTCATGTCTACTAGAGTGGACATCATGCAATATGTAACTTATAATTCCACTCTTGTGGTATATTTTATGAGCATAATTTTCAGAGTGGTAGTAGGTTTCTTGTTCACATATTTTTTGTTATTTTCTTGTCAAAGATTTATTATTTATTTAGGAATTTTCGAGGGCATTTTTTATGTACTTACCTATATTATTTTAGTGGAAATAAATAAATTTTATTTAATGGCATAATATTACTTAATGGGAAATTTTATTCTATTTCAGAAAGTACTTTAAAGACAATTTAGGGATGAAACACCTTTATGTTTACCATAAAATGAAGAATTTATAGGTTTATTTACATAATTTACAATAACGAAGAGACGTATTTGCTCGAACATGCAACGACTGAAGACCAAATTGTTGAAAGTGACTTAGAAGAAATACAGCCAGAAAACAGTGACGATGATATGAGTGAAGATGACATTCCATTAGCTCAGCGTATTTTGGCATTTTCATCAAAACATAAAAATCAAGAGAAAACCAAAAAAGGCTGAGAAAAATACTGGAAATGGTGCAATAATGACAGAATGTATGGGCCAGCAACTTTGCCACAGTTTAGAGGAACAGAAAATATTCATTTTCAAGGAAACAATCCCATCGATTACTTTTTATCGCTGTTCACCGCAGACATAATGGATGATATTGTCGTTCAGACCAATATATGCTGGCCAAAACAATCAAATAAATTTTGGTTTTACAAAATATGAGTTATACATCTGCAAAAAGGGTACACGACAATTTGACCGAAATCATTAGACCGAAAGCAGTAGACCGAACTCATTAGACCGAAAAGCACTTTACCGAAACCTCACTAGACCGAACTGCATTAGACCGAAATGGTAAATAAATTTAAAAAGTTTGCAGTAAATTATGTCAAGATTTTGTATATCTGTCTTTTTGTTTATTGTATTTTTTTTGTATTATTTTATATAGACTGTGTAAATTGTTACTCTGTACAGTCTGATATGTAATAATTTTTATCCGTTAAACAAATTAGTGAAGGTAAAAATAAATTAAGGGTAGGGTGACGTTTACACCATTTTAACTGTTTATAATAACCATCCAAATAACATTTAGTTGTAATTACATTAGTAGGGTGACGTTTACACCATTTTAACTGTTTATAATAACCATCCAAATAACATTTAGTTGTAATTACATTAGTCTTATCTCTTTTACTGCGACAAGTAAAAAAACTGCTTTTCGGTCTTCTGCTGTTCGGTCTAGTGAGGTTCGGTAAAGTGCTTTTCGGTCTAATGAGTTCGGTCTACTGCTTTCGGTCTAATGATTTCGGTCTCTTTACAGTAAACCTGCAAAAGGTGAAACAAGCCGCTGTGTCCATAGTGCTTTGAACATTTTCATACCCGTAACTCACACTTCCTACTAGTGACCACTAGAGTGGACGGCCTATTTTTTAGGTTTTAAGAAAAAATTTCATATTTTTACACTTACTATATTATTTTCTACTATTAATTTTTAATATATTGCAACAAAATAATTTTTCAAAGAAAAAATTTTTATTTCCATAAAATTATACATGAGAGGGTTAATGCGGTGCCATCCTCATTTTAAAAAGCAGACTGTTGCTTTTTTGCACATAAGTAGTTCATTAGGATTAAATTTTTTCTTCATTTACCGGCAATCACTAAAACAACTCGTTTGACATTTAATAGATAGAACTATTTCACTAAGTACTAATAATGTATAGGTATCTCTAGAACTATTAATTTTTCAGATAGGACTTTTGTAGTTTAAATATGAATGACAATTAAAATTTTACGGTTCTGCTAATAGTACGAAGTCTATCTCGGGGTGCAATCTACCTCAGATTCAGATTCGTTTATTCATGTCAATAACACAAGTGTTTAACACATGTCAAATAAAATTACACAAAGATTTGGACGCAATACAAATTAAAAAGATGCACAATACGACTAAGGGTATTAATAACATTAAATACTAACATTAAAATCACATTAAATTTGATTACATTAACAATGGACATTGCTTAAAGTCATAAAATCCTAAAATTTAAATGCAAGAAATTCCTCATTACTATAAAAAACATTTTCTAACAAAATATCTTTAATTGTACTCTTAAATTGATTTAATGGAAGACACTTTAAACTATCTGGAAGTTTGTTGAAAAATTTAATAGCCCAGTATCCTGGCCCAGTTTGACACCTCCTCAATCTCCAGTAGGCTGGCACGAGATGGTGTTTATATCGGGTGTCATGTTGGTGTATGTTCTCATGGGTTTCAAAGTGCGCCCCTCCCCTCTTGATAAACATTAGGTTCTCAAGTATATATAGAGATGGAACAGTGAGAATTCTTAGGGACCTATATGCTTGCCTACAATCATCCCTATACCAAAGACCAGCAAGAACTCTAACTGCCTTACGCTGCCAACCAAAGACTGTCAACATTTCTGCTGAATGACCCTAGACTAAAATGGCATAGGCTAGATGAGACTGAAAAATTGCATGGTACGCTGTTATTAAGACTTTATGTGAAACAGATGCCAGATTCCTGAGTACAAACAGATTTTTTGCTAGCTTTTTACTTAGACTGTTGATATGTTCACCCCATTGAAGCTTGGGATCTAATAATACACCCAGAAATCTGACACTGCTCATACCATCATTTACATTCTGTGTGTCTCTGAGAGAAAAAACAACTCTGTTGATTTTTGCTGCATTGAGCAGTAATCGGTTTACGCAAAACCATTCATTGGTCACTGACTGTGCAGACATAGAACCCTCAAGCGACTCCCCAAGTGTATCAGTTGTAAAAGACACTGTGGTGTCATCGGCGAAGAGTGTGTACTTTGCATTTGTGTTAATGCTCGTAAGGTCATTAATATAAATTAGAAAGAGAATGGGTCCCAGAACAGAGCCCTGGGGAACCCCAATATTAACAACACTCTTTCCCGATAACACCCCAGAGACCCTCACAACCTGTGTTCTGTTTTCTAAGTAAGATTGAACTAGTTTTACACTGTAAGGACAGAAGTTGTATTTTTGAGTTTTTGCAAGAGCATTCCATGATCTACACAGTCAAATGCCTTGCTCAAGTCACAAAACAGAACAGTATTAAACTGCAACCTATGAAAGGAGTCTACAATATGTGAGACCAAGTCCAGTATGCCAAGTACTGTGGATTTGTCCTTTCTAAAACCGAACTGAGAGTCTGAGAAATAGTTATTATTTTCAAAAAATGTGGTTATTTGTACTGCCATAGCTTTTTCAACAATTTTAGAGATTATTGGAAGCAGCGAAACAGGTCTATAGTTTTCTGGATTCTTATAAATTGGTGTAACAATTGCTTTTTTAAGGACTGACGGAAATTTATTTTCTTTAAAGCATAGATTTATTAGTTTAGTGAGTGGGCTTATAATATTTTTAATCATTTTAATAAGGTTAACATTAAATCCATATATATCATGGCTATTTTTATTCTTTAAGCTGTTTATTATATCCCTCGTTTGATTAAAGGTAATTTCAAGAAATGAAAAGGTGTTTGTATGATTGACATAATTAATTTTATTAATAAAGTTAATATTTAATTTTGGAATGTCTTTAACTATATTAGTGGCAATTTGGGAAAAATAATCATTGAACTGGTTTGGCGTGATCTTGTGATCTTCTAATGAAGACCCTGATTTTCCTCGATATTTGTTTATCATGTTCCACATGGTTTTCTGTGGATTTTTTGAATTTAATATTATTTGGTCATTTGACCTCACTTTGGCTTTCTTAATTTCATTTTTATATTGATTTCTGAATTGTTTAAGTATATGATGGTTATTATCATTTTTATGTTGCCTATAAAATTCTTCTAAAAATTTTAGATGTTCCCGCATTGCCTGTAGGTCATTTGTAAACCATGTGATTTTTTCAGATTGGTCTGATCTTACTCTATATTTTTTTTGTGAAAAAGATTCTAAAAAACAACTTTCAAGAATATTCATAAAGTGACAGAATTTTAATTCAACATCAGTGTTATCTTCATAGATAAAACCCCAGTTTACTTCCGATACTTTGTTGAAAAATATGTTCTTACCTTTTTCAGTTATAGGCCTAATAAGCATAGTTGTCTCAGTAAAACCTGTAACCTTTTTTTGAATCTCAAATTTGACAATCTGGCCTTTGTGATCTGAAAAACCAGTCTCAAAAACCTCAGCAGAGTACAGGGGCAATCCAGGATCCATGAAAATGTTATCAAGACACTTATTACCCCTTGTCGATTCATTTATAGTCTTGACTAGGTGAAAACCTTCAAGAACGCCTTGAAGTTTACGGGCACTTGCATTGTCAACAAGAAAGTCCACATTGAAGTCCCCAGCAACAAGGACTTGTTTATTTGGGCTTAATGTGCCTAGAACTCCTTCAAGAGAGTCCAAAAAGATGTCAAACGGGCCAGAGGGGCTATGGTATACTGCTAAAACTAACAAGTTAAAATCTTTTAGACATATACAACAATATTCTATACAAAAATCCATTATAAAAGTGTCATTATTAACAACATTAAAACATATAGTATTTTTGACGAAGATCGCAGAACCCCTTCCTCTATTTTGTGACCTTACCTGAAGGATTTGCACAAAATAATGAAATCCAAGAAAGCTCTTGTAGAAAAAAAATATTTATTCACAAGTAATAAACATTAAGGAGCAAAATAAATGTAAAATGAAATGAAAGTAAATCTACCAGGCCATTTTATTTGAAAAGAGGGGTTGATCTTTACACGTACCCTGGGAAAATATTACGGTGTTATTTGCATAATAGTAAAGAAACTAAATTTGCATAAAATTTATTATATATTCCTAGATAGTAGTAGATATAAATGTTTGTTAGTACTTAGCAATAAACATTTCACCTACAAAGGTGCCTTTCATTATTGTGTGCAAACCCTTCTGAGAAAAGATTATGTTGATTAGCACACATGTATACTGTACCAACAAAAACAACCTTTATAAAATGAATTATTCACATAAGTCAGAAGAATTATTATTTTAATTTTACAAATTAATACTTTGTCATATCAATTTACTATTTTAGCTGGGAATAAGCCACTAAATTGACTTATTCCCAACTAAAATAGCAAATTGATATGACAAATTAAATTATTATTATTAAGTCTTAATATGTAAAATTAAAATAAAATTCTTTGCTATATCTATCTATGCGATTTATGCATTTTATTCACTTCGTAAAGATTTTTTTGTCGGCATTGTAATATAATACAGCTTGATACACCGCCGCCTCGGTAGACCCACGCTAGAGTAGAAACACGACGATAGACAGCATACAATCTAGTAACATCAATTTTCTCATTAGATAAATGTATTTAAAAATAGAGGCAAAACTGTTACATATTTTATATTTCAATAAATCAACAAAAATTATCAGTACTTAGTAATTACATGAGAGCTCTAAAATTATCGATTTGAATCCCGAGCGACACTTTGACAGTTTTAATTTCACAACCCAAAGGGGAGTGAAATTACGTCAAAGTGTCACGAGGAAAAATCAAATCGATACAACAAAACTGTTTTATAAATCATTTTCACTAATATTTGATTGATATCTTCGCCCGAATATTTGCTAAACCTGTTTTTTGGTGTTCTCTGTGACAAGTTGTAAAACATTAATTCTCATTAATGTCACTGAATGTTCATTTTTTCGTATAAACGAAGACCATCTGACGTAATACTTGACGACAGAAAATTATCAAAAATTATTGCTGCAATTTTTATTTCTGTAGCTTTCTACTGGTCAGAATTATCTATGAATGGAATAATCACATCCAATTATTTTTCAAATATCTGTATGAGAAGTGATAGGGTATTCATATGACTTACAGTAATTTCCCACTATTTTCTATAGTCATATTATATTTCGTATAGCACTAGGTCAACATTAATTTCACCTGTTGAATGATTTCAACATGACTTACTTACCCAAAAAGTCCTATCTTCACAATTTTTTATGCTGATAGGACACAATAACTAAGTAGTTAGCATATAGGACGTTTATTCTAAGCACAACTAACAGCTGTTAGTTGTAGAAAGAACAAACAAATTTACGCTTTTGTACGATTTGAGGTGGCAGAAAGGACTTTCTGACTAAGCAATAAGATGATAAATGTCTAATAGTAGTGGAATAGTAGAATTATCAAGAAAAAGCAAAAATTGTAGATCAGACGTTTTCGCTAAGCAGGCAGTATAACACAAATAAGTTTATCCTAAGGGATCCAAAAAGTTATATAATTAGCACAGATACTGAAAAGTGAACACAGTGTAAATGTTTTTATTTAATAATTAGTGCATCCACCCTAGAAGGCTCATGGCTTGATTGACCATTCTCCTTCTTTTTTATTTTGGTCCTTATAAAAAGAGGTTCACACAATATCCTTTCTTTTGGGTTGATTTGACCATGCTTTCTTAATCCTTTTCCCACAGTTGTTCTTTTTTCTTTGATCTGTCCATCTTCTCATTGAACACTTGTTCATAATTTCTTTGAATACTTTTAGCGAATTATAAAGTAAAGAAAATGTATACTAAGCAATGAAGATAAGGAAAGTATACACAGAAGTAATAACACAATTGATAAGATACAGAAAAGATCAGATCACAAAGACATTCACGTGGAATTAATGCTGCTAGGGAAATAAAATTGAAAAAATGAAAATAACATGAATTAAAGGAGTTGAACAGTATCTCAGTTTTACAAATCTAAAACTTCTTGACTACTAGGTACTGTAAGATCAAAAATGTCATGTTTTAGGGAAAATTAGTAGGGTAGAAAGAACATTCTACATTTCTACAAGAAAAGTGGCAGAATGTTGTATATTAGTTATTAGTTATAGCTAAGTTAAATTGTTCAGTTAAGTTAAAAGTTCAACACAAATTTGAATATAGAATTATATGACTACTCACGTAAGGAGAGAAAATTCATGTTGTATTAATTTGTTACTATTATGTATTTTTTAATTATTAAAGAACTACCGTAACAAATAGTTGAGCAGGTTGAACATAACCTCATAAACATTCATAACCATAACCTCAAATAAGCTGGACGCTGGACGTCATGTTGGCCAGGGTTGCCAGGTCAGATCTGATTTCTTCAGCAATTTTGTTTTCAAAAAATCAGTAGCAATCAGTAGATTTTTTAAGCCATATGTATATAATACACTACAACCTGTGTTAACGGCCACCTGTACAAACAGCCAGTTTCTAAATAACGGCCAGTTTAAAAATTCTCCAAGCCAATTATAATGTAGATTCACTTATTTAATTTAACTGGTATCTACGGCCACATTGATAACGGACGCGGCCAAATAATCTCATATTTTTAAATCCTTCATAATACTTTTGTTATAAAATACTAAAATACTGTAAAAAACAACTTTACTGTAAAATAAGTTTATTTTGACGTAACATCCAATATATCGACTATTTATTATTTATAGAAATTTAGCTGAAGTGAAAGGAAAGAAGATAAATGCGTTGTTGGATGTTGGTTTGTACCTATATGAATGAGAAATAATCAGCGGTGTGATTCAGCCCTGTGATGGATGACCGAAGTTATCGTTAGCGTAAAGTTATCCTGTAGTTATGTTATAACCATCGAATTGGTGTGACGTATCATACTTAACTTAACTATTTGCGTTAATCAGTCGTGTGATGGATGATCGAAGTTAAGTTTAACGTTTGAGTTAAAGTTAAGATAACTCTCAGGAATAACGTGCCCATAACTATATACGCTCTGAGCTTCGCTGGTGTCGCTCCTAGCGGTTACTAATTCAACTTTCACCGGTAATTTTTAAATTTATTATTTAATTGTTAGCGCTTAATATTTACAACGCTAAAAAGTAATTAAATTGTAATAGATTTTTTTAAGATTTTGCTAATCATTTTGACGTTCTATTGATGAAATATTAATTTCTTACTTCGGATATTTTCACAATTATCATGTAGATGGCGCCAAGATTAATTTATAATTACATATTACACAACATTAAAAAACGCAAATTCAGTATTTAAAACGTAAGTATATTTAAGGTAAAAATATAAACCACAGCTTTGATCAACTAATATTTTTTATAATTAATGTTTTTAATTTTAATTTAAAATTAATCACTTTGACATTTATGTCAAATTTCCGGTAAACGTTTACAGACTTGTCACTACTGGCGCTCACGAATTTATAAATATCCCCTCTACGTACGAGCTCACAGCGTAAAATTTGGTGTGATGTATCGCTCGCAGTTATGAGATAATTATATCATCAAGGTTATATTAGAAAGAAGTTTTGAGGAACAAATTTTGAAGTAACAAAGAGAACCTTATGTACAAATAGTACAAGTTGGAGTGAGCGCGAGAGATTGTTCCGAATATACCCGTCGTCGGCTACGGCCGATGACCGAACAGCAAACAGCTGTTTGGGTTCCTTGGTGTTTCTAAGTTGCTTTCAAACGGTAGATAGAAACAGGGTTGCCAGATTGGTGTATTTTCCCAAAATTTTGGGTTAATTTGAAAGCGTCTATTGAAATTTTTCTAAGCAGAAATTGTAGTGGGATTTTTTGGGGCGGAAAATTATGGATGATAAAAGGGGTCATGGTAAATTAAATTTGCGAATGTACATAGAACTGTATATTATACTCCCATATAATCGAAGACGATAGGAACTATGAATTATTTCCATGGCCCTCGTTGATATTGTAGTATGAATTTTGCTTTACTGTTCTCTTCATTTGACTAATAATTTATTAAAATGCGGCAACAATTTAAATTTGGGGACTTTGGGGTATTTGAGCTTCAATTTCAGGGAATTTCAGTTTCTAAGTGGGGGATTTATAAAATATCATCTGGCAACTCTGGATAGAAAGCTCAGTAGGTACTTAAAATAAAATTTCAACTTATATCGCTCGATTTGATTTTTGTATAATTTTTAAAATTGTATTACCCTTCTATTATTAATTATTAAATTACTAGCTTCTAAATTCACTTGATTTCTGTCTAAAAACAAGTCAAAAGATGAACCTAACCTTGCATAACTACAGAGTTATCTCATAACTTGAGGTTTAACGTCGCGTTATAAAGTGACCAGATAACTCAAGAACTGTCAAGAAATAACGCAAATAGTTAAGCTAAGTATGATACATCACACCAATAGGGCTTTTCATTCACAGTCATTTGTTTCGAGCCTCTGTCATGTGTCACATAATATTAATATATCTACGACATACGTTATTGGTATTTACAATAATACAAACTAACGACGTATGACATAGATATATTAATATTATGTGACATGTGACAGAAGCTCGAAACAAATGACAATCGATGAAAAGCCCTATTCGATGGTTATAACATAACTACAGGAGCGTCATAAAGTTAGCGAAACGGTTTTTTCAAAGTCGTTATTTTGACTTCTACCATAACTCAAAAAATTGCACCTCGTTTGCGGATAATTGCACCATTCAAAATTTCATTTGCGGAGTTTCCGTTTTCGAGATATAAGCAAATCAAAAGTGGAGATTTCGGCGCAGCGCTAAAAATAAATGTCAATTTTCAGGGTATAAAATGCCGTAAAGTCACTAAATAACCATATCAAAAAATTGCACCTCGTTTGCGGATTATGAATAAACTGGTTTTAATTGAAAATTGTGAAAATTGAAAATGTTATAAAGGAAAAACGATATTAATGTTGGTTGCCTATACTGTAGGGGCAAAGGAATGCCAGAATAATTTTCACTTTTGGTAAACCTAAACTGTAAGGCTAAAAGTAGTATGTACCATAGTCAAACTAACTCCTCCTGACTTAAAGGTAATCCCTCCTCTGAAATTTCATTTGCGGATATTCCATTTTTAAGTTATATCAAAATGAAATTTCTCGGGACAGCGCCAAAGTATATATTTCCATTATCGGGATATTTATCAAAAGCTGTAAAAATAACAATAACTATATCATTTAATTTCTTCTGGTTTGAGGATTACGAATAGACCTGGTTTAAACTAAAAATCATAAAGCTTAAAAATTTTCCGAAGAAAAAAATTTTCCATTTTGGTGGTCCTAAACTGTATTTGCAAAAGTATTATCTGTATTGTAATGTATATCTAAAATAATTGCTTCTGACGTAAGAAAATCCCTCCATTCGAAATTTCATTTGCGGATTTTCCGTTTTAGAGCTATAAAAAATAAAAATTTTCGGCGCCGCATCAAAGTGTTTATTTCCTTTTTGTAAATATCAAAAGCTATAAAAGCACTAAATAATCATATCTTTTAATTCCTCCTCGTTTGAGGATTATGAGTATACCTTTTTACTAAACTAAAATTTTTAACTTTTAACTAAAAATCATAAAAATTAAGAATTTTCCGAAGAAAAAATATTTCCATTTTGGTGGGCCTAAACTGTATTAGCGAAAGTATTATCCACCATATCTAAAATAATTCCTCCTGATTTGAGGATAATCCCTCCATTCGAAATTTCATTTGCGGATTTTCCGTTTTCGAGATATAACTAAATAAAAGATTTCAAATAAATTTTCATTTTCTGGGTATAAAAAGCCGTAAAATTGCTAAATGACCATATCACCTAATTGCTCCTCGTTTGCGGATTATAAATAAACTGGCTTTAATTGAAAATAATAAAAATTGAAAATGTTATAAAGAAAAACGATATTAATGTCGGTTGTGGTTGCCTACACTGTAGGGGCACAGGCAAAGGAATAGTAGTGATGTTGATTATAGTTACTTTCGAGGATTCGTTACAAATCGTTACTTTTGTATAAAATAATCATTTACAAAATAAAAATGTATACCATTTTTATTCAGTTACAATGCGAAGGCAAAACAATCTTACTTTTCAATTAGAATACGGAGTGCAATCCAGCTACCGAGAGCTTTTCCCACACATTGCAACTGAAACAGGGGACTTCTGGCAATTGAAAGATGAAGTTTTTCAATCCTAATAGCAACATTAATAATATTGAAAATATTAAAAATATTACTAAAAGATTTTTAAATTGAAAAACTTATTGGTACATTTTCCTGGTGACACCTCCAAGACTTCTACAATTTGCAAGCCAAATGGATGCTGCAGTGAAGACAAAGGGAAGGAATTCTACACTATGCAATTCACATCCCCGTCTGCAGCTTGGTATAAAGTTCCAACGGAAAATGCACCTAGTTACTCTACGGAGTAATACGACTATACGCTGCGAGCTCGTAGGTAGAGGGGATAATTAAAAAGTCGCGAGCGCCAGTAGTGACAAGTATGTAAACCTTTACCGGAAATTTGACATAAATGTCAAAGTGATTAATTTAAAACATTGAAATTAAAAACATTAATATGAAATAATATTAGTTGGTCAAAGCTCTGGTGTATATTTTTACCTTAAATATACTTACGTTTTAAATACTGAATTTTAAGTTTTTTTAATATTTTGTAATATGTAATTATAAATTAATCTGAGCGCCATCTACACGATAATTGTGAAAGTATCCGAAGTAAGAAATTAATATTTCATTAATAGAACGTTAAAATGGTTAGCAAAATCTTTAAAAAATCGATTACAATTTAATTACTTTTTTGTGTTGTAAGAATTAAGCGATAACAATTAAATAATAAATTTAAAAATTACCGGTAAAAGTTGCATTAGTAATCCCCTAGGAGCGACACCAGCGAAGCTCAGAGCGTATTAAATAAAAATGTATACCATTTTCAGTTGCAATGCGAAGGCAAAACAATCTTACTTTTCAATTAGAATACGGAATGCAATCCAGCTCTCTGAATCGCGATTTTCGATTCTTATTGGAATATCATCGGAGAGAGCGTAGGCTTGTTATCCATATCCTAACTGACCAGCACCGAGAGCTTTCCCATACATTGCAACTGAAACAAATAGGGTAGGTGACTAGCGTCATCTGGCAATTAAAAGATGAAGTAAGAAAAGTAAGATTGTTTTGCCTTCGCATTGCAACTAAATAAAAATGGTATACATTTTTATTTTATAGTCGTATTACTCCGTAGAGTAACTAGGTGCATTTTCCGTTGGAACTTTACCAAGCTGCAGACGGGGATGTGAATTGCATAGTGTAGAATTTCTTCCCGTTGTCTTCACTGCAGCATCCATTTGGCTTGCAAATTGTAGAAGCCTTGGAGGTGTCACCGGACGGGTGAACCCTGGAGAACCTGAGCAACCTTACCGGAGATTGGGTAACCAACCCCAGTGGAAAGTAGGGTAAGGGCTGACGAGGAAGGGAGAAATGGTCCTCCGAAAAGGGGGTTGGGCGATAGGCCAGTAACCTATTCTTGTAAAAAAGTACTACTACGAAACCTTCAGATAGGCCTCGGAATGGACGGATATCAAGACGACGACTTTGGCAACGGAATATGGAATTTATGCTGGGAACATGGAATGTCAGAACGCTAAATAGACCAGGAGCACAGAGGATCCTTCTACACGAACTGAAAAGATATAAAATAGGAATCACTGCAGTACAAGAAACTAAATGGTTGGGAAAACGTAGCCGGGACACTAAAACACACACTATACTGTATAGCGGTAAAGATGAAGGAAATAAAGAATTTGGAGTAGCCTTTATCGTAGATAATAAAATGAAGCACCTGATAACAGATTTTCAAGCCATCAATGAAAGAATCTGCAAGCTTAGGATAAAAACGCATTTCTTTAACATAACCCTTATAAATGTGCACTGTCCCACAAATGAACAGGAAGAAGACACTAAGGTAGCCTTTTATCAAGATCTAGAACGAATCTATGACTCAATACCAAGAAACGACATTAAAATGGTGATAGGCGACACAAACGCCAAGATCGGAAAAGAAGAAGAGTACATAGGGGTAATAGGGAAACATAGGGAAACACAATAAATCAAATAGACCATATACTGACTGAAAAAAGAATGGCGACGAGTATATTAGATGTAAAAAGCAGACGTAGCGCAAGCTGTGACTCAGACCATCTACTAGTGCAGACACGGTTTAGATGCAAAATCAGTCGAAAGGTAAAGGAAAAATATCCAAAACAAGAAAAACTAACCTTAGATAACCTAAAAGTCCCTGAGATACAAGAAAGATTTGAGAGAACAGTGGATGAAAAATTACTAGAAGAAAACAGAGCAGACTCCACAATAGAAAATAAATGGAACACCATAAGCAGTATCACACTAAACACAGCGAAAGAAATCCTAGGAACAAAGACACAACGGAGAGAAGAAACATGGTTCGATGAAGAATGCAAACAAGCTATACAGGAAAGAAATAAAGCACATAAGAATTACATACTCAGACGTACTAGAGAGAGAAAAACAGAATTTGAGAACAAAAGACGAAGAGCAGATAAACTGTGCAGGCAGAAAAAGAGAAAGTACGAAAACCAACGGATACTAAATATAGAAAGGGAGTTTAAGGAAACGATAAACACTTAGTTCATACCAACTTATCAAACATTTAAGACAGGGATACAAACCGAAGACTAGCCTCTGCAAAAATAAGAAGGGTGAAATCATTAGCGATATGGACGAAATTAAGATAACCTGGATGACATATTTTAAGGAAGTATTAAACAAAGGGGCACAACCACCATTACAACAACAGAGGCAGCAGCAGACATGGCAGGAGGTACAACAACAAGAACTGGGGAAGATGGAGAAGAAAATGAATTAACTAGACCCCCAAAGCTAGAGGAGGTCCAAACGGCAATCCACATACAAAAAAGCCATAAAGCACCGGGAATAGATAAAATACCGGCAGAACTGCTCAAGCAAGGAGGAAGGAATTTGACACAACAGATGTACCAGCTAATACGAGAGATATGGATAGAAGAAGAAATCCCCAACAATGGAAGAAAAGTATAATCTGCCCTATTCATAAAAAAGGAGACAAACTGTTGTGTCAGAATTATAGAGGCATCTCTTTACTTTGTTCGGGATACAAAATATTCACAAACATCCTTAATCGAAGACTTCAACCTCTCACGGAAAAAATCATCGGGGAATATCAAGCAGGGTTTAGGCAAAATAGATCTACCATTGACCAACTATTTACAGTTAAACAAATACTAGCCAAAACATGGGAATATGACATGGACGTTTACAATGGGTGCGTTCGGACGACCATAGCGGCTGACTTTCAGCAGAAATCGGCTGAGTGGTTGTATCCAGCCGTGATAGGGAAAGCTTAGTAAATCTCTCAGCGGCTGACTTCCAGCGGTGACGTCTGACAACTATTGCTAGCTCAGCTGTCCAGCCGCTGTGGTCGTCCGAACGCACCCAATCTCTTTGTAGATTTTAAAGAAGCCTATGATTCAATAGATAGAACAATTCTACCTAATATATTGGAAGAATTTAGCATACCATCAAAATTAATACGACTAGTGCAAATGACAATGACAGAAACAGAAGCACAGGTATGTATTCAAGGACAGATCACTGATGCGTTTACGATAACGCAAGGACTGAAACAAGGCGACGGACTGGCTCCAACGCTATTTAATCTTGTTCTTGAATATGTAATTAGACGGTTGACGGTGAGAGGAAATAACATACTTACAAACAAATCTACTCAATTAGCAGCATACGCAGATGATATAAACATAATGAGCAGAACAATAAATGTAGCGGAAGAAACCTACGTTGAGTTGAAACAGAGTGCAGAAGCAGTAGGGCTAGCAATAAATACAAATAAAACAAAACTACTCATACAAACCAGATCAAATAGACCGGCGCAACAACACTTTATTGACGATATACAACATATGAATAGATTCACGTACCTAGGAATGGATCTGGTTGCAAACAATGAAGAACCGGAAATAAATAGAAGGCTTGTGCTGGCAAATAAAGCCTATTTCGCGATGGGCCACATATTCAAATCGCGAGACGTACACCGGAAAACAAAACTCCGGGTATATAAAACAATAATCAGGCCCATAGTAAGTTATGGCTGCGAAACATGGGTGGTGACACAGAAATCTGCCAATGCATTAGATGTGTTTAAAAGAAAAATATACCGTAGGATACTGGGCCCAATAAGTGAAAATAACAACTTGCGAATTAGGTATAATAGAGAAATATACGAGCAATATAGCGAACCAACTCTAGCACAATACACTAAACTGCAGAGATTACGGTGGGCAGGGCACGTGGTCCGCATGCATGAGAATAGAATCCCCAGAAAATTGCTACATGCAAGAATGCAGGGAAAAAGACCTGTTGGAAGACCTAAAAAGAGATGGGAAGACGAAGTCGATGAGGATGCCAGGAACTTCCTGGGAACGCGTTCATGGAAAAGAACAGCGGTAAATCGAAATGATTGGAGAAGCTTGTTGAAGGAGGCCAAGGCTCAATTTGTGCTGTAGTGCCATTGGATGGATGGATGGATGGAGGTGTCACCAGGAAAATGTACCAATAAGTTTTTCAATTTAAAAATCTTTTAGTAATATTTTTAATATTTTCAATATTATTAATGTTGCTATTAGGATTGAAAAACTTCATCTTTCAATTGCCAGATGACGCTAGTCACCTACCCTATTTGTTTCAGTTGCAATGTGTGGGAAAAGCTCTCGGTGCTGGTCAGTTAGGATATGGAGAACAAGCCTACGCTCTCTCCGATGAGATTCCAATAAGAATCGAAAATCGCAATTCAGAGAGCTGGATTGCACTCCGTATTCTAATTGAAAAGTAAGATTGTTTTGCCTTCGCATTGCAACTGAATGGAAATGGTATACATTTTTACTTTATAGTCGTATTACTCCGTAGAGTAACTAGGTGCATTTTCCGTTGGAACTTTACCAAGCTGCAGACGGGGATGTGAATTGCATAGTGTAGAATTAATTCCTTCCCTTTGTCTTCACTGCAGCATCCATTTGGCTTGCATATTGTAGAAGCCTTGGAGGTGTCACCAGGGAAGTGGGCCAATAAGTTTTCAATTTAAAAATCTTTTAGTAATATTTTTAATATTTTCAATATTATTAATGTTGCTATTAGGATTGAAAAACTTCATCTTTCAATTGCCAGATGACGCTACCCAAGTAGCAATTTGTCGACGCGACAACGTTGTCTACCGCGTGGCAACGTTTTCTTACAACGTTGTTATTGCCTAGAAGACGACCCTATTCTGCACTGATTTGGTGGACGATTTTTGAGTTGTCTTGACGTTGCCTAGGCAACCTCCTGTAAGCAACATCGTTTCGTAAGCGTTGCATAAGACAACTGAAGCGACTATAAAAAGCACCTGCGCGTGCAATGGTTGCTCAAGGAGTCAGACTAGTTATGTTTTTTACCTATATTTTTAACACCTGTATGGTGAATGCGAAAACCAAAAAGTAAACTGTTTTGACATCGTAGTGGGTATTTAAATTTATATAAATACATAAAGGACTTATTACCTGATGTGAAATTTATAAACGCATCTCAGATTACCGTCAAATATAGATATTTCACCTTTAAAAAACACACGCGCTCCGTTTTTATGACATTTTTGACAAAAATATGCAAATTTAAAAAATCAAATTTTAATATAAATGTCAAAATTTATGTTAAAGATGTTCTGTATAAATTTAATGTATTGATGGTGCTTTTAAAGGTATCAGAAAATGCCTGCATTTTTTATATTCTGTGTTTTCATTTTCTTTACATTCCAAAAATCTCAAGTAAAACCAAAATGGCGCATTAAACAATATTACCAATATTACTAAAAAATACCTTATAACCAACCTTAGACGGACAATACAACTTAGAAGTCCAATCGCCAACCAAACCCGACCGCGCCGACTATCAAAACCATTTTAGAACGCACCCTCTTATTGGGCGACAGAGGTCATGTGACCAGTGTCAAAAGTGTATCATTCTCATTAACAGCGTTGCCACATTTAGTAGATTTCTACTTTTTGGTAGATTTTTGATATTTTTAAAAAAATTCTATAGTTTATTTTTTAACCAGGAGGAGTAAACTTAAAAGGCAGATTCACGCCTAAGAAAGTCACTAGAATAATAACCAAATACATCTTCTTTTTTGGTTGATCATGTCGGCCCTCAACGGTAATCCATAAATATTATATTATATTAAGAGGTCGCTAAAGAGTTCTAAAAACGACTGCTTTTTATATAAAAGCAGACTAACAATCATTAAAGGAATAACACAGTTAACACAAAAAATCGCCGGTATAACTTAACTAACCTATGAAATTCCACTAGTGTTAAAATTTGATAAATGTCATTAGTGTCAAAATTTTATAAGAGTGGAGTAAACTTGCCTGCAGTTGGACCAATTACAAACAAGCATTACAGCGCGGTAAATTTGAATCACTCCTCTTGGTGAAAAACAAAACATTAGTAGGCAATATTTTTTAGTAGATTTTTGGTATAGTTTAACAGAATTTGATCCATTTTTTTCGAATCATGAGGAAACTATAATAAGTATTTTTGAAAAATTTAAACGCAGAATGAAAGACTGCATTATTTAGAAAAACCAAAATGTTTCTTTTGAACGAGATATTTGGAATTAAAAGTCACACTAATTTTTTTCTTTTTTTAACCCCTGTAACTTATTAAAATAAACATTATAGAAGTTTTCAGGGACTTTCGGTCCTCGGTAATAACGTAATCTTTCTTTGTGCGTTTAAATTTTTCAAAAATACTTATTATTTTTCTAAGGATTCGCAAAAAATGAAAACATTTAAAATACATTGAACATTTTAACAGACGATTTGCGCCTATCCCCTTAAGTTAGCTGTTGTTTTTATTATAAAAAATCCCAAATATATCCCAAAAATCCTTAAGTATATTTTAGTTTTTGATTTAGTAGATTTTAGCTAAAAAATGGTAATTGCCAGTTGGTGGTTTGGAATAATTAGGTTTCCAATTTTGTGGAATTCCTCTTGGGACATTTAGGACGGATGTGCATATCACTGCGTATATTTACATGGCCTAAAAAAATCTACTGATTTTGTGAAAACAAAACTACTGAAAGAGTAAAAACTGACCTGGCAACCCTGTCTACGAAAGCTGATACAAAGATTAAGGATATCAAATCTCAAATCTACTGATAAAACAATGGAATGGAAACCAGCTATTAAAAAACAAATAAACAGGTTGTTAAATAAATCGAAAATTTCCATCAAAATAAAATATATGATAATAAGAAAAAAATAAGGTTATAAAGTAAATTTTTTTCTCCTCTGGAAATTGCCACAAACGTATCACACCTCTAGAACAACACAGGGTCGTGACGTGACAGACAACTCTACTCAACTACAGAGTCGGCCAGGGCCGTAAATTAGTTTAGCATTATAACATTTATTTTTAAGTCGTTGCGATTGTTGAAAAAACTGAACTGTGATATGTAGTTGTCACAATGGTAATAAATTAGTTGCCCGTATAACTAAAGGTTGTAAAATCGTAATGTCAGTCGGGGTAGGGGACGTTGGCCGAAACAACTGAAAATGCTCTCGGCCAACGTTGTATACAGTGCATTTGTTTGTACTGACAACCAATGCGTCGAAAAATTGCTACTTGGGTAGTCACCTACCCTATTTGTTTCAGTTGCAATGTGTTGGAAAAGCTCTCGGTGCTGGTCAGTTAGGATATGGAGAACCAGCCTAAGCTCTCTCCGATGAGATTCCTATAAGAATCGAAAATCTCGATTCAGAGAGCTGGATTGCACTCCGTATTCTAATTAAAAAGTAAGATTGTTTTGCCTTCGCATTGTAACTGAATAAAAATGGTACACATTTTTATTTTGTAAATGATTACTTTATACAAAAGTAACGATTTGTAACGAATCCTCGAAAGTAACTATAATCAACATCACTACTATTCCTTTGCCTTTGCCCCTACAGTGTAGGCAACCACAACCGACATTAATATCGTTTTTCTTTATAAAATTTTCAATTTTTATTATTTTCAATTAAAGCCAGTTTATTTATAATGCGCAAACGAGGAGCAATTAGGTGATTATACCCAGAAAATGAAAATTTATTCGAAATCTCAACTTTTTATTTGGTTATATCTCGAAAACGGAAAATCCGCAAATGAAATTTCGAATGGAGGGATTTTCTTACGTCAGAAACAGTCATTTTAGATATACATTACAATACAGATAATACTTTTGCAAATACAGTTTAGGACCACCAAAATGGAAAATTTTTTTCTTCGGAAAATTCTTAAGCTTTATGATTTTTAGTTTAAACCAGGTCTATTCGTAATCCTCAAACCAGAAGAAATTAAATGATATAGTTATTGTTATTTTTACAGCTTTTAATAAATATCCCGATAATGGAAATATATACTTTGGCGCTGTCCCGAGAAATTTCATTTTGATATAACTTAAAAATGGAATATCCGCAAATGAAATTTCAAAGGAGGGATTACCTTTAAGTCAGGAGGAGTTATTTTGACTATGGTACATACTACTTTTAGCCTTACAGTTTAGGTTTACCAAAAGTGAAAATTATTCTGGCATTCCTTTGCCCCTACAGTATAGGCAACCAACATTAATATCGTTTTTCCTTTATAACATTTTCAATTTTCACAATTTTCAATTAAAACCAGTTTATTCATAATCCGCAAACGAGGTGCAATTTTTTGATATGGTTATTTAGTGACTTTACGGCATTTTATACCCTGAAAATCGACATTTATTTTTAGCGCTGCGCCGAAATCTCCACTTTTGATTTGCTTATATCTCGAAAACGGAAACTCCGCAAATGAAATTTTGAATGGTGCAATTATCCGCAAACAAGGTGCAATTTTTTGAGCTATGGTAGAAGTCAAAATAACGACTTTGAAAAAACCGTTTCGCTAACTTTATGACGCTAACTACAGGATAACTTTACGTTAACGATAACTTCGGTCATCCATCACAAACAGGGCTGATCAGGCTGATTATCAGAGCTTTCTATCCAGAGTTGCCAGATGATATTTTATGAATCCCCCATTTAGAAACTGAAATTCCCTGAAATTGAAGCTCAAATACCCCAAAGTCCCCAAATTTAAATTGTTGCCGCATTTTAATAAATTATTAGTCAAATGAAGAGAACAGTAAAGCAAAATTCATATTACAATATCAACGAGGGCCATGGAAATAATTCATAGTTGCTTTCGTCTTCGATTATATGGGAGTATAATATACAGTTCTATGTACATTCGTAAATTTAATTTACCATGACCCCTTAAAATCATCCATAATTTTCCGCCCCCAAAAAATCCCAGTACAATTTCTTAGAAAAATTTCAATAGACGCTTTCAAATTAACCCAAAATTTTGGGAAAATACACCAATCTGGCAACCCTGTTTCTATCTACCGTTTGAAAGCAACTGTCAAACACGAAGCGTTAAATACCGCTATGAATTCCAAGATTTCATTGGTTAGAACTACCCACGTGATATCTGTGTTCGTATTGGTCAAATGATTAAGAATGACAGAGCGGGATATTTAAATACCAATATTGTATGCAAAGTGTCGTTTCAAGAAAACAAGTCAGCTGACTGAGGATGATGGATAAATATTAATTTCTTGTTTATCTTACAATTGACAATTTTTATGATAGAAATAAAAGTGTGGTAGAAAATCAATATGTATTGAAAAACGGTATTGATTGAAAAACACTATTTATTCGTTTCTACTAGTCTTCTTTCTAGACTGTACCTTAGTCTCATAAAATATTTCTTTTTATCTCATAAAAAATATAAACAATTATTGTATAGCTATAAAAAGGTTCGTTCCAAGATGACACATTTGTACGATCCCTTGAACGGCCACGAAATCGATTGGACTGTTTTAATGCGCAGAATCGCCCTTGAACGGTTTTCTTTCGATCCCGAACCGATTACCGGTACGTAACCCTCTTGGAACGGATTTGTGTACCATTTCAATGCATTTCAAGTTCGAGTTGCGCCTGAGCCATTTTCAGTACGATTACCACAGTACCACTAGTAGTTTGCTAGATGGTTACAAATTATCATTTCTAACATGTTCATTAAACATCACTTCAACTTCAAAATCTTCCTCAGAATCGATATCTGACATAAAATCGCTGTCTTCTATGAAAAAAATAATAATAAATTATCCATATTTTTATGATTAATTTGAAAAAAAAAGAATTAATAATTATTTAAACGAAAATCAAGATTCACAGGTACTAATTAGCGTGGATTGTGGATTATTCTATTATTGAATCATCAGCTGATCTCATAGAAGTGACCAGTAAAAATGAAAACAATCCTACTGCGCAAGTCAGTACAAATAGTTTCTGCTTGAAGGCATGTATCAAAAGGACCGTTCAGTTACCGATTTCGAAGCGGTACATGGATCGCTTGGAACAACATGTAGTCCTGTCGCCAGGGGGGGTACAACGGCCTCCTTAATTCAGATGGACTTACCCAAGTTTTTTTTATATATTTTGACCCGCAGAATACGAATTTTTTGGGTAACAGTTGATCCGGATGTCGATAAGTTTGTTATAGACAAAGAACTTGAGGAATTACATAACAGCGATTTCTCGCAAAACGAAATATCTTTTTGTATTTTTTGGGTCATTTTAAGCAAAAAATATTCCTACAAGTTTTTTCGTAGAATGCATAGTTTTCGAGATAACCGCGGTTGAACTTTCAAAAAATCGAAAAATTGTAATTTTTGAACCCGAATAACTTTTGATTAAAAAATAAAGTAGCAATCATGCTTACTGCATTTGAAAGTTTAAGTCAAATTATATCGGTTTTGATTATTTGCATTGCTAAAAATTTATTATTTTATTGTTAAACAAAGTTATAAACACCTAGTATGTGAGTGATATTTTCAATGATTTCTCATTTAAAATCGAACGAGTAGGTAGAGTAGCTACAAGTGCAAGCGAGGCAATTTCTACGTAGCATGCGTTAAAACGCATGTATTAGGTACGGGAAACACATGTGTTTATAGATTTCTTTAACAATAAAAAAAATAGTTTTTAGCAATTCAACTAATCAAAACCGATATAATTTGACTTAAACTTTCAAATGCGGTAAGCAGAATTGCTACTTCATTTTTTAATCAAAAGTTATTCGGCTTCAAAAATTGCAATTTTTCGATTTTTTGAAAGTTCAACCGCGGTTATCTCGAAAACTATGCATTCTAAGAAAAAACTTGTAGGAATATTTTTTGCTTAAAATGACCCAAAAAATACAAAAAGATGTTTTGTTTTGCGAGAAATCGCTGTTATGTAATTCCTCAAGTTCTTTGTCTATAACAATCTTATCAACATCCGGATCAACTGTTACCCAAAAAATTCGTATTCTACGGGTCAAAATATATAAAAAAAACTTGGGTAAGTCCATCTGAATTAAGGAGGCCGTTGTACCCCCCCTGGCGACAGGACTAATGTGTACGATACGAATCATCGTTCATGTTCGCTTGGAACGCATTTTTTATAATGCGCATGACGAGGGCAGTACGAAGGACGGTTTTCATGTCACTTGGAACGGACCTATAATTCTTTTAATTTATTTCAATTGTTCAATACAAACACGGCAGCACTAGAATAGATCTTATAAATTGAATTATAAATGCATGAAAATTAAAAAGAGATAATTTACATAAAAGTTAAGGTGCCACTTCGGTATGCGGTCTACCGTCTAATATGTGGTCTACGGCAATTTAGCTGATTCGGCATGCGGTCTACGTACAAAAACAAATTAGAGAAACTATTACAAACATTACTATTTTATTATTACTAACAGCTTCACTGTTCAATTGGTAATTATACAAAGAGTCTACATTCTACCACATCCAATACTACATATTTTAATATTAAATATCATGCAACCGCAGTAAATATCGGTTTTTGCCTGAAAGGAGGAAGACCTAACCCTTCGGTCCAAACCCAACTTACGGGTATTAGAGTGAGAGAACCGCAGGGCAGGAGGTATTTGACCGCTGCGCGCAATCACAACCCACCCTTTTTATTATCACTAAACGGTCTTTTCAGCGTTTTAAATTAACACTCAAGGCCCATTTCCTTGATTCAAGTTTATTTAGGCAACCCAAATTACACGCCGCTAATCCTCGGTTCGGGATTTAGACAGAATAACACGTGAAGTGTGAAGTAAAGCACAAGTATGACAAGTAAAGTAAAGTATAAATATAAATAATAAATAAAAAGTTTGTAATAGTTTCTCTAATTTGTTTTTGTACGTAGACCGCATGCCGAATCAGCTAAACTGCCGTAGATCGCATATCAGACGGTAGACCTCATACCAAACTAGAAACTCTGCCGTAGACCGCATACCGAAGTAGCACCAAAGTTAATATACTGGATATGGGGAAAAGTAATTTAGGAGAAATTATATGTTATATTATATAATAATTATGATTTTCTTCGGCATTTTGTGAAGTATAGGGCATGTTGTGTCTTGTGTCCTTTTAAAAAGTCTGAAATTTCATTTACATTTGGATTTTTAAAGGTATCACTTATTAATATGTTGCTACGATTTTTGTTCCTTTGTGGAGAAAAACCGTTTCTGTGGTTCAATGTTTTTACATATTGAAACCTTTAAAACACTTCAATTTTTTTATGCAAATTTTTATTAAATTTTTTGTTGAATGTAGGTATATTTGACAAAACAATCTAAACATTGCTGTCACTTAAATTATCTAAATCGGGTGTATGTATTTACAAGCATCGTCAAATCTTCATGATCTTTTTTATTGCAAATTAAATTGATGTTACTTAAATCCTTAAAGTCGTGGTTTCACTATCAAATAATTTGATCAAACAGTTTGAGCAAACTCAGGAAGTGACGTCACAACTGCAGTTTGTTCAAATTATAAAAATCTAGTGGTCACACTATCAGTTTGATCAAAGTTTGTATTGAGAGTTGTGGTAGTAGGTACATATATCAAAACCCACAAGCATTCCAACACTTTAGCGAATAATAAGCCCCAAACTCTCTATTGTAGAAGGGAGTTAGTAACAAACCAAAAAGAAATCAAGTCCTGATTAGGAAAAATCTAGAAAACAAACAAGAGTAACTATTGGCTACAAAAGCTGCTGTACAAAAATCAGTGTGCACGCTGAAGAAAGCAACACAGGGAATGATAACGAAACAATTTTAATGTGTAGCTAGGCCATGACTGATACACATATACAGGGCTCACAGCTTAAACGATGCAGTCACTACTCAATAAAGCTAGCTTGTGTCAGTCGCTCAATATTTATTAGAAAAAACTTAAGTACTGAAAGTAGGTAAGTTAGTATGAGTCTTCTAAAATAGCATAAGCTATGTTTTGGGTTTCAAATATGCAATAATTAACACCCTCAGCGCCAGTGTATCCTTTTAGATATACACTGTCCTCAACACTGTGTACCGAAAAAGATACACATGGCTCGTTGTGTTCGATCTATTGTGTCACCTAAAAGGACACACTTTCCTAAGTTTTTATATGTAGAGAATAATGCTATGGCCTGAGCCAATTTCCTGGTATAACTGGGTTTGGCCTTATGACATAAAAAGATAGATTGTATGTAACTAGAAATTCGTATGAAAAATGTTGCCATGTATGGACCAAAACAACTTGCTCCAACTAATTATGCAGGGAAAGATTCAAGGAAAAAGAAGCATAGGGAGATGCAGAATATCTTGGCTGCGCAACCTGAGAGAATGGTACGGATGAACATCAAACGAACTTTTCAGAGCAGTCGTCTGCAAAGTCCTAATAGCTATATAAGATGTATTGTCAGAGAAATAGCAAATAATCCCAAAAAAGTGCACCAAAATTGAGAGATGAGGTGGAAATACAGTTTGGAAAAAGATGTAACCCTAAAATAATCAGACGGATATTACAATAGAATAATCTACATAGCTGAACTGCAAGAAATAAATCTTCTATCAGCCAAAGAAATAAGCAACAAGGAGTTTTGTTTTCTTTATTAATATTCTCCTTTAAAAGTTTACATCATTTTAGCTGATATCAAAATCGTACACAAAATAATTAAAGAACTATTGTTATTTAAGTATGGTATATTTGAAACCCAAAACATAGCTTATGCTATTTTAGAGGACTTACTAAGTAAGTAACTAAGAGTAACTTACTTTCAGTATGTAATTTTTTTTTCTAATATTGGGTCACTGACACAAGCTAGTTTTATTGAGTAAAGACTGTATCATTTCAGAATTGAGGCTGTGAGTCACTGTAGGTGCAGTACAATAATTTTGCTTATACAAATTATCAGTAATAATATTTATTTACATCAAAATAAAAATTCCATCACATAATGATGTCTAACAGCTGATTGTCATTTGTCTTAATTCTCTGACCAATACGAACACAGATATCACGTGGGTAGTTCTAACCAATAAAATCGTGGAATTCATAGCGGTATTTAACCGGTAATACTAGATTATTAATCTATGGTATTTAACGGCTCGTCTTACAAACACCTTAGAGTAACCAGACTAAGATACTTCCCGGATAGATGGAAAGAGGCAAATGTTATTATGATAGGAAAACCGGGGAAAAATGGGAGCTTTCCACAAAATTACAGGCCAATAAGCTTACTACCAGCAATAAGCAAAATAGTGGAGAGAATAATTCTTAAAAGACTAAAACAAGAATCAGAAGCTCTAGGAATCATCCCAGAATCGCAGTTTGGTTTTAGATCAAGGCACTCATGTGAGCTACAAGTACTAAGACTAACGGAGTACATAACAAAAGGGTTCAATGAAAAGATGTACACAGCAGCAGCCTTCCTCGACGTAAGTAAGGCCTTTGACAAAGTATGGCACGAAGGTCTGCTGCATAAAATGCATGAGAATGGATACAGCGAAGCGATGACATGCCTCCTTGCGTCATACCTTACAAACCGAAGGTTTAGAGTTCGAATAGGGGCCACCCTGTCCGAAGTCGGAACATTGGAAGCGGGAGTGCCTCAAGGAGCGGTACTATCTCCTTATCTGTACACCATCTTTACGGCAGACACACCTACAGATCCACGAACCCTACTAAGCCTATATGCGGATGATACGGCAATAGCAGCAAGTAGTAGAGACCCTAACCTAGCCAGAAATCACCTACAAAGAGCCCTAAACCAACTGCAGGAATGGTGCATACAATGGAAAATAGCACTAAACCCCGAGAAAACACAGGCTGTAGTGTTCCAACACAGATATGGTAGACCAGAAAGAGAACTAAGAATGGAAAACACAAACATAGAATGGAGTAGACAAGCGAAATACCTAGGGGTTACGCTTGACAAAAGGCTCACGTACTCATAACACGTGAAACAAACGGTCCACAAAGCCAAAGCCTTAAGAAGTCAACTCTCCTCGCTGATAGGGAAGAGAAGCAAATTAAGATTCAAAACAAAAATTAGAATGGCTAATAGTATAATCATACCAACTCTCACATATGCATCTGCGGCATGGGGACAAACATGCAAAACTAACAGAAAGAAAATCCAGGTAATCCAGAATAACATAATAAGAGATGCCCTAAATGTACCCAAATACGTACCAGTCAGATACCTGTATAACAAAGACACGAAGCAGAAAAAGATCCTTAGAATGATGGATGAAAAAGCATATGAAATTTTTAATAACATAAGAGACCATCCAAACAGTAAACTGAGAGAGTTGACAGACTATGATGAAAACATACGTACTACACACAGAAGGCCTAAACATCAAATAACAGGATATAGGGAAGTCCCAGAATAATGACCTCAAGAAATTAAAGACAGTCGCACAGTCGTAGGAACATGCAAAATAGTTGTGAAAAAAAAAAATAAATAAAAAAAAACCGAGAAACTGCGTTGCTCTACGGAGTAGCGAAGTTGATCACTAAAAACAAGATACATGAAACCATCAGCTCAATAAATTTAGTACTGGTAAAATCAAGGTGTAAGTATGAAATGCAATAAAGACCCCTCTGGTCCTTTATACACAGCCACTTAGGCTGAAGGCCTTTCAGGCAGGTCAATGAGAGACCATAGCGCGTTCCTGAGCATCGAGACCGTGTCCGGCAAGCACGAGCTTGATGGCCAGACCTTGCGGCTGCTCGGCTGACGAGGAGAGCAATACGCAAGTATTGTCAAATCGGCAGCTGAGTGACCGACACACACCAAAGTCCGAGCGGAGGGACACCAATCCAGGTTGGTGTCTCTCCGTTCGGAACACACATTTAGGGACTTCAGTCCAAAATCATGAAAAACATAAATAAACTCAGTAAAGTAATTAGGGAGAAAAGCTAAACAGCTACCCCTACAGATAGGTGGCCTAACCACAACCATGACAAGACGGAGGGTGTTACATTACCCAAATCACCCGAAGTAAAAGTTCAAAGCCTCCCCTTCGTATGTCACACGTTGGGGAGGGGTGGAGGAAAAAACCTGGGGGTCAGATAGGTACCGCTCCGGAATGATATTCTTCGGGAGCGAGACCGGTTTGATCTTCGGACATGTGGGTCCCGCTGACTAGCAGTGGTACACACATGTTCCTAGAGGTTGGGTTGAACGAGTGTGTGTGTGTGTGCACCTTAGAGTATGGAAAATTTTTTTTACCCTCTCCGAAAAATTTTCCATACTCTAAGGTTATTCCCCATAGGGGCCTCTATACGAGGTAGGAGTATGTACAGTTCCTTATGACTCACCCTGTATCAAACAAATATTATAAGATAAATTAAGTGATAGAAAAGATGTAAGTAAAAGGATACCTATAATTAATTCTTTTATTGCTCCTTTGCTACTCCATTTATCTTAAAAAATATCTTTCTTTCCCATCATTCCGGTATCTGTGTATTTTTCTGACTTAACACCCAAATTTCGCTGCCATACATAATAACCGAACAGTGCCGGATTAACCATTAGGCAAAGTAGACAGTTGCCTAGGGGCCTCGGCTAAAAAGGGGGCCTCGGAGGGCCCAAAATGAAAAAAATAATAATTAGAATTAAATAAAAACTTAAAAAAAATAAGCTTTCTGCGAAGAGTAGTCTCTGTGGTTAAGTTTCTATCTTCTCGCAGATTAGCATTTAGAGCATCCTTGTTTCACAAAATAATGGGAACTACTTAGGCATTTTAGAGCTACTTGCGGAGTACTATCCCTTTTTTAAGCTCTCATTTAGTTATGGCAATAAGGGTACTGGAAAACCTTATTCCATACCTTCAATGATCTATGAAGAAGTAATAGATGTAATAGAAAAACACGTTTTGAATACAATTGTTAAAGAAATTAAGAAAGCCAAATATTACTCCTTAAGTGTCGATTCAACAGCAGATTTGTCTCGTATTGGCCAGGTGACTATTATATTAAGACATGTTAATTCTTCTGATGGTAAAGTGTATGAACGTTCATACCTATAAGTAGCCATACCTACTGGAGAAAATCTTTCTTCAGCTGTTTTAACCTTTTTAAACCACTGTCATTTTGCATTTATGTAAACTTCGCGTTTATGTAAACGACATGAGGGGACAATCATACGATCGTGCAGCAAATATGTCAAGCAAATACAATGGTCTCCAGGTTCATTTATCTAAGACAGTGATTATCAACCTGTGGGGCGCGCCCCCTTAGGGGGGCGCGCTTTTAGTAATGGGGGGGGGGCGTGAGTATATAAAAAAACACCAACATTGACTAATTTACTAAATGCAAAGCAAAACAAAATTCTGACAAAATAAAATACCTGTGAACACTGACAAGGAGCTATAATTAAAGAGCATTGAATACTAAATTAATACTAATTAATACTATATTAATACTAATTAATACTAATTATCAAAAAATTTAATGTAAATTAGTGACTTCCTTGGGCTTGTTCTGCAAAGAAAAGTTGACCGAAACAGGGTGTAACTAGAACATAATACATATATGTACACATCCACAATAAATTTAACAGTTACAGAAGTACTGACTGAACCACAGAATAAATAACCATATGTGGTTATATATTCTGTGACTGAACTGACTCGACTAATAGGCCAATCAAGTTAGGTTTTTACTAGACATAACGGAAAAGACGCGGTTTGACAGTTGAAATGTGTAGTATGAGATATTACAAAAAGACTACCATCTTTGGATTCATCAATTTTTTAGTGGAACATTTTTTAAATAAACAATCAAAACGTCAAACTTAGTTTTTTACTCATAACTTAAAAACTTGTTTATTTATAAATTTGACGTCCACAGGTAACTTTCTCAGAAAAAAAATATACATCGAATGAGATACGCTAAATAAAAATCGGTTAATAAACAAAAAAGTTATTGCAAAACGGATGACAAAATCACTGTTTTTGAATATAGTTAATAACAATTTTATTGTTTGTTAAAATACGTTTTAATATACCCAAAATTGAGGGCACTATAGTGTTTGAATGGTGTACAAAAAATGGTCCAGATCTGTTAAATAGTTTTCGTAAAATTGAATTTGTTTATAAAATTTTTTGAAAAACGAGCTAATTTCTGAGGCTGGTCCAGTTAATATGGCTGCATGTATCTCAATAATACGGAGCTCATTTATTTCGTTAAGATGTATACTAACAGCTTATGAAAAAAAAGTAAAAAAAAATTACATATACGTACACAAAATTATTTGTTAATAAATAGCAGTTTTTAAGCTTATAAACAATTACAATAATTTCGTAGAAATTAGATCAAATTAAATGGCAATAAAAAATACGGAAAGCTGGTTAAAATACACAACTTTCAGAAAAAAATTTTAGGTCCTACGACCCTTAGGGTCTGAGATAGCCCCTTTTTTTGAAAAAATCACTGTTACGTTAATTAACAACACTAAGAGCTGAAATTAACAAATCTTTTATAAGAAAAGTCAAAGTTTTTAACAAAGTTTTTAGTAAGAAAAAATGTTAAAAATTGTTTAAATAGGATTGTTATAAACACAGAGTATTTTGCGTTCCGACTAAAGTAAAAAATAGCGGGCCTAGTCGACTGACTGAATAGTGGGCGCGGTTGGCGACCGGCATGCGGCAGCAACTATTAAAATTACGTTATCCCGACCACAAAAATCCACTTTAAGGTGAATGACAAATTTTCGTCATTCCTTATGTTTTCGAGGTCTCTGAATCCGAATATGGAATTAATTTTTTTCTAGAATTAGTGGAACATGTTCAAAAATCAAATTTTATGCAAAAATTGGAAAAATCAATTTTGATGATTTTTCAATTTTAACACTGTATTTTTGGTCGCTGTAAATATTTCCTTTTGAACATTTTACTGTGTTATCTTTGAAGCATTTAGGTAACAATGAGATTTGTCCAAAATGACAACACGTTAAAAGAGAAGTTGTTAATTTTTAAACATTTTGTCGTCAGATTTCGTTAGTTTCATGTTTACTTAAAAAAGTTGAGTGGCAAACTTTTAATTAACACAGAAATAAAATATAATTGATGAAGAAGTGTTCCAAAAAAATTTAATTTAAAATATGCAATAGGAAAAATGTTATGTGACTTTATAGACGAGCGGCGCACTCCAAAAAAAGCTTATTTCTCGAGATACTGATACTAATTTTGGTCATACTTTATATTTTTGATGGTGCTCAAAACTAAAATTAGGGTTGTATTGAATTTTACGTGGGGGAACATTATCAAAATCGCAACTTTACCCTAAAAATAAAAAAAAATCACGTTTTTTTGAGTTTAATTTGCTACAACTCTGTTCCAATGCAATATTTTTTTCTGATATTTTTATAGTATATATTTCTCACCTTTCTGAAGACAATGGGACCTGCTTCAATATTTCTGTCTTGCCATAAAGAAAGTTATAAATTGTTTGAAGTAAAAGGTGCAGATTCCTGAATTGCAAAGTTTAATCGCAAAAGTTGAGTAACAAAATTTGAAATTTAGCTGTTTAATTAATTTTAAGTTAAAATCTAGAGTACAGAGAACAAAATGTTTTATAGAAAAAAAGTGGTGTAACTTTTAATTTTAAGAAAAACGTGATTTCATCTTTTTTTTATTTTTGGGGTAAAATTGCGATTTTGACAATGTTTCCCCATCTAAAATTCAAAATAAAACTCATTTTCGTTTTCAGCACTATAAAAAGTATAAAGTAAGACCAAAATTAGCCATTCACCACACCGTGGTTGATATCTCGAGAAATGAGCGTTTTTTTTGAGGGGAATACCACGTACCACTCGTCTATAGGGTCGCGTAACTTTTTTTCTGTTGCATATTTTGACTTTGTGGTCTTTTTATTGTTATTTTTTAAATTTATTTATTTAAAATATAATTTTACTAAATAAATGTGCAACATAATAATATTCATAAAATTCAAGTTTCTACCAAAATATATAAATATAATATTAAGCTTCAAATCCGGTATACTGTCAATGTTAAAAATGGGCTGCAACGGTCTAGCGTTAGCGAATGCTAGTCCGCGAATTTATTCTCATTCGGCTGCGCCCATCATTTTTTTTACTTTAGTCGGAACGCAAAATACTCTTTCTTTATAACAATACTGTTTAAACAATTTTTAAAATTTTTTCTTGCAAAAAACTTTGTTAAAAACTTTGTATTTTCTTATAAAAGATTGGTTAATTTCAGATCTTAGTGTTGTTAATTAACGTAACAGTGATTTTTTCAAAAAAAAGGGGCTATCTCAGACCCCAAGGGTCGGTAGGACCTAAAAATTTTTTTTACAAGTTGTGTATTTTAACCAACTTTCAGTATTTTTTATTGCCATTTAATTTGATCTAATTTCTACTAAATTATTGTAATTGTTTATAAGCTTAAAAACTGCTATTTATTAACAAATAATTTTGTCTACGTACATGTATTTTTTTTTACTTTTTTTTCTCATAAGGTATTAGTATACATCTTAACGAAGGAAATGAGTCCCTGATTATTGAGATACATTCAGCAATATTAACTGGACCAGCCTCAGAACTTAGCTCGTTTTTCAAAAAATTTTATAAACAAATTAAATTTTGCAAAAACTATTTAACAGATCTGGACCATTTTTTGCACACCATTCAAATACCATAATGCCCTCAAGTTTAGGTATATTTAAACATATTTTAATAAACAATAAAATTGTTATTAACAATATTCAAAAACAGTGATTTTGTCGTCCGTTTTGCAATAACTTTTTTGTTTATTAACCGATTTTAATTTGGTGTATCTCATTCGATGTATCTTTTTTTTCTGAAAAAGTTACCTGTGGACGTCAAATTTCTAAATTTCTAATTACGAGTTTTTAAGTTATGAGCAAAAAACTAAGTTTGACGTTTTGATTGTTTATTTAAAAAATGTTCCACTAAAAAATTGATGAATCCCAAGATGGTAGCCTTTTTGTAATATCTCATACTACACATTTCAACTGTCAAACCTCGTCTTTTCAAGTATGTCGAAAAACGGCTTATTTTTTACTAACTTGATTGGTATATAAGACAAAGACTGGTGGGTCAGAGTCAGAACTGAGAAAATGGAGATGCAGGCAGACGATCGAGAATGTTCAAAATAACTCGGAACTTCCCGCGAAAACAGACAATCTGTTCCGAATCGATGTTGAATTTTTTGTAAATGCTTAAGGTATTACACTGTTACTGCATATGATATATTTTGTTATTGTACGAGAATTGGGTCGCAAATGGTAAAAGGATGAGAAACGCTGATCTAAGATTAACAAACTTGCAATTTACATTCCTTGCGCCGCACACTCGCTTAATTTAGTTGGAGCAAGTACTGCTGAAAGTTGCGCTAGGGCGCTATCGTATTTTTTGGGTTTGTTCAGTCCGGGTGCAATTATTTTTCAAAAAACAAAATAATCGTTTCGTTTTGATTCAATTCGAGTCTCTTGCCATCCCCTGACACCTGGTGTTTCGGAATCTATCCCTTGTCAAAGAGGCTTTACAAGTAGACTGAATTGCACCATAACGAAACGAAAAATAACTGCAGATATTAAAATATTTGCAGCGGAGTGTGGTTAGACTGTCCTCTAACGAGGAATGACGAAATGAGTGAAAATGACTCGTGGTCGAAATTATTTTCACTCATTTCGTCATGCCCCGTTAGAGGACAGTCTAACCACACTCCGCTGCAAATATTTTAATATCTGCAGTTATTTTTCGTTTCGTTATGGTGCAATGCAGTCTACTTGTAAAGCCTCTTTGACAAGGGATAGATTCCGAAACACCAGGTGTCAGGGGATGGCAAGAGACTGGAATTGAATCAAAACGAAACGATTATTTTGTTTTTTGTTATACCTTACTCGGTTTTTAGAGTACAAATGACCACGTTTCATTAAAGTAATCTGCGACGCATTATTTTAGTGTTCTCCTAGCGGCGCCGCTTGGTACTACTGTATCTCGGTTAACAGATTACTGACTCGTGGTCGAAATAATTTTCACTCATTTAATTATTTTTCAGCCTCTACCCACCGTTGGGAAGTTATGATCAAGTGCTTAAGAAACTGTACTAAGCTATCCCATTCGCCACGATCTAGTCCTTAAAAGAACAAGCAGCACTAGACGGAGTGCAAGGACTGATGCAACAAGAGCTTTGTCTAAAGGTTACAATGCCTTCAAATCTGCTCTTCATATTCTTGCTAAAGTCACTAATCAGAAAGTTGAAACAGTTTATAAGGCTAAGTGTTTGTTGAAAGAAATGTCAAAAAAAGAAACATTCATAATGAATGAGTTTTGGGTAACAATTTTAGAACGCATCAAGGTTGTCAGTAAATCATTATATTCAAACTGCAGTTCAGTAGAAGGCCTGCAATCTACATTATCATCATCATCGGTGCCCACCGACAGCCCATGGACGGCCATCTGTTTTTGTTTCTAGGCTCTTAAGTTTTACATGGTGTGGAGGCCAGCCACACGCATAAATCCTCAAAAGTTCTAAACGTGATTTATCTAAAATATTACTTTCTTGTTTCTTTTTTGAGGAGATCCTCCGATCTACAATACTCTCAATATTCCGATGAGAGTAAACACAACCGAGCAAGAAAACTACATTTTGATGATGCTAATTCCAATAAAGTTTTTCTACAGGGTGGAGAAAAGTTAAAGGTTGAAACGTATCTACCAATTTTGGATAAGCTAATTATTACTAAGCTGAGTCATCGGTTGACAGCGTACGAGCCAGTGAACTCAGTAGTTGGTGTTTTGTGTGTTTTCCAAAACTGACTGATACTCAAATACATGAGTGTGCTTCAAAACTACATGAAAACTATCCTGATGATATTGAACCTGAAATTAAAGATGGACTAGTGCAGTTCAAATATTTTATAGCCCAGCTTCAAGACTTGCAGGGAACACAATTTATTCCTGTTTCACCGTCATTTTGGGTTATTTATCAGAACAAACTTTATGAACGACGTTTCCAAATGTGTCAGTGACTTTTAATATTTTTATGCTAATGATTACAAATGCAACAGGCGAACGGTCATTTTCAAAAATGAAAATTATTAAGAACTTTCACCGTTCGACAACGGCACAAAATAAACTATACTCTGGGCTAATTAGCAAAATACAAGGAAAAGTTATTTACCAGCAATTTTATTGCTGGAATCGAATCTTATTATTGTATGTATTAATAATATAGATATGCAAAGTCCGCAGATGGTGTGCTACTTTTTTTATAAACAAAATGGCGCCCGAAAATCCTGTTTTTTTCAATTTTTGCTCTATAACTCCAAAGATTTTAACTTTAGACCAAAAACACCCAAATACAAATTCACCGCAATTAAATTCTGCATAGAGAAGTGTTTTCTCCGACTTACTTCGACGAAAACTTTCCCCGGAAAAAGCGGGTTTTTCCAACAAAATCTTTAATTTTCAACTAAACTTTTAGATAAGTAGTTGTTAATCAATAATTAAATAACTTGGTAACGTAAAAGCCTTTCCGTATATATTATAATTCCAGAAGTCTATGGAAATTGAATGAACAGTTTAGCAACAATTAAAATGTTAATTAAAAATTTACGGTCGCTATAATAACGACAATAATTATGATGCATAAGAATAACTATGATTTTTTTCATAAAAGACACTATACCTATCTAATGTACTTTACAGAATTGAAATTGGACTATTTAAGCGGCCTCAGGAATATTTTAAAATTATAAACAATTTTTTGGTTTATAAACAAATAGAATATGTCGGGAAATATTAAACTAAATTAAATTGTGAAAACGGTATTCGAAAGACAGCGGCAGGACGCTTCTTTTAAAAGAAAAAAACGTTTAATTATGACGAGTGGTTCCTGAGACACAACCGGTCAAATTTGACCGGAATTTACGGCAAAGATATAAACAATAGGATCATAATTTTTAAACCATCACCTTTTTATTTTTGTCCTCTTCCTCAACACCAATTTTCATATCTTTAAAATCCTCATAACATATATTATTATAACAAAAACTATTGATAATACGTGTGAAAATTGCCAAAAATAGCAAAATTCCAATCAAAAATTAGGTTGGAGAAAATGTAACCCTCAAAGTTCAAAATCGGTATACGTTAACAAAATGCATTTTCTCGGCTTCCCATGGAGCAATTTCCTTCATTCTTTTTTTGTTCCCTAATAACTCGAGTAGAGCCATCGAACTAACGCATTATTAAATGTAAAATTTGCTTTTGTTTTGTTATAATAGATTAATTTATTTATAAGAACAGAAAATTACATATTTTTTCCAGTTGTAGGCTTTTTATAGATAAACTTATTACAAGTGTATCTTTTAAAGTTAAAAACATAAATATTCTCATTTGAAAGCTGTATAATTATTTAAACAATTTTTATTTAAACAAATTAAAATATTGTGGTTTAATAAATAAATTAATTTATTATAATAAGACAAAAGCAAGTTTGACATTTAATAATGCTTTAGTTCGATGGCTCTACTCGAGTTACTTGGGAACAAAAAAAGAATAAAGGAAATTGCTCCATGGAAAGCCGAGAAAATGCATTTTTTTTAACGTATACCGATTTTGAACTTTGAGGGTTACATTTTTTCCAACTTAATTTTTGATTGGAATTTTGCTATTTTTGGCAATTTTCACACGTATTATCGATAGTTTTTATTATAATAATATATGTTATGAGGATTTTAAAGATATAAAAATTGGTGCGGAGAAAGAGGACAAAAATAAAAAGGTGATGGTTTGAAAATTATGATCCTATTGTTTTTATCTTTGCCGTAAATTTCGGTCAACTTTGACTGGTTGTATCTCAGGAACCACTCGTCATAATTAAACGTTTTTTCCTTTAGAAGAAGCGTCCGGCCGCTGTCATTCGAATACCGTTTTCACAATTTACTTTAGTTTAATATTTCCCGAGATATTCTATTTGTTTATAAGCCAAAAAATTGTTTATAATTTTAAAATATTCCTGAGGCCGCTTAAATAGTCCAATTTCAATTCTGTAAAGTACATTAGATAGGTATAATGTCCTTTTATGAAAAAATCATAGTTATTCTTATGTATCATAATTATTGTCGTTATTATAGCGACCGTAAATTTTTAATTAACATTTCAATAGTTGCTAAACTGTTCATTCAATTTCCATCGACTTCTGGAATTATAATATACACGGAAAGGGCTTTTACGTTGCCAAGTTATTTAATTATTGATTAACAACTACTTATCTAAATGTTTAGTCGAAAATTAAAGATTTTGTTGGAAAAGGAAGTTTTCGTCGAAGTAAATCGAAAAAGACACGTCTCTATGCAGAATTTAATTGCGGTGAATTTTTATGTGAGTGTTTTTGGTCTAAAGTTAAAATCTTTGGAGTTATAGAGCAAAAATTGAAAAAAACACGATTTTCGGGCGCCATTTTGTTTATAAAAAAAGTAGCACACTATCTGCGGACTTTGCATATCTATATTATTAATATATACAATCATAAGATTCGATTCCAGCAATAAATAAATGCTGGTAAATAACTTTGCCCAAAAATGGCCTATTCTCCCATAATCAGCCCAGACTACTAGCATTTTTCTCAATTATGGCTATTGAGAATGATGTACTCAACAATTTGGAATTTAAAGATATTCTAAGTAGTTTTGTTTCCATGAATCTCGAAAAAGTTGCTTTATAATTTTAATGCTTCGAAAACTCAAACTAAATTTACTGCAATTTAAACTTTACATAATTAAGTTATAAGGAAAATATACTATTATATATAAAATATACTATTATATATATCTAAATATATTATTTAGCCATAGCCATTAGCCAAAAATTTAAGTTTAGGTCTACAAAATGTCCACTAATATATCTAAGGAATACCGCGTGGAGAAGTTTTGGAGGAAGAACGCGGAGATTTCTTAAGGGGCCTCATAGCTTGAGTTACCTAGGGGCCTCAACATTCTTAATCCGGGACTGTAACCGAAGATTGCACAATCGTTTTGTAAATCCTGACTTTTATATTCTAGGATATTATCCCTCTAGTGCCCGAATTTTTTTAGTACCACTACCAAATATCCATGGTAAACTGAAAATTATAGGGTAAAAATCTGTCTGATGGCCCAAATTTTTAAAAGCTGGATGCTTATCCGTTCTAGTCCAGAGGCTGGTTTGGGTATTGTAGCTATAAAATACTTAAATAGTAAGCCTGGAAACTTTTATTACGGTCCGCCTTAAGGCGGACTAGGGCACCAGAGTACTAGAGGGTTAACTTAGATCATTTTGTTTAGTACTTCTACAGCTTTACTTCTTTGAATATTTTTTTTTTATTTCAGCAGCTTCTTGTATTTGTAATCGTCACACCGAGATATTCGAGTTGGTCCACTTTTCAAAACAATATTCTATATTTCCACTACTTATTCTTAAATTATCTTCGGGCTCCAATTTCTTTGGTCTCATTTCAAAGTATTTTATTCTATATTCATTTATGCATAGTCCAAATTTTTTCAGTATCGTTTCATTTCAAAAATGGACTACACATGTACACCTACACAACTACAGCTACAGCCTACAGCAACGACAAAAATTCTTATTAAAGTTTTTATTTGGGAGAAATGTTTGTTAAAAGTTTTAACTTTATTTTAACGATATATTGGTTATATGGTTATATGTATTATATTTATATTATATTATAACATAACATAATTTAACCGAAATAATAAATAAAATACCGGTGTTAATAATACTTAATCTTATCCACTTACTTAACTTCGACATAGTAGGCAACATTTAATACTTATTAAGTATTAAAATACGTAATTTAAATGAGGTATAGTTCTGCCAATAGTATCAAATTAAGAGAGTCATTAATATTCAGTTCAGCGGGGTACTATTATTGAAAATGTGTACTTAAATAAACAAGGGATCATTCCATAAAACAGGTAGATCCCTTGTTGATAGAATTTCACACCTTGAAGAATCGCGCTCCGCTGAGCTGAATATTAATGTAGTCCGTTCTTTAACGATAAAATATTGCAAAATCTCTAAATTTTAAACAACCGCTTGGATTGACATGAAATTTGGCATACACATAGCTAACAAGTCAAAGAAAAAAAGTGATATTGTGCCGATATGTGCTTTTGAACTGGGGGTGGTTTTCACCCCCTCTTGGGGGTGAAAAAATATTTGTCCAAAGAAAGTCAGGAAATGGATAAACTGGCTAATTTTAAGTAACTTTTGTTCTATAGAGTTTTTTTACTAAGTCAATACTTTTCGAGTTATTTGGCAGTGAATATATTCATTTTTTCAACAAAATAACCACGCTTTTAGACGGTTTTTCGCAAATAACTCAAATAGTAAGTATTTTGTCGAAAAGTATTCTTAGCAAAAATATAGCCTGTAACAAATTTTAAAAAATGGTGTATATTATATCACGTCTCTACACCTAGTAAAATCAAAGTTATAGCTAATGAAAAATAGGTTCATATTCGTCAAATTCCAAATGGAATACTTTAACGTGAAATAACCAAAAATGAAGCACATTTCGGGGAAAACTCATTAAAACTTATTTAAAGTGTTTAAAAAAAGCTTCATTTTTGTTTTATGGAAAAAATTTCTAGCATCAAAATTAATCAAGTTACACTCAAAATACAGTTAGCCCCTTTTGGTTTTGGTAAAAAAATCGAGAAAATCACCCCCTAATAGTATCTTAAATGAACTTAATCGTTACGACTTCACAAGTTTCTTAACTCGTGTATATATTGTTTATATGATCTGTAAGTTTCATCGGTTCACAGTCCTTATTATTGAAAGGGCTGTAGTTAAAAGGGGTTGAACGAGTCACTGATCACGAATGTATGCAAATTTAGAAACACCAAATCTTAATCAATTTTTGTCTAACAGAAAAACAAAAAATACATGATATTCAGAAAAGCAAATCTGACTTTTTTTTGTTTTTTGAGATTTTTGGTATCTCTAACAATTTTTAAGTTATTTTGAAAAAAAGCATATTTTTCAAAATTTAAATTTATAAAAATTTTACTTTGAAACCAAATTTTTGCAAAAATAAGCACTTTGAATCAGTGAAACTTACAGATCATATAAACACAACATAAATAAAATAATTTGTAGAGCGGTACCGATTAATTTCATTTAAGTTGCTAATTAGGGGGTGGTAACTTGCTTAAATTTAATGTTAGAAACTTTTTGTAAAAACAAGAATAAAGCTTTTTTTAAACACTTTAAAAAAGTTATAATGGGTTTTCCCCAAAAAGTGCTTAATTTTTTGGATGTTTCACGTCGAAATATTCTATTTGAAATTTGGTGAATATGAATCTATTTTTCATTGGCTATAACTCTGGTTCTACGAGATCCAGAGACCTAACGCGTACACCATTATTTTTACTTTTTTATAAGCTATATTTTTGCTAAGAACATTTTTTTCGACAAAATACTTACTTTTTGAGTTATTTGCGAAAAATCTTCTAAAAATGTGGTTATTTTGTTGAAAAATGAACATATTCACTCGCAAATAACTCGAAAAGTGTTGACTTGGCGAAAAAGCTCTATAGAACAAAAGTTACTTAAAATTAACCAATTTACCCATTTCCGGACTTATTTTGGACATATATTTTTTCACCCCCATGAGGGGGTGAAAGTCACCCTTAGGGCAAAAGCACACATCGGCACAATATCACTTTTTTTCTTTGACATGTAAGCTATACGTATGCCAAATTTCATGTCAATCCAAGCGGTTCTTTAAAATTTAGAGCAAAAACCGTGAAAGAATGGACTAATGACTCTCTTAGTTCGATTGCGCCGGTATAAGTATATCGTAATATTTTTTTGCAGATAAATATAAGTATATTTTATGTAAATAAGTATAGTAGAACAAAATATCTTCTTCTTCTTCTCATATTAGGCCTCGTGACCTGTTCTTAACCGATTTTGAGCTTGTATTCGTAGCTGTGATGTTGACTGGCAGCTATTTCGCCACCTTTTAAAGGGCCTTCCTATTGGTCCCTTGCCTGTTGACTTTGAATCTCTGGCTATACGGGCTATTCTCTCGCTATCCATTCTTGTCACATGCTGATTGCACTCTCGTCTTCTATGTCTTGTATGTTCAAGGGCGGATCCAGGGAGATCTTGTATGTTCATGGGGGCCATGGCCCCCTCCGAGAATTTAAGAAAATATAAATTTGAATATTTGCAGTTCAAATGTTTTTAGTTTAAAACACATATATACAAAACAGGGATAAATATATTTTCTGGACTAGAATTGAACAGAAGGAGTAACGAAAGCTTCAAGAATGACATAGGATATTTTGTAAAACCAAATGTTGAAAATTTTACAAATTTCCAATTGTTAGAACGACCTTGCCAGCCATCAAAATCGTATCAATTTCCATACTTTTTACACACAAAGAATCAAAAAGAAATGGAAGGATACTTGGGTCACCAGCACTTAAAACAAAGGTGTTGGTTGGTACTTTCCCACAGTCAAAAGGGATTGTTTTACAAGTATGTATTGTGTTTTATTTTTCTAATGAAAAATATGGTCGCAATAAAGGGATAACAGCCCAAGGCCTTGTCACGAAACCTTTAACATCTTTCGCCAAACTCATGGGCAAATATGGAGCCATAACAACCCATGAAAAAACATCATACCACAAGGAGTGAGTTCAGGTTGGACTGGATTTTTTACAAAGTTATCGCAACCCACAAAATTCAGTCATTAACCAGATAGACTCTCGGAGTTCTAAACAGATACAAGAAAACAGAGCAAGACTACGACCAATAGTAGAGTCCATAGTGTTCTTAGGTCGACAAAATATTCCTCTAAGAGGCCATCGTGATGATAGCCTCCGGCTTCTGGATGAAGATGATGGACCTAGCAATAAGGGGAATTTTTAAGGTTTAAAATCACATCAGGAGATAAGACTCTTAAACAACACCTATCCACAGCATCTTCCCAAGCAACATACATTAGTAGCACTAGTCAAAATAAATTATTGATAACATGTTGTGGTAAAGAAATAATTGAACAAATAAGGAATCAGCTTCAAGGTGCAAATTATTACTCTGTCATATTTGACGAAACGACCGACGTATCCCACGTGAAACAACTTTCTCTAAATTTGAAATACATACACAATTAAATACAACATTCGTGCAGACTTTGTCAAGTTCATTGACGCTTATGAGAACATAAAAATGGAAGAACAAGGCCTGACAGAAGAAGCATTGGGAAAAATGATATTAAACTTGTTGAAAGAACTACACTTATATCCGAAGAAATGTGTAGGAATCGGTGCTGACTTTAATAATACTTTAATAACGATAAGTTTTGAGTGTCTTTATGGTACTCAAAAGTGTGTGACAAGTACCTTAAAATTCACCATTGTAACCCTAATTTTTAAAAATTATCACCAGACCCCCGGTAGCTTTTCCCAAAAAAAGTTCATGGCCCCTCCCGAAAATCGGTCCTTGATCCGCCCTTGTGTATGTTACAGAGATTTCTTATTCTGTCGTTCGGTATTCTGTCTCTCAGTGTTTTCCTAGTTATTGACCTCAAGTTCTCATTTCTGATGTTCTCAGTATCCTCTTGATTTATGATGTGTCACATCTTGTTTCTATCGCGTATGTATTGATCGATCTTACACATGATTTGTTTAACTATGCGTACTTTCCCTTCCAGCCTCATATCTTTATTTCTCCAGATGACATCCCTCAGACATCCTGACACCTAATTGGCTTGATTTGCTTGCTTTTGGGCGCTCTCTTTAACATCTCCATAACTACATTTCGACTCCCAGATATTCGAATCTCGAGACTTCTTCAATTATTTCGTTATTAATTACTATTTTGCATCTTATGGGTTCCCTTGATACTACCAGGTATTTGGTCTTAGCTGTTGATATTTTCATGCTGTAGTTCTTCGCCACTGTATTGAAATTCTGTTCTATTCGCTGTAGATTATCCTCGTTATCGGAGATTAAGATTGCGTCGTCAGAATAATAGAGGATTTTTATTTGTTTTTCTGCCATAGCCATCTTATATTCTATTCCTGTATTTTTAATATCTTCTATCATTTTGTCCACTACTAAATTAAAAAGCAATGAGCTCAAGCATTGATTGAATATACGGATATTCAATCCGTATATTCAATCAACGGCTCAAACTATCCCTTGTTGGATTCCCGAGTTGATTTCTACTTCCAATGTTAGTTCATTATCGACTTTTATTGTGGTTTTGTTCTTCGTATAATAGTTATTAAGGTACCAAGGGTAATAACGCTTGAAGTCAATGGTTTATATACCGAGGGCCTTCGGCCCGAGGGATATACGTTGACCGAAAGCGTTATTATCTATAATACCCGTGGTGCCTGCAACGTTTAATGTCCGACTAAATTATTCTTTATATGCAGAAAATTTGAATGAATTTTGAATTAATTAGTTTTCAAATAAGTACATTTACCAGCAATTGTCGTAACGTAATTGTGGTAACCATAATTTTACTTAGATTGTTATTTGTCAACTTGACAGTATTTAACTAGTTATTTAAATTTAATACCCTAGGGCGTTATTTTTTAAAATATTTTTAAAATTTTTTAAAATAACGCCCTAGGGCATTATATCATACTTAATTGACTTCAAAATCATGTCATTATTTGTCAAATAATATACCAGTCGGACATTAATGGCTTTAATTATTATCCTTATCATTTTGTCGGCCTGACTTTTCTTATTTAACAATCTTAGCACATCTTCTAATCTTACACAATCGAAGGCGTTAGTCAGATCTATAAAGCACATAAATGAAGGTATATTTATATTATATTCCAATGCTTTCTCAGCAATTTGTCGTGACTATGGATATGGCGTCTATATTGTGGCTGTGGACCTACGGTTCCGAAAATCTTGTTGTTCCTCACTAATTGAGTATTCTTCATTGATTGTATTGGCAAGTATTTTTGTTAAAAGTTTAAGAGTTGTGCTCAGCAAGATGATGGTAGGGTAGTTGGTAGGGTTCTTGCTATTTCCTCTCTTGTGTTAAACAGCAAAATATTAATTTATGTAAATTAAGCTGCAGATTCTGGAACGAAGACTTGATATAACTTTGCAAAAACTATGCTTTTGTTTTTAAACCAGGAGGAATAAGCTAAAAAGACAGATTCACGCCCAAGAAAGTCCCTAGAAAAATCACCAAATACATCTTCTTTTTTGGTTGATCATATCGGCCTTCGACAGTAATGCATAAATATACTAATACGTCGCTAAAAAGTTCTAAAAACAACTGTTTTTTATATAAAAGCAGACTAAAAATCTAAAAATTAAATAAATAACGCGGAAAACATAAAAAATCGCTGATATAACTTAATTTACCTATGAAATGTTAATAGTGTTCAAATTTCATAGAATCATAGAATCATCCTGTGTCATAGAATCATCCTGTGCATTTAAATTTATGTTTAAAATGCGCACATTTGAATATAATAGTTGACATGTCCCATCGTTTTTTATAATTTTCTAAAATAAGGACACAAAGGATTTTATTCCAGAAGTGGTTTCTATATTTTGTAATTTCAAAATTTCATTCTGTATTGTCATTTCATAACATACATGATATAGTTCGTTGAGATTAGGATGTTCAGCATCTTTTAAAATGATAAATTATATAGGGTGTTCCATTAAAAATAAAGTTTATATACTTTGCTAGGCTTGCGCGAATAACTCTTTATTACATTTAAATGTATGTTTAAAAAGCGCATTTTTATACAGGGTCTCCTAAAAGTAGCGGGACAGTCCAATATTTCGCGAAATGAACATCCGATCGAAAAACTGAAAAATAGGTATTCAATATTTTTCAAAAATCTATCGAATTATATCAAACTCGGCCCTCCCACTCCACCCCTGGAGGTGGGTTGGTGGGTAACTTTAAAATCTTAAATAGGAATCCCCATTTTTTTTATTGCAGATTTGGATTCCTTACGTAAAAATAAGTAACTTTTATTCGGGACATTTTTTCGAATTGTGAATAGATGACGCTATAATCGGAAAAACGATTTTTCGTGATAAAGTAAGTAAATTCTAGAAACGGTCTAATATCTCGAGAAATACGCTTGCAAATGAAAAACTTAAACACATGTGTTTAATATTTTTCAAAAACCTATCGAATAAAACTAAACACGACCCCCCTCCCACCATCCCATAGAGGTGGGGTAAGGGTAACTTTAAAATCTTAAATAGGAACCCCATTTTTTAATGCAGATTTGGATGTCTCATGAAAAAAAAGAGGAATATTTATTCAAGATAGTTTTTAGAATTGTTGATAGATGGCGCTGTAATTGGAAAAATACGATTTATCAACCAATTTTAAAAAACAAATCTAAAAAATGTCTCGAATAAATGTTACTTATTTTGTATTAGGTACAGTGGAACCCCGATAAGTCGGCCCCCGATAACCCGGAAGTCCGGCTAACCCGGACCGATTTTCATCAGATAAACATTTTGATTTTCAATATTTTGTATTTTTCAATTTAATTGTGGCTTATTTCCAATCAAAATAGTTAATTATCAGACAAACCTTTCAACAATAAAAATGTATGTAATATAATATTTGAGAGATAATGTGTACTTATGTGTGTAATTTGAACTATACGATATTAAAAATGACTCATAGCATACGCCGCAGAAACAACAGCCACCTGTCTGTAGTATCTATTCCTTTTTATTTCAAACTGTCAGCATTGTTTAGGAAAGACTATTTGAAAAATTCTTTTATAAACAATGGTCTTTAGTATTGTGTGTCTTGTATTGTTCGCTTCCATTTGCTTACGTTTGGGTTTGGTGTTTTTTTTTTTAGTAATTTTAATGAGTAGGTACTGTGCATATTTATAAATATATTTCATGTTATTTCAATTCTAACGGAGTTTATCTGTAAGTATACCGTATTTTATTAATTTTTACCATATTCTCCGGCTATCTCGGATTTTCGATAACCCGAATCGGTCGCGGTCCCGATTAATCCGAGTTATCGAGGTTCCACTGTAATTAAATCTGGAATAAAAAATGGGGGTTCTTATTTAAGATTTTAAAGTTACCCCGACCCCACCTTTATGGGGGGTCGTGTTCAGTGTTATTCGATAGGTTTTTGAAAAATATTAAATACGCACTTCTTGGTTTTTCATTTGGAATTATTTGTATTTCTTGAGATATAAGACCGTCTCTATAATTTACCTAGGGTATCAGGATAAATAGTTTTTTCCGAATATAGCTCCATCTATCCACAATTTATAAATATGTTCCGAATAAAAGTTACTTATTTTGGACAAAGTCCAAACAAATACTTGCACTAAAGGAGAGGCTATAGAAATATGGCTAGAACTTCTGGAAGCATTCGAGACTGAACATCCAAATGGCGAATTTTTGGTAAATGACACGAATAAAGTCAAGAAGCTTATGGAAATGGCTTTGATCCCGGCTGATTTTTTGGCAAAGTTCATCGCTTTAGTGGAAATAAATTTAGTACAGAGCAAATAAAAACTGGCACGGAATATGTAGAAACTTATTATCCAGAAGCATTGCGAATTATTATTGATTACCAGGCAAAGTATATACCCTTTAAAGTACTTTAAACCATATATGTTTTCTAAACATCTAATGTAACACCATTGGCATGGTTGCGTTCTATGGTCATCCAACATAAAAAAAAACTCTTCTCATCATACACTTTGGTTAATTCCAAACTATGCAATCGGCTAGGCAATGTCAAAGCTGCTAAGTTGGTTTCAATTTTTAAAGAGCTTAATTCTATAAGTGATCACGTGGCTGATCAGATTGATGACTTAGATTACAAGATTATTATGAAACTGAAACAGTTTGAGAAATTTATTAACTCTTGTATGCAAAGTGTTTTTAAGTTTTCCAATTTTTGTTGTGTTCCGATTATTAATAAATAAATAATATATTTGTTAAAAAGTCTGTATAATAATATGTATAAGATTTTTGAAGTTATACTTCTTTACCGGCGATGAGGGTGAATTTTTATATGTTAAAACCTATGATCCCGGCGCATGCGCATTATAACTTTGTTCTGATTGGATGTTCAAATGACATGTCAAAAATTATTTAATATGGCGGCTATGGCACAGCTGTACGTAGTTTGATTATTTATGGTTGTTGCGTTTTGAAATTTGTGGGAAAAGAAACAAAGTTAGTTAATAGTTATACTGCCTTTTTAAATAGTTTTCATATACCTATATTTTTGGAATTTGGACTATTTTGGACAAGGAAAACTCATTCTAATTTGGTAAGTAGTTTTTATTATAATCATATTGTAATTATACATTTGGATTAGGTTGGAATACATACATTTATTTTCTCAAGAATGGGGATTTTAGAGAGAAATCCCAAATTAGGTCCGATTTTTATTTTTAAATTATGATTTTTTGGCGTAGATTTATTTATCTAGTAGGTATGTAATGCTTTGATTTACATACTTAATTTGGTTACCAACAAAAGTTCTACCAATCTTCACCTAATATATTGTTTTCTTACTGTTTTGTTATATTTTAATATTTTCTTCCACAAAATTTAAACTACATAATTTAATTATATTCAAAACAACTGTCAAACAGTAAAACGTTCAGTTACTCTATTTTTCCACATGACAAATAATGTGGAATTGGACGAGTGAGTCTAGGCTTTGATTACGAATCAAAGCGCCTCGAAATTCACGGGTTCGATTCCCGATGCAAGTTTTTATTTTTTATTTTTTTATGTATTTTATGATTGTAAGTATATTTGTTTTTTTCAGAAAATGCGTATTTAAAATTTTTGCCAACAATTATTATCGTTCAGAAATCATTTTTTCTTTGTGGCATTTTTCAATGTGTTTGTGTGCGTTTTATTCATTTATTTTTTTTAAATTTTTGGTATTGTCTTAAAAATCACATAATATGTAGTAGAAGTATAACTTCTTACGTGCGTACAAAGTACACACACATTCTTTTTTTTCATATTTATGTATTATATTCACAAAGAAAATGAAAAAAAACGCTTGTTTAATTAAGTGTTTTAAACATGTTTTAAACCAGTGGCGGCCGGTCAGGGTCGGCAGGGTCGGCAGTGCCGACCCACACATTTATATAGATAGATTTTTTTAATATTTGTATCTGTGAAGTAAAAAAAATCTGTCAGATAATACAGACTAAATTTTATTCATGGTTTTTAAAAGGATTTGATCAATCCGAGCGTTAAGTGATCCCTGCGCATAACAGACTTCTCAAAAAATGAATGATCCGAGCCATTCATCTGACTTTTCGGCTAGCCGTACCTAACTCATCCATAGCACTCCGTAGCTTGACGATTTACGCGTAAAACTCAACGAAATAACAAGTCGATGAGCAAGCGAACATACATTCTCTCCGTAGGCAGGTACGGCATATTTAAATCTGCCGGTCGGTGTTTCATTTGGCATCGCCAGATCGCATCGGCAGAAATTGTCAAAAATAATCACGCCGTTTTACGTCGTTTAATTGGTATTGTAATTTTTTTAAGTTGTCAGGAATTATCATTTAGTGGACATGATGGATCGAAGCATTTGTTAAAAATCAAAGTAATTATAGAGAAAATAATGAAATTGTTTTAGAAATATTTACTTTCTGATTCGAAGTGTATTCGTAATACAGAATGAACTAATACATATACCTAATCAAATAGTTACATTTTGAATAACGTTATTGAATCTGAGATTTAGAAAACCATTTGCTTTTCGCTGGAAGTAGATGAAACTTCTGATTAGCATGTCATTCACAATTATCAATTATTGTTGTTCGATACGCGTAACGTGGTAATATTTATGAGAGGTTTTTAGGTTTTAGAGACGTGAGTAAAAGCAATAAGGCAGAATATATTTTTGGTGTTTTAAAGAACAGATTAAAATTTTTTGATATCAAAAATAAATTGGTAGGGCAAACTGGGACAATCTTATGACGGCGTTGCTGTGATGTGTGGTGAATTGAATGTTCTCCAGTCAAAAGTTAAAACTGCATATTGTATCACAAGCTTTATTTACTCACTATTATGCGCAGATAATGAATTTAGTTTTGCATGATACGTGTAAAAAAATAAAGAATATCGTCTTTTCTTGCCAGTTTAGCTCACCTAAACGGATTACTGCTTTAGAACAAATTTGTTTCGAAAAAAAAAGCGAACAGTTTGTCAGACGCGATGAAATTTTAAATCTCGATTAGTTTTATCTAAGCAGATTATCTCTGGTAGTTTTAGTATCTGTAGCAGATTTTCGTGAACAGCTTTTGGAAGTTTTTGATTTTATTATCGAAGGCGACGATTTTGAAATTGGCGATACCTCGATCCGTGAAGTAATCGGTTTGAGAACTTTATTAAATAATTACTCTTTTAATATTCTTTTAAATATTTTTAAGACAGAGTTTGCCCAAGATATTCATTATTGTTCAAAATCAGTCAACTGACATTATTTATTCAAAAAAATAGAATACGAAAGCTGGTGCAAAATCTCAGAGATTTTCGTAATGATAGTAGTTTCCAATATATACGCAGTGACATTTTGGATTCGCTTGATATTTCCGAAACATCCCAAAAAAGACAACAACATGATACATCTCTCGAAAAACGAGTAGGTATATCCTGAAATTTTGGATACCTACTATTATGCAAATAGATACTCGTTTTTCGAATTTTGAAGATTTGCAAATTTTTGACCTCTTTGACGATTCAAAATTTAAAAGTTACCTTCGCCAAATAATTTCCAAGATATTTATTATAACAAGTTAGGTACTTAAAAATTATGCCGATCCAAATATTTTCAGAAAGTGGGATAAGTTACAAAATATGTATGTATAATTCTATGTAGTAAGTACTGCAATTCATTATAACAAACTGTTCATCAATTTTCTTATCACCACTACCACCAATTTCTGCTTCAAATAAACGGGATTCTTGTCTCAAAAGAATTAACACGTATTGTCGAAACACCATGAAACAATCAATGTTTGTCAAAGATGTCAAGTACATCAAATAAAAAAACAAAAAACAACAAAATCTCCTATGATGATTTAAGCCTTTTAGTTTGATGGTATACCTATATGAGGAGACAAAAAAACCTTGCCGACCCTGTCTCCAAGGCCACGAGCCGCCACTGTTTTAAACTGTTATAAATAAAAACTGTTTTAAACATAAACAAATGTTTAAAACATGTTTAAAACAGTTGTTTAAAACAAAATGTTTAAAACAAAACAACCCTGGTTTCCACCCTATATAATAGTAACTCGTGTGTGGACGCCTATTTCGAATTTAAGTCAAGACCATTGTTGGGCGCAGCCACCAAGTATTCGAATGATTTTTTTCAAATAGTAGTTGTCGAGATGAGAGGGAAGATGAGGAAGGTTATTGTCACGTGGTTAGAGAGGTACGTACCCCACCGTACCTAATCTATTTGGCTGTCTGGTTGTCTGTGCAATTTCTCTGAAATGGACCGGACGTAGACGGACGTCGGCCAACCTCGACCATTTGAGCGATTATAAGCAGGCCCGTGAGCAGGCCTGTATTTTGTTTGGAGATTGCAATCTCTAATCTCTTGTTTTATTAACTGTATGGGGACAAACAACTACACATGTAATTAATAGATACGAAATCCTTAAAATGGTTACGTATTTTTTTGGTGAACATACTCAGTGGCGTAACCAGGGGGGTTTTGGGAGTTGTAACCCCCAGGGCCGTGCGGTGCTATGATGCGGTGAGGCGCCAACTCAGGCGGCAACACAAAGGGGCGGCATAATCAGTAAAATCAAAATACAAATTGAGCCATTCAATAATTAAAAGTAATATATAGGACCAAGTGTCAGCCGAAAATATTTAACTGGTGAAGGTTTAACAGAACTTATTTTGACAAATTTGGAAAAAATAGTTCTTGACTTAAAACGGCTCAGAGGACAAGGTTATGATAACGGGGTTAATATGAAAGGAATAAGAAAGGGTGTGCAAAATAGAACATTTGAAAAATATCCGAGGGCTTTTTACGTGCCCTGCGCATGCCACCTTAGTCATAAATGACGCAGCGTCTTCTTCTACAGAAACAACAAACTTTTGTTTGTATTATACAAGAACTGTACACTTTTTTCTGGTTTTACAAAGCGTCGGGAAGTTCTGAAAAAAACATGTTTCACAACTAATACTAAAACCGTTGAGTACTACTAGATGGTTAAGTCGAATAGATGCATTGAAACCTCTAAGATTTCAATTTTGTGAAATACATAATGCCTTATTCGAAATAATAGAAGACGTCAACAATAATTCAGAAACTAAAGTCAAAGCACGAGGATTAGTAAAAAATATTAAAAATTATAAATTTATATGCGGTGTTGTTCTTTGGCATGATATTTTATTTTATATAAATTCAGTCTCGAAGATGTTGCAACATCTAACTATAAATTTGTCAGATTGTGTAAAAATGACAGAAACTATGGAAAAAATAAAAATTTACTGACAATTTGGCTATGACCAAATGAACATTACTGATAATAAAATTGCAGAAAATCTTGTAAATAAGTTCCGAGTTTCCTGCCGAAAACGAATATTGAGGCAAGAGAAAAATGCGTCAATTTGATCTGTGGATTAGCTCTCAACAGTGAAAGATAAATTAGTTTAATTTATAAATAAAGTAAATTTTTTCATTTATATTTTAAACATTGCCTTTAACTCTTTGATTGATCGATTTTCGCTTTTAGAAACTCATAATAAAAATTTTAAATTTTTATATGATATTTTTAAATTGAGGGAAATATAAGAAAAGGGAAAGATGATAAAATACTACAAAAATACTAGAAAATATTCATTCAATATTTTTCATAGAAAAAGAATCGGATATAGAGGTAAATGATTTTCTAGAAGATTTATTGTATGATTTATCCCAAATGATACCATACTCCATGAAACCTTTAGAGGTTTTGAACTATTTGTGCCAAAATAACCTAATTTCTTTATACCCAAACATAGTTGTATCACTTAGGGCCGGTATTATCTGTTCCGATTAAAACCCGATTAGAGAAATTTTGTCATGCGAGGTGCAGAAAGTACCGGCCCTAAGAATTTTATTAACACTCTCTCTGTCTCGGTAGCTTGGGGAAAGAAGTTTTTCAAAATTAAAAATGATTAAAAACTATTTACGAAGCTCCATAAGACAAACAAAACTAAAAAAATTAGCACTTATTTTAATAGAGTTCTCACTAGCTGCTACTTTAGACTACACCAATCTGATTGACGAGTTTGCCAAAATTAAAATCAAAAGGATAAAATCGTAATTTTCATAAATGTTATTTAATGTTAATACATATTATTTCATTAATTTAAAGTATGATTTGTTTTTAAAATAAAAGTTTTCGTTCATTTTGTGTAATTTCATTTAATAAAAATAAATACTAGTAGAATACTAGTTTCAATAATATTTAGGGGGCGGCATTCGAAGACTTGCATCATATTGAAAAGATGTACCGCACGGCTCTGGTAACCCCCCCATTGGGATGTACTTTGAACTTAACACCATTACTATTTCCATACCCCCAGAGACCCTTCAGTAACTGTAACCCCCCCCCCTAGGGTCATCCTGATGACGCCGTTTAACCTGGTTGAACATACTACCAAAACGCAAGTTCTAAACCAGTCAACCCCAGGCGCGGATCCAAGGGGGGGTCAATGGGGTCAATTGCCCCTCCTTGAGACTTCGCCTGGTGTCGCCTTTTTTTAAGAAAGAGATAATTACTATTGAAAATAAATAGTGAGTTTTGTGTCCAGTTGACAACTGAATAACGGGATGAAACATAAAACAGAAATCCTTCTCCAAAGTACATGTTCTCGGTCTTACTGTATGGTGTCGAGTCTTGGACTGTAAATAAAATCGATCTACTTACCTAAATCGACTTGAGGCTTTCGAAATGTGGTTCTATAGAAGAATTTTAAAAGTACCTTGGGCGAAGAAGATTCGAAACTCCTTAATACTAGAACGTCTCAGCAAGACTACTGAGATTATAGAAGGCATCAAGAAGAGAAAAGTGAAGTATTTTGGACATATAATGAGAAGTTTCAAATATAGGTTGCTACAAAATATTATGCAAGTGAAAATAGAAGGCAAACGCAGTCCAGGACGAAAAAGCACTTCGTGGTTGATTTAGGGTGGCAGTGAATAAAATTAAGATAGCTATGATAGTAACCAACGTTCTGAAAGGACATGGTACATGAAGAAAAATAAAGTAACAGCCCATACCGAAAAAGAATCCTGCCTCCGCGAGTGACGAGAAAATTTTTATTTCATTGCCCCCTCCTTGCAAGGTTGCTGGATCCGCCGTTGGTCAACCCTAGTAAATTATAATTATAAAATACGTCATTTACTGATTATCTGATTAACATAGGCGTACAGTGTGTGCCGCGGGTGCCGTGGAACCCACACTAACTTTTTAAGGCGCAAAAATTGGGGTCGTTCACTTCTATGTAGTAACAGCTAATCATAAGTAACATAATAATAAATAACATAATTCATAGTAACAGCTAATCTCTATTTCAAATAAGGGTTAAAGGACATCGCACACATCTTATGGAAAATATAAGGTCACTCAAATTCAATAAAATTTATACGAATAGATTCGTTTTAAATTAACGGTCAAATCTTATCATTGCGCCAACTCTTAATTATGATTAATTACGGCGCAAATTTCAATTAAAGTTTATCGAAATCACATTTTTGGAGTCAGTAAAACTGTCAGTTACAATCACTATTGCTCTGGGTGCTATTCAAAAGAGCTTAAACCCCGCTGGGCCTAAGCGGATTAGTGAAACTAATCCACTGATTTATGGAGTACCGACAATTTGGGTATTATAAAATATTTTTCTCTCTCTAACTTATGTACGTATCCATTTGATTTCAGATTTATTTATATCAATTTCTGCTCTTATTATTGAAAATATGGAGTTGGCGCAATGATAAGATTTGACCGTTAATTTAAAACGAATCTATTCGTATAAATTTTATTTAATTTGAGTGACATTATATTTTCCATAAGATGTGTGCGATGTCCTTTGGTATTTTAAAATTGAACGTGGGGATACAAAATTTTGTACGAAAAAAAAATATTGAAGGCGATAGATTAAGAAGTTTGGATAAATCTGCAACAGTTAAAAAAGTTCTATGCAATTTACCCGAGGACTTTTAATTAGCTCAGCGCCCTTAAAAAAATACACCGACGGGCGCGCAGCAGCAATTTGCTGCCATGTAGTTTCTTATTATTTTCGACACTTTTTTTATTATAGATTAACTGTATCGTTGTTTATTTTGTCAAAAAATATAAAAGCTTTACTAATTTAACTAACTTTAATAAATTGTACAAAAAACTTTAATTTATTTCATCATTAGAATTTGTACATTCCTACAATTTACAAGTGAATGAACTACATTTTGTACATTTCATAGATGTATACGACTTAATTTGTTCACTGTAACAATCTACTACGTTTATCAGGATTTTTGTCTTCTTGGTGAGAAACTAGTTGCTTTGGAAACATCCCGAACAAGAATTCGGTTATATCACGTAGAAGTATGCACTATTCACGACAAAGTTCCATTAACTAACTAATTGTACTTGTACTTGAATTTCACGAGCAAGCAAGCAATTTGATTTAACTCGACCTGTTAGAGATGTCGACCCTATCGAAAAAGTACATTCGGGTGTAACAAGTAACAATTCATTGGGGTGAGGTGTTTTAACCCGAGTAAAAACAGGGATCATCCCACCTCGCTCCAATGCTCCAGGCCATCCCTTTCTATAGGCCCCTATAGCAAGCTGATGCGCGATAGGGGCACAACTATGGTAGCTAAATACTCTTCACAATGGAATCCTGGGTTAAGATTCCAATGGGGTGCCCTAATCGAATTCAAAACTAGGCCAGCGTGAAGCGCTCTATGCCTTTATCTTCTAATTACTTATCCGCGAACTAAAAATTGTTTGCTTGGGCCCCAAGTCATTGTACCAAGCCCCACTGGGCTCGGTCCAATGGCTTGGTGCTCAAGTATTTTGTTGTTTTTTTTTTGTTTTTTATATTTTTTTTGGTGGCTTGCGCCTTTTTTATACATTTTTTTGTAGGCTGACTTTATTATGGTCGTGGTATTGGACCTACGCTTGGGCTACGTGTTTCTTCGGCACTTGGTGTTTCGAGCTACGAACTATCTACTATTTTTATTTTTAATTCTTTATCACTTTACTTTCACTTTCATTTTATTCTTTGTGTCTCTCTTTATTTACTTTATTTATTTCACTTTATTTTCTTTACTTTATTCCACTATTTGCTGTTTAGGACGTTTGTGCTTCCATCTGTGGAAAGCGTCATACCCTAGCAGCTCTCGCAGTATGGGGCTTGAGTGGTACTCCAGCTCCGCGAATTTAACCCTAGCCTCGTCTGTCATCATTTCTGTAACTCTCTCCTGTTGTAGCTCTCTGAACAGGAATCTTTCTGCGACGTACTTCGGGACTTTGGCTGCTTCTCTTTGACTTAGGCTGTTGTTGTGAACCGCTTGTATCTTCTTTTTATGTGTCTTGCATACTTGTCCCCATGCGAGAGATGCGTATGTTAGTACCGGTAATATGATGCTGTTTATTAACCTTATTCTCGTTTTTAATCTTAATTTACTTTTTCTACTTGTGAGTCCTCTTAATGTTGTTCTTGCCGTTTTGGCCTTCTGGACTGTGGTTCTACATATTTTTGGAAGGTTAATCCTTTGTCCATGATTACTCCCAGGTATTTGGCTTCATCTTTCCACTCGATGGGGTTGTTCTTCACCGTCAGTTGTTCTTATGGCTGTTGTCTTTCTTTCTTATATAGCACCGCTTGCGTCTTTTCGGAGTTGATGGCTATCTTCAACTTTATACTCCATTCCTCGATGTCTTCTAATAAACACTGTTTGCAGGTTGGTCACTGCTACATCTACGTTTCTGTGTTTGGCCTCTATCACTGTGTCATCGACATAGAGACTCATCAGGGTACCTGGAGTTCTTGGTACGTCTGCGGTGTATATTGTGTACAGCAGTGGTGACAGGACTGCTCCCTGTGGCACTCCAGCCTCCGGGTTTCCGAGCTCGAACAGGACTTGTCCTATCCGAACCCTGAAACTCCGGCCGCCCAAGTACGAAGAGATCAGCCTCGTCATCTCCCCGCTGTACCCGTAACCTCGCATTTTGTATATGAGCCCCTTATGCCATACTCTGTCGAAAGCTTTGCTTACGTCCAGGAATGTTGCTCCAGTGTACTGCTTGTCGTTGAAATCCCGAATGCTTTGGAAACATCCCGAACAAGAACTTGGTTATATCACGTGGAAGTATGCACTATTCACGATAAAGTGCCATAACTAGGGAGCGGATTTATGTGCGATCAATTTTGATAAAATATGCGCATAAATATGCGGTAAAAAATTACGAAATATGCGCAAGATATGCACAAAAATTTAAAAAATGCGCATTTCGAGAATCCACAAATTTTCTGTTCTATTCTATTCTAGGGGGTTCTTTTATAGGGGGGCGGCAATCTTATTTATTATCTTTCAAATAACATCATTTTTATATATGCAATTTATTTACAGTTTTTACAAAAACTGCTACCAATAGTTACCTATTTAAAATAAAACAACAATATCACTATAAATATATCTTCGATTATAATTCACTACAATGTGTTTTTCCAAATTCTTTACGAGGAAACATATTCTTTGATAAGACAAAATATTTTTATAACTTAAAAAACTCCTTTCAACAGCAATATAAAAGTAAATAAAATTCGGATTTCCGGGTAAACCATCCTTCATCACTTTAACATCCTACAATCATTAACGGCGTACTATAAGCACTATAAGTATTTGTGTAAAGAAGAAATAATGAAACGCAGTGAATGAGCCGTCTCTCTTCAGGTAGTTCTCGAATTAATAGATACGACAGCCTGTGCGGGGAAATATTTTGTGTCGAATTAAAAAATTTAAAAAAATTTTTGGACTTAAATGTTTTTAAATATGCACAAAATATGCATGTTTCTTTAAAAATATGCAAAATTTAGTAAAGTTTCCAAATATGCGAAATATGCATGCAATATGCATTTAGCATAAAATCCGCTCCCTAGCCATAACTAACTAATTGTACTTGAATTTCACGAGACGATGATGGGTACCCACTGAGGATTTGAACCAATAAGGGAATTTTAAAAAGATCACGTACATAGCACATCCCGTTAACACTTTACCTGGACAAATTGAGTTTACGCAGAAAATTGCTGCGGCTCTCCCGCCTGAAGGTTAAGGTGATTATTTCATACCTAGAGATTTTGACCAATAAAAAGCTAACCAGAATAAAAATTATAGCGATTATTTCATTCATAGGAGATTCTGACCAATAGAAAGCTACAGAAATCTGAATTAAATCGATAATTTTTGATAATTGCCCGTCGTTAAGTATATTACGTCAGATGTTCTTCGTTGCTACGAAAAAATACATTCAGTGACATTAATGACAATTAATGTTTTAAAAATTATAAAAGTGATGACTTTCAATCGTCAAATATTTATAAAAACTTTGTGTTTAATTGTACTAATTTGTACTTACATAAATAAATTACAATAAAATTTTGGTTTTGAACAGTTTTATTCATGAAATAATCGCAACAAATTGCACTCGAACTCTAAAATTAATATATTTTTGCCCTCGTGACACTTTGACATAATTTCACTCGCCTTTGGCTCGTGAAATTAAAACTGTCAAAGTGTCACTCGGGAAAAATTCAATAATTTTAGAGCTCTTGTGCAATTACTACTGATTATTTTTTAAGGATGTTAACTTCCAATCATGTACTAAGATATATCATCACGTGTTTAATTCTGTCCAATCAGATTATTATTACATCGGTAATTTTCTACTGTACAAAATTACAGTGGGAATTTTTTAAGTAGATTGTTTCTGTTTAATTGCAACCAGTTTCCTAGTTTTGATAACTGTCACATTTAAGAAAATATCCATAATAAACTTTTAGTTCTGCATCTAATGTCAAATTGTCAGGAGGAGACCACAAATCGGCAAATTTATTCGGTAAGATTATTTCATGAATAAAACTGTATTTATAAATAATTTTAACTAATATTGTATTAATATTTTCGTCTAAATATTTGCTAAACTGTGCTGTTCACTTTGACAAATTGAAAAATATGTGTCACATTAATTGGGATCAATGTGACTGAATGTTTTTATACAAATACTTGAATTTTATATGTAAGTATTAAAAAATAACCTTACGAATATCACACGACAGTAAGAATAAGTAAGAAAATAATGCTCCACTTTTTCTTATTTATTATAACTCGGTTCTAACTTCGTCTATCTACTCCTTCCTTGGCATTTTTACTGGCCTCGCCTACGTCCCACCATAGTTCCACTAAGCGTTCTTCTAGGTGTTCTAGGTGTTCTGTTGGTATCCACGCTGCAGTATTGGTCCGATGATTATTTCAATTTACTATGCCTTTTGGCTTTTGTAACTCAGCACAAACACAAAAACGTCTGGTCGACGCAATTTATGGACCTGAATTCGTGCTATTTATGCCGAGTTTTTAAGCTTTTGCTATCTTGACAACATAATTGTATGTTGTATGCTCCCTACTTTTGAAGAACACATCTCCCTTCTGCCTAAAATTAAAGAAAAATTATAGGACGCAAATCTTACCATTAACATAGACAAATGCGAGTTCTTTAAAACCGTTCTTAAATTCGGACTCTGTTGTTGCACTCAATAACAATTTGGCGGTGGTATCTACACATCTTCCTAACAAAAATTATTGTTCTTAATTTCTACTTTTGACAACGATTTCCGGAATGGAAATCGAAACGTTAAGTATTTTTAGGTAAAATAAAATATGTAATTTTCATTACAACCTAACTGTGGCCAGTTCCGGATTAAGAATCATGAGGACCTTAGACATCCCAAGCTATGAGGCCTCTTAAGAAACGGTGACAGTTTTAATCATTTTAATTTTTGAAAATGACCGTTGGCCTGTTGCATATGTAATTTTAGCGTAAGATAAATCTTAAAAGCTATTGATATGTTTGGAAACATCGTTTCGAGTTTGTTTTCATAAATAACCGAAAATTACTCTGAATCAGGAATAAATTGTTTTCCCTGCAAATCTTGAAGCTGGGCTATAAAATATTGGAACTGGACTAATTCATCTTCAATTTCAGGACTAGTATCATCAAGATAGTTTTCATGTAGATTTGAAGGACTCTTCATTATTTGAGTATAACTCAGTTTTGGAAAAACACACAAATCACCAAAACACTGACTCGTACGCTGTCGCTGTCAACCGACTATTCAATAATTACCGTATCCATATTGGTATCATTGGAATTAGCATCATCAAGATGTAGTTTTCTTCCTGGCTTTCATTTACTTTCGTCGGAATATTAAGAGTATTGTAGATCGCCAGCTTTCTGCTCTTAGTAAGCAAAAATTAGCTCTTTGGGATTTTAAGAACTAAAAAGTGAATTTAGAAGCTGAACTGCAGTTTGAAGTTCAATCCCTTCTCTCTATAATGATTTACTGACAGCGTTGATGAGTCTAAAGTTTGTCGCCCAATACTCATTAAATATGAATGTTTCCTTTTTTAAAACAAACCTCATGAACTGTTTCAGCTTTCTGATTAGTGTCTTCATTAAGAGTATGAAGAGCAAATTTGAAGGCGTTGTAACATTTGGACAAAGCTTTTGTTGCATCAGCCCTTTCACTCCATCTAGTGCTGCTTGTTCTTTTAAGGACTAGATGGTGGAGAATGGGATCGCTTAGTGGAGTTTCAATTAAGCATTTGATCATAACTCCGCGACGGTGGATCCTTTACTTACTCTTTGATCAACTACTGCACCTAACTACTCGACAACAGTCATTCTCTTCCAAAGAACAAAACCAAACTAAGAAGAAGTAAGAGGGAAAATAATGAATTCTGCGGGAAACTAGAGCGAAAGGCATGGGCAGTGGAGGAGAGGGTAGGAAGGGAAACAGTGCAGACTGAGAGGCAGTACTGTTTCTTCTACCAAACGACTTCTACATTAGCAACTTATTCTCACAACATAGACTTTTTATGTGAACAAAAGTATGCTACTACTACATTGTTTGATTTGCTTGTCTGGATAATGTTCAGAAGAAATGCGTTCAATGTGCTTCCCCGTTTAGGATTTTGTCCTCTTCAGGGTTTGAGGTGAATGTATTGTGTTGGCAGTAAAAGCAAACAGTCCGAAAAACACACTGGGGTAAGTGCCGTGTCCTGGTGTTCTTGGATCCTGGGTTATGCCGGACGGTGGTGTCCAGAAGGCTAAGAAGTCAACAGAGAAGAAAGTTTGATGGATTGTTGTTGGTTCCATAGACATTTACGTGTACTGTCCGTGCTTTGCTCTCGACCAGTCTCCCTAGAAACCATTGTACAACGACAGGCGAACCTGCGTCCCTCGTCGGCGGTCAGGAGGTGGCTTTGAGCGCAGCGTGGACAGAGTGCGTTCGAGTGGAGAAAATAGTTGCGGCTATTTTCTTGGGACGAACAGGTATAATTGTGCAATGAAGTTGGGAAACCGCAAAAAACCAACTTCTCCCTGTTCGGGGTAGGGAAGAGGAAATGTTAGAGGTGGGTACGGTAGGCTAACGGGGTAGCCTCAAGGATGTTTTCGTACTCCACCGGGAGTTCGTCAATGCATGTTTGCATTAGAGCGGACGGTACATGAATCTTTTTGCGTTTGGGCTTTCGGTGGAGTACGTGGCCGGAAGATGAACAGGAACATTTGAGAGATTCTTGTGTGTCGGAAGGGGGGCCGTTGATTACTTTGATTGTGAAGTTCCTGTTCAGAGAGTTTATTCTCTCGGTGATTTTGGGGGTGTTCGAGATGTTATGGATTTCGTTTGAGGGATATTGCCAGTGCTCATAGTTACATCTACGCAAGATTCTACGTTCTGTCCTCAACAACCTCTCTTGTTTTTGTCTTGAACAAAGAGAGTAGATACATGATTTGTACTCCATGACGGGTCGAATAAAGGTCTTGTAAGTGTGAATGAGAGTCTTTTTGTGTGTCTTGCCAATTTTTCCCGAGAGAGCGTTGAGAAGTCTGGCCCTGTTCCTTACCCTATCTAAAGTTGCCTTTAGATCTGCATCCCAGTTGAGAGTCCTGGTAAACAGTACTCCCAAATAGTTCGCAGTCGGGCTAACAACTAGCCCTTCTCCCAACAGTCTCAGTGGATATTGGTCGTCTTCATTGCGTATGATTCTATTTGACACAGAAGGGGCGCGAAACACAATTGTTGTTGTTTTGTTCGCGTTCAGCGTGACTCTCCACTTACAACACCATTCGCCGACGCCGTCCAACAGAGCCTGGGCTCTTCTGAAGAGGAGTCTTGGGTTGTATCGAGAGGTTGTTGAGAGCAGAGTCGTGTCGTCTGCATAGAGAAACAGCCGAGTACCTGGGATATTTTGGTTAGTGATGTCGCTGTTGTAGATGATGTACAACAGCGGTGCTAGGACTGAACCCTGGGGAACTCCAGCTTGTGGAGTGAAGGGGGTGGACCTTTGATCGCCTATTTTAACTCTGACAGTACGGTTATGGAGGTAGGAGTGTACAATTTTGGTAAATTGCAATGGTAGCCCGATGTCCAGAAGTTTCCGAACAAGCCCGTCGTGCCAGACCTGGTCGAAAGCCTTCTGCACATCCAGAAATGTGGCTATGGCGAATGAACCATCGTTGATGGTTTGAGTAACTTTGGTAGTGAAATCTATTAATGCATGTTTAGTAGATTTACCTGACTGCAATCCGTATTGGAATTTTGGTATGATATTGTGGTTTTCGAGAAAGTCATTGAGCCTCTCTTTTAGGATTAGCTCAAGAACTTTACCCAGAGTATTGATTAATGAAATTGGTCTATAGGATTCCACGTCGGTTGGGGGTTTGCCTTTTTTCAAAAGCATGATGGTGTTGGCCACCTTCCAAGGAGTAGGAAAGTGGCTGTTTTTGAGACATGCATTGAATATTTTAGTTAGAAGAGGAATGATACTCTCTGGAAGTTTTTTGAGGCACCTTCGGTTGATGCCATCAGGTCCGGGAGCGCTGTTTTTGCCGATTTGGCAAAAGCTCTCCGTTTCCCTGTCTGTGAGGGGGTCCATGATAGGATCATAGACTGGAATGTAGTGGTTGAGAGTAACATTTACAATGCATTCTGTGTTGAATTTAAATATGCGATCAAAGTTCGGGTTATCTGGGGTTTGAAAATTGTTTTGAAGCGAATTTCTGAATGCTTCGGCTTTCCCTTCTGGGGAATTGACTATGTGATTGTTGACCAACAGATGGGATGGTTGAGATACTTTTTGTTTTGTTAGGACTTTGAATTTTTGCCAGAATTTACCTCCGTCTCTGTAGTCCAGTTTTGAGGTAGCATCTTCCCACCGGCGAGCCGTTAGGACAGATATCTCCCTCTTTATCCTGGCACAGATCCGGTTGTACTCTGTTTTGATTAGTGGGTTTCTGTTGGCCTTGTATTGACGTAGAAGACGTCGTTTTTGTTGGATTTTGGCAATGATGTATTGTGGAAGTGCCGGTGATGTATAGGTTATTTGTTTGAGTGGAATTGCGTGCGTGATCGCCTCAGTGATGAGGTTCTCGATATCGGTTGCACTGGTGTCGATACTATCGTTAGTATCGAGTTCGCCTAACATAGGGAGATTTTGTGTGATGAAGTTTTGGAATTCAGTCCAGTTAGCGTGACGATAGTCTCTTATAGATCTTGGAGGGTTTGGTTGTTTTGGAATTAGTATGTCGGTGTCGACAAGAAGAGGTAAGTGGTCTGACGTTATTGAATCGCCTATGTGGCATCTATCCCCGAACCGATCCAGAATGTTACTAGTAACTAGGATGTGGTCGACAATAGAGGCCCCATTGGCGTTCATAAACGTGAATTCAGTGTTGGTGATTCTTGAAATGGGAAGGTCTAGTAGATAATCCGTGAGGCGGATGCCTTCTGGGTTTTGACGGTGATCACCAAACTGTGTGTGTCTACAATTTAGATCGCCCATCAACACAGCCTTGCCGAGCCTCAAAAAGTACTCTAGCAAATGCCTGTTGAGTGGTTGATCCGGGTGTTTGTAGTAAGAGACTATCGTGAGGGTTTCGTTATTGGGGATATGCACGTCAATTGCCAGGAAGTCCACATCAGGTGGACGAAAATTTTGTGGGAATGTGTGTGTGTTTTGCGGTATTCCGTGTTTCACGAGAATACCATTCCCACGTGAAACCTGACAGCGGCTTCGATGGATGATCGAATATCCTGCGAAGTGTGGATCGTTTTTCGACAGAGTATCTGTGAGTGCGAGGATCTGGATGTTGTGCTTCGACAGGATATTCTTGATGAGGGGTCTCTTTTTGGAGAGACCCTGACAGTTGACTGTGCCTAGGGTGAAATCCATAAAGGGAGGGTTTTAGTGGTTGGAGCGGAATGTCACCGTGACATTGCTCCCGTACCCGTGGACCACTGTCGAGTGGTCGTAGACTTGGCTAATTAAATTAGCCGTGATTGCAGCGATATGTTCTCGAAGTTCGGGCAACAAGTTCAGCAACAGAGCAGTCTGAATCGACAAGATGTTCTTTGTTTCTGTTGGGAGTTCGAAAGGGGGGAATGATCTTTCGATCGTTAGTGGCTGTATTTCGTGTTGGGCGGAGGGGATGGTGTGTCTTTGTGGACACTTGTTGGAGTATGCGGGGTGGTCACCGCCGCAATTCGGGCATTTGGGTTCCTGCTGTTTTGTGCAGGCGCTGGATTTGTGGTTGCCGCCGCAGTGGGGGCAGACGAATGCTTTTTGAGGGCATTCGTCGATGGAGTGTCCTTTAATGCAGCATTTGCTGCAATATTTTGGGGTGGGGATTGTAGGGTCGGAGCCATGTGGGAGTTCGGCATTGTAGATTTCACCATCTAGAGTTATGCCTCGGCTCAATGCTGACGTGAATTTCTCCAAGGATTTGGTCACCACCTTGATCACTTTAGAGTCCTTGCCTGTTTTGTAAGCTTTGACTCTCCACAGTCTTTCGACTGGGAATTGCTGTTCTGTGAGCAAGTCGGTGACCTCCTGCTCGGAGTAATCCACGTCGATACCAGTAATGCAGAGGAGGTAGGTGGGCTCTTTAGTGGAAGTGTTAGCATTTCTGCTACGGCTGTGAACCGTAACAAAAGTATGCATAGTAATGTAGTTTTATACGTCCACCACCACTTTTATGGTATTGCGTGGTATTTGAATCTCTCAACTCAACATAAAGGCAAGCGTCCACAGACCCGCATCGTACGCATCGGACGCATCGTACGCAACGGATTTTAGTTTGCCTTGTACAGAAACTTATGTAACCGCGTCCACTGATCCGCATCGTACGGATCGCATTATCGATTGTCAAACTAAAATCCGTTGCGTACGATGCGTACGATGCGGGTCTGTGGACGCTTGACTTAAATATGATCTATAGTCTTTGTATAGTCTATGGTTAATCCGGCACTGATTGTGGCTAATCCCATATAACATTTTAATTTAAACATGCCACAAGTAAACAGTTTTAGAACCCTATTCTCAGTGGAGTACTGAGTATGGTTCCGCGGGTTTCGCGGAACCAGGGCCCGTGCCCCGAAGTGGCCCTCTCTAACGCGCTTTTTGCTTCTTTTGTTTCTAATTTGATGAGGACATTTTGAACTACACAAGTACACACTAGGAAATGTAACTGCTTAATAAATTTTAATCTATATGTAGGTACTTATAATAATGCATACAAACGAAAAATGCATGTCGGTAAAGTCAGCAGCACCACTTCATAAGACCAAATTCAGACTAAGACTATATTTTATTGCTAATTTATTGCTAATTTATTACGCAAAGGAAAAATTTATTGCTGTAGCCGTTTCCGAGAAACAGTGGGTGCTGCTAGCTTTACGGTAAAGCTAGCAGCACCCACTCTATATCTCGGCAATGAGAAGGAGTACAGGGATCATTTTAACGGCATATTTTATTGCTATTTAATTGCTCTTGATTGGTATATTAACCAATCCTGAAAAGCTATCCCATCATCCCCTAGCGTAAAACTCACCCCCAAAAAGATGATGAAAATCGAAAATTCAACACCAAGGAATTAATTGCTAATTTATTACGGAAAGAAAAAATTTATTGCTGTAGCCGTTTCCGAGAAACAGTGGGTGCTGCTAGCTTTACGGTAAAGCTAGCAGCACCCACTCTATATCTCGGCAACGAAAAGGAGTACGGGGATCATTTTAACGGCATATTTTATTGCTATTTAATTGCTCTTGATTGGTATATTAACCAAACCCAAAAAAACTACCCCATCATCCCCTAGCGTAAAACTCACCCCCAAAAAGATGATGAAAATCGAAAATGCAACCCCAAGGAATTAATTGCTAATTTATTGCTAATTTATTACGGAAAGAAAAAATTTATTGCTGTAGCCGTTTCCGAGAAACAGTGGGTACTGCTAGCTTTACGGTAAAGCTAGCAGCACCCACTCTATATCTCGGCAATAAAAAGGAGTACGGGGATCATTTTAACGGCATATTTTATTGCTATTTAATTGCTCTTGATTGGTATATTAACCAAACCCAAAAAACTACCCCATCATCCCCTAGCGTAAAACTCACCCCCAAAAAGATGATGAAAATCGAAAATTCAACCCCAAGGAATTAATTGCCAATTTATTGCTAATTTATTACGGAAAGAAAAAATTTATTGCTGTAGCCGTTTCCGAGAAACAGTGGGTGCTGCTAGCTTTACGGTAAAGCTAGCAGCACCCACTCTATATCTCGGCAATAAAAAGGAGTACGGGGATCATTTTAACGGCATATTTTATTGCTATTTAATTGCTCTTGATTGGTATATTAACCAAACCCAAAAAACTACCCCATCATCCCCTAGCGTAAAACTCACCCCCAAAAAGATGATGAAAATCGAAAATTCAACCCCAAGGAATTAATTGCCAATTTATTGCTAATTTATTACGGAAAGAAAAAATTTATTGCTGTAGCCGTTTCCGAGAAACAGTGGGTGCTGCTAGCTTTACGGTAAAGCTAGCAGCACCCACTCTATATCTCGGCAATAAAAAGGAGTACGGGGATCATTTTAACGGCATATTTTATTGCTATTTAATTGCTCTTGATTGGTATATTAACCAAACCCAAAAAACTACCCCATCATCCCCTAGCGTAAAGCTCACCCCCAAAAAGATGATGAAAATCGAAAATTCAACCCCAAGGAATTAATTGCTAATTTATTGCTAATTTATTACGGAAAGAAAAAATTTATTGCTGTAGCCGTTTCCGAGTAAATTGCTCTAATAATTATTTCAATAAGCAACAATGTAATTTGCAATTTAGTTTTGTTCTTCATATTTTGCACAGTAAAATATTCGTTGTTAAGATAATCCAAAACAGTCGTATATTCGTGAAATGGATAAACCTAAATAGACCATATTATAATAAGTTAGTGCTGGGTTTGTTCTGCATTTCTGTCAAAGCGTGAAATTTGCGCAAAAACAGTTACACAAGATATTATGCGTTGCTCCAATTCTACCTAAATGTACTGCCCCGTAATATAAAATCCAAAAAAAATTGATTAGGCTAACTTTGTTATAAAGCTCATTCACAATAATTCTAAGAATTGACTTATGCAGAGTTTAAGAGTAACCCGTTGATAAAGTCGAAGCAATAAAGGGATTTCAGGTAAATATAAGTATTGAAATGGGCCGGCTTAAGAAATTTTATATTTCATTTGGTATTAACTTAACATTACATATTTATTTTAAATAAATATCTAGATAAATAAGGGAAAAATACAGAAACTGATAGAGTATTATTAGAATTAATTATTTATTATATTTTTCTGTGTGGATTCTTTATTAAATATATCCCAATTTTGAAAGTAATTAACAATTTTTGATATGTTATAGGTATTTTCCTAAGAAGTGCGGAAAGTAATACTTTTCTGCACGCGATTGCGCGAAGCTGAGTTCGGCAATCAGTCGAGTGCGGAAAATAGACTTTCCGCAAGAGTTAGGAACAATATTTTTTCTACGAGCGTTTAAAAAATGACCAAATCTTAATCAATTAATTGGGTCTATTGAATAAAAAGAAGTATTTGCTTTTACTTCCTCGTATTTAAGTATTTACTTAACGGTAATTGAATAAAGCATTAAAGAAATGACTTTATTCAATTAGTATTAAGTAAATACTTAAATGCTTGTAAGTAAAAGCAAATACTTCTTTTTATTCAATAGACCCATTGAATTAATTGCACATTCTGAACAAATGCACCTGCTAGGTTTGTCCAAACAAATGCAGAAAGTCATACTTTTCCGCACGCGACTGCAGTTTGCCGAACGACGCGAAGCGGGAGTTCGGCAAGCAGTCGAGTGCGGAAAAGAGACTTTCTGCAAGCGTTAGGAACAATATTTTTTCTACGAGTCTTTAAAAAATGACCAAATCTTAATCAACTAATTTAATTAATATGAAAATAAATACACAAATTAATTCTTTGACAAGGTTGTCAAAACCAAAGTTTCAGCATAATTGGTTAGCATGACGACGATCTTGGTTTCCATGACGATGATTCAAAACCACTGTTATTGTCTACTGATTTGACTTTCGAATATTATGTCATAATTATTTTATTTCATCGAATTCTCGCGTTAATTTCATTAAAACATAAACACAATAAGATATATTTGAAATAAATTAGTAAATACTATCTATATATTAGTTTATTGCATGTATTATAATTACTTTAAGGCCATATTAACATATCTAAATTAACACGCGTGCGGAAAAGTAAAACGCGTGCGGAAAAGTAAAACGCGTGCGGAAAAGTAAAACGTGTGCGGAAAAGTAAAACGCGTGCGGAAAAGTAACACGCGTGCGGAAAAGTAAAACTTTCTAAACTAAAATGCGTGCGCGAAAGTAGACATTTTTGCACGCTCGTAGAAAAAATAAATTGCAAGTGAAATAATAAAAGAGTGAAATGAAAATTAAAATACAGACCGGACCTGCTTCCGAACCACAAAGCATGTTTAATTTCAGCTCCGATATACTCGCAATTTTATACCAGTATTTTCACAATAGTAAATTGACAAAAGTGATATACCTGTTCAATAAAGTTAGTGTTATAAGAAGACCCAAAAACGTGAGTAGAAGAACATTAATTAGATTGAAATAATATATTCATTTGGAAATCTATCTATATAAAATTTTCATATCAACACTACACCGGACTGGTTTTTTATTAACAACAATTAAAACCAGGACCGTACTTGAATATGTTTATAATAATTCGTTCAAGTAAAATTAAATGATGAATAATACTTTATCAACAATGGAAACTCCTACCACTTCTCAAAACACTCCAATGTACTCTACTATTGCATCTCAACAAACTACTCCAAAATTACCAGTGAAAGAACAAGCCATCATCTTCAGTTCAATTAATGGCGCAAAATTGCAAGATTATCTTTTGCAACTAGGACCACTCGTCCAACCAAAAAATATTATTTATTCATCAAGAATCTCTAATAACCGAGTATGCGTTTATCTTTCAAGTAAAGCTGTAGTTGATGACTTTCTAAATAAAGCAGGATCCATAAAAATAAATAATGAAGTACTTCTAGCACGTAGATTAGTCACTCCATCGGAACGTCTTCTCTTATCTAATGTTCATCCAACAATACCGCAGGAAATGTTAATTAATATTCTCCAGAACCTAGGCTTGAAATTAATGTCACCAATAACATGTTTGAGAATTGGAGCTACAAATCCTGAATATAGCCACATACTAAGTTTTAGGCGTCAAGTATACATAGAACCCCTAGGTAATATATAGCCATACCTGATTTTGTCATGGTTAATCATGATAATGTTAGCTACAAAAGATGTCTATATGCGGAGCTAAAGATGTCTATAATATTGTTAAGGATTATATACCAGATTTACCATTACTTATTAAAATGCTTGTATACCCTATTCCACGAACATACGCCTGTTTTGGATTACTTCGACAACGAATATTTTACTGTGCAAAATAAGAAGAACGAAAGTAAATTGCAAATTACATTGTTCTTTATTGGAATAATTATTAGCGCCATTTACTTTCGTACTTCTTATGTTGCACAGTAAAATATTCGTTGTCGAAGTAATCCAAAACAGGCGTATGTTCGTGGAATGGCCCATAGACACTCATCCTCATTTTACTGACTCAAAATTAAAAAATCGAATCACACGACTACGCAAAAAGCTAGAAAGACTATTACAACATGAAGTATCTGAACCCGATAGTGATTCATGTACTTCAACTAAACAATAAATCACTTTCAATAGTATATTACAATGGAATTTAAATGGGTATTACACCCATTTAACAATGTTACAGCTTCTTATCTCAGGATATGCACCATTCGTTACAAGAAACTCACTTCAAGAATAACTCAACACACAACCGGAAAGGTTACACAGGATTTTGCACCAATCCACCCAACCAGAACTACGCTAGTGGAGGAGTAGCTCTATATATAAAGTCAAATATACCTGTTCAAAATATAAACCTCACAACTAATATCGAAGCAGTTGCTGTAACAATACTTGCCCCTCTAAAGTTAAATATTTGCAGCATTTATGTTCCACCAGACAAGACTCTGACTAAACCCGAACTACTTAGTCTTCTCCAACAAATTCCTTCCCCTCGAATAATCACGGGAGATTTTAATTGCCATAATATTACATGGGGATCAAATAAAACAACAACGAGGGGAAATATGTTAGAAAACGTTTTGAACACTATGAACTTATGCCTACTTAACGACGGCTCGCCAACAAGATTCAATATGGCTACGGGAACTTCTTCCTCCATTGATCTCTCCATATGTGAACCCTCATTGATCACCCAACTAGACTGGACAGCATTAAAAGATTTATATAGTAGCGACCACTTCCCAATCTTAATAAAGCACACAGTAAATTTAAACACAAATACAATACCAACTCAAAAATGGAAATTAAAAAAGGCAAATTGGATTGAATTTGAGAGAATTGTATCAAACAGAATGGATCAGATTAAAATTTCAGACTCCATTGATGACACACTTAGGAGCTTCAATCAGCTTATACTGGATGCGGCTAATATAACCATAGGTAAATCTCAACTTTTAAAAAAAACGCAAACCAGTTCCCTGGTGGAATTCACAATGTGAAGCCGCTATTAAATTAAGTAAAACAATTTGGAACCGCTACAAAAAATACAAAAATATTGATCTATTAACAGAGTACAAAAAACGTAGAGCTGAAGCAAGAAGAATAATTAAAAAAGCAAACAAGAATCATGGCAGACATACATATCTAGCATAAACAGTAGTACAAATATATCATCAGTTTGAAAAAGATAAAAAAATAACAGGGCAGCGTACCTACCAAAAAATTGTGAGCCTGCAAAAAGAAAAAACGCTACTAACTGAGCCACAGGATATAGTAAATGAACTGGCTGATACCTATCAAAAATTCTCATCCAACCAAAGTTACAGTAACGAGTTCCTAACATACAAACAAGAGGAGGAGGCAGTACCTATTACAGTTTCCGACGAATTTAACCCTATTAATATACCTCTCAGTTATGGGGAATTTGAAGATGCACTTAATAGCATAAAAGACACTGCACCAGGTCCAGATGACATACCAATACAATTCATTAAAAAACTTCCCATGGAAGCAAAAGAGTTTCTGCTCCAAATTTTCAATATTATTTGGGAACAAAAATCATTTCCAAAAATCTGGAAAAATGCCATTGTTATTCCTATTATTAAAGTAAATAAAGATAAATTACACCCAGAATCATATCGTCCTATATCATTAACGTGTTCCTCATGTAAACTTATGGAAAAAATAGTCAACAGAAGATTAATGTGGAACCTGGAACGCAATGATCAACTGATTATCGAACAAGCTAGCTTTAGACCAGGCAGATCTACAAACGACAACATTATCGATCTGGAAAACGCTATTCACGAAGCTTTTAAAAATAACCAAAAATGTATGGCGATTTACTTTGACATAACTAAAGCATTTGATACAGTATGGAAACACCGTATATTGAGCATTCTAAACAAATTTGGATATCAAGGAAATATTTTAGCCTATATAAACAATTTTTTAACTCAAAGAACATTTCAAGTCCGAGCGAATGGTGCTATATCCTATCTTAGAGAACAACAAAACGGAATCCCACAAGGATCAGTCATCAGCCCTACTCTGTTTTTAATAGCAATAAACGATATAGTAAAAATCATGGCGAAACCTGTTCAGGCACGACTATATGCTGACGATCTGATTATTTACATCAAAGGAAAAAACGTAAATCATATGGCGTCAATATTACAGGAACACTTAAATAAACTAGTAAATTGGTCCTTAAACACCGGTTTTAGTTTTTGTTGTAATAAAACAAAATGTATAATATTTTCAAAAAAACGTATCGAGGATAAACCAAATCTCACGCTTGAGAATCAAAATCTTTCCTATACAAACGAAATAAAATTCCTAGGAATGATATTTGATCAACAGTTAAATTGGAAAAGTCATATTCAGCAGTTAGTTCTTTCATGTCGAAATGGTCTTAACTTGTTAAAGTATCTAGCTCACAGGACTTGGGGTGCCGAAGGTAAAACACTGCTCATGCTATATAGATCCTTAATTCGCTCTAAGATTGACTACGGATGTGTCGCATATGCATCTGCCAGCAAACCAACGTTGAAACCTTTGGATACGCTACATAACACCTCCCTAAGGATTATACTTAAAGCATACAGAACAACTCCGATAAACAGCATACAAGCTGAAATAGGCGAACCCACTCTAATGCTTCGTAGACAGCTGTTAACCTTTAATTACGCTTCTAACATAAATGTACATAAAAGAATTTCAATAAATAACATTTTAGATCCATCCATGACCAATGACTCTTCAAAGTTCAATCTCCCTTATTCTCGCAGAATCCACCATGCAATGGAGCTACTTAACTGGCAGGAATTTCCACCCTTATATCAATACAAAGAAATATCTTCATCTCCACCTTGGACTGTAAAAATTTCAACAGTCAATTGCAGTCTATTACAATTCCAAAAAAATAGCACTAACCCTAATCTCATCTTACAACACTTCAGAGATCTAATTAACTCTCATTCCGATTACACAGTATACTATACAGACGCGTCTAAAACTGAAAATGGAGTCGGAGTGGCATTTGTTAACAACACAGAGACTCACAAACATAAAATTCCAGATACTGCAACTGTATTAACTGGGGAACTTTATGCGATCTACCAAGCAATACTACATGCAAATGCGAACAAGATGAAGAAGATATTAATCGTCACAGATTCTATGTCACCACTACACGTAATAAGGAAAATTTACACGCAGCATCCAATAGCTTTACTAATAAAGGAAGAACTACATAAATTGCATACTGAAGATTTAAGAATCAAGTTTCTCTGGGTCCTATCACATGTTGGAGTAGCAGGCAATGAAGCAGCAGACCGAAATGCCAAAGAAGCCATAAATGATAACAGTATTCCAATGTCGCTTCAATCTGTAAGTATGGATCTAAAAAGCTACTTCATAAAACACATTTTCGAAAATTGGAACAGTAAATGGAAATCCACATCATCAAAGCTTCAGGAGATAAAAAACAACGTTGGACCATGGCAACCACCCGAGGTATCTAGACGAAAGCAAACAATTATTTCCCGTTTACGACTTGGACATACCCAATTTTCTCATGAATATTTGCTGAAAAAAGAAGAACCTCCAATTTGTGATGAGTGCGGGTCACCCCTTACAGTGAAACATGTGCTAGTGGAAAAGTGTGAAAAGTTCAATAGCCATAGAATTAAATACCATTTAGCTAACAATCTTAAAGACATTTTAGACTATAACAACACTAATAAACTATTTCTGTTTCTAAAAGACTGCAACTTACTAAACAAAGTGTAATTAACTGTTAAGACCGCGTCCCACCATCAAATAATTTGATCAAACTTGACAGTTAGTGACAAAAAGTGACAGTTAGTGACGTCACATCCTGAGTGTTCATTGTGGATAATAATGAAACATTTTAATTTTAAATAAAGTACAAACAAGTTAGACAACTCAATACAAAAAATTTGATCAAACTAGACTGATAGTGAGAGCACAGATTTTTAGAATTTCAAAAAAACTGCAATTGTGACGTCACTTTTACGTACTTCCGCAGTTTGTTCAAACTGTTTGATCAAATTATTTGATGGTGAGACGTGGCCTTTACTATCCCGCTAATAACCTTCTTAGGTTGAAGCGGATTGTTGTAAATAAAAAAAAATTATAATAAATTAATGTAATAGGTATTATTAGATATTATATTCCATGTAAGAGAAGAAAGTGAATATTACAATAATTTTATAATCAGAAATACGACAATAACCAACAATTATTGACGAAACCGTAGTTTGTGACAGGAGTGTTCATTTTATTTCATAGAAAAATATTATGCAGGGTGGTTTATTGCATTCGCCCCGGTCTCTGTATTACGGGAAACGACCAATGTGAATTATGCAGGGTGCTCCAAAAAAATAGTAATATAATCAAAGTTATATTTTTTTCTTATGGAACACCCTATATCAGATAACATTTTTGAATTTTTCTTAAAAAATAAGCTGTACTTTTATAAGGGTTCTTCATACCTAAGTACAAGGTGTTTTGATTTATTTCGATTTTTATAAAAAAAATTATATAAAGGTTTTATAAAAAAGTAAATATTTATGAATCTAAAAATCGGTGACAAATTTTTTCTTGGATCTTAATAATATACTACTCAGCGTATTTAAATAGATATTTATGGTAGCAAAATTTTGTACAGGGTGGTCAAAATATTATATTGTTCTATTAACAAATTCAAGCTGTAATAACTCATTTATTTTAAATTAAACGCCCTACATTTTATTAGTTTATCGTATGGAAAATTTACTTAGCTTTTAATCTTTTTAAGGGTTCCTATAACTATCTTTGTACATGGTGGTTAGAATTTTAGATTGTTCTATTAACAAATTCAAGCTGTAATAACCTACCTATTTTAAATGAAACACCCTAGGGATTTATAGATTGTTCGTATATCTCAGAATTTAAGACGTTTAGGGCATCTTAAATAAAGTTTTCTTCTTAAAATAAACCCAAACAAACGCCCCCTTAAATACTTTACCATACTTTTGAAACGCTGTGTATATAAAGATTACAGTGGAACCTCGATAAGTCGGATTAATCGAGAATGCGGGCAATCCGGGTTATCGAAAATCCGTGTTAGCCGTAGAATATAGTAAAAATTAATCAAATACGGTATCCTTAGAGATAAGCTCCATTATAATTGCAAAAACATGAAATACATTATGCACAGTACATGTGAATTACGTACAGTTATATACAGTATTGTTCATTCCTTGGTAAAAATTTCAGTCAGTTTCGGTTGTCAATATTACGTTTTTATTGTTGAAATGTTTGTCTGATGAAAATCGGTCCCGGTTAGCCAGACTTCCGGGTTATCGGAGGCCGACTTAACGGGGTTCCACTGTACCATTTGTTTTTTATTTCTTTATTATTTCTTTAATTTTAATATTATATTTTTTATATAATATTAAATATTTCGAGTATCTTATATGGTCGCCTAAGTGCACATTCAGAAATTGGAGAATATAAAATTGGTTTAACCCTTAAATGCATGATTTTTTTTGTTGATGTTACATATCAAAAAAAGGCCTTTAGCGGAAGCTTAGAAATGATGAAAAAATAATAAAAAAAATTAAGTTTAATTTTAAACACTGGTTTTTGACAACAACAAGTTTGTTGCCAAAATTCTACATTGTGCATACAAGGTCAAGTAAGGATATAAAATCTACATTGTTAATTTACATGAAAATTATAAAAACAATTAAGTATTATTTCTATTGAAACACAGTGCCACACCACATTTCTGACATTTTTTATGTGTAAACCCTTTGATAAAGTTCGCCATGAAAAAATGCTACATATTCTCAAAACTACCGGTCTGGACGGTAGGGACATTAGAATAATCGCAAATTTGTATTGGGTGGCCAGGCTGAATGTGTTAGGGTTGCGAATCAGTGCTCTGAAGAAGTAAAAATCAAGCGTGGAGTTCGACAAGGCTGTATATTGTCACCAATGTTGTTTAATCTTTACGCTGAAACAATCTTAAATGGAAAACGCAAAAGAGGGAATACTCATTAATGGTATGCTTATGAACAATATCAGATACGCAGATGACACCTTGTTGCTGACTGGATCAATTGAACATCTTCAAGCGTTATTGAAACGAATGGTGGCATTCTGCGCGATATATGGACTCAAACTCAACGCAAGAAAAACAAAGTTTATGGTTATTAGTAAACAGGCAGCCGTAAATAATAATAACTATAACGTAACAATCGGTAATGACTCAATTGAACGAGTAAGTAATATTGTATATCTGGGTACTCATATTAATGAAAGCTGGAACCCTAGTACAGATTATTTGATCTGATGATAATATTAGTTGACTTGGAAGCCGGTCCTGACATCTTGGGTAATTCTGAAAACTATACAACAATAGAGTAGGTATTATATTTACAAGGGATTATTCAGCTTTACAGCTGTTATTAAAATAACTTTTATAATGAGACACTAAATTTCTGGATACAGATAAATTTTTCCATAAGCGTTATAATAATAAAATGAAAACTGAAACAATGAGAAATTTCAAATACAGCAGCAATACATGATTCTTTTTCAGCATAAATAAAAAATCGGTTTATCAATAACACACAGTATTTGTCAAGGAAGGGAATCAAGAATTTGTAAAATGCATTAAATGTAACCATATCTATGTGTTCCGTTTGTGGAAGAGACATTAATTGTTACTACGTTTTCAAGCATTTTTTTTGCTCCCATTCATATTTTTGTCTTGAAAATTGTACATTAGTCGAGTTAACCGACATTCCAGCAACAGTTAGTTAGGTACCTTAAAAAACAAAACATACCAAATTAAAGACATTGTTGAGTTTGTTCCTCCTGAAAACGAAATAACAATTGGACATTATATTTCCCACTGCCGACGAAATAACAATAAATGGGAAATTTACGATGATCTTAAAACTTCGGTGGGGTCAAACAAGACAAAAAGCAAATCTTTTGTTTTATTCTTGATTATAGACTATTTTTTCTAACAAGTTTTCTTCAAATGATCAGTGCTATACGAGTATCGAATCATATCGTTTCCATAAACGTTTGTGGGGCACTACAGTTTTAGGCAAAATTGTAGCGCAACATTATATCTTGTATAACCTATTTTGTTTATGCAGAACATATTACACGCTTTGGCAAAAATGCAGAACAAACCTAGCACTAACTTGTGGTTTATTCAGATTTTATCTAATCGTTTGGATTCTATATGGGCAATACAGCTTTACGTAAACTTGGAGCGCCACATTATATCTTATATATATTTTTTGTTTATACAGAACAAATTACACGCTTCGGCAAAAATGCAGAACAAACCTAGCACTAACTTGTGGTTTATTCAGATTTTCTCTAATCGTTTGGGTTCTATATGGGCAATACAACTTTACGTAAACTTGGAGCGCCACATTGTATATTGAATAACTCTTTTATTTTTTTAGAACAAACTTCAAAATTACAGAACAAACTAGAACAAACCTAGCACTAACTGCTACAGTTATGAAAAGATATATTGGGAACTGGGGCAATACAGGTTTACAGACATATCCGTGCATTATGATCTTCCTGTCCGAAATCCTTGCTGCTCCTCTTGCAGAGTTATTCGTTCGTTTATCTTTGTCGCTATAATTCTTTTTGTCAATTTGAGTGTTGTATTTAAAAGATTTATTGCTCGATAGTTATTGGGGTCCTTCTTATCTCCTTTCTTGAAGAACCTCAGCATGATCGCTCTTCTCCATTCATCTGGTATTCTGTTCGTGGTGATTATTTTATGAATAAGAAGTTGCAGTTGTTGTACGTACACCACCATATTATAAGTAAGAGTTCATTTGGTATTTGATTTTATTTGGTGTTTCTGGTAAAGATTTTTCGTTTTCTTTTTTAAAAATTTCTGTCAGGAAGGCCACCCACGTATCCTCTTTTATGTGTTCTATTTCAACTAGTTCTTTCATTTCGCTTCTTTGTTGTCTTATGAAGCGCCTTGTTTCTGTTGTCCATAGAAATCCATCTCTAGTCCTTTTGTGAATCTTTCCCAGTATAATCTGTTATTGTTTTTCTTACCAATTGATGAGTTTCAGTTCTTACTCTTTTATAGTTTTCATATGATTCATTCGTTTTTTTTGACCTATATTTTAGGAAAGCTTTCTTTTTTTTGGTGAAAGTTTTATTTAACCTCTAGTGTAAACCATGGTGTTTTCGTTGACCACTTTTGGTTTTTGTTTATTATTTTCGTTCCAGAGGCTTTCCGGTAGCGTCCAGAATATTTACAGAATTGACATGACGGAATTTTGACAGAATTATTAAAGATAATTAGCAATAAAATTGGTCGCCAAGATGGACCCTGTACCCATTTTTCTTGCCGAGATATAGCTTTTACCGTAAAGCTATCAGCACCCACTGTTTCTCGGAAACGGCTACAGCAATAAATTTTTTCTTTTCGTAATAAATTAGCAATAAATTAGTAATTAATTCCTTGGGGTTGAATTTTCGATTTTCATAATTTTTTCGGGGGTGAGTTTCGCGCTAGGGGATGATGGGGTAGTTTTCGAGATTGGTTAATATATCAATCAAGAGCAATTAATTAGCAACAAAATATGTCGTTGAAATGGGCCCTGTGCCCCTTTTCATTATCGAGATATAGGGTGGGTGCTGCTGGCTTTACCGTAAAGCTAGCAGCACCCACTGTTTCTCGGAAACGGCTACAGCACTAAATTTTTTCTTTTCGTATTAAATTAGCAATAAATTAGTAATTAATTCCTTGGGGTTGAATTTTCGATTTTCATCATTTTTTCGGGGGTGAGTTTCGCGCTAGGGGATGATGGGGTAGTTGTTCAGGATTGGTTAATATACCAATCAAGAGCAATTAAATAGCAATAAAATATGCCGTTAAAATGATCCCCGTACTCCTTTTCATTGCCGAGATATAGAGTGGGTGCTGCTAGCTTTACCGTAAAGCTAGCAGCACCCACTGTTTCTCGGAAACGGCTACAGCAATAAATTTTTTCTTTCCGTAATAAATTAGCAATAAATTAGCAATCAATTTCTTGGGATTGAATTTTCGATTTTCATCATCTTTTTGGGGGTGAGTTTTACGCTAGGGGATGATGGGGTAGTTTTTTGGGTTTGGTTAATATACCAATCAAGAGCAATTAAATAGCAATAAAATATGCCGTTAAAATGATCCCCGTACTCCTTTTCATTGCCGAGATATACAGTGGGTGCTGCTAGCTTTACCGTAAAGCTAGCAGCACTCACTGTTTCTCGGAAACGGCTACAGAAATAAATTTTTTCTTTCCGTAATAAATTAGCAATAAATTAGCAATTAATTCCTTGGGGTTGAACTTTCGATTTTCATCATCTTTTTGGGGGTGAGTTTTACGCTAGGGGATGATGGGGTAGTTTTTTGGGTTTGGTTAATATACCAGTCAAGAGCAATTAAATAGCAATAAAATATGCCGTTAAAATGATCCCCGTACTCCTTTTCATTGCCGAGATATAGAGTGGGTGCTGCTAGCTTTACCGTAAAGCTAGCAGCACCCACTGTTTCTCGGAAACGGCTACAGCAATAAATTTTTTCTTTCCGTAATAAATTAGCAATAAATTAGCAATTAATTCCTTGGGGTTGAATTTTCGATTTTCATCATCTTTTTGGGGGTGAGTTTTACGCTAGGGGATGATGGGGTAGCTTTTCAGGATTGGTTAATATACCAATCAAGAGCAATTAAATAGCAATAAAATATGCCATTAAAATGATCCCTGTACTCCTTTTCATTGCCGAGATATAGAGTGGGTGCTGCTAGCTTTACCGTAAAGCTAGCAGCACCCACTGTTTCTCGGAAACGGCTACAGCAATAAATTTTTCCTTTGCGTAATAAATTAGCAATAAATTAGCAATAAAATATAGTCTTAGTCTGAATTTGGTCTTATGAAGTGGTGCTGCTGACTTTACCGACATGAAAAATGCCTATTCATCAAAAATATTGAAAACAAAATTTAACACAGCTTTGTAAGTGTAAGGTTGCTTACTCATTTTACCTGCTTACCGAAGCCCTTGTTTCAATAGTTGTTTAAAAACTACCCAGTTTCTCTTTGGAAACTGATCAATACAAGTTTTAATCCCAATACAATAGGCTCAATACTCGTGCTTATTGCACCCTCATCTTTCAGCCTGTGCTTTAAGATAATTCTTTGACTACAATAAAATTAAATTCTAAATATATGTATACACATATGTAGTGGTAAGGATAATAAGGATAAATATAGACACTAATTTATTTTTAAGAAAATCTCGTCGTTTCATTAAATATATAAACCCCACCGTTAAGGTTTTTTTTATATTTTTTTATAATTGTTAAATTGTTTTATCTCCCTAGAGGTTTGTAAGTAATTGTTTAACTTATTTATAAATGTATGATATGTAATTTGAGAATCTATTATTTATGTTTATATTCCGATATTAAGGTTTTTAATTAGGACCGGAGATTTAGATGTAGAACATTTTTCGGTTTCATTATTTATAAATACGTCTGGCGTAAACTGATCAGTCATGTCAGTATGAAAAAAAAATAGTATTAATAATAACTTACTGTTTTAATAGTCCATTGTTTTTTTTAATTCTAACATCAAAAGTAAGAAATTACGATAAAAATAATGTCGGTATCTTTTTTTTTGTTGGTAAAAAAATCGCAGAAAGTCACCCTCTAATTAGCATCCGAAATGAAATTAATCGTTACCGCTTCACAAATTACTTTACTTATGTACCTATTGTTTATAAGATAAGTAAGATGCGTTGGTTCAAAGTGCTTATTTTTGAAAAGGGTATAGTTAAATGGACGAGTCACTAATCACGAGTGTCTGCAAATTTTGAACAGCCATATCTTATATAACCAACTTTTGTCTTCAGGAAAACAAAAAGTCCAAAATATTCACAGTAGTAAAACCTATATTTTTTTTACTAGTCGAGATTTTTGGTATCACCAATAATTTTTAAGTTATTTTGAAAAAAATTTTGAGTTATTTACGAAAAAACATCTCAAAACGTGTTTTTTTTTTGTTGAAAAATGAATTCACTCACAAATAACTCAAAAAGTACCTATTGACTTAGTGAAAAAACTCTATAGAACTAAAGTTGCTTAGAATTAGTCAGTTTATCCAATTCCGGACTTATCTTGAACTTATCTCTTTCACCCCCGAAAAGGGGTGAAACTCCCAGGGCAAAAGTCATCGGCGCAAAACCGTGAGTAAATGTTCTATAAATTAGCTTGAGTTTTTATAAATATATAGCTATTTGTATAACAAGGGAGGAAAGTGCTACTTTTCCTCCCGAGAATGAAGTTTACTGCCCGACGCGTAGCGGAGGGCAGTAATCATTCAAGGGAGGAAAAGGCACTTTACTCCCAAGTTATACAAATGATTTTTCCACCTTCCTCAAATAACAAGTAATTTTTTCATTTTTACTTAATTTATTTATGTAACTAACCAACAAAATTTATTAGAACTATAACCAACAAGTAGGTACATAATATAACTGTCAACTGTCAAATATAAGTCAAATTATTAATGTAAACATTGTTACATCAGAATAACAATTTACTGTTTTTTACCAATCTGCAAAATACAGAGTGTTTTTAAATAAACGTTAAAATGTATAGATACTTACGTAATAGAAAATAGATATTGTACAGGGCGTCAATAAGTTATATTTCATGAATGAAATACCATGACGTCACTTTTACTTTTCCTCCCTAGGGAGGAAAAGTACAACTTTGCTCCCTACAATCGGGTCCGTAAAAGTATACTTTCGGTAGAGGTAGGTGGAAATAATATATTTTATGACATATTAGGATAATTTACATTTAATGTTTATTAAAAAAAATTGAAGAAAAAGATCTTCTGTGTAAAAGGTATATTTATTTAAAACCCCAATATAAATATACCTTTTACACAGAAGATCTTTTTCTTCAATTTTTGTAATTAATGGTATACAGCCAGCTACAGGAAATTTTTCCTTGTGGATTTGTTAATTAAAAAGTTTTGATATACAATGTGTGTTTTTATTGGACGGGCGGGCCCGTTTCACAACTGGAACCAGGGCCCGCTGATCTATCAGTACGCCACTGCTATTCATATTTACAATTTAAAAAAATCCAGTAAAATATTTTCGGTGAATTGGCATTTTATTCGCAAAATAACTGCTTGTTTCAAGTTCCAACATAAAGTTGTTGTTAGGGCTCGTATTATGTAATAACCAGTTGCGCCGCCTGGTGTAAAGTATTGGGGGTGCACACATAATATTAAGAGATAAAAAGCCCTTGAGGCCCTGTTTCCCTAGGTAAAATTTTTAGAGTGTCGTCAAACTGTAAAAATCAAAGGACATTTTTAAAAAATTACAATAAATAATGTATTTTATTTACTTAAAATTATAATTTAGTGTTTAAAAGTTACAAGCAAGTTTTGTAACGAAAGTCAAGTCGCCTGTTATTTCTTTTTAGATAAATTCTGCAATAACCAATTCAGTAAAATTTGAAATTTCCTGAATCATTTTTTTTTGAAAACATTGGGAGTGCTGTTAGTCGATCCTAGCCCATAGTCATTCTAAGGAAAGTTTTCGTTTTGATAAGTTTCAATGCAGAGAAACATCGTTCTGTTTCTGCAGTTGTCTGCAGTTAACTGACATCGTAACAAGTAATTGAAGAATTCAAATTATTTCAGAAAAATCATCTTGTAAATTATTTTCAATTAAAAATTCACTTAAGTGGACTCTCCCCGGATAGTTTAAATCGGATCTTCTATTTTGTTCTTTATGATTCCTCTTCTCCAAATATGTAGGAAACATGGAAAGCGGTAAAAAGTATTGATAGTAGCACCTACACAATCAGTAAGTTTTTTCATAAATCTCCATATTAAAAAATGATCATTTATAATCCCGACCTTTGCACTTTGGTAGGTATATTCGTAATTAAGAAATTTGGTAATTTTTCTTCTAAATATAAAGAAGAAAATTTAATTGATGTTAAATATTCCACGCTAATATTCACATCCACAAATCCCTTCATGCTTAATATTGTTCCGAAATTCGAACTTCACAAAAGCAAAATTTAAATGTTCATTATATGCGTTGTGCACGTTAAAAATTCCATAAGATCACAGTCGATTTGTGCTCTCGTGGCCATCTAAACTTGTGGGCTATAGCGGGAAGCGGGGTGTGTGGTGAGTTGTATTTTACCTTATGATAAAGTCATACCCGTGTTGAGCTAGCCCCCCCCCACTTGCAAAAATTAAAAAACAAATAGCCCTGATTTATGAGCTATTTATGAGCTTTCATATTCCGCAAACTAAAAATTTTGAGCTCGTTCCACTGAGCAGGAATTTAATACTTTAGTGGGGGGGCTGAGTCAGCCCCCCCACTACTTAAAAATAGGAATATTGAATCGATTTTTGCGGCAGAATTACGAGCTATTTATGAGCTCTTGAAATTATATAGTTTCGATTTTTGAGCTCATCCCCTTCACCCCCAAACAACCCTTTAATTGATTTAACTTAAGAGAAAAATGCTGAGAAAACTTAAAATATATCGTATTGCGGATATAATTCCTATAGCTTATATACTCTAAGAATAAACTATTAAATCACGTGCATTTCAATTATTGAGCTACAACCCCTTCGCAAGAAATCCACCCTATCTTCCCGGCTTAAGAGAAAGTTGTGCTTAAATGCATTAAATTAATTATTTGGCGACTACAGATCATTTAATAATTTATAAGCTTCCAAATTACGCGCATTTAGATCAGTAAATTGCAATTTATTTTGTATAGTGCAGTCACTGAAGGTAAAAATCAACGATTACCTTCAATTTCGGTGAACCTTCATCGATTTTTACGAAAATTGGTCAGTGGTTAGAGGATACCTCAAGAAACAAAGGTGACATGGTACCACTTTGCGCCTTTACCCTGAGGGTGGATACCGCCCCTTCTCGGGGGTGAAAATTATTTTATAAAAAATAACTGCACAAATCTATAAAAGAACAAATATAAGCAAAATTTATTATATAAAGTTATTAAAGTAAGTCAATACTTTTTAAGTTATTAAAGATCAAAAATTTTAATTATTCGTGAAAAAAATGCATGTTTTGAAGCGGTTTTTCGTAAATCACAGAAAAACTGTAAGTTTTTACAAAAAAGTTAATAGTAGTTTAATTCGTATAGCTTATATTCTAAGAATAAACTCTTAAATCACGCGCCTTTCGATTATTGAACTACAACCCCTTCCCATGAAAACCACCCTATCTTCCCGGCTTAAGAGAAAGTTGTACTTAAATGCATTAAATTAATTATTTGGCGACTACATATCATTTAATATTATAAGCTTGCAAATTACGAGCATTTAGATCAGTAAATTGCAATTTATTTTATATAATGCAGTCACTGAAGGTAAAAATCAACGATTACCTTCAATTTCGGTGAACCTACATCGATTTTCACGAAAATTGGTCAGTGGTTAGAGGATACCTCAAGAAACAAAGGTGACATGGTATCACTTTGCGCCTTTACCCTGAGGGTGGATACCGCCCCTTCTCGGGGGTGAAAATTATTTTATAAAAAATAACTGCACAAATCTATAAAAGAACAAATTATGAGCAAAATTTATTATATAAAGTTATTAAAATAAATCGATACTTTTTAAGTTATTAAAGATCAAAAATTTTAATTATTCGTGAAAAAAATGCATGTTTTGAAGCGGTTTTTCGTAAATCACTGAAATACTGTAAGTTTTTACAAAAAAGTTAATAGTAGTTTAATTCGTATAGCTTATATTCTAACAATAAACTTTTAAATCACGCGCCTTTCGATTATTGAGCTACAACCCCTTCGCAAGAAAACCATCCCATATTCCCGGCTTAAGAGAGAGTTGTACTTAAAATAATTTAAATAAATTATTTGGCGACTAGATATCGTTTAATAATTTATGAGCTCTCAAAATATACGCATCTCAATTATTGAATTGCCATTTTCACGAAATTAGTGAGCGGATTTTGATGCTATCAACTTTTTCTGGAGCTCATTTTTGATAGGTATTTCTAAGTACTTTGACAAGTATTTAGTACCTAAGTGTTATAAAATCTCTTTCCCGTTATTTAAGATATTTAATTTAAGATATTTCCCGATATTTAATCCTTAGATTTGAACAGTCGCAGAAAAAATATACATTTAATTACCAATAACTTACTTTAAATTAACATTAAAGGGTTTTTCAAGTAAGCAATTTATTATATTTTTTTATTAGCTTCAATTTTAGCGATGAAAACTTTTTTTGGAAAAACTTGCAGTTTTTGAGTTATTTATGAAAAATCGCTTTAAAGCATGCATTTTCTTTCACAAAAATTAAAATATTTGATCTTTAATAACTCAAAAAGTATTGATTTATTAATAACATTATATAACAAAATTTTGCTTACAATTTGTCCCTCTCTCGATTTGTGGGGTTATTTTTAATAAAGTAATGTTCACCCCGAGAAGGGGTGACATATACCCCAGGCTAAAACCGCAAGTTGTTGTCAATTCGTGAAAATGAATGGAGATTTACCGAAATCGAAGGTCATAGTTGATTTTTACCTTCAGTGACTGCACTATAGAAAGAAAATGGCAATTCAATAATTGAAATGCGTATATTTTGCGAGCTCATAAATTATTAAACGATATGTAGTCGCCAAATAATTAATTTAAATTATTTTAAGTACAACTCTCTCTTAAGGCTATGGGTACATAATTCGCAAATATTTTACGTGTATCCCTACTTTTTCTGTCTTTACACGGCAAATTACGTGTAGTAAAATTCACACTGGTATGGATATGTAAACATTACTAGAATGTCATTCTACTTGAAAATGTCATCATTAATTTAAAGAGATGGGTTTTGAATGTTCTTGGATAACTGTTATTTTTATAATTGCAAATTATTAATTCAGTTAATAAATGTGATAATTTTTTCATCAACTATGTATTCATTGATTGTAATAATTTATTTGTACAACAAAGACTAATACTCAATCGAGAAAAGAGGAAAAGTGTTAAAGTGATTTTTTAATAATATATTGTTATGGAACGCTTACAATTTTGAACATCTTTAACAACAAAATACTTGGATCACAGAATATATTATGCTGATATATTCTCTGCTTGGATCTTTCACAAATAATACACAATTAATAACTTTTTATTAAGTTCACGTCTTAAATCAATTATTTATCAAATACACTATATATCAATAATATTTAATCAATAACTCAACATATTCCCGATGCAATGTCAAATATTTAAAATTGTCACTGATTGTCAGTGTCTGACTGACAATATATGCTGACAATATTATATTCGCCTGAGTGCGTTGTAAGACAAAGATAGATTTGGAAAATATTATCACGGCATTGTGTTCATTTTTTTCGAATCCTGAAAAAACCAATAAATATTTTTGAAAAATTTAAACGCAGAATGAAAGACTAAATTATTACCGAGGGCCGAAAGTCCCTTAGAATAAATAAAAAGTTTATTTTGAATGATATATTTGAAATTAAAAATCACACTAAATTTTCTCTTAGTTTTTCACCCCTGTAACTTATTAAAATAAACATTATAGAAGTTCTCAGGGACTTTCGGCCCTCGCTAATAACGTAATCTTTCATTCTGCGTTTAAATTTTTCAAAAATACTTATTAGTTTTCTCAGGATTCGAAAAAAATGAATCCCTATTTGAATAGCATTGCAGCCGAAAATACGTACCGATCCTCTTAAGCCGGGAATATGGGATGGTTTTCTTGCGAAGGGGTTGTAGCTCTATAATCGAAAGGCGCGTGATTTAAGAGTTTATTCTTAGAATATAAGCTATACGAATTAAACTACTATTAACTGTTTTGTAAAAACTTACAGTTTTTCAGTGATTTACGAAAAACCGCTTCAAAACATGCATTTTTTTTTTCACGAATAATTAAAATCTTTAATCTTTAATAACTTAAAAAGTATTGACTTATTTTAATAACTTTATATAATAAATTTTGCTTTTAATTTGTTCTTTTATTGATTTGTGCAGTTATTTTTTATAAAATAATTTTCACCCCCGAGAAGGGGCGGTATCCACCCTCAGGGTAAAAGCGCAAGGTGGTACCATGTCACCTTTGTTTCTTGACGTATCCTCTAACCACTAACCAATTTTCGTGAAAATCGATGAAGGTTCACCGAAATTGAAGGTAATCGTTGATTTTTACCTTTAGTGACTGCACTATACAAAATAAATTGCAATTTACTGATCTAAATGCACGTAATTTGGAAGCTTATAAATTATTAAATGATATGTAGTGGCCAAGTAATTAATTTAATGCATTTTAAGTACAACTTTCTCTTAAGCCGGGAAGATAGGGTGGTTTTCTTGCGAAGGGGTTGTAGCTCAATAATCGAAATGCACGTGATTTAATAGTTTATTCTTAGAGTATATAAGCTATACGAATTATATCCGCAATACGATATATTTTAAGTTTTCTCAGCATTTTTCTTCTCTTAAGTTAAATCAATTAAAGGGTTGTTTGGGGGTGAAGGGGATGAGCTCAAAAATCGAAACTATATAATTTCAAGAGCTCATAAATAGCTCGTAATTCTGCCGCAAAAACCGATTCAATATTCCTATTTTTAAGTAGTGGGGGGGGCTGACTCAGCCCCCCCACTAAAGTATTAAATTCCTGCTCAGTGGAACGAGCTCAAAATTTTTAGTTTGCGGAATATGAAAGCTCATAAATCAGGGCTATTTGTTTTTTGATTTTTGCAAGTGGGGGGGGGGGGCTAGCTCAACACGGGTTAAAGACATTGGGATAGCAGGCCCCGTGAGAGCGGTGATCGAGACGTTGTGTCTAAAGCCTCGCATTTGTGAAGTTTCCTCGTCGAAATAGAATAAAACTAATTAAATATTACTTAATACTTATAAACTCCTTGGATCTGTGGTTTGTGATTTAAATTACTGTATAGTTAGATTAAACTGTTTTTTATAGAATGATAGATTTTACATAAATATGAATGTTTCTCTGAAAATAATTTTGGACGTTCACGTGCACATGTGCACTTATGGAGAAACCGCCACTGGTAATAACACAAATAACACAATCAAAATATTGCAAAACTCCATTCGCGTGTGTGGCCAGCCATACGGAACTTTGCATAAGAAATTACAGAATAGGCTTCGGCACCCGTACCCGACCCGGCAATGCCCGGCATGGCCAAGCAGACTCGACGAGAGATACCAGCACCAGCACACCAATACAAAACACGAAATTGCTGTCAGTTTAACGAAACCGGTAACGTGGTTAGGACGAAGCGTGGTAACCTACTCCGGCAATCGTACCAACGACGTGTTTCGATAACATCGTATTACGCGGAGTATGTGTGCTAAAAAACTGTCATAAGGTCAAGGAAAATCGTATGACCATAAAGTCTCGACATTGTTTGCTACTTGAACGAACTCTGTTAATTAATAATTGTCTTGATCAGTTTTCGATTATTCTGTTTGTTTGTAAGTTTGCCGGTACTGCCAGTTTCTGACAACCAGTTTGGACTAATAATTGGATTTTTTCCGAAAATTTGTTAAAAAAAAGTAAGATATTAATGTATTCAATTCAAATGATTTTAATTCAGAACCCAAACCGAAGAACCACTTTTTATTTTGTTTTACTAATAAAATTTTTTAATACTTAATATGAATGGCTAATGAAATAAACAAGATTTTGTGTACCTAATAGGTATATATTTTAGAAATCTAAAAACAATGATTTGATAGAAAATTGTCTAGTCGCAACATAGGGGGTCCCGTGGGCACTTTTAGCTCGCCGCGATTTGATGGTGGTATTATAGGTTTTTTGGGTCGCTGAATCCAATGGAAGTGGTCTGGAAGCCCAAATGTGGTGCGTTTAATTGTTATTAACAAATTATGGTACAATTAGGTGTTTTTCAGGAATTATTAGAAGCCCTCTAAATAAATTGGTAGTATTAAGGTCTTCTGTGGTGTATTTTTGGTCGCTGAATCAAATGCGACTACGCGATTACTCAAAATGTGTTCTTATTTTGTTAATAACAAGTTTTTACATCAAGTTTGTAGTGTTTTTCATAGTATTTTTATACGGTAAATCGATTGTCACTAGTCGTGATAGCTTAAACCACGTTTCGACATTGTTATTAATAAATTATTGCAAAAATAACGGTTTATAGTACGTTTACTCACGGTTTTTGCTCTAAATTAAAAAAAAAACCACTTGGAATGACATGAAATTTGGCACGAACGTAGCTAACAATTTCAAACAAAACAAGTGATATTGTGCCGATGTGTGCTTTTACCCTGGGGGTGAGTTTCACCCCGTTTCGGGGGTGATAAATGAAACCTTTAAAATATGTCCGGAATTGGATAAACTGATCAATTCTAAGCAACTTTTGTTCTATACAGTTTTTTCACTAAGTCGATACTTTTCGAGTTATTTGCGACTGAATAAGTTCATTTTTCAAAAAAAAAACCAAATACAGTAGACTCGCGATTATCCGAGTCTCGGTTATCCGAGCCCCTCGGTTAACCGAGGCCAAAGTCATAACTGGTGAGTGACAACTTTCAACCTTGGTGCAACATTGCCGCCTCAAAAAGAGGATTGAAGCTTACGCAAAAATCAATCAAAGACTTTTTTAAACAGTAATATTGATAAGATAAATGTTTTTATCTTTTATAGACAGTACTGTATTAGTTTTGTCATTAAAATATCCGCAGTTATGGTTATTTACGTGTTTCTCTATCAATATAACCGATTTCAGTGTTAACCGAGTTTTTCGGTATCCGAGGTAGTCACGGTCCCAATTACCTCGGACAATCTCGAGTCTACTGTAACTCGAAAAGTATTGACTTAGTGAAAAAACTGTATAGAACATATTAATCAGTTTATCCACTTCCGGACTTATTTTAAAGGTTTCTTTTTTCACCCCAAGGATTAAAGCAGACATCTGCAGAATATCACTTCTTTTGTTTGACATGTCAGCTACGTGCAGGCGCGGATCTAGAAATTCTTAATAGGTGGGTCAGACGTACCGCAAATATTTTATTGTCCAGATTTAGCCATACGACTCACGCTTACTCTAAGGATAAAATTCAGTCATCTCAGATACCTACAGTATCAAAAGAATTGAGCTCTGGTTGACAGAACAAAATAATAAATAATAAAAAAATACTTATAGATTAAATACAATAGGGGGGTCCATGGACCCGTTGACCCCCCTCTGTATTCGCGCCTGGCTACGTGTATGCCAAATTTCATGTCAATCCAAGTGGTTTTTCAAAATTTAGAGCACAAACCGTGAGTTAACGTACTATAAACCGTTATTTTTGCAATAATTTATTAATAACAAAGTCGGAACGTGGTTCAAGTTATCACGACTTTAGTGGCAATCGATTTAGCGTATAAAAATACTATGAAAAAGACTACAAACTTGCTGTAGATAGCGCATTTCGAGCTTTTCGACGAATAAGCAATTATTTTGTTATTAACAAAATAAGAAAATATTTTGAGTAAACGCGACTAGTCGCATTCGATTCAGCGACCAAAAATACACCAGAGAAGACCGTAACACTATCAATTTATTTACAGGGCTTCTACGCTTCTGCGTTTTGACCGGATGCGTTTCCACTTCATTCAGTCAAAACGCATAGTGTGACAAGTGGTCCGGTTGCGTTGGAAACGGATGCGTTTTGAGACATCGGTACGCGCTTACAAACTGCATCAGACAATGCGTAGTGTGACAGGTCGGTCCGGTTGCGTTGGAAACGGATGCGTTTCCACCACATCCGGTCAAAACGCATAATGTGACATCGCACTAAGATTGCTGACTGGCTGGAGCATCTTTTTTCAGTTTATTCTCTGGATAAACCGTGTACTAGTTCTTTCCATTCTCTTCTATTTATTTCTCTGTTTTTGACTTCACCCCATTTTAGTCCAATTTTTTCATGTTCTTGCTTTGTGGTTCTTTTCCAGCTGTTGCCTGGTCTTCCTCTCCTTCTTTTCCCCTCAGGCTGGTATTCAAGTGCTTGTCTCGATATGTTGCTTTGATCTCTCCTGAAAGTACGGCCAATTCATTTCCATTTTTTTCCTTGACTGTAGTAGATACCCGTGTTGAGCTGGCCCCCCCCCACTTGCAAAAATTAAAAAACGAATAGCCCTGATTTATGAGCTATTTATGAGCTCTCATATTCGGCAAACTAAAAATTTTGAGCTCGTTCCACTGAGCAGGAATTTAATACTTTAGTGGGGGGGGCTGAGTCAGCCCCCCCCACTACTTAAAAATAGGAATATTGAATCGGTTTTTGCGGCAGAATTACGAGCTATTTATGAGCTCTTGAAATTATATAGCTTCGATTTTTGAGCTCATCCCCTTCACCCCCAAACAACCCTTTAATTGATTTAACTTAAGAGAAAAATGCTGAGAAAACTTAAAATATATCGTATTGAGGATATAATTCCTATAGCGTATATACTCTAAGAATAAACTATTAAATCACGCGCATTTCGATTATTGAGCTACAACCCCTTCGCAAGAAAACCACCCTATCTTCCCGGCTTAAGAGAAAGTTGTGCTTGAAATGCATTAAATTAATTATTTGGCGACTACATATCATTTAATAATTTATAAGCTTTCAAATTACGCGCATTTAAATCAGTAAATTGCAATTTATTTTTTATAGTGCAGTCACTGAAAGTAAAAATCAACGATTACCTTCAATTTCGGTGAACCTTCATCGATTTTCACGAAAATTGGTCAGTAGTTAGAGGATACCTCAAGAAACAAAGGTGACATGATACCACCTTGCTCCTTTATCCTGAGGGTGGATACCGCCCCTTCTCGGGGGTGAAAAATTATTTTATAAAAAATAACTGCACAAATCTATAAAAGAACAAACTATAAGCAAAATGTACCTATTATATAAAGTTATTAAAATAAGTCAATACTTTTTAAGTTATTAAAGATCAAAAATTTTAATTATTCGTGAAAAAAATGCATGTTTTGAAGCGGTTTTTCGTAAATCACTGAAAAACTGTAAGTTTTTACAAAAAAGTTAATAGTAGTTTTATTCGTATAGCTTATATTCTAATAATAAACTCTTAAATCACGCGCCTTTCGAGTATTGAGATACAACCCCTCCGCAAGAAAACCATCCCATATTCCCGGCTTAAGAGAGAGTTGTACTTAAAATAATTTAAATTAATTATTTGTCGACTAGATATCGTTTAATAACTTATGAGCTCGCAAAATATACGCATCTCAATTATTGAATTGCCATTTTCTTTCTATAGTGCAGTCACTGAAGGTAAAAATCAACTATGACCTTCGATTTCGGTAAATCTGCATTCATTTTCACGAAAATTGGTGAGCGGATTTTGATGCTATCAACTTTTTCTGGAGCTCATTTTGGATAGGTATTTCTAAGTACTTTGATAAGTATTTAGTACCTAAGTGTTATAAAATGCATCTCTTTTCCGTTATTTAAGCTTGAACCCTTAGATTTGAACAGTCGCAGAAAAAAATATACATTTAATTACCAATAACTTACTTTAAATTAACATTAAAGGGTTTTTCAAGTAAGCAATTTATTATATTTTTTATTGGCTTCAATTTTAGTGATGAACACTTTTTTGTAAAAACTTACAGTTTTTGAGTTATTTATGAAAAATCGCTTTAAAACATGCATTTTCTTTCACAAAAATTAAAATATTTGATCTTTAATAACTCAAAAAGTATTAATTTATTTTAATCACATTATATAACAAATTTTGCTTACAATTTGTCCCTCTCTCGATTTGTGGGGTTATTTTTAATAAAGTAATTTTCACCCCCGAGAAGGGGTGACATATACCCCAGGTTAAAACCCCAAGTTGTTATTGTTAATTCGTGAAAATGAATGGAGATTTACCGAAATCGAAGGTCATAGTTGATTTTTACCTTCAGTGACTGCACTATAGAAAGAAAATGGCAATTCAATAATTGACATGCGTATATTTAGCAAGCTCATAAATTATTAAACGATATGTAGTCTCCAAATAATTAATTTAAATTATTTTAAGTACAACTCTCTCTTAAGCCGGGAATATGGGAAGGTTTTCTTGCGAAGGGGTTGTAATTCTATAATCGAAAGGCACGTGATTTAAGAGTTTATTCTTAGAATATAAGCTTTACGAATTGAACTACTATTAACTTTTTTGTAAAAACTTACAGTTTTTCAGTGATTTACGAAAAACCGCTTCATAACATGCATTTTTTTCACGAATAATTAAAATCTTTGATCTTTAATAGCTTAAAAAGTATTGACTTATTTTATTAACTTTATATAATAAATTTTGCTTTTAATTTGTTCTTTTATTGATTTATGCAGTTATTTTTAATAAAATAATTTTCACCCCCGAGAAGGGGCGGTATCCACCCTCAGAATAAATGCGCAAGGTGGTACCATGTCACCTTTGTTTCTTGACGTATCCTCTAACCACTGACCAATTTTCGTGAAAATCGATGAAGGTTCACCGAAATTGAAGGTAATCGTTGATTTTTACCTTCAGTGACTGCACTATACAAAATAAATTGTAATTTACTGATCTAAATTCGCGTAATTTGGAAGCTTATAAATTATTCAATGATATGTCGTCGCCAAATAATTAGTTTAATGCATTTTAAGTACAACTTTCTCTTAAGCCGGGAAGATAGGGTGGTTTTCTTGCGAAGGGGTTGTAGCTCAATAATCGAAATGCACGTGATTTAATAGTTTATTCTTAGAGTATATAAGTTATAGGAATTATATCCGCAATACGATATATTTTAAGTTTTCTCAGCATTTTTCTTTTATGTTAAATCAATTAAAGGGTTGTTTGGGGGTGAAGGGGATGAGCTCAAAAATTGAAACTATATAATTTCAAGAGCTCATAAATAGCTCGTAATTCTGCCGCAAAAACCGATTCAATATTCCTATTTTTAAGCAGTGGGGGGGGGGGCTGACTCAGCCCCCCCCACCAAAGTATCAAATTCCTGCTCAGTGGAACGAGCTCAAAATTTTTAGTTTGCGGAATATAGCTCATAAATAGCTCATAAATCAGGGCTATTTGTTTTTTGATTTTTGCAAGTGGGGGGGGCCAGCTCAACACGGGTGTAGTAGATAATATAATATGTTAGTTTGCTTTGTTCTTTCCCATAGTTTTATACTAGTTATTCTGTTAAGCCAGTTGATTTTCAGGATTTTTCTTAGAGATTTTCTTACAAAAGTTTGCAGTTTTTTAGCTGTAGTTTCGTTCTGTTTCCATGTTTCTGCTCCGTAGAGTAAATTTTGATGCAACTATTAAAGATTTTAATTTTTGTTGCTTGTCATATTTCCTTTGTTTGCCAAATTTTATTTAAATGCAAGAATGCATTTTTATCCTTTTTTATTCTTGTCTGTGTATCCTTTTTAGACCCCTGCTTCTTTCCATGACTGATCCCAAATATTTGAACTTGTCTACCTCTTCTACTTCCTTACCGCTTATCTTTATTTTGTTATTTGGGTGGTTATTACTTTTTATGAGTTTGTTTTCTCTGTCGAAGTCCGATCTTCTCGGAGTACTGTGCCAATTTGACAATTTTTGTTTGCATATGATTTCCATGTTCAGTTAGCAGGCAGATGTCATCCAAAAATTCGAGATGTTCTAAGTACCTTTTCAGACTAAAGAACTGGTGTCTGACACCGGTGTCCGCCACCAGCAGCAAAGCATTGTTATGAACGACTACAGACGAGCCACTTGTGAGTGTCTAGTGTCTGGCTGATTTTAGTGGCTCAACAATACTTTGCTGTTGCTGCAATTGAACACCGGTGGCGGACACCGGTGTGAGACACCAGTGTCTTAGTCTGAAAGGTTACTAACTGTTTAAATAAGTTCCACGACCACCTGATACCTATTCGTCAGTTACTTTTCTCATTACCCAATCATAATAGGAAATAGGATAGGGGATAGTATACAACCCTGTTTAACTCGACTTCTACGACTATTTCTTCGGTTACTTCACCTTAGTCTCCACGTTTCCAGTTTTGTATCCAGTGGCTTTTTGTGGCAGTTTGTCAGTGGCTTTGTATCCTTCGTAAAACAGTTTAATACAGTTCATGATTTTTAATGGTGCATTTTCTAACAAGTGCGTTATATGACAATGGCAAAAGTTCGTGATTTGGGCTTCGAATTGCTTTCTTATGCAGCTTATTCTCATGATTTGGATCTTATTATTATGTGTTCCCAAATCTGAAGAGAGGCTCGTAAATAAAAATTCAGCTCGAATGAAGATAATTATTGACGACACAAACACCCATTTTGCAGAACGTCAAGAATCGTATTAGGGATGGCCCACACCTTCACTGCGGGGTCCGGACAAAAAATCCCCACAAATTATCCCTGGACAAAAGATCCCCACAAATTATCCCTGGACAAAAAATCCCTGGACAAATAATCCCCGGACAAAAAATCCCCACAAAAAATCCCGGAAAATCCTCAAGAAATATTTGCTGCCGAATAAATCTCTAAAAGTTTTCCCGGAATTTTACCAACGAATTCCAAGTCCATGCTGAAAACTTCATCTTTTACATGACAAAAGAGTGTGAGTTTTTTCAAAAATCGTGGAAGAAATGGGGAATGAGCTAAGGCAGGGGTCGGCAACCTTTTCAGTCGGAAGAGCCAAAAATTACAATTTACAAAATTTCAAAGTATTTAAAGAGCCACAATTTTTGTTTGTCAACAATAAATAGTACTAGCACAAATAAAGTTCTTTGATAAAATAAATTAATCTATTTATTCATAATATGTATATAGTGTTTTTCACATATGTATATATTTTCTTACATTTCATTTATTCAAGTAAAAAATTAAAACAAATATTCACTTACAACACTAACTTGTACTTCAATGACAAACAAACAACTGAGCAAATAATCTCAATGGAAGTGTTGGCTTTGCATGGTTTTAGAAAGTTTGGATAAATCTGGCTCATAACTTGTTGTTTTAAGTTTCAAACACGACTCTAAATTTTCATTTGTTAGTTGGATTTTTAGTTTACTTTTAATTATATTCATGCAAGACAACGCTTCCTCGGAAGAATATGTCGATCCTAATATAGTTAGCACTCCAAATGTCAACTTCTTTACCTCACTGTAGCACTAGCAATCTGGAAGACTATTCCATGCGTCGAATATAAGTCCCTCAATTCGCGGCATTTCTTTCAAAGCTGTCCACTTTTTTAATCGATCAATTGAATTTCTAAAGATCCAGTATCAATTATTCCTAATGGCTCAACGTGGATTTCGTTACTATTTGTGTTGAGAGGATTTACAATGAATTCTAGAGTGGTTTTGTTGGTTTTGAATTGTTCAAATCTGCCAGCAAATTAATCTTTAATTTTTTTTGTAACTGTGCTGAAGTAATTCGTTTCAACAGTTGCACTGGTTTTATCGCGATATTTTGGTTTTTATTTATTTTGGTAAAATAAAGAATACCTGCGTGTGGAACTAAAGAGCCGCAGCTTCACATCCAAAGAGCCGTGTGCGGCTCGCGAGCCGCAGGATGCCGACCCCTGAGCTAAGGCTCCGTTCTCATGACAGGCACTTAACGCTCGTTTAAATAACGCGCGATTACAACTACATACATTTTACTGAAGACCGTTCACATGCTAACCGTTCACATTTTAGGTCATTAAAACGCTAGTTGGCATGTGAACGGTCTTAAGTAAAATGTATAGTCCGTCCGCTATAACTTTTCCCATGCGGTACGATTCATTTTCAATCAAATTAAGTCAACAGAGAAAGTGACACGTAGGCCGATGTGTGTAGTATATAGTATACAGTATACAAAATGTATATACACATCGACGTTCGTTTCGATTTATGTTTTGACTTAATTTGATTGAAAATGAATCGTACCGCATGGGAAAAGTTATAGCGGACGGACTTTATGTATGTAGTTGTAATTGCGCGTTATCAAAACGTGCGATATGCGACTGTCATAAGAACGGCGCCTTAGCTCATTCCCCATACCTTCCACGATTTTTGAAAAAACTCACACTCTTCTGCCATGTAAAATTTGAAGTTCAGCATAAAATTGGAATTCGAAATTTAGTAAAATTTCGGGAAAACTTTTAGAGAACTATTCGGCAGCAAATCTTTCTTGGGGAGTTTTTTGTCCGGGATATTTTGTGGGGATATTTTGTCCAAAAAAATTTATGGGGATTATTTGTCCGGGATTTTTTGTGAGGATTATTTGTCCAGGGATAATTTGTGGGGATTTTTTGTCCGGGATTATTTGTTCGGGGATTATTTGTCCTAGCTTCGCCATTGGCCAGCCATGCTTGCTCGGACGCGGTGCGAGCTCGGTGCGAGCTCGGTGCGGATATGTCTGGCCCAACCTTTATTCGGGCGGCATAAGACGTTGGAAAATCTCTGGAATTGTTATATATATAATCGGTTCATAACGTTCTACGACGTCTTCCGATTCCCAATCGCCATTGCTCTCGATCTTATTCAAGCCTCTTTCTCTGATTTCCCTATGGATTCCTTCTATCCAGCTTTTCCTAGGTCTTCCTCTTTTCCGCCGTCCTTTTGGTGCCTGTCGTAGCACTTGCTTGGGTAATCTGTCGTCTTCCATACGTTGTACGTGGCCAAACCATCTTAGTTGCTTTGTTTGTATATCGTCCATTATTGTATGCTTTACATCCATTACATATCTCCAATATTCTTGTATTTCTGATTTTTTGTATTCTTGATATACCAGCAGATCTTCTCCAGAAGTCCATTTCAGTTGTTCTGAGCATATTTTCGGATTTTTCTTTAAGTGGCCAAACTTCGCTGCTGTATTTTATAATGCTCTTAACAATGCTGTTATAGATATTATGTTTATTTTCTTTGAAGATACTTTGGTCCCATAGGATTTTGTTCAATAATGCGATGGCTTTCCTTCCTTGTATGCACCTTTCTTGGATATTCTTGTCCAATGTTCCATCTTGTGTAATTTTAAGACCAAAGTATTTATATTCCTGACAGTGATTAATAGTTATTTCATTTTCCAACGCTAGATCCTGCTGTATACCTCCAACGCACATATATTCCGTTTTCTTGGTATTCACTTCTAAACCCCAGTTCCGGTACTCTTCTATGATTTTTCGGGTCATAATATAATCAATATCGTGATAATCCTGGGCCATAAGAATATGATCATCCGCAAAACATAGAGTGCATAGCATGTTATCATCATTTAGCGGTATACCCATACCCATATTCTTACATTTCCTTTTCCAGGATTTCAAAACTTGCTCTAAATATATTTTAAATAGTGTCGGCGATAGACAGCAGCCCTGTTTAAGACCCTTATTCACTTCAAATCCTGACGAGATTTCCTTGTCTAGCTTAACTTTTACTATATTATGGTGGTATAGATTTTTTACAACTTTAATGAGGTTCAGACTGATGTTAGTTTTTTCGAGGGCTTCCCAAAGTTTACTTTGCGGTACAGTATCGTATGCTTTTTTTAAGTCTATGTACACTAAATGCAGTTCTTGATTGTAGGCTATTTGTTTGTCCATTAACTGTGTTACACAATATAGGTGGTCAGAGGTGGATCTGCCAGCGCGAAAACCGGCTTGCTCTTCGGCCTCTAAGTCCTTGTATTCTTCTTCTATTTTATTTTTGATAATTTTTCCGTAAGCTCTGCTGATGGTGCTTGTGACAGATATTCCCCGGTAATTATCGCATATATTTTTACTGCCTTTCTTGTGTATTGTAGAAATTACAGACAATTGCCATTCTTGTGGTGTGACTTCGCCATTCATATACATCTATTAAATAGATCTCTTAGGTATTCATACAGGGTGTTGCTACCATATTTGAGCAGTTCTGGTGCTATGTCGCCAGGGCCTGACGCTTTTCGATTTTTTAGGGATTGGCATGCATTTCGTACTTCTTCCAGTCTTAACCGAATCGGTGAGCCACTGGAATCGTTATATTGAGATAAAAGGAAACTATGTATATTTGTTTTTTATTTGCAGGATTTTTTGGAAAAGCATGTTTTAATTTGAAAGGTGGTTACTGATCTAACTGATCAGACCGTCTAGTAATGCTTATTTCTTCTGATAATATAACTTCATGTCAAATCCAAGTAATCATAATTTTTCAAAATACTTTATTATCGTCTTAAACAGTGCCTTTTTTATGTGTATCATGAGATCATTAAGTAATTCTTTTTTTTTTTCATCATTTTTGAATCAGTACTTGGATACTGATACTGAATAGAGTTTTTCTACTTAACCACGTCCATTTCTAAATCCATTTTTCTTTCACGATATAAAAATTATTATCGAATTAACTATTGTTTAAAATTTATAATATGGATTACAAGGTAGGTCTCCTACGTTCGATTAGTTTTATTAGTATTTTATTAGTATTACCGTACGTATTTTGAGTAGATCAAGTGATAACCTGGGCGCCTTGATGGCTGCATAACTGAGATAAAATGACCTTCCTATACTTAACAAAATTAAACTAGGTTGCATCTTCTATAGAGAATAAATTTTGCCTTGAAAGATATTTCATTTCACAATGATTTCTAGGCTACTTTTATAAATAAATACTAAGGGTCGGTACTTTATGTCTCGATTAAACCCGGTTAGTTAACCGGGGTTTAATTTGATTCCAATTAGTTCAAAATAAGTATAGTTACCGCTTATTGCAATTTAATTATATTGTACCAGGTGAATTTTATTGCCTAGTAATAAAATATTCAGCCAGGAAAAGTACATTGAAATTGCATTCTGCGGGTACTTTTATCGACTTAACTGAAAAAATTATTTCCCTGATTATAGGAATGTGCAGGTTGTAACAGTTCATTAAAATAGCATTGAATATATTATTCATACGCAGACACTAATAATTAATTATGTTTGCACTTCATGATAAAAACTGATTACAGCTAAACTTCAAAGTTTACGCCGAGTAATAAACCATCATTAGGTATCTAAAGCCAAGCGTCCACAGACCCGCATCGTACGCAACGGATTTTAGTTTGCCTTACAATGATTGCCGATAATGCGATCCGTACGATGCGGATCAGTGGACGCGGTTACTTAAGTTTCTGCACAAGGTAAACTAAAATCCGTTGCGTACGATGCGTCCGATGCGTACGATGCGGGTCTGTGGACGCTTGCCTTAAAGGCAGTGGCGGCTCGTGGCCTTGGAGACAGGGTCGGCAAGGTTTTTGTGCCTCCTCATATAGGTATACCATCAAACTAAAAGGCTTAAATCATCATAGGAGATTTTGTTGTTTTTTGCTTTTTTTTATTTGATGTACTCTCTTGTTTCATGGTGTTTCGACAATACGTGTTGATTCTTTTGAGACACGGTAAATCCCGTTTATTTGAGGCAGAAATTGGTGGTAATAAGAAAATTGATGAACAGTTTGTTGTAATGAATTGCAGTACTTACTACATAGAATTATACATACATAGTTTTTAACTTATCCCACTTTCTGAAAATATTTGGATCGGCATAATTTTTAAGTACCTAACTTGTAATAATAAATATCTTGGAAATTCTTTGGCAAAGGTAACTTTTAAATTTTGAATCGTCAAAGAGGTCAAAAATTTGCAAATCTTCAAAATTCGAAAAACGAGTATCTATTTGCATATAATAGTAGGTATCCAAAGTTTCAAGATATACTTACTCGTTTTTCGAGATATGTATCATGTCGTCTTTTTTGGGATGGTTTGGAAATATCAAGCGAATCCAAAACGTCACTGCGTATATATTGGAAACTACTATAATTACGAAAATCTTTGAGATTTCGCACCAGCTTTCGTATTCTATTTTTGGAATAAATAATGTCAGTTGACTGATTTTGAACAACAAGGAATATCTTGGGCAAACTCTGTCTTAAAAATATTTAAAAAATATTAAAAGAGTAATTATTTAATAAAGTTCTCAAACCGATTGCTTCACGGATCGAGGTATCGCCAATTTCAAAATCGTCGCCTTCGATAATAAAATCAAAAACTTCCAAAAGCTGTTCACGAAAATCTGCTACAGATACTAAAACTACCAGAGATAATCTGCTTAGATAAAACTAACCGAGATTTAAAATTTCATCGCGTCTGACAAACTGTTCGCTTTTTTTTCGAAACAAATTTGTTGTAAAGCAGTAATCCGTTTAGGTGAGCTAAACTGGCAAGAAAATACGATATTCTTTATTTTTTTACACGTATAATGTAAAACTAAATTCATTATATGCGCATAATAGTGAGTAAATAAAGCTTGTGATGCAATAGTTTTAACTTTTGCCTGGAAACTATTCAATTCACCACTCATCACAGCAACGCCGTCATAAGATTGCCCCAGTTTGCCCTACCAATTTATTTTTGATATCAAAAAATTTGAATCTGTTCTTTAAAACACCAAAAATATATTCTGCCTTATTGCTTTTACTCACATCTCTAAAACCTAAAAACTTCTCATAAATATTACCACGTAACGCGTATCGAACAACAATAATTGATAATTGTGAATGACATGATAATCAGAAGTTTCATCTACTTCCAGTGAAAAGCAAATGGTTTTCTAAATCTCAGATTCAACAACGTTATTCAAAATGTAACTATTTGATTATATGTATTAGTTCATTCTGTATTAAGAATACACTTCGAATCAGAAAGTAAATAGGTATTTCTAAAACAATTTTATTAATTCTCTATAATTATTTTGATTTTTAACAAATGCTTCGATCCATCATGTCCACTAAATGATAATTCCTGACAACTTAAAAAATTACAATATCAATTAAACGACGTAAAACGGCGTGATTATTTTTGAGAATTTCTGCCGATGCATGCTTCCAAATGAAACACCGACCGGCAGACCGAAATGTGCCGTACCTGCCTTTTAACCTGCCATGCCGTATCTGCTATTGCCCACGGAAAGAATGTAATGTTCGCTTGCTCATCGACTTATTTCGTTGAGTTTTACGTGTAAATCGTCAAGCTACGGATGAGTTAGGGACGGCAAGCCGAAAAGCCAGATGAATGGCTCGGATCATTCATTTTTTGAGAAGTCTGTTATGCGCAGGGATCACTTAACGCTCGGATTGATCAAATCCTTTTAAAAACCATGAATAAAATTCAGTCTGTATTATCTGATAGATTTTTTTTTATTTCACAGATACAAATATTAAAAAAATCTATATCTATAAATTTGTGGGTCGGCACTGCCGACCCTGCCGACCCTGACCGGCCGCCACTGCTTAAAGGTTCGGATCAACGACGCGAGTTGATGCGCGCTTCACCAATTTACCAATTTAACCCTTAAGTACTAACACACCTTCTCTCAGACGGTATCGCTTGTTGAAAGTGGGATATTTCCCTTCCTAGAAAATTTTGAAGGTGACCCATTTATGACTTAAAGTTGGGTTGTTATTTAGTAGTCTTGAATTCGGCAATTTGTGGCAGGTTGTTATTCGAAAGATATTTAGACTCGAAGTGTGATTTCCGTCTAATATACGGTGTGTTAGTGTTTGTGCCCAGTTGGTCATTAAACATAATGTGCCCCAGTTCGTCAAAAAGTTCAAATAAGGGGATAAATACTATGAGGAAACTCTTTTGAAATGACTTGATGAGGTAGAAGACGACATAAGTGAAGTGGGATCAATTTGTGATGAAAATGTTGCCACTGACTACCATTGCTACACTGTACAAATTTTAGTGCCTGTCAGTTTTTTTTTGTTTTATCATTTTTTAAAAACTATTTTATTTTCATGTTTATTACTCTTTGTTTAACTTGATTAGAAATTTTTATCAATATTCTTTAATTTGTTTCATTTTTATCACACTTTTTTTCAGGAATAAAAAGTCATACAAACAATCCTTCCATTCTTGTTATAATGTTTTTTATTTTAATAAATCCACAAAAACTAGATCAATTACTTTTTAGATAAGTAATACTTTCAGTAAGTCATCGAAATATTTTTTTTCATTAAAATATTTAACAAAAAAAATAACCAGTAAAATGTTAAACCCGTCTGTCAGGCGGTTAGTTAGTGTTTACGTCATTGATTTAAGATGTTAGTACTTAAGGGTTAAACGTCTGCAAAGAGAGATAAAATATGTATGGACGAAAGAAGATCGGTGGGATATGCGCATTTTATCAATGAAATTCGATATTATTAAGACATTCCAGAAGCCGCTACAGATAAAATGTTTTAACAACCCATTAATCATTCAGAATTAGTCGACGGATATTAGTACAGTTAAAATAGTTAAGACGATAACTGGACGATAATGATTTAATGAGTGAAATTTAAAGTTTCTTTCTACTTTAATGACAAAAAAAGCAAGCTCATTAGCAGAACCCAATTAAAAATTATTTTGCAGATCTTATTTGAAACATTATTTGGTTGAAAAATCTCATTTTTGTTGGCAAAAAAAATATATTAATTTGTCTGGATTAAATTACAGGTCTGTTTGTCGTAAAAGGGATATGTTACTATCAACATTCACACAGTGTTGCCAAACTGAATTTTGTATTTTGAGTGTAAATTTTCCCACCGATCTCAGAGGGTACAATACCAGAGAACAAGGACCACAATGTGGTCCTTGTTCTCTGACAATACCGAATAGTGAAAAGGAAAGTGAGCACAGTTGACAACTTGGCAACCCAAAGTACTGTAAAATTAGTAAATATATCAAAAATATCAAGGTACATTACATATTCACTATTATACTTATATATTATAGTATACTTATTCACTATATTTTGACCCCTCTGTAAACTGCTTTATTTACGGAATTATATAAAAATGTGAAATATAAAAGTCACACGATTTTTTATGTAGTTTTCGAAAATGATCAGTAGGAAAACAAAGAAGGTGCAAACAAAATGGCCGCAGATGTTTACTTCGTTAATTTAAATGGAACACCCTGTATATAGTTACACATTTGAATGGAACGTTCTGTAACGAACATTTCCATATTGAGTTTGATGGGCCTATCTGGAAGAATAAGCGAGATACTAGATATTGATATTATGTAACATCTGTAGTATTATAACTATATTATTAGTTAACATTGTCGCTGTTATTTTAATATTATAAGTTAGTGTTCCATTCCATGTCCATGTCGTAATTTATTTTATATATTGTTGTTCTGAAGCTATTATATTTTGTATACACACACCGGCAAAATTAGCCGAACACCTTAAAAATGGGACATGTTTGATGTCTCGAATCTCCTAATCCTGTTGTCCGATTTGAGTAATTCTTTTACATAGTATGTTATAGCCTTATTAGTTAAGAATATCGGTGTAATAATATTGTTGCTAGACAGGTAAATGTCATTTTATACCGGGTGTTACAATCATACTGTATTTTTTTCCTAAAGTTCGGAACACCCTGTGGAATATTATAGCGTATATAAAATATTAAAATTAAAACATTTCTGAACATTTTCTTTTTTGATTCATTTGCTTATGTTGGAAAATAAAAAAAGTTATGTGCTTTAACAACTAGCCATGCTTTTTATCAATAAATCCTCATAGTAGGGGAGGAAAGTATGCTAAATTTGCAGTTAGTCGAGCGTTATGGGGATCTATTGGATTGTGAAGAGTGGGTGCTAAAACAAAAAATTCCACCAATCCTTTTTTCCGATCATAGGAAATATAGGCTATATCTATCCATAATTGGAAGAAATGTTGCGAATAAAAGTTGCTTATTTCTACGTCAAGGATCCAAATCTGCAATTAGAATTGGGGACTCCTATTTAAGATTTTAAAGGTGTCGTGTTTGGTGCCATTCGGTAGATTTTTGAAAAATATTGAATACGTGTATTTTGCAGTTTTACGATCTGATGTTCATTTCGCGAAATATCGCAGGGTTCGTATTTACAATTTTTAATTTACCCCCACCCCTCTCCGTGGGGTGTCACGAGCCGCCACGGAGGTGGGGTAGGGGATTTAATTAAAAATCTTAAATAGGAGCCCTCAATTTTTATTAAAGATTTGGATTCTTTACGTAAAGATAAGCAACTTTTATTCGACACATTTTTTCGAATTATGGATAGATAGCGCTATAATCGGAGAAAAATGATTGTTTCAAATGAAAAATTAAATTAAAAAATGAAAAGTCCCCCACTTTATGGAAAATTTAACTTAACCTTTTTCTGATTTTAGCACATACTCTTCACAATCCAGTAGGTCCCCATAACGCTTGAGTAACTGCAAATTTAGTATACTTTCCTCCCCTACTATATGAGGATTTATTGATGAAAAACATGGATAGTTGTTAACGCACATAACTTTTTTATTAACTTAATAAGTAAATGAATCAAAAAGGAAAATGTTAAGAAAGCCTAAGTCTACAATCGAGTATTGATTTTAATATTTTACATATGCTAGAATATTCCACAGGGTGTTCCAAACTTTAAGAAGAAAACACAGTATGCTTGGTACACCCGGTATAAAATGATATTTACCAGTCTAGCAACAATATTATTAGAACGATATTCTTAAATAATAAGGCTATAACATACTAAAAGAATCACTCAAATCGGACCAGTGGTTAAGGAAATTCAAGACATCAATTATGTCCCATTTTTAAGGTGTTCGGCTAATTTTGCCGGTGTGTGTATAATATTTTAAACTTTTCAGCTTCCATGTAACCCATTCTAATTAAATATTATAAATTGTCAAAAAATAACATTGTTGTCATGATCTTCCTATCACTGTTATAGCCAACCATCATGACTGAGATTTATTCAAAATATCTAGTACCTATCTTGCTTATTTTTCCATATAGGCCCATCAAATGCAATATGGAAATATTCGATACAGAACGTTCTATTCAAATGTGTAATCATATACAGGGTGTTCCATTTAAATTAATAAAAGTTAACATCTGCGGCCATTTTGTTTGCACCTTCTTTATTTTTCTACTATCATTTTCGAAAACTACATAAAAACTCGATAAACTTTTGTATTTTACATTTTTTTTATTCTGTAAATAAAGCAGTTTACAGGGGGTCAAAATATAGTGAATAACCCTGTACACCGCCAGTGTTGGCGTTAAAATATTAGTAGGTCGGTTAATTCACACAACGATAAAAATTAAAACACAACGTAGTTAGAACACAAAATTACCACAGCACTGACCGTACCCTCCGTTGCCGAATTAGAAGAGTTTTTTTTTGAGCTTCTGTTTTTCTTTGAATTCTGTAATTTTACCGACAAACGATGGGATCAGGCAAGCCAGTCCGCTCTAGCCCTAAATGGCCATAAATAAGGGGTTTGTTCTTTGTCCAAGGATCGTAAATCACAAAATTCTGAGGGAAATAACACCATTTCACATTGCTTTGATTCCCGTCTTCAGTTTTTATCTTTTTCCTCAACATACTCTGTTGGAATTATTTTTCAGAATTTTGTGATTTGCAATCCTTGGACAATCAACAAACCCCTTATTTGTGACCATTTATGGCTAGAGCGGACTGGCTTGCCTTGTCCCATCGTTTGTCGGTAAAATGACACAGTTTAATGAAAAACAGAAGCTCAAACAAGACCCTTACAATTGTGCCGTGGTAATTTTGTGGTCTAACGACGTTGTGTTTTAATTTTTACCATTGTGTGAATTAACCAACCTACTAATATTTTTAACGCTAATACCGGCCGTGTACCTACTGGGGAATGATGGTCCGACCGATTTTATCACAAAGTAAATATTTATTAATTTTACAGTACTTTGTGGTGCCAATTGTGCTCTCTTTCCTTTTCACTTTTATATTTTTTCTATCTCTCTTTGCCGACCGACGTTTAAATTGGTAAACTGGTGAAGCGCGCCTCAACACACTCCGTTGGTCCGGACCTTAAAACAGATGCAGGATGCATCTAAACATGTAATGTAGTAAACATGTATATGTATTTGGAACCTAAGAGTTTTCTATTGGTTCGTTACAGCACGCGGTCATATTTTAACCAATAGGCGGCGAGGTTCCAAACGCATATACGGAATGTTATTCGGTGCCAAATTCATATGCGGAATGTTAAATATTCGTACACCGAAAAAGATAAGTTTTCCTTAGAGTCTGTTAAAAGGAGATTGATTTCAAAATACTTGTGATTGTATTATTAAATAAAAATAAAACAATTATAGTATTTGGAATGTTATTTGGTGCGAAATTCATATACGGTATGTTAAATATTTGTAGAACAAAAAGACGATTTTTATTAAAGGCAGTTAAAATGATACTGGTTTTTAATAGTATATTATGCAACGAGCATTTAATGATGGTCATTATGAAGCGAGTATAAGGGATACGAAACGAGCCGCCTATCGGCGAGTTTCGTATAGAGTACGAGCTTCATAATGATAATTAAATGCAAGTTGTATACACGATTTTTTCTATGATCATTCACAAAAAAAATATATTCAAATTTATTAATTTTGTAACGCAAACAAATTAAGCAGTTTATCAGTCTGACAGTTTGTTTACATATTGAGAACTGTCAAAGCGTATGTATTTGACTCGCCATTGGTTACTGCGCGTGTGCCACTTTTATCGCGAATGTCATATCGCGATTCTATTGATTAAAAGTCTGTATCTTAATAAAAATCTTATCTTATTGTTAATGTATTATTAAAGATCCACAAGGAAAAAGGTTTTCCTGTAGTTGGCTGCTTACCATATAATACAAAAATACTAATAAAGTCCTTTATAAAAGGTCTATATTTAAAATCCCTAAAAAGGGCTACATCACAGAACTAGTTTTCGATTGGTTGACCAATCATCATCAGTGCTTTCCTAAAATGAAGATAACCGGATAAAATGATGCAAATGTTTTAAAATTTTGACTACGGTTAAAAAAAGTTTTAGGTTATACTCACGTGACCTTACCATGCTAACCACCAAAATATAATATTACAAATTTTATTTACATATATTACATACCTACAAATATTTTGATGGTTAGCATGTAAGATCACGTGAGTATAACCTACAACTTTTTTAACCGTAGTCAAAATTTTAAAACCTTTGCACCATTTTATAAGGTTATATTCATTTTAGGAAAGCACTGATGATGATTGGTCAACCAATCGAAAACTAGTTCTATGATGTAGCCATTTTTAGGGATTTTAAATATAGACCTTTTATAAAGGACTTTATTCGTTTTTTTTTGTATTATATGGTATACAGCCAACTACAGGAAAAGCTTTTTCCTTGTGGATCTTTAATAATACATTAACAATAATTTTTCTATTCTCATACTATATATTAATTATGATCACTACCTGTATCATAATGAACTTCATTATGTTACAGATTTTCATTAAGATACAGATTTTTCACCAATAGAATCGCGATATTACGTTCGCGATAAAGGTGTCACACGCGCAGTAACCAATGGCGAGTCAAATACATAGGCTTTGACAGTTCTCAATATGTAAACAAACTGTCAGACTGATAAACTACTTAATTTGTTCGCGTTACAAAATTAATAAACTTGAATATATTTTTTTTGTTAATGATCATAGAAAAAATCGTGTATACAACTTGCATTTAATTATCATTATGAAGCTCGTACTCTATACGAAACTCGCCGCTAGGCGGCTCGTTTCGTATTCCATATACTCGCTTCATAATGACCATCATTAAATGCTCGTTGCATAATATATGTACTATTAAAAACCAGGCTCATTTTAACTGGCTTTAATAAAAATCGTCTTTTTGTTCTACAAATATTTAACATACCGTATATGAATTTCGCACCAAATAACATTCCAAATACAATAATTGTTTTATTTTTATTTAATAATACAATAACAAGTATTTTCAAATCAATCTCCTTTTAACAGACTCTAATAAAAACTTATCTTTTTCGGTGTACGAATATTTAACATTCCGTATATGAATTTGGCACCGAATAACATTCCGTATATGCGTTTGGAACCTCGCCGCCTATTGGTTAAAATATGACCGCGTGCTGCAACGAACCAATAGAAAACTCCTAGGTTCCAAATACATATACGGAATGTTTAGATGCATCCAGTATGTATCTCGAAATTCAAAGTAAAACTTCAATAAGCACTTTAATATCACATATTATGTTCTGTTTCTCCACCATGCAGGTATAGTAGTTTCACCCCATAAAAGATTTGTTGACAGAGTTTTGCATCGTCATGAAATAAGTTACAGACTCTGAATAGTGGTGGTCCTATGAGAATGAACGGAATAAATATACAGAATGAACCAAAAGTATCAAAATGCCTAATTATCTCTTGAATGAATGGTTGGAATTACCTATTCTCTCTGAGCTTCGCTGGTATCGCCAACTAGCGGATTACTAATGGAACTTTTGCCGGAAATTTTTAAATTTAATATTTAATTTTTATCGTGTAATATTTACAACGCAAAGAATTGTTTAAATTGTAATCGATGGTTAATATCAGTAAGTACAAAATTTATGATTCATTATGATTATGTTTTAAGATTTTGCTAATCAATTTTGACGTTTTATTAATGAAATATTAGTTTTCTTCTTTCTTACGTCGGATACTTTCACAATTATCGTGTAGATGGCGCTTAGATTAATATATTAATTTACGAAAAAACCAAATTTCAGTATTTAAAACGTAATTATTTTTAAGGTAAAAATATACCACAGCTTTGGGCCAGAGGTGTAACCAGGATGATCCTAAGGGGGGGGGGAGTTACATCTACTTGAAGGTCTCTGGGGGTATGGAATAATAATGGTGTTAAGCGTAAAGAGCACAAAGTACATCCAAAAGGGGGGGATTATAACCACCAAAATCTCCCCCTAGTTACGCCTATGCTTTGGGCAGCTAATATTTTTTATTATTATTGTCTTTAATTTCAATGTTTTAAATTAATCACTTTGACATTTATGTCAAATTTCCAGAAAAAGTTCACCGACTTGTCACTACTGGCGCTCACGAACTTTTAAATATCCCCTCTACCTACGAGCTCAGAGCGGATACAGAAAGAGGGAGGATACGGTGCTACATGGTGCTACTATAGTATGCGGTCTACCATCGCGTTTATAAACGCATACGTAGGCAGGATTATTATTTGAATTTTACAAATAGGTACCTAATCCTTTGTTATTTACTATTTTAGTCAGGAATAAGCCAATTTTTTCTTATCAAAAAAAAGTTCATATGACAAAACATTAATTTGTGAAATTAATTAATAATTCTTATGATTTATGCGTTTTATTCACCTTGTAAAGATTTTCATTATTGTGTGTAAACCCTTCTGAGAAAAGATTGTATTGTTTAGCCTCACATATACATTGCCAGCAAATAATCTTTACAAAATGAATAAAACGCATAAATCAGAAGAATTATTATTTTAATTTTACAAATTAATACTTTGTCATATCAATTTACTATTTTAGCTGGGCATAAGCCACAAAAGTGGCTAATTTTGCAAATTATAATAGATAGGGACAGGCAGAACGCATACTATAGTAGCACTGAGGAGAGTCCTATTTTGCAATATGAAGATTTGAAATTTGATTCTTGTAACCTTGCCAGATTTATCAGTTTTCTGATATTGGTCACTTTGGTTTTTTAGATACAACACCTTGTTTGTTGTACCTACCTTTATTGAAATACCTTCAAAAGGTAAAACGTTTAGAAACGCCTAATCGTCTCCACATTTTTTTTTATTCAAACTATGTACAACTAAATTTGAACATAATAATTAAAAGTTTACTACATTGCTAAACTAATGTCTACCTAATATCAAGTGTTCAAAATGTCCTCCGTTGTTGCGTCTATGACATTTCTTCATGTTTCTCTAGAAATTAATATGGATTCATCGATGATTCTTTGCTTTGGCTAAGCAACACTTGTTGGTTTAGTTTTATAAATTCTACTTTTCAAGTATCGTCAATAAAAATAATCCTTAAGGTTCAAATCTGGTAAAAGAGGAGGCCATTAAATACTACCTAATCTACAAATCCATCGTCCGGGAAATGTCTGATCTTCTTTTTCTTCTTGTTGTGCCTTCTTCTAACGAAGGTTGGCGATCACTTCCTAAACGCTTCTCTATCTTTTGCAACGTGAAATATCTGTTCAACACTGAGGTTAGTCCAATCTTTGATATTCCTCAGCCAAGACTTCTTCTTTCTTCCCAAGCCTTTTTTCCCCTCTACTCTTCCTTCCATGATGACGTGTAGCAGAGAGTATTTATCGTTACGAAGTATGTGGCCCAGATGATTTTCTTATTTTAATTGTGTTCATAAGCTTTCTGCCATATCCAATTCGTCTTAACACTTCTTCGTTTGGGACTTTTGCAGTTTCGAATGCCTCCAATTTTTTACGGATTGGGCTTTTAGAGTCCAAGCTTCTACCCCATAGTAGTTGCGACCAAACATAGCATTCGACGAACCTCAATCTAATGGCCATACTCAATGTCTAATCTAAATAACTTTATATCTCATTAAAATTGGCTCCAACTTGTTTTTTTGGAGCAGGTACAATTTTATTTCTAAGTAGGATTTCCTAATTATCGCTTGTTAAATTTGCAGGAAATAACCGGTGAATTCGTAACTATTTTAATCCCCCATCCTAATTACAGGCCAATTGGTAACTGTGGCCCTCAGGTAATTTTTCGGTAACCAATCAACTACCGGTGAATTCGTAACTAAATAAAGGTATAATCTTTTAGACTTGAAATAAACATATGGAAAATCTCTTTGCTTTTAAATTATTATCAGATGGATTTAAATAATTTATCATTGCTAAACATCTAAATATTGAATTTACAATTACTTGATAAAAACCAAGCTCGTGTAGAGTTATACTTGATGGAAATAATACACTGAGCGGCACAAAAAATGGCCACCCCACAAAATGGGTAATTTTTCTGAATCTGTTGTCCGATTTAAGTGATTTTTTTAACATTTTATAGCCTTATTCTTTAACAATGTCGCTGTAATAAAATTATTGCTAGACAGGTAAATGATCATTGTATACCGGGTGTGCCAATCAAACTGTGTTTTATTCTCAAAGTTCACCACACCCTGTGTAATATTCTAGCATTTATAAAATATTGAAATTGAAACCCAACTATAGCCGCAGGTTTTCTTAACATTCTCTTTTTTGATTCATTCGCTTATGTTGGATAATAAAAAAGTTAGGTACTTTAACAACTAGCCATGTTCTTCATTAATACAGAGTGTTTCTAAATAAGTGCGACAAACTTTAAGGGGCAAATCTGCATAAAAAAATAATGGCCGTTTGCTTTATAAACACATGTCGGCAAATGCTTCGTTTCTGAGATAGAGGGTGTTGAAATTTTCTCTTACAAACTGACGATTTATTTATTGCTCTAAAACCGGTTGAGATATGAAAATGAAATTTGGTAGGTTTTAAGATACAGTTATTGCACATTTTTTGACATGCAATTAAGGATTTTATATTCTCCATTGGCGCGCATACGGGTAATATGACGGGTAATATTACCCGCATGAGCGCCAATGGTGAATATAAAATTCTTAGTTGTATGTCAAAAAATGTGCAATAACTGTATCTTAAAACCTACCAAATTTCATTTTCATATCTCAACCGGTTTTAGAGCAATAAATAAATCGTCAGTTTGTAAGACAAAATTCAACATCCCATATCTCGGAAACGAAGCATTTGCCGACATGTGTTTATAAAGCAAACTGCCATTATTTTTTTATGCAGATTTGCCCCTTAAAGTTTGTCGCACTTATTTAGAAACACTCTGTATTAATGAAGAACATGGCTAGTTGTTAAAGTACCTAACTTTTTTATTATCCAACATAAGCGAATGACTCAAAAAACAGAATGTTAAGAAAACCTGCGGCTATAGTTGGGTTTTAATTTCAATATTTTACAAATGCTAGAATATTACACAGGGTGTGGTGAACTTTGAGAATAAAACACAGTTTGATTGGTACACCCGGTATACAATGATCATTTACCTGTCTAGCCATAATTTTATTACAGCGACATTGTTAAATAATAAGGCTATAAAATGTTAAAAAAATCACTTAAATCGGACAACAGATTTAGAAAATTTACGACATCAAAAATTACCCATTTTGTGGGGTGGCCATTTTTTGTGCCGCTCAGTGTATTTATAACACGTGTTAATGAAACACTATAATATTGTTTCAATTATTTTATTAAGATATTTCAATTTTTGCTATTTTTTATAGGTACATAATATAATACAAATATAATGTTTTTAAGCAAACCAAGAAACATTCGGTTTAGATTTAAGGTATTAGATTTAATCAATGGCTTCGAATTCACCTGAAGAAAGTTTCGAGTTGGCAGTTCAGGTCATAGAAAAGTTACGAATTGGCCGGTGTAAATTTTGATTTGAAAATTTTTGTCATTAAAAGTTACGAGTTGGCGCGTGTCCCCTCACTTACCTACATCTGTGAACAGATCTGGCAGTTTTCGTTTATTATTATCTTCCTCGCCCTGTAAAGGTAGATCAATTCGTCAGTCATCTGATTTTACGCAAATCCTGGTTTCATCTGGAAATAGTACTTATATTTTGCCATTTTTCAATACAGTTTTAGTGTAGAAGGCACCAATTTTGGCTTTCGGCAATCAATATTGTGCTACCTGGATAACTAGGGAACCTGTAACTGTTCCCTGCTGTATAATCGTTGGGAATTAACTCTTTTTCTTATTAAAAAAAATACCAAGTTTCTTGTAAAAGGTATATATTAAAATACCCTAAATAAGGGTCACAATACAAAACGTTTTCGGATTAAGGAATCCATCATCAGTGTTTAAAAGCCAAAATTTGCATGCCTGAGCCACCAAAATGTATTGGGTAAAAACCCTTTAAATGTAAATGATAAAGTTATTTTACATATTTATATAAAAATCATCTGATGTTAAAGATAAACCTGGATGTTACCCAGGGCAACACAGGACTCTCCCCACGTGGTTGGAACTTTTTTTGGAGAAAACCTCACATATTGGATTTCAATGGCCAACTGACAACTCAATTCCTCTGAATTTTTCTTATCATTTAATTGAAACACTTACACCTGTAGCTTCCAAAAGCTGCCTTTAGAGCTGTGGGTGGGAAATTGTTGGATCTTTTCTAGCTACTTGGACAATTAACGATCATGGCGAGCTATTGTTACTTTTTGGCAACTTTGTTTTGGTATGTTGTTAAGCGTTCCCAATTCCTGAGACCTAGCATAGGTTTTTGACATAACATCCTGTGTTACGCCTACCACTGCAACATGTACCTCATGAGACATTACTTGCTCCCCAAGACCAATAAATTATCTTACTTCTTTGCACGTCTTATAAACCCACATAAGGCGTATTTTCATTTTTGAATGCAAAAGTTCGTTCATTTGTTTTTGTTCATTTAAAAAGATAAGTTAAGCAAATAATCTATATTCTATAACGTACCAACGCTATAACGTGTTATCTGGTTGTTTTATCAGTGTATTTATTTTCAATAAAATTCTTTATTCTTACCAACAAGTTTTCTCAAAAGGAATAAATATTTGTTTGAAATATGTACATGATGATTCCATACATGTTTGGTTTTGTGTATTATAAAAATATCTACTACATACCATTTCTAAAATTTATAATCTCCGCATTTATGTACTTCCTTAGTTATTATTTAATTAGTTGTCATTATAAATCAAACCTCTTTAAATATTTGCTTAATAAATAAAGCGTTGTTGGGTTACTTATCAGTTCTTATAATTTATTTTCACGTTTTCTAATAATTTCACGAACTGTTTACTGTAAAATAACAGGATTTGAAATATTTAGGAACTGTGGGTTTTCACACCCGAGCATCATCAACTCATAAAAAATGTATTGACAAGGTGGTTCGAAAATCAGTCATTAAGAAACGAATTCTATAGATTTGTGTATCAGTGGACCAAAATTAGTACAGCTTAAATAAATAAAAACAATAAAATATTTATTTAACGTTTAAATTAAAAAAAATATTCATGAGAGCAATTCCTTCTTCATGTGTGTCTGAGACTGTCAATGTGGCTCTCCAGTATTAGTGAACATATTTAACTGAAACTCTCATGGTCACTTGCACCGCATCAACGAACGTCTGTCATCTCTTCTTTTCGCGGTTGCAGATAAATGGGTTTTACTGTACATACTCAACTAGTCCAAGTCATCTCTTAACATGGCACATTGGCACAGAGCTGCTATGTAATTAACTGTTGGTATTGATTTGATTATTGAATATGACACACACCCATACACATATACAGGCACAAACACAATACACATATACGCAGTGTTGCCAGGTCAAATTTATAAAAGTTACTAGATTTCACTGAAAAAAATCACTAGAATTTCACTAGATTACGCGCATGCGCAATAACATATAATTATGCGCAGTAGGGATAGGGCTTTCCTAAAATTTTCAGGGGATCTCCCTACTTTTGAATTATCCAGGTTAAAACGCAAAAAGACCTTACAATTATGCTGAAGTAATTATTCCAAACAACCATAATAAGCCCGGATCCCGCGTACCAAAAAAAAGTTGATTAATAGCTAGCTGAAAATTTGTTAATAGCTTAATTAACAGTGTCTAGTCGGACAAACTTTGATGTACGGGAACACTGGAATAGGGGAATTTTTAATTGTAGAAAAGTCTAAAAATTTGGAACGTAAGAGTAAGAAAACACTCCATGTATTTTGTTGGACAGAACTTCCAATTATTGATTTGTTAAGACCGCGTCTCACCATCAAATAATTTGATCAAACAGTTTGAGCAAACTCCGGAAGTACGTCAAAGTGACGTCACAATTGCAGTTTTTTTGAAATTCTAAAAATCTGTGCTCTCACTATCAGTCTAGTTTGATCAAATTCTTTGTATTGAGTTGTCTAACTTGTTTGTACTTTATTTAAAATTAAAATGTTTCATTATTATCCACAATGAACACTCAGGATGTGACGTCACTAACTGTCACTTTGTGTCACTAACTGTCAAGTTTGATAAAATTATTTGATGGTGGGACGCGGCCTTTACTGTTTCATTAAACTCTCATGCAAAAATCAGACTGCTATTTATCACCAATATAATTCCTATCATTTGACATGTTATTCGTGTTTTATTAAAATGCGCAGTTGGTGATAATACCGCAGTCTGATTTTTGCATGAGAGTTTAATGAAATGATAAGAAATCAATTGGAAGTTCTGACCGTCAAAATACATGGAACGTTTTCGTAATCTGACTTCCAAATTTTTAACCTGTTCCACAATTAAAACTTCCCCTGTTTCAGTGTTCTCATACATCAAAGTTTGTCCGACTAGACACCGTTAAGTTATTAACAAATTTTCAGCTTGCTATTAATCAACTTTTTTTGGTACGCGAGATCCAGGCCTATAATTCAAATTTAATTGATAAAATTAGCAAGCTCTTTATTTAATAAAGAGCTTGCTAATACTATTGATTTTTATCAAGGTCAGCCATTATGATGAAACAATTTATTTTGGGGAATAGCGGGAATCGGTAATAGGAAATGAAGATCATAATATTTATTAAAAGTTCATTTCGCATCTGACATTGAAATAGATACCACAAACATGATTCTCTTAGTTGGGTATGGATTAAGTTCACAGTAAAAGAAAGCCGCACCACCATTATTTTTTATTTATGTAATTTTTCTTCTCTTGACACTTGAAACTATTGAGTTGAGGAGAGTGTCCTAATCGTGAACTGACTCATCACTTTTAAGGACTGCCATGTTTATGTTAAATTTTGGTATGTTATGATTAGGTATTAAATTGCCATCACAAATTTCCGGGGATTTCTCTTTCTTTGCAAAGTAATTTTTAAACAATACAGGGAAGTATTAAATAAATTTTAATACAAACTTATTAAAAATATACTATTGAAAATATAATTTTTTGTTACAATGTAGCAAAAATATTCATTATAATGGAAATTTCCAAAAATCACTAGAATTGGGTCTATTTTGAAAAGTTATCACTATTTCACTAGATTGTTAAAAAATCACTAGATCTAGTGAAATTTCACTAGACCTGGTAACACTGCATATACGCATAAAAAATGGGAGAATCGAAAGACAGTCGCACTACTCGCTGACTCGCACTACAACTGGCTCTTTCAGTGTTGCCAGATGAAAATTTCTCGTAACAGTAGAATAGGACATAAAAAAACAGTAGAAAACAGGAGATTTTTAATAATTTCAAATAAAACAATAAAATGTAGTTAAATTGAACAAAATAACTATCTTACGTCTATTTTTCAAGCCCATTAATTAAGCAGTAATTAATAGAACTGAAGCAAGACAGTCCATGACTAGTTTCTGACTGATTCGCATGCGCAGTTCCGTTTTCAAGCGCTTGAAAACGGAACTGCGCATGCGAGTCAGTCAGAAACCAGTGATGGACTGTCTCCACGAACAAAGCTTAAATTCAGGTTTCACAAATGTTTAAACTTGTCTGATAACGCTAAATAATCTCTCAAATGAAATACCAATATACCAGATTTTAGTGGAAAATATAATAGAAGATTTGAGATTGAAAACAGGAGAACAGGAGAAGAAGTATGAAAACAGTAGATCTCCTGCTAAAACAGGAGATCTGGTAACACTGGGCTCTTTATACGGTTAGGTAAATTAGGTATGTGTTTCGACTACTGAACTCCCCAATCTCGAGCTGTAGCACCTTGGTGCCAAGAGCATGCATGATAGTATAGGAAGACAATCTTCATAAATGCTTGTTCTTCGGTGAGAAGTTTTCATCATTATTATAACATCACCGCGTTTCCTTTATACGATTTTTATTGTAAATTTATATTTCCATAAAAGATTATATGTCTTTATAGTGCGTTAACATTTAGTCCAGGGCGCATCTGTTTTGAGATGGACGTTGAGAAGTGACTCAAATCTTTTTGCAGAAATTGCTTGAAAATAACTTAAATAATAATATTTGAGTTATCCTCCCACTCAAAATGGTCCGGAACATTGTTTAAATAATCAAAATGTCAAAATATGAAGGAAAAATTCGATTTTTTTATTGGTTTTTTGATTATAACTTTAAAACTATTCATTTCTGAGAAAACTTGTACAAACATAAATAGTCGAGGAAATGAAGCTGAAAAAATGGCAAAACCTCGCAATTTTTTCGTCCAGCATCGATTTGTACAAAAATTTGGGATTAGGCTCATTACACCCTCTAGTTCATTTTCTATATTGACCTGTTGTACGCTTTTGGTTTTGTAAGGGTGAAAACTACCCCTAGATTTAAAAAATTATAAAATAACATTTTAAACTTCAATATTGTCAACATTTGGTTCTTATTAGTTACATAATGAATGTTTTATGCTTTAAGATATACTATCATAATATTTCAACCCTTAAAACCACCCTTGTTGGAGCTATATATAAAAAATTTACTTATCCTAAAAGAATAATTTCGGCTTGCATCGATATTCATAAAAATTTGGGATTAGGATCATCTCACCCTGTACTTCATATTCTATATCATGCTTAAGGGCGTTGATTATTTTTAGGGGTGTAAACAACCCCTTATTGTCAAAAATTATATAAAAACATTGTCTACTTTAACATGGGTAAAATTTGTTTTTGATTGGTTAAATAATGATTGTTTTATACTTTAAGATATAATACCATAATATTTCAACCCTTAAAACGACCCTTTATAACATTACAGTTCTTATAAGTAAATATTTTAATAGGTCTATATAGAAAAAAAGTAGAATTAAAGAATTACAAAAACATTTATTTACACAAAAATACGAATTTACAAATATGTACAAATAATACAAATACAAATAGTTTTTTAGTCATCTTCCAGTATACGAACCGGTTCTGTGGTATTATACATACATTAAAAATTATCCATAAGGGGACTATCCGAATTTTTCGAAAAAAAAAAATTCGTTTTATAAACATAGCTCCTTCATTTTTGGCGGTGAAAAGATTTTTCAAAAATGACTTTGTAGGATTTTTTAAGAGTTATAAGACTGTGTAAACTAAATTCCATAAGATCCCTCAGTTTTTAATTAGGGTGGGTTTAAACGGCTCGAATAAAGGGGTGTTTGCTCGTAAATAGAGGTTTTAAACAGCTATATCTCGCTAACTGTTCACTGTAATGAAAATATATGCACAAGGCAATTTTAGTTATTAAAAAAGCTACAATTTGGTAATCCATCATGTTTTTCGTATCGCCAGTATTTTCCGAGATATTTTGAAGTAAAAGGTGAAAAATGGGAAATTCCAAAGAATTTATTTTTCTTTAAACTCCAGTTTTTCTAAAATTAGGTCTTTTAAATAGGTCAAACTTCTTGGGTGTATTGATAATACAAATATAGAAGGAATTACAGAAAGATGAAGACCAATTTTTAATCAGGAGGGTAGTTAGGGTGTTGTTTTCACTGATTTTTTCATAGAGAAAAGCAGGTACCGACCTTTTTTTGATCATAAGTCGCTTATTTTTCAGACTAAAAACTTTTTATTATTTTTTTTTGAAAGGACTAACAGTATACTTGAAAAAAGATTATTTAAGTTTTCCTCGAAAAATGCAAAGTTTTTCTGTTATTTTACTTTGAATATTTCAAATTATGCATTTGACGAAAAAAGCTAACTTTTAACATGCCGTATCTCGGTTTGTATTGGTCTTACCGATATTACAGAAAAATAATTTGGTTTGTGATACTAAAAGATACAATTTTGATATCTACAGTTTTTTTGATTAAATGCACATTTTTCGAGGTATTCTCAAAAAACCCTCAAAAAAGTCGATTTTTTCATCGAAAAAAAATTTCAAGCGCGAATAACTAGAAAAATAAGTAGTTTTACGAAGAAAATGTAAAAAACATTTTTTTCTTATAATCACTTTTTACATCGATTTACATAGTTAAAATGTAATATAAAATTCCCGCCCCCGAGATGGGGTGGCAACCACCCCCAAGGTTTTAGCGTACAGCGGCATGATATAGAAAATGATCCTTGGACTATTCCCTACCTTCTGTGAAAATTTCAAGTAAATCCATGATGGACGAAAAAATTGCGAGCCAAAATTCTTCATTTCCTCGACTAAAAAGTTGCGTAATTAAATTTCCTACAATATAGAATTGAATAAAAATTTACAAAATAGTCACCCTTGTTGCAAAATAGCAATAATTGCGAAAAAAACATACAAAAACAAGTATTCGCATTTTACGTTTTTCAACCATTTATGCTACACTTAGGACCTTCATATTTTACCCAGAAAAACTTTATGATATAGTAAAACAATACTGTAAATTTCATTAGAATCGGTTTAATAGATTTTGCAATCCAGCTTTCGCAAAAAAAATTCATTTTTTTAAAATGTTGCAGGACTGAAAATAAAGCAGATAGCAAGTTGAATTCTTTTTGCTTATAGAAGTGTACTGTACCTTTGATTTGCAATTTGCAAAATTAAAATCGATTAATTACCACGGCGTCAGGAAATTTTTTAAATAAACAATAATTTTTGCTGCTGCGCGCAAGACAGCGGTGTTCGATTCACACAAGTTGATTTCCACCAAAATTTCTTATAATCTTTATCTAATATATTATTTTCTTACTCTATATTTTGTTGTATTTTAATATTTTAATTCCACAAAAATCAAACTAATTTTATTATTGTTTGTGAAATATTGTTTAAACAATTGCATATGTTTAAAAATAATAAACTTTTATTCTCTAAGGTAAAATATATGAACAAAGAAAGTTTTTGCTAAAAAAAGTGTTATTTCAAAGGATAGAGTATGTGTTTTTATTTTGCAATAAACAAATTTATTTATTTATATCGAAATGTTATAAAAATTAAAATGTATCAATCATTATCAAAGGTCATTGGAATGCCCAATCAGAGCAAACTATCCGCTGTGCTGCGCGTAGTACCAATAATTAATGTTTATTTAAAAAAATTCCTGACGCCGTGGTGTTAATCGATTTTAATTTTGCAAAATTGCAAATGAAAGGTACAGTACACTTCTATAAGCAAAAAAAAAATTTAACTTGCTATCTGCTTTATTTTCAGTCCTGTAACATTTTGAAAAAATGAATTTTTTTTACGAAAGGGTAACTATTTTTTAAATTTTTGACCAATTCTATATTGTAGGTAATTTAATTACGCAACTTTTTTGTCAGTAGAACTTTTCTCGGAAATGAATACTTTTAAAGTTATAATCAAAAACGAAGAAAAAAATCGAATTTTTCCTTCATTTTTTGACATTTTGATTATTTAAACAAGGTTCCGGACCTTTTTGACAGGGAGGATAACTCAAATATTATTTATTTGAGTTATTTTCAAGCAATTTCTGCAAAAAAATTTGAGCCACCTCTCAACGTCCAAATGTGTATATTTTTACAGATGCGCCCTGGTCTAATTATAGTTTTTATATCTATGATATTTTTCCCTGTAATATTTCGTATTATTCATCTCCAATTACTTATCTTGTAAGGATGTATACTTATACTTTCAATATAGTACAAATAAACTCATTCTCAAATCATAGAAAGTTTGATTTCTATGTGAAACCATACTGCACTGTCATTTTATTTATTTAGTCAAGAGAAACAAGTATCGTGTGCCATTTTAAGTTTTTGAATTGCAATACCTATTATTAAACTCAGTTCATTCAACTAATAATTTATGAGACGTCTATATACTTCGTATTTGTAATTTGTCAAAGGAAACAAACGACACTGCTATTTAATTCTGTATGAAGACTATATGCAATTGATCTAACATTTCTTCACGGTTAAAAATATTCAAGTTTGCTGAAAACCAAGTAGCTTCGCCAATTTTATTATACATAGTGTGACCAACTCCAAGTCACTAGAATCCGGGACAAGGCTGAAAGAAATACCTGAAATCCGGGACTTTTCAATAAAAATCGGGCCATTTTTTAAGAAAACGATAATTAAAATACAGAAACGAAAAAATCCACCATTTTAGTATTTATAGAACTATCTTCTTCTTCTTGACGTACCTATCCTTGACGAATGGTGTCGATCATCATGGAAATCTTCACTTTATCTGCAGCAACGCGAATAAGCTGCACAGATGTTGTGTTGAACCAGGTTCGGAGGTTCTTTAACCAGGATGTTCTTCTTCATGGATCTAGCTTTCCAAATATTTTTCTTGTAGGGGGGCATATCTGGATTCATTTCGCATAATGTGTCCAAAGTAATCCAACTTTCGAGATCTGATGGTGGTTAGTACTTCTCGGTTCTTCCCCATTCTTCTAAGGACCTCCTCATTTGTAACCCGATCAGTCCTATAAGGACTATAGGAGTTCTATACGATATCCTATAGTCCGTAGAACTATAATCTATAATAGCACGATATAAAATGCATGGGTTTTGGACGTGGTGTTAGTATTACACTCTAGAAATTGTCGACTTTTTCTCGTTCCACGAATTCAATCTGATGTGAATTCTTAGAAGAATAACGTATTCAAAATTTCAAAATATAATTTTAGCAAAACTTTGAAAATTCGGATGGCCCGGAAGCCTTGTCCGGGACGCCGGGACCCGACTTCGTAATTCGGGCCATGTCCCGGATTTTTCGGGCTAGTTGGTCACACTAATTATACATGTTCGTGGCTCCTCTTTGACACTTCACCTGACCTATAGTATCATACAATTGATCCAAATAATGGCATAGCCCAGACATCCAAAGTGAAAGTTATCCTCCAATACCAAATTGTTTTATATGGTCCACATAATGTTCAGAAAAAAGTCACACCATTTTGAGCGTCGGGTTGGGGAGGGGGGGGGGGGAGAAACTGGTAAATTCGTAGTTTTTTACGTTTTTCGTCAATATTTCTAAAACTATGCGGTTTAGTATGAACAACCTTCTATACAAAAATGTTCTACAATAAATTTGAAATAAAAGGCCCTATGTATAATCCTTCTAAAATGAACGGTTCCAAAGTTACGGAGGTAATATAGTATAATTGGTCCAAAAAAAGGCCTAACCCAGACATACAAAGTAAAAGTTTTCCTCCAACACCAAATTGTTCTATATGGTCCACATATTGTTCAGTAAAAAGTTACACCGTTTTGAGCGTCCGGTTTGGGGGGGAGATGGGGGAGAAGTCGGTAAATTAGTAATTTTTTTAAGCTTTTAGCGACAACAATGTTCTATACAAAACTGTTCTTCATAAAACTTCTCTTAAACATATATAAAGGGTAGAGAGACGGCTATTGAAATACTTGGGAAAACGTCAGGAAAGAAGTTTGAGGATAAAGAGACTTGGTGGTGGTCAAATGAAGTACAAGGAAAAATAAAAGAGAAGGGAAAATTATATAAAAAGTGGCAAGAAACCAGATCGGACATAGATCTTCAAAACTATATGGTCGCCAAAAAGGAAGCGAAAGTAGCTGTAGCAAAAGCTAAAGCAGAAGCGTATTCAAACCTATACGGTCAGCTTGATACCAGGGAAGGGGAAGCAAAGATATATAAAATAGCCAAACAGAGAGCAAAGAAAGCAAGATATTTTAATCAGAATAGATGTATCCGAGATGAAAATAATAAAATACTAATTCACGAAAAGAATGTCAAAAAGAGATGGAGAAAGTATTTTGACAGTTTATTAAATGAAGAATTTGACAGACAGCCTGTGGAGTTAACGGAGGCAGTAACAGCAATGGTTACCAGAATAACAAACGAGGAAGTGGTTCAAGCGCTTCAAAAAATAAAGAAAGGAAAAGCAGTCGGACCAGATGATATTCCTGGGGAAGTATGGAGAGCATTGGGAGAGACAGGAATAACTTGGCTAGCAGGGATATTTAATAGAATTATGGAAGTTGGACAAATGCCAGACGAATGGAGAAGCAGTATATTAGTACCTGTCTACAAAAACAAGGGAGACATACAACAATGTACAAACTACTACTTAGCCACACCATGAAAATATGGGAGAGAGTAATTGATAGACGGATACGTGAAGAAACCGAAATATCCGATAATCAATTTGGCTTTATGCAGGGCAGATCAACAACAGATGCAATTTTCATTGTAAGGCAACTGATGAAAAAATACAGGAATAAACAGACCAACGCTCATATAGTATTCATTGATCTTGAGAAAGCATATGATAGAGTTCCTCGAGAGATTCTGTGGTGGGCACTCAATAAGAAAGGAGTCCCTGGCGAATATGTAAAGATTCTGAGAGATATGTTTGACGGATTAACGACTAGTGTTAGAACAGGTGTGGGAGAGACTGATAAATTTCAGGTGAAAGTAGGATTGCACCAAGGCTCGGTGCTTAGTCCTTATTTATTTTCATTAGTTTTGGACCAGATAACAGCGAAACTACAGGGTAGTATTCCATGGTGCCTAATGTATGCTGGTGATGTAGTGTTAATAGGAAATAGTGAAAGAGACTTAAAACAAAAACTGGAACAGTGGAGACAAGCTCTGGAGGAAAAAGGTTTAAAACTTAGTAGGACAAAAACAGAGTATTTGGAATGTTCATTTAAAGATGGAGTTACTACAAATAAAATGGTATCTTTGGATGGTGAAATGATTGTGAAAAGCAATAGTTTTAAGTACCTAGGATCGGTATTACAGAGTAATGGAGAAATATATGGAGATGCATGCAGTAGAATTAGGGCTGGATGGATGAAGTGGAAAGAAGAGAGTGGTGTGTTGTGTGACAGAAAAATTCCAATGAAGCTGAAGGGAAAATTCTATAAAACAGCCATAAGACCGGCTATGATGCACGGAACTGAATTTTGGGCAGTGAAAAAGAAAGAGGAATAACGAATGCATGTGGCGGAAATGAGAATGCTTAGATGGATGAGTGGAGTGACAAAGAAGGATAAAATTAGAAATGAGTATATTAGTGGAAGTCTAGGTGTGGCACCAATTGATGCCAAAATGAGAGAGCATAGGTTAAGATGGTTTGGTGATGTTCAACGTCGAGACGTTAATCACCCAATACGAAGAATAGCTGAAGTGCAGATTTCTGTAAGGAGTAAGAGAGGAAGACCAAAGAAGACCTGGGGGAGACGATAAGGCAGGACATGTTGGTAAAGGGGATTAACATTGATATGACCCAAGATAGAATTTTGTGGAGAAATGCAATTAGGGAAGCCAACCCCGCATGGGGATAAGGCAAAGGGAATGATGATGATATATACAAAGGGTTGTCTACAGCTAATGCCGTTTCCCTTCCGTCAGCCAGGACTTCCATTTTTTTCGATCTTCCCAGTCTCCGTCTTCCAATCCTTACTTAGACATGGCTTCGTCGACTTCATTTTTCCAAGATCTTCTCGGTCGTCCTCTCTTTCTTGTTCCTCTTGGGCTCCATTCTGCAACCTTGTTTATCCATGTGTTTTCTGCTCTGCGTACGTGGCCGTACAATTTTAATCTTCTCTCGTCTATATATTGCAGGGCATCTTTTTCCACTTACATTCTTCTCCTTATCTCTTCATTTGGTATTCTGTCTCTTCTGGTGAGACCACAGCATCTTCTACATTATTCCATTTCGGTTGCCAGAATGCTTTTTTGGGTTTTTTTGTCTATGGCCCAAATTTCGGCTGCGTATGTTATGATGCTTTGTACTATTGTTTGGTATATCATTTTTTTTATTTTCCTTGATGTTCTTATTCCAGATTACATTATGGAGTTGTCTGATACAAGATCTTGCTTGTCCCAATCTATTTTTTATTTCTGCTTCTGTTGTTCCGTTTTTCGACAGTATAAAACCCAAATATTTGAAATTCTTCGTTCCTTTTATTTCTATTTGTTCTTTTTTGTTTTGTTCTTTGTAGTTTTTTAAATTGTAAAGCCCTGTGCCAAAATACCGGTTATGCGTACATACAATTTTCTTGGATGTGTCGTCTACAAGTACAAATCAAATACTTAGAATCTATGCAAACGATGTTACAGTACATTTGATGAGTTCCTTGCGCAATTCTGTATACGTGCTCCAGTGCATACACGTGTATAACTGCTGCCCAGTGGGTCAATATAATTCTTTTGTAGCCACAACAAATAAATTTGTTTAGATTACTTACAATAAATAAATACAATAATAAAACTAAATTGTTGAGCAATTTTGTTATGTGTAATGTGTCATAAGACTCGTAGTCCAGGGCGCATCTGTTTTGAGATGGACGTTGAGAGGTGAGTCATATTTTTGCAGAAGTTTTGAAATTAACTCATATAATAACAATTGAGTTATCCTCCTTCTCACAAAGGTCCGGAACATTGTTTAAATAATCAATATGTCAAAATATGAAGAAAAAATTTGATTTTTTTCTTCGTTTTTTGATTATAACTGTAAAACTATTCACTTTCGAGAAAAGTTGCACTGACATAAAAGTTGCGTAATTAAATTTTCTACAATATAGGATTGGCTAAAAATTTAAAAAATTGTCACATTTGTTGCAAAATAGCAATAATTGAGAAAAAACATAAAAAAACAAGTACATATTCGCATTTTGTGTTTTTCAACCATTTATGCTACACTTAGGACCTTCATCTTTTACCCAGAAAAACTATATGATGTATTAAAACAATACTGTAAATTTTATTAAGAGGAAACAGTAGCGATCAACAGGTAGCAAAAACGCGTTCCAAGATTGCGGCTGTAATTTTGAATATTTTTTCGAGATATTTGGCACACGTATTCGAAATATAATAAAGAATGGCGGTACAGAGCCCAATTTGAAAAATATATTAATGTATGGAAATTACTCTGTAATTAAATACAATATTAAAAAAACGAGCCTGTACCGCCATTAAGAAGAACAAAAAAATACACTTTCTTCAAATAAACTTTTTTATCCGATGCCTAGATTTTGTGTCATTTTGGAACTACTAAAATTTTTTATTTAATTAGTAGTTCCAAAATGATTCAAAATCTAGGCATCGGATAAAAAAGTTTATTTATTATTATTATATCCACCTTAAGAGGAAACAGTAGCGATCAACCGGTAGCAAAAACGCGTTCCAAGATTGCGGCTGTAATTTTGAATATTTTTTCGAGATATTTGGCACACGTATTCGTAATATAATAAAGAATGGCGGTACAAAGCCCAATTTGAAAAATATATTAATATGTGGAAATTACTCTGTAATTAAATACAATATTAAAAAAATGAAATAAAACTAATGAAATAAAAAATTTTAGTAGTTCCAAAATGACACAAAATCTAGGCATCGGATAAAAAAGTTTATTTGAAGAAAGTGTATTTTTTGTTCTTCTTAATGGCGGTACAGGCTCGTTTTTTAATATGGTATTTAATTACAGAGTAATTTCCACATCTTAATATGTTTTTCAAATTGGGCTCTGTACCGCCATTCTTTATTATATAACGAATACGTGTGCCAAATATCTCGAAAAAATATTCAAAATTACAGCCGCAATCTTGGAACGCGTTTTCGCTACCTGTTGATCGCTCTTAAGATCGTTTCAATAGATTTTGCAAAATAAATTTTGAAATTCAGCTTTCGCAAAAAAATCATTTTTTAAAAATGTTGCAAGACTGAAAATAAAGCAGATAGTAAGTTGATTTTTTTTACATATTATAGAAGAATACCTTTCGTTTGCAATTAGCAAAATTAAAATCGGTTAACTACCACGGCGTCAGCAATTTTTTTAAATTAACATTAATTTTTGGTTCTACGCGCAGGACAGGGGTGTTCGATTCACACAAGTTAATTTCCACCAAAATTTCTTCCAATCTTTATCTAATATATTATTTTCTTTCTCTATATATTTTGTTGTATTTTAATATTTTAATTCCACAAAAATCAAACTAATTTTATTATTGGTTGTGACATATTGTTTAAACAATTGCATATGTTTAAAAATAATAAACTTTTATTATGTTATAAGTTAAAAGTTAAAATATATGAACAAAGTTTTTGCTAAAAAAGTGTAATTTCAAAGGACAGATTATTGTGTTTATTTTGCAATAAACTTATTTATTTATGTACTTATAGCAAAATGTACGAAAAATTAATATTTATCAATCACTATCAAAGGTCATTGGAATACCCAATCAGAGCAAACGTATCCGCTGTCCTGCGCGTAGCACCAAAAATTAATGTTTATTTAAAAAAATTCCTGACGCCGTGGTAGTTAAACGATTTTAATTTTGCAAATTGAAAATGAAATGTACAGTATTCTTCTATAAGCAAAAAAGAATTCAACTTGCTGTCTGATTTATTTTCAGTCCTGCAACATTTTGAAAAAATGATTTTTTTACAAAGGCTGGATTTCAAAATTTATTTTGCAAAATCTATTAAACCTATCTTAATGAAATTTACAGTATTGTTTTATTATATCATAAAGTTTTTCTGGGTAAAATATGAATGTCCTAAGTTTAGCATAATTGGTTGAAAAACGTAAAATGCGAATACGTGTTTTTTATGGTTTTTTTCAATAACATCAGCCCTCCGAGACATGAAAACTGGCAAGGCGCCTGGTTTTGATGGGATACATCCTGAGTTCCTACTACAATGCGGTCAAAGGACAAGAAAATGGTTGGCTGCGTTCTATTCACTGATCCTTAGAACTGGAAACATACCAAAAGCTTTTAAAAAGAGCAAAATAATTGCTGTATTAAAACCCAATAAACCCCACGATAAAGTTGAAAGCTATCGTCCTATAGCACTTCTCAGTTGCTGCTATAAACTGCTGGAACGACTTATCCTAAACCGAATAGGCCCACAAATTCTTGAAAATATCCCACTCGAACAAGCAGGTTTCATACCTAATCGAAGCTGCGCAGATCAGGTTCTAAGTCTAACTACGCATATAGAAGCAGGCTTCCAAAAGCAACAAAAGACGGCTGTAGTCTTTGTGATTTGACAGCTGCCTACGACACAGTTTGGAAGGAGGGACTCCTCTATAAACTAACCAAACTAATCTCATGCCAAAGAATATTGCAACTAATAAACAACATGCTCTCTGATCGATACTTCCAGGTAATCCACGGTAATGACATAAGCAAACAGAGGAAATTAAATAATGGACTACCCCAAGGATCAGTCCTTGCTCCGATGCTTTTCAACTTATATATATCGGACCTACCTGACACTGATGGAAGAAAGTTTGGCTACGCTGACGACCTAGCAATAGCAGTACAACACAAACAGTTTGAAATTACTCAAAACGTGCTGACAAACGACCTCAACAAACTATATGAATACTTCACAAAATGGCGCCTGATACCCAACTTAAATAAAATTGAGGTAAGCTGTTTTCACCTCAATAACAAACAGGCAAACCAAAAATTAGAGGTCAAAATGAGAAATGTAGCACTACCCTACCAACCTTACCCAAAATATCTGGGGGTTACCTTGGACAGGACTCTCTCGTTTAAAAAACATCTACAAATAACTGCACAAAAAATAAGTAGTAGAAATAACCTTATCCAGAATCTTTGTGGTGCCAACTGGGGCGCATCTGCGGACACACTACGAACATCTGTGCTAAGTTTGGTCTACTCTGTGGCAGAGTACTGTGCACCGGTCTGGCTAAATAGTCGTCATGTGAAGATAGTTGATACGCAGCTTAATATAGCAATGAGAATGATTAGTGGCTGCATCAAGACTACTCCACTATATTGGCTTCCCATCCTTAGCCATATACCTCCGCCTATCCTACGAAGACAAAAGGCCTTGATAACGGAGTATTCGAAAGTAAATAGCAACTTGCAACTACCAATCCATGAAGACATCCCGAGTTTAGCAGCAAACCGACTCCCATCCAGAAAACCACCCATAAGAACAGCCCAACAGCTAACGGCAGATGCTTTCAATGTTACCTCCAGATGGCACACGCTGTGGACTGAGGAAGCCTCACCTGAAGTATCCAACCTTATTGACCCAGTCCAAAAGCCTGATGGCTTCGACCAGCCACGAAACATATGGAAGAGCCTAAACCGAATTAGAACGGGACATGCAGTATGCGCACACAACCTACATAAATGGGGAAAACAGCCTACCTCCAGCTGCGACTGTGGTGCTCCAGATCAAACCATCCAACACATAGTGGAGACATGTGAATTGAGGGCGTACCGAGGAGACCCAAAAGACTTTTTCAAAACTACGCCTGCAGGCCTTGAATGGATAGCTCAACTCGACTTAAAGATATAACCTTATCTGTTTGTATTATCTTATATTTTATCTGTATTTTGTCTATGTTCGTTTTTATATAAGCTTATGTTTGTATTTTTGAATTATGTACGTTTTTTTTTACAATTATTATTGTATTTATTCCATGTATTGAGCCATACGCTAAATAAATAATATGGTTTTTTTCGCAATTATTGCTATTTTGCAACAAGGGTGACAATTTTTAAAATTTTTAACTAATCCTATATTGTAGAAACGTTAATTATGCAACTTTTATGTTAGTGCAACGTTTTTCGGAAATGAATACTTTTAAAGTTATAATCAAAAAACGAAGAAAAAAGTCGAATTTTTTCTTCATTTTTTGACATTTTGATTATTTAAACAATGTTCCGGACCTTTTTGAGTGGGAGGAGGATAACTCAAATATTATTATATGAGTTATTTTCAAGCAATTTCTGCAAAAAAATATGAGTCATCTCTCAACATCCAAATGTACTAATATTTTTACAGGTGCGCCCTGGTCTATTGCTTGTTTACCTACTTTTAACATTCGTTTTACTAGAGATAAATTTTACTCATCATTTATAAAAATGTTTTTTATAAAATTATAACGTTTACAACACTTTTTAATATAAATTGTCAACTTACGTGTCTATCAAACTATATTATTGTTACAGACAAACTCCTTGACCTCTGGGTTAAAGAAGATAACCGAACCTAATCCTTAGAGCGTCAACGAAGAAAAGATGTGCGAAAGTTGACACAAAAATGAACTTGCATCCTTTGACTCCAGACGATGGCACGCAGACGGCGCTTGCTGAAAGTCATCCTGGGCATCATAATAGGATTATTCGCGTCTCAACTGTACCTCGAGGGGTGTCCAGGCACCCATAAAAGGCGTATCACCCCTCATCATTTGATCAGCGAAGAAGATCGTCGTGCGTTGAACAAGAGTTTGCTGTTCGTGGGCATCATGACTGCCCAAAAATACCTGGATACTCGAGCAAAGGCTGTGTATGACACGTGGGGGAAGGAAGTGCCGGGGAAAGTGATGTTTTTCAGTTCGGAAAATTCGTACAGTGAACATGTGCCGCTAGTTGCGTTACGGGGAGTGGACGATAGTTACCCGCCACAGAAAAAATCGTTTAGGATGCTTAAATATATGTATGATAATTTTATCGATAAGTATGAGTGGTTTTTGCGAGCGGACGATGATGTGTATATAAGGACTGATCGGTTAGAGGAGTTGCTAAAATCTGTCGACAGTAAGAAAGCCTGGTTCATAGGTAAGGAAATTACAACATAATAATTATATAGGCTATTGATTATGCTCAAAATAAAAGAGCTAAAATGGACTATAACGTTAACGGGGATTCATTGTTTCATATGGTTAACAAACCCCTAAATATGAAAAAACCGCGGAGTGCGGTTTTTAACCCATTAAACGGGGTGCGTTCACCCATTTAAAGGGGTGCGTTTTTGAGAAAGGGGTGAATTAGTCCATAGGCACAGGATGCATTAGGGCGAGTTCTATGCACTTTTGGTACAAACATGTCTACAGAAAAATTGTTCCAGGTTAAATTTACTATCGAAATATCTCCTTTTAAAGTCAAAAATATTTTTTTACAAAAAAGCAAAAAATATCACTAAAGAAAAAAATTTTGTTTTTTGCCCCATAACTTTTTTCCACGGCGATTTTGGAATAGGCATTGCTTCACAGAAAAAAAACTTCCGTCCTTCATCTTTAAAATGTCGTTTGGTACAAGTCCCTAGGATTTATAGTTTCCGAAATATGATTTTTCAAAGATCGCCGCTCCCAGCATTTTTGAGCCATTTTCCCCATTATTTCGCAAACATTGTTCTGTAACTTTTTTCTACGCATTCCTATGTATATGCATTGGTACATTTTCTCTCTCCCTCTCGTGTCGTTTCCCCATTACTGAGGATCGTGATTTCTTCCAATATTCCTAACAATGTTTCTCCATTGGTCTCTATCTTCAGCTGCTCTAAGAGCTTCGCAGAATGAGTTTCCAGCTGAATGCTTTATTTGGTCCGACCATCTAGTTAGTGATCGTCCTCTTGATCTTCTCCTCGGAACTTTTCCAGAAACAATTAATCTCTCCAAACTGTCGTCACCTCTGCGAACCACGTGACCAAAGAATTGCAGAATTCGTTGCAGACATATTATTGTGGACAGCCTTTTTTTAATATTGAGTTGGTTTGGAATGGAAACGTTTGTCCTATGAGCTGTCCAAGGTATGCGCAGCATTCTTCTCCAGCAACACATCTCAAAGGCATCAATTTTTTGGCGCTCGCATGCGCGAAGAGTCCAAGTCTCTGCTCCGTATAGAAATATTAAGAATACAAGGGCATTGGTACATTTGGTAGGAAGAGAAAAGTCAACTACCATTAAAATGGTCTATTCAGTCTATTGTATAAGGTTCTACAACTATTTTTAAGCAAGTTATGGTTTTTCAAAGTTTTATACTTTTAATGATTTTTGATTTTTTTACGATTATTTTTTAAATATCTCCATATAACTTTTTTAAGATTCCTTTGTTTAACCCAATTGTGTACCTATTTTCCGTGGTCTAGTCATGTTTGTGTCTCTTGCTCTGAAAGACCCCTGAGCAATAATTGTGTTCCTCGTTAAATTCCTTTAAACGTTAAAAATAATAATAATAATAATAAATAAAATAAAAAGATCGCCAAGTACACAGATCTGGAAATTCAAATACGAAAACAATGGAGAATGCAAAGTACCCAGACGATACCTATTATTATGTCTACCACTGGAGTCGTTCCGAAGAACCTCCTCGAAAGCATAAAAAAGCTGGGTCTAAACGAACATATATTTACAAGACCATGCAGAAAGCTGTACTACTCGCAACGACCAGAAATGTACGAAAATTTTTGGGAGATACACCTGCATACCAAGTCATCTAGAGGGCTCGATAACACGGAAAGAGCCCCACCAGAGCTCAATCCTTTTGATACCGTAGGTATCTGGGATGAGTCAATTTCCCCTTAGAGGGAGTGTGAGCCGTATGGCTAAACGTGGATAAATAAAAAAAGAATGTGTGTGTGTACTTTGTACGCACGTAAGAAGTTATACTTCTATTATAATATAATCTAACTTCATATTATGATTTCAACGAAATCAATATACCTATCTACTTTAAACAGTTTTTTTTGTATTGTATTTAAATATTAAACTAATTTTAGAAAGAACAAAAAGAATATCAAAACTTTAAAAAAGGATATGACTTTGTCCGGATTCGAACAGGGGACCTCACGATCCCTAGGCGAATGCTCTACCGATCAGCTACCACCGCTTTTGTATTCAGTCGATCATTTCTCGAACATAATTACAATCACGGTGACAGATACATTAATTGAAAATAAACATTTTCAATAATACTTATAAGGAGGAAGACAAATCCACAGACATAAAAATTATAATAAATATATTTACTAAAAACACTAATAATATATGTATTCTTTTCACGCAAACCTTATTTGCGCTACATAACTTAAAAGATGTAGCGACTAATACCATACTGTCGGTGTGCGCATGCGCCAGGGAATGTAAAAATTCACAATCGTGCCTAAAGAAGTATAACTTCAAAAATATGTATAAAATAACTACAAATGTAAATGGGTCATTCATTCCATTTCAAATCACTCAATTTTGGAACAAAAAAAATTTTGGACCTCCGATTTGTCTGAAAATTGGTATATAGCTTCTGCGGGACGTAAAAATAAGATATTTAAAGTCAAAAAATCTTCTTCTTTTTTTCTCAAAATGTTATTTTATGCGATTTTACAGTGATTTGGTGTTTATTTATACAAATTTGCATTTTCTATCGTAAAGTATCAATGGAAAACATAATATTTTAATAGAAGGGACTTAAAAATGTCATTATATGTCATTATAACAAGTTACTTTGATTCAAAACAAGCTCTTGATCAGATTTTATAGTGTAGAAAACGGTAAAATACCGTTTTTTACATTTTCTCTATTCCCAAAATACATTATAATCGATTTGGCTGAAAATTTGCCCACAAATAGACAAAACATAGGACTTTCAGTGGTGCGAAGGATTTGAATTATATTACAATACAAAAAAGTTACATGCAATATTATAGTAAAAAATATAGGCATCTACTGTAAGTACAATTAACTCGAAAATATCGACCTCACGACAAAAATTGTTAAAAAGAAATTGTAATAATTGTAAATACGATTTATTTGGAATAATTTCAGTTCCTACCATTTTTGTCGAAAAGTTAAAAATGGCGGAGATATTGAGCAAAACAGGTTCTCCTTTAAAATCAAGATGGCGGCTAACGTAACGGAGGAATTCATTCGTGATTTTAAATTTAGGCTACTATTGGCTCCCCTAAAGATCAGAAAAATAAAATTTTGGGCAGCTCGGCATTCAAGGTCAAATGCTATCCCGACTGGACTAATATATACTATTGAGTCTGATATTACTGCATGTAACTTTTTTGGTATTGTAATATAATTCAAATCCTTCTAACCACTTAAAGTCCTATCTTTTGGCTATCTGTGGGCAAATTTTCAGCCAAATCGATGATGATGTATTTTGGGAATGGAGGAAAACGTAAAAAACGGTATTTTAACGTTTTTTACACTATAAAGGACATCGCACACATCTTATGGAAAATATAATGTCACTCAAATTCAATAAAATTTATACGATTAGATTCGTTTTAATATAACGATCAATTCTTATCATTGCGCCAACTCTTAATTATGATTAATTACGGCGCAAATTGCAATTAAAGTTTATCGAAATCACATTTTTGGAGTCCATAAAATGTTAGTTTACAATCATTATTGCTCTGAGTGCTATTCATAACAGCTTAAATCCCGCTGGGCCTAAGCGGATTAGTGAAACTAATCCGCTGATTTATGGAGTACCGAAAATCTGGGTATTTTAAAATATTTTTTCTCTCTCTAACTTATGTACCTACCCATTTGATTTCAGATTTATTTATATCAATTTCTGCTCTTATTTTTGAAAATAGAGAGTTGGCGCAATGATAAGATTTGATCGTTAATTTAAAACGAATATATTGGTATAAATTTTATTGAATTTGAGTGACATTATATTTTCCATAAGATGTGTGCGATGTCCTTTGATCAAAAACTTGTTTTGATTCAAAATAACTTGTTATAATGCCATATAATGACATTTTTGAGTCCTTTCTATTAAAATATTATGTTTTTCATTGATACTTTACGACAGAAAATGCAAATTTGTTTAAATAAACACCAAATCACTGTAAAATCGCATAAAATAACATTTTGAGAAAAAAAGAAGAAGAAGATTTTTTGACCTTAAATATCTTATTTTTACGTCCCGCAGAAGCTATATACCAATTTTCAGACAAATCGGAGATCCAAAATTTTTTGCCTGAGTGATTTGACATGGAATGTACCAAATAAATATCGAAGTGTAAATCATTATTATCACGGTAGATAGTATGATATAAACCATAGTCAATGTTTGTAAACATGTCTCTAGAGCAAAATAAGTTCGGCTAATGGATAAGTTCACAGTCAAGAAAACCAAGTACACATACACATTATAACTTTTTTTCTTGTACATTTAGGTATACACATTGTCCAATACAAAAGAAAGCTTATTTTCTTTACTCTAAAATGGTATATTGTAAAAAATTCTAGGACTATTTTTAAACTAGATATGCTTTTTCAAATTATGGCATATACACATACAATCCTATGTCCCACTAAGTTGGAACCATATGGAAAACTTTTTTATTATTAATTTTATGAAAAACAATTATTATTTTCCATAAAATGCTCTGCATAGCCTAAAACCTAAGATGCAATCATCAGATATCAAATTTTATCAATAGTATACGAGGTACTTATGTTAAAAAATATGAATTTTTCTCAAGAGTAAAGTACCTTTATATTTCACAATATGAAAAAGTGTTATTAGGAAAAGTTATTTAGAATTAAACATTATGTTCTAATATGTAATTATATTCTTCCAATTGAAAAAACAAATTTCAAAATCTCTCTCAACATACGGATATCTTGTTTAAAAATAGTCCTAGAATATTTTGCAATATGCACACCATTTTAAAATAAAGCAAATAGGATTTCTTTTTTATCGGACAATGAATATACCTAAATGTAGAAGAAAAAAAGTTGGAATGTGAGATTTAAAATATAATCGTAAAAAAAATAAATCAAGAATCGTTTAAAGTATAAAACTTTGAAAAACCAAAACTTACTTAAAAATATTCGTAGAACCTTATACAATAAACCGTTTTAATGGTAGTTGACTTCTTTCCCTACTAAATGTACCTAGAAATGCGAGAAAAATGCCATAATGGGGAAAATGGCCCAAAAATGCTGTGAGCGGCGAACTTTGAAAAATCATATTTCGGAAACTGTAAACCTTAGGAACTTCTACCAAACAACATTTTAAAGAGGAAGGATGGAAGTTTTTTTCTGTTAAGCAATGCCTATACTTTTATCGCCGTGGAAAAAAGTTATGGGGCAAAAAACAGAATTGCTTTCTGTCGTGTTTTTTTTTGCTTTTTTTAAATATATTTTTGTAAAAAAAATATTTTTGACTTTAAAAAGTGATATTTCAATAGTAAAAATCTGAAACAATGTTTCTGTAGACGTGTTTGTACCAAAAGTGCATAGAACTCACCCTAACATACCCTGTGCCTAGGGACTAATTCACCCCTTTCTTAAAAACGCACCCCTTTAAATGATATTCTAGTTAAATTTTTGTGAAGTATTTGTAAAAAGACACATTTTTAAAAAAATCTGCTTATACCTTTGCTTGATTGTTAGTTCTTTATCACATGAACCTGTCATAATAATGTGTTATTTCTACAATAGATAATCCTGTTGATTAGATTAAAAAATAAATTATTCATCATTACCTATAATATTCGTAAACTTATAAATAACTTTACCTTGAACAACCCAATCGTCAGAAAATACTAAATTTGAACAGATTTTTCACAAATTTTCGACATTATATTGTTAGATAACAATATACCTACATGTATGATTATTCATTCACTTTCTATAAAACTCGGCTCTTCTTAACCCTTATGTTTTATGTATAGGTTAGTCTTTTGTCCACCGATTCCTGAAAGTAAAAAGAGATTCTTAAGCAAACATTGACACCGATCAAGCAGGTAAAAAAAGTGGTCTAGACCCGTATTAGATTTTCTGACATATGATAAAAAGTCCATTAAAATGAATAATGCTATTCGTAAAATAGAAATGCATTTAAAGGGATTTATTTATAGACCTGGATCCCGCGTACCAAAAAAAGTTGATTAATAGCAAGCTGAAAATTTGTTAATGGCTTAACGGTGTCTACTATGGAACAGGGGAAGTTTTAATTGTGGAACAGGTTAAAAATTTGGAACGTCAGACTACGAAAACGTTCCATGTATTTTGTCGTACAGAACTTCCAATTGATTTGTTCCCATTTCATTAAACTCTTATGCAAAAATCAGACTGGTGTTTATCACCAACTGGCCATTTTAATGAGTGGAACACGAAGAACATGTCAAATGACAGGAATCATGTTGGTTAGTAAAATGCCAGTCTGATTTTTGCATGAGAGTTTAATGAAAGGGTAACAAATCAATTGGATGTTCTGTCCGACAAAATACATGGGACGGTTTCGTAATCTGACGTCCCAAATTTTTAAACTGTTCCACAATTAAAACTTAGCTATTAAAAAATTTTCAGCTTGCTATTAATCAACTCTTTTTGGTACGCGGTATCCAGGCCTATTATATATTTACATTTTTTGAAAGCGGATAAAACGGAATTTTTCTGAGGATTTAACAGGTGATCCATTTAGGGGTACTTTTTTTCAAAAAGAAAAATCAATGAAAAATTAATACAATTAATTTACTATAATAATTAATACAATTTATATTATTAGATTATATTTACTTATTTTAAGACATAATTTTAAAAAATTATTTCTCCACGAAATATGAAATGTGTGAAAAATGTATATCCTGGTGCTGCTGGTTCGTTAAATTGATAAACGAAATTTCAATTGTAACTGTAATCAAAGTTAGTTTCCCCATTGACAAAAATAAACAAAATAATTCCATTTTGACGTTACGAATTGTCCCATTACGAATATGCATAGTTACGAACTGTCGCCATTACGAATTGTCCGTCACCAATTATTGTGCGGTTAAGAACTGTCGCATTACGAGATGTCTGGTCACGTAATATTCAGCTCACGGGGTGTTATTCTTTAAGGTGTGAAATTGTATCAACAAGGGATCTACCTGTTTTATGGAATGATTCCTTGTTTATTTAAGTACACATTTTAGTATTGCCCAAAATCGCTCTTGGTCTTGCAGTCTTGGTCTTGTTCTTGCGTTTTCGCAAGACCAAGACCAAGACCGCCTAATTTTAGCAAGACCACGACCAAGACTTACCGTGCAAGACTTAAGCAAGAACAAGACTAAGCCTGCGAGACTCTTGCGTCTTGCAGTTAGAACTGAGGGTCGTTTTAGGGAGTATGTAAGTTCGGCTATATTCTTAGACATATGAAAAACAAAAAAAAATGTAAATTTTTTTTTGAAAATTGGATTTATGCGCATTACGAACAATACCATAAACAATAAACATACATAGCGAATCAAAATATCCATTAAAGAAACACTTGACACATTTGACATGTACTCAGAGGTCATTATTATAATGTAAAAATAAAATATTTTGTATATCCTTTCCCAGCAGCCGTCTTCTTCGCTCTGAATATATAAGTAATTAATTTTTTTCATTATTAGTTTTCTAGGAATCCAAACACCAGAGATTTTATCGGTATTATACATATTTATTATAGTAAGACTATTATGTATTGTTTATGCTGACTGTGCTAAAAGGTCACTCGGCTAAACAAAATTTGCCGAAACAGCGCGGCTATTATTTAAAAGTATCATAAGATAATGATACGAGACAACGAGACAAAAGTACAGTGATAATGCCGGATATCGTGTAAACAAAATACCGAAATATTATTTTAACGATATACACTTCTCCAAGAAATTAACTAATTAACCTTAAAAACGGGTCATTATTAATGTCTCAAATTTCCTAAACATGTTGTCCGATTTAAGTGATTTTTTTTTTAATATGTTGTCTTATTCTTTGTAAATATGTATTGCTGTAATAATATTGTTGCTAGACAGTCATTGTATACCGGGTGTACCAATCAAACTGTGGTTTTTCTCACTCTGTGGAATATTCTAGCATTATGCTAACTTATTACTCAAACATGCAATAGCATACTGAAATTAAAACCCAACTATAGCCTTAATATTTTCTTAGCATTATGTTTTTTTATTCATTCACTTATATTGGATAATAAAAAAGTTCGGTACTCTTTTATCTAGCCATGTTTGTCATCAATACAGGATGTTTTTAAATAAGTATGGCAAACTTTAATGGGCACCTAATTCTACACAAAAAAGTAATGACAGTTTGCTTCATAAACGTTTACTTTATAAATGCTTCGTTTCCCAAATACGGGGTGTTGAAATTTTTCTTACAAACTGACGATTTATTTATTGCTCTAAAACCGGTTGAGATATGCAAATGAAATTTTGTGGGTTTTAAGATGTAGTTTTAACTTAGTAGTTAGTTCGAACATGCAGGTATCACGTAGATCGTTGGTTCAAACCCCATCCGGTGTCAGTTGTTTAGATATTTATTAATTTGGCTAGTCTTTACTAAGGCTGTGATATTCAAACTTAAAATGTACCTCTCTGTTACGTTGTTCTAAGATATGCAATAGGCTAATGGGCAACTGCGAGACTTGCAAGACTCTTGCTGCAAGACCAAGACCAAGACCGGGAGCGCAATACCAAGATTAAGACCAAAACCAGGTGTACTGGCGCAAGACCAAGACCAAGACTGTCTAAGTCTCGTCTTGGTCTTGCATTTGGGCAACACTAACACATTTCCATCAATATTACTTCGCTGAGCTGAATATTAATAACTCTCTTAGTTTGCTTGCAGAATTATACTATAATAATAACTCAAATACGCTTTCAGGTCAAACAGGTCGTGGCAACACCGAAGAATTCGGCCTTCTATCTCTCGACAACGACGAAAACTTTTGCATGGGCGGTCCCGGCGTCATCCTTTCCAGGGAAACACTCAAGAGGATGGCACCTTCAGTAGAAGAGTGCCTGCAACACCTCTACACGACGCACGAGGACGTAGAACTGGGACGCTGCGTCAGGAAATTCGCTGGGATATCGTGTACGTGGTCCTATGAGGCGAGTGACTACTATAGCGTAAGCAGAAAATAACATTCAGAAAGTATATTTGCGAATCTAACTGATTAAGGATCTTTCAAAGCAAAATTACACCCATTTTTGATATTTTGTACCTTCGTTCTTGAGAATGAAGAAATTAATGGTGGTGAGTTTTCATACTATCAACTTGTATATTTCTGTACCGGTGTAACGTTAAATTTTTACTCTGTTAAAGGGTTAGATAGGCAAAATGCCCTCACCCCCAGAATTTCATTTCTTTTTTTTTACGTTCTATGTGATTAAAAAATAAGACTCAGTGCAATTTTAACCCTAGACCCCCTTTCCCCCTACCCCTCACCAAAAAAGCGAACGAATAGTGATTTTGGGTAAACTTTTTTATCAACTTCTAATATTGTCTGTATGTCATAATCTCCCAAGTTCCCTTGAACCAGCAACCTAAAAACACACAGTCCACACAACTCTTAAATTATATCAATAATGCATTTGTTGTACACTAACGAAGCACCTAAATATTCTGTTGAACATAGATACATCATAGATCAACTTTATCGATGTGATACTGAGAATCATCATCATCAATGGTGCTACATCGCTATAGAAGAGCCTGGACCTTCCCAAGTCTATTACGCCAGCCAGTTATATCTATATCCATTGCCATCTGTTGCCAGTTTGCTGCGCCTATTTTTCTACCATTCTCATCTACACCATCCTTCCTCTGAGTTTTGGCCTACCCCTATTTCTACTTCCCACAGTTTGTGACATAAGGATTCTTCTAGAAGGGTTGTTCTGCTGTGATCTTGCTAGATGTCGTGTCCATCTTAGTCTTCCTATTTTTATAAGAGATACTACGTCTTTACGACCAAATATATGTTTATATATCTATCAATCAATCAATATTCTTTATTTTATCTGAGTTTTACAAGTACATATTGAAATGCGTCAAATACAATCTATGATCAGTAAAAACTATAAGTACATAAAAACAGTTAACATAAAAACATATAAAATATATACAAAAACATACAAATTGTTAAAAAGTATTCATCTAGAAAGTATTCCTCTAGAAAGAATGGAAAGTGTTTACCAGAAGTAAGTCCTTAACTGTTCTCTCAAATACATAAATATTTGACTATTTAACATAATTAGGTAATTTATTATACAAACGAACGCATGATGGGTTAGGGCCCTTGCCCACAACGGTCAAGTGGCGAACAGGGGTCACCATATCATTTCTGTAACGAAAGTTGTAGCCACTCATTTAGCAAACATAATTTCTGCAATAAAATTGCATCTGTGTGACTTTACATAAACAACACAACTGAACATATACAGCGAAATTACAGATAAAATATTTAATTGTTTAAAAACTGGTGTACAGGAATCCAAGCGCCTTCTAAACGTCTTGGTACGAATATTTTTTTTTTTTTTTTTGTAGAACAAGCACCTCAATAATTTGCGAGCAATTTCCCCAACAAACCAAGCAATATTGCAAAATTGACTACATGAGCAAAATAGTAGAGTTTTAAGATATCTAGGGAGACAAAATTCCTAAGTTTCCATAGAACATAACAGTGCACAGTTTATCAGTTGATTTAAATCATTGACGAAAATCAAAAATAAAAGAGGGCCAATGATACTTTCCTGTGGAACTCTGGAGAGGACACTTTCTTCAGAAGAAAATATTATATTCCCATTCACATTGACCTTAATTTTTTGAAACCTTTTCGATAAAAAAAGTGTGGATCCACTTTAACGCAGTTCTTTTAACACCACTATGATAAAGTTTTTCCAGCAGTATTGGATGATTTACAGTTTCAAAAGCTCGTGCTAAGTCACGTAGATAACTCTATCACAGATAACAAACAAACAGATAACTCTATCACCCTTATCAATGTTCGATAAAATTTCGTAGTTGTACCTCCTCATGTATGTATGTATCCGTTTTAGAACGTCTTTCGACGTTGTCCGATGCCTAGATTCCACGTCCTTCTATCATCCCATTGGCCATCTCTAAGATCCCTTGTACTCATTGCTTTGGTTACCCCTTCTTTCCATGTCTTTTTGGGTCTTCCTCGTTTTTTACGGTTTGGTGGTACCCACTGCATGATCTTTTTGGGCAATCTTGTGTCTTCCATTCTTTGAACATGACCATACCAAATCAACTGTTTCCTCTCAATGTCTGTTGTTAAGTAACCATCTATTCCAATTCGTCGTCTTACCTCCTCATCTAAACACCATTTTCACATATGCCACCGAATATTCCTCTCAGGATCTTTCGTTCAGATATAAACAGAAGGTTTTCGTCTGCCTTGGAGACACTTCAAAGGTAGAGTTATCAACCGTGAATTGGTGACCGATGTTCCTGGCTCTATTGTTGGGTGTTGGTGTTGATGCCATCATCTTAGTTTTCTCCTCATTTACTTGCAGGCTCCTATTTTTTGAAGCATTTGAGAAGGTGGTATACATTTCTTCTAGCTTGTGTGTTGTGCAGGAAACTAATAGATCATCTACATATGCCAAAATTTGGGATGATTTATTAAAAATATTTCCTCTGTTGTCTATTCGGGCATCTCGCCTTTTCCAGAGCTATGTTGATCGGAGAATCAGAGAGCAAACTTTTAACAAACAGAGTAAAAATTTAACGTTAAAATTTTACTATAAAGTAAAAAATTTAATGTTAAAATTTTACTATAAAGTAAAAATTTACCGTTAAAATTTTACTATAAAGCAAAAATTAAAAAAAAACAGTAAATCCTGTATAAAAGGTATATTTAAAAAACCCTCAAAAGGGCCACATCAAATTCACATAACCAACATGTGAACAAGTCATATCTAGATCTCAGATGTTACCTAGGGCAAATTAGATAATATATTAAACATCCAGGCTTAAGTTAGCATTTTATACCTATGTTTCCTTGACGGACTACTTTTACTGGGCTTTGACCCAGATATTTTTGTATAATACTGTCTTGGTGGTTAGCATGTACATTGCACGTAAGCACTGATGATGACTGGTAAACCAGTCGAAAACTAGTTATGTGAATTTTATGTGGCCCTTTTGAGGGTTTTTTAAATATACCTTTTATACAGGATTTACTGTTTTTTGTATCACATGGTATACAGCCAACTACAGGAAAACTTTTTCGTTGTGGATTTTCAAAAATTTAACGTTATAATTTTCATGTAGAGTAAAAAAAAGTAAACATTTCACGTTACACCGGCGAGAATAGTTGGTAATTTGCTTTTTTAAAATAAAAGGTGGTGTTTTCATTTCAATAGTTCTATGATTAATTTACTATGTAACCTCTACGATTTCACGTATCATTGAAAAACAAAATTTAGTGAAAGTGAAGTATGACGTTTGGTCTTGTTTTTTTTTTGATATTTTTTTTAACATTTGCTTAAGACGTTCGATTCGCAGAATACTTTAGATTTGTATTTGGTGATGGTGGGTACTTAGTACTTAACTTATATTAATTACTGTCAGACCATTTTTTTGTGTATTTATAAGACTATGATAATACAACCAAATACAGATCTAGTTACAATTCTAACCCTATTTGTACATTAAACTTTATATCAAATAACACAATTACCAAATTTTTAAAACAATTTTATGAGTCTCTTGTGGTTTGGTTTTAAACGGTTGCAGCTAATTTTATCTTCACAGATGGCGAGGCGACCACGGCTTTATAATATTCCAGACCTCCGTATTCCCATAATGATGTGTTTAGTTTATGATTGGACGTGTTTATGATTTTTCGTTGTTTTTTGAATATAATTATTCATTCAAACTCGAATATGGACATATACTATCTTGATTGATGGATTCGACCGTTACTTGATGGAAGTTCATTTTATCTCACAGTAAAACACTGAAAAACGTTTGTTTTTCTATACTTCCACAAAATTTATTACAACTATGTTATTACTACAGCTGTTTCGGCAAAGTGCCTTTCTCAAGTGATATATTTTACAATTGTTTGCCTTTTTAAGTCTTTAACTGAAGAGGTTGAGGAGTGGGGAGCTGTTTGTCTCGAGTTGGTCATTCAGAATTATATCTGTATTTTTCAATTTATTAATTTCCATAGATTCTAAAAGTGATAGCTTAAGGCCTTTATTTTGAATATGTAGAATTTGAAACTCTTCATTGAAAGAATGATTATGATCTAGAAGGTGAAGTGCGTATGTAGAAGTGTCTGTTTTTCTATTGTTGAAAGTCCTTTTGTGTTCTGCTATCCGTTTGTCAAAAGTTCTGCCAGTTTGACCGATGTAAGTTTTCGGACAGTCACCACAAGTTAGTTTGTACACACCACTCTGTAGTTGCTTTCTCTTTCGGCTTTTATTGTTTTTAATATGTTTGCTTAAGTTGTTGTTAGTTCTGAAAGCTGGTGTTATTCCTTTCTTTTTTATGTATCTGGCTATTTTTGTTGTTATTTTGCCAGTATATGTGAGAGAGCAGAAGGTACTGGGTTCTTTCTGTGGTGGTGGATACACTAATTTCAAGGCTTTCTTATGGAGTTTTTGGTTTAAAATGTTGTTAACTGTTTGTTCGTTATAGCCATTGTTTACTGCTATTTGTCTAATGATATTTAGTTCTGTCTCGAAGTTATTTTTTGTCATAGGAATTTCTGTCAGTCTATGTATCATGCTATGGTAGGCTGCTAATTTGTGTTGTGTAGGATGGGATGATGAATTGTGTACCATATACTATCTTGACTTTAAGACGACATCAGTCAAGCTATAGTTTTTTCTGGCTTTTAAAATTTAATAGCTCTAACCGCCTCTTCCTTTGAAAATTGGTTCGTAGAACAATAAAGTAAACCAAATGATTACATAAATTAGTTTTTCACCGAATTCTATATGAAATAATCTTAAAAAAAGTCGTTTAGAAGTGTAGAATAACAAATCTTAATGTAATAGTAATTTAATCGCAATATAGTACAGTCAATGAGAGTGAAATACACCGTAGTTGTATAATTTTCTGAGCACGTAACGATGCGCATAAAAATTAGGCTATATACCCTTTTTACTACAAAGACACTCTCACGTCATTCAATATTTCTGACGTCATAGCATTACCAAATCATTAGAATATTACTTTTCATTTCATCATGGCCATATTTTTTGTAGGTACGGTGAGAAACTAGGCATGATTACTTGTCTGAGATATTTTTCTTTGTTTTTATTTACTATTCAAATAATATTTGTCTATAACTTTTTATTCAAATTAATGATGCCAAATAGGTTTTCATTACTTGTATATTAGTGCGGCAGATTCGTGCAAATATTATAAGAATTGTGCATTTAATGATAGAAGCATATAATTTGGGCCACACATACTACACATAATATAAAGATTCACAAGGAAAAATTTTCCTATGGTTGGCTGTATACCACGTAATACAAAAAAACAGTAAAATCCTGTATAAAAGGTATATTTAAAAACCCTCAAAAGAGCCACATCAAAATCACATAACTAGTTTTCGACTGGTTTACCAGTCATCATCAGTGCTTACATGCAATGTACATGCGAACCACCAAGATAGTATTTAACAAAAATATTAGGGTCAAAGCCCAGTAAAAGAATTCCGTCAAGGAAACATTGGTTTAAAAAGCTACATAAAGTATGGATGTTGAAAATATTTAGCTAATCTGCCTCAGGTAACATCTGAGATGTGGATTTGACTTGTTTACATGTTGAATGTATGACGGCAAGTGACAATGGGTTGACCTTCAAAAGGTCGATTTTTGAAAGTTAAAAAGTTAAATTGTTGCTTCGCAAACTGCAAAATAAGTGAAAATCGTTATTTGTTAATAACTTTTACTAAAACTTACTTAGAACATTAGTGTTTCACCCAAAGTTGTGTATTGGGGTATTTAATAAAGTTTCAAAATTTGAGACCGATCCAATAATGAGTTAAAAAGTTATTCTATTTGTTTATAACAGAGACCTTTATTTTGAAATAACAGACAAAAAATAATGAAGACAAGGTATTTCTGCGTAAGCCAAATGAAAGTAGAAAAGTGATACTATCAAAATTTACTAAAAGAAGATAAAAAATTTATCTATTTAATATAGTCAAAAATCCTAAGGCCAAATTTTTAAAATTTTGTAGTTTTAAGCATTTAGAATAACTTTAAAATATTGTCCTTAGAAAAAATCATTTTACATATTCAAAAAGCTGGTATTTTACAATAATTTTTAAAAATGTAGTTCAAATGAGACTAGTCGTGGTAAGTGAAGGAGGAGCTGGAAACCGACAAATGCATGAGTTCAAAAACTAAAAAGCAACTTAAAACTACTATCATTTTCTATATCTCAGGATCTACTGAGTAGATTTTGATCTTTCTTTTTTTAATTTGCATGTAATTTATCTGTATATTACAAATATGCAATTTGTCTAGACATTTATTGATTAATAAACAGTGTAATTTGTTTAAACGATTTTTAAAAAAATATTTTTTTCCCAAAAATCCATGTTTTTAATCATACAATCATTTATTAATCATAGAAAAAATTAGGTATACTTTAATAAATAAATTATCTTCAATAAATAATTATCTAATAAAAATAATTTATTTATTAAAGTGTACTTTAACTTTTTCTATGATCATTAATGATACTATGATTAAAAAACCATAGCTTTGGAAAAAAATATTTTTTCAAGAATTGTTTAAACAAATTAGACTGTTTATTAATTAATAAATTTATAAACAAATTGCATATTTGTAATGTACGTACAAATTACATACAAATTATAAAAAAAAAGATCAAAATCCATTGAGTTGATCCGTTGATACAAAAAATTGTATGAGTTTGAAATTGCTTTTTTGGTATTTTAACTCGGTGGATTTGTAGGTTTCCCCTAGTAACAGTTTGAACTACATCTTTGAAAATTCGTAGAGGGTGCTGTAAAAGTACAATGTTTTTGTGCAAATTTTTTTACAAAAAATACAAATCCCATTCTTTAAAATGGCATCAATGAGATTCCTTAATTATTATAAACAAATTAGCAAATTAATTATTAGCAGGAAACAGGTAGGTTTTCTTCCTATAGGTCTACAATACCTAAAAAAGTAGTCAGCTAACTGCATATTTGAGTGTCCTGAGAAAATCCTTATTTCTCTGGACTAAATGTCTTATCTTACTTGTACTATGTATTCTATCTAATGATATCCTTTTTAGTACTTATCGTATCATTACGACTTTCTCACAACATGTGATAAGGTTCAATGATAATATATTTCCAAATTTGTTATAGATATACAATCTACGTATGGCCTGTATATTAACGTCAATAATCGTAGTAATTTTATATTTAGGAGATAAAGTGTACCCTCTGATAACGCATGTTTAGAATGAACACGAAACAAATTTTTATCTCATATTTAGTTAACGCATCCCATTGTAAATATTAACATATTGCACATAAAATGATTATTTACGTGAGAATATTATGATTATTAATACATTATTATTGAATAATTGTAGGTGCGTTCGCGGGTGCCTGTCGACGACTAGAACAAAAAAATACACTTTCTTCAAATAAACTTTTTTATCCGATGCCTAGATTTTGTGTCATTTTGGAACTACTAATGAAATAAAAATTTTTAGTAGTTCAAAAATGACACAAAATCTAGGCATCGGATAAAAAAGTTTATTTGAAGAAAGTGTATTTTTTTGATTTTCTTAATGGCGGTACAGGCTCGTTTTTTTAATATTGTATTTAATTGCAGAGTAATTTCCACATATTAATAAATTTTTCAAATGGGGCTCTGTACCGCCATTCTTTATTATATTACGAATACGTGTGCCAAATATATCGAAAAAATATTCAAAATTACAGCCGCAATCTTGGAACGCGTTTTCGCTACCTGTTGATGGATGGCCACACCTATCATAAATATAGCCTTACACCAGGGCGCATCTGTAAAAATATTAGTACATTTGGATGTTGTTAAGAATCGTTCCTAAAAAATGTTGACTTTACTAACAGAGAAAATAGTGCGTAATTATTAAACTGCGTAGAACGTCAAGATCATAGTTATTGTATTCATTCTGTTTTAGAACGTCGCGAAGAACAGTCAATTATAAAACAGGTCGCTGGGACTTTTCTGTTGGTTTATGTTGTAATTGTTAGTTTTATTACAACAATAAAAATTGAAAAGTATATTGGCTTTAATTACATTCATTGTGCAATCAATAGCGGGACCAAGTCCCCAACATAAGTGGTTCTTCGAAGCCGAATGGTAATAAGTGGTCCAAACGAAGTCGGATGGTAATAAAATTTTAATGGTTTATGGTTTTATGGATTTCAAATGCTGATGAAGTTATCGATTTTTTACAACTGTTTTGTGCAAAGCTGGTTAAAATTGGAGATTGGTGAGTCGTTAACATTTCCTTATATTTTTATTATTTCCTGTTACATAAACATATTCCCAATATATTTGAACTAGTTGGTTTTGATTTAATAATTATAATACTACAGGGTTTACTCTTTTTAAAGTTTAATAATTATAATAGTACAGGGTTTACTCTTTTTAAAGTTTAAACTATAATTCTATTATTAATAAGATGACGGAAGGTTTAGTAAGAAAGAGAGGGACTATTAAGGGAAAATTAACTATTTTTACAAAATTTGTAGATAGTAGTAATATTGTTGAGGGGAAAATTAATGACGAACAATTTCTTATTGAATTTGAAAGTAGATTATCTAGAGCGGAGAGACTGTTGGATGAATTTGAAGAAATTGAACAAGAAATGTTGGTTTTAGATGACAAATATAATGGAGAGTCTGAATTAATAAATTTTGAAAACTTATTTTATAAAATTATTTCGAAAGCTAGAAAGATTGTGAATGACAGTAGATATCCTGGTAATGCTAATGATAATCAAAGTTTGGTCAGTGACGTATATGGTGGGGGGGCTAAGATTAAGTTACCTCCAATTCCGATAGCAAATTTTGACGGTTCTGTAGAAAATTGGTTAGAGTTCAAAGATTGCTTTGAAAGTCTTATCCACAATGATAAAAGTATTCCTGATATTCAAAAATTTCATTTTTTAAAGCGAGCGTTACAGGGTGATGCCGCTAAAGTTCTGCAGAAGCGCCAAACGTCAGCAGTTAGTTATAATATTGTCTGGAAACTTTTGTGTGACAGGTATGACGATACTCCCATGTTGGTTGATTATCATTTAGATGCGTTGTTGTTGTTTCCAAATATGGTAAAGGAGTCAGCTGATCATTTGAGAAATATGTTGGATACTATGACAGAAACCCTGTTAACGTTGGAAAAGCTTGACATTTCAGTGGAAAATTGGGATCCAATAGTTATACACTGCCTAACAAAAAAATTTGACGACATTACATTTAGATGTTGGGAGGAAAAGCGGCCAAAGGGAAAAGTGGCTACTTTGGATGAATTCAAAACGTTTTTAAATGAAAGGGTAGATACTTTAAAGAATATTGAGAGGAATTCAAAAAAGGTTAAGGAAAATAAGGAACATAGCGCTGGTAGCCACAATAACAGAGGACATAATAAATGGCAACGACATAAATCATTTGTGAACACAGAGTCAAACTTAACAGAGACTAATACATTCAGTGTAACAAGTCAAGATCCGTTTTGTCATTATTGCAAAAATAAACATTACATTAATAACTGCGTGGAATTTGGGAAATTAAGAACTTTTGTGAGGTACGAACAAGCAAAAAAGTTGGGCCTTTGTCTAAATTGTTTAAAAAAGGCAAATCATACAAGTAAATACTGTAAAGCAGGTAACTGTAGGAAATGTGGACAAAAACACAACACGATGTTACATTATGATGTAAGACCAAATACAGCTACGGAAGTTGGTCGACCTGGTGGTAACAAAGAATATGATGGAGCGAAAGCTGGAGAAGCTGGTAATAGTGGTGGTTTGCAAGTTGGAACGTCTTCTTCACAGGCGTTAGAGGTTACACAGCATGTTGGGTCGGTTGTTTTGGATAATGGGATAGAGGTACCAGGAGAAATACTATTAGCAACCGCATTAGTACAGGTGATGGCAAAGGATGGCTCATGGCAAACATGTCGTGTTTTATTGGATTCTGGGAGTCAGCCAAACCTGATTACTTCTGAGTTAGCTGGTAAGTTGGAACTTCAACAAGATACAGTCACAATCAGAATTTTTGGTATCAATCAAAAGTCTTCTGGTGTTAGTGGCAGATGTATGGTTTCATTTAAGTCATTGCATAATAATTTTCAGAAAACAATTTCATGTTTGGTTGTGGCAAAGATCTGTGGTTTGATACCTAGTCAAAATCTAAATATATCTCAATTAGATATACCCCCTCATTTACCGCTAGCTGATGCTGGATTTGGATTTTCTGGTAAAGTGGACATGTTACTAGGTGCCGAGATGTTTTATAGTCTTCTTTGTGTGGGACAGATTAAATTATCTGAGTTTCAACCCGTGTTGCAGAAGACATTGCTGGGGTGGATACTGGCTGGACCGATGCAGAATCCACAGACGTATAACTCAACTATGTGTAATTTAAATGTAGTTGACATTCAAAATCAGTTGGAGAAATTTTGGGCCGTGGAAGAAATTCCTCAAGAGAGGCAGTCATTGTCTGTTGGTGAATTAGAGTGTGAGAGTATATTTGTGGAAAATACCAAGAGAGAAAAAGATGGTAAATTTATCGTTAGAATTCCATTTAAAGGAGAGTTGGAGCATTTGGGGGATTCTAAACTTGAAGCTAAGAACAGATTTTTAGCGTTGGAAAGAAGGTTAGAGAAAAATGTCGTTCTGAAGGATATGTATGGCTCCTTTATGAATGAATATATATCACTGGGTCACATGTCAGTGTCAGAACCTTCAGAAAGTGAAATAGCTTATTACCTTCCTCATCATGGAGTGTTGAATGAAAATTCAAGCACTACTAAGTTGCGAGTTGTCTTCAATGGTTCAATGAAAACAAATACGGGCGTGTCTCTTAATGATATTCAGCATGTTGGACCAAAGCTTCAGGAAGATCTTTTGTTGATTTTGTTGAGATTTAGGCAACATCCTAAGGTGGTGTGTGCAGACGTAGCAAAAATGTACCGAATGATTTGGGTATCACATAATCAACGGTGTTTGCAGAAGATATTTTGGAGAACTTCACCTAGTCAACAGCTGGAAGAATATACCTTGAACACGGTAACGTATGGAACGAGGTCAGCTCCATATCTTGCAATCAGGTGTTTGCGACAGTTAGGTATGGATGGTCAAAGGGAGTATCCTAAGGCAGCGGAAGTAATTTTAAGAGACTTTTATGTTGATGACGTGTTAACAGGAGCAGAGACAACAGAGGAATTATTGGAATTATGTACCCAGATGGTGTCAATACTAAAAGCTGGAGGTATGGAATTACGGAAGTGGGTATCAAATGATGAAGAAGTGCAACGGAAGTTAGACAGTTCAGTCTTGGTTGATCAGGTACATTTTGGAGAGAAAGAACAAAACAAAACGTTGGGACTCTATTGGAAATTTAAGCAAGATGAATTGTTGTTTGAAATTAAGTTTTCAGTTGAAGATGGAAGGCACACAAAAAGAAATATTCTGTCGGATGTATCGAAAATATTTGACCCGTTGGGGCTGGTCGCACCTAGTGTGGTTCTAGCCAAAATTATTTTGCAAAAACTGTGGAAGTTGGATTTGAAGTGGGATGAGTCATTACCTTGTGAGTTGGATGGTGAATGGTCTAGATTAAAATCGGATTTCATTGTATTAAATAAGTTAGCAATTTCTAGGCAGGTAGTATGTTCTGGTGTATCAGTGGTTGATATTCATGGCTTTTGTGACGCTTCTATAAATGCTTATGGTTGTTGTGTTTATTTGAGAAGTGTAAATAAATGTGGAGATACTTCAGTACATTTGTTGTGTGCAAAGGTAAGGGTGGCACCATTAAAAAGATTAACTATTCCTAGACTGGAACTATGTGGAGCCCTGTTATTAGGTAAGCTGGTAGCTAAGGCAAAACAAGCAATGACTATAAACTTTAGAAAAACAGTCTTTTGGTGTGATTCTACTGTGGTGTTGAGTTGGTTGAAAATGTCACCTAGTGATGTTCAGGTATTTGTGGGAAATCGTGTAAGCCAAATTCAGGAATTAACGGACCCAAAAGAGTGGAGACATGTTAGGACGGATCAAAACCCTGCAGATATCATATCTCGAGGTATTTTTCCATCAAAACTGATGGAGTGTCAAAGATGGTGGTATGGCCCAGATTGGTTAATGTTGGATGAGCAAAAATGGCCTATGTCCGTTCCTGAACCAATTAGTGATATGCCCGAGACTAGAGTGCATGTTGGAACCTGTCAAGATGCTAAGGACATATATAAGTTTCCATTTCATATATTCGGTCACATAATTAGATTAAAAAGGTCTTTGGCTTATTGTTTAAGATATTTTACAAAACTTTCACATAAAGAGACAGTATTGGGTGTTTTAACCCCTGCAGAGTTAACACATGCTATGAATATTTTGGTTAAGTTGGCGCAAAAGGAATCATTTTCGCAAGAGATTAAAGAATTGTCTAGTAAAGGGCAATTGTTGTCTAATAATACCCTACACAAGTTAAGTCCATTTCTTGATGCGAATGGTATCCTCAGGGTGGGGGGTCGACTACAGTTGTCGAGTTTGGAGTATGCGAAGAAGCATCCAGCTCTATTAAGCTCTAAGCATACATTAACAAAGTTGTTGGTTGAATGGGAACATGAACGTCTGTTACATGCTGGTCCTCAGGCGGTTTTGAGTTCAATCCGTGAACAGTTCTGGATAATTGGTGGTAGGAATTTGGTACGATATGCCATTCATAGGTGTGTGCAGTGCTTCAAGGCCCGGCCAGTTCCACTGTCTCAGATAATGGCTCCTTTACCTAAAGATCGGGTAACGCCATCACCTCCATTTTATGTAACGGGGATGGACTATGCTGGTCCATTCCAAATTAAAAATAAATATGGGAGAAAGTCTATACTTTCAAAATGTTATGTATGTCTGTTTGTATGCTGCTCTACTAAAGCAGTTCATATTGAGTTGGTGTCGGACTTGACAAAAGAGGCGTTTATCGCGTGCTTTCGTAGATTTGTTGCACGTAGGGGTAAACCATTAAAGGTCTTGTCCGACAATGGTACCCAGTTCGTTGGGGCAAATAACGAATTAAAACTATTGGGAGATTTTTTATTGTCTTATTCACAGTCTTTAACAAATTCAGTCAGTAGTGAAGGTATTAACTGGAACTTCATTCCAGCCAAGTCTCCAAACTTTGGTGGTCTATGGGAGGCGGGGGTAAAGTCCTGTAAAAAACACTTAAAAAGAATTTTGGGCAATGGTAATCTTACATTTGAGGAGTTTTATACCATTCTAGTTCAAATAGAAGCTGTCCTAAACTCAAGACCTTTATGTCCTTTGTCCTCAAGTCCTGATGATTTTGAGTCCCTTACTCCCTCTCATTTCCTTATTGGACGACGACTCACCTCATTACCGGATCCTGATGTACGAGAAATACCTATAAATCGATTATCTAGGTATCAACATATGCAAATGCTTCAACAGCACTTCTGGACGAGGTGGTCTTTGGACTATATTACCGAAATGCAGCAGAAAGTTAAGTGGTTTACTGAAAAACCAAATTTAGAAGTTGGACAATTGGTGGTGCTGAAGGAAGACAATCTTCCTCCTTGTCAATGGAAGATGGGACGTGTACAGGAAGTGTATGTCGGCCCTGATAACAAAGTGCGGGTTGCGCGTATTCAAACTGTAAATGGCGAATATAAGCGATCAATTTCAAAGTTATGTCCCTTACCAATTGACAATGTTTAAGAAAATATACTCTTTTTTTTATGTATTCTTTTTTATGTATTAATTTTTATGTATTCATTTTTATGTACTCATTTATATGTAATCATTGTTATGTATTCATTTTTGTTTGTCCAATTGAGGATTTACTTGTCTTATAAATTGTTTAACTTTATGTTTATTGAAATAATATTTCAAGGTGGGGGAATATGTTAAGAATCGTTCCTAAAAAATGTTGACTTTACTAACAGAGAAAATAGTGCGTAATTATTAAACTGCGTAGAACGTCAAGATCATAGTTATTGTATTCATTCTGTTTTAGAACGTCGCGAAGAACAGTCAATTATAAAACAGGTCGCTGGGACTTTTCTGTTGGTTTATGTTGTAATTGTTAGTTTTATTACAACAATAAAAATTGAAAAGTATATTGGCTTTAATTACATTCATTGTGCAATCAATAGCGGGACCAAGTCCCCAACAGATGTTAAGAAGTGACTCATATTTTTTTATCTAACAATAAAACACGAAAACGTTTGTTTTCTAAATGAACTTCCATCAAGTAACGGTCGAATCCATCAATCATATTTTTTTGCAGATATTGCTTGAAAATAACTCATATAATAATATTTGAGTTATCTTCCCACTCAAAAAGGACCGGAACATTGTTTAAATAATTAAAATGTCAAAAAATTAAGGAAAAATTCAATTTTTTTCTTGGATTTTTGATTATAATTTTAAAGTATTCATTTTCGAGAAAAGTTGCACAAATATAAAAGTTGCGTAATTAAATTTCCTACAATATAGGATTAACTGAAAATTTTAAAAATTGTCACTCTTGTTGCAAAATAGCATTAATTTCGAAAAAAAACCATAAAAAACAAGTATTCGCATTTTAAGTTTTTCAATAATTTATGCTACACTTATGACCTTCATATTTCACCCTGAAAAACTATATGATATAAAACAATACTGTAAATTTCATTAAGATCGGTTTAATAGATTTTGCAAAATAAATTTTGCAATCCAGCTTTCGCAAAAAAAATTCATTTTTTCAAAATGATGCAGCACTGAAAATAAAGCAGACAGCAAGTTGAATTTTTTTTGCATATAAAAAAATACTGTACTTTCATTTGCAATTTGCAAATTTAAAATGGGTTACCTACAACGACGCGCGACGTCAGGAATTTTTTTAAATACACATTAATGATTGGTGCTACGCGCATGACAACGGATACGTTCGCTCTGATTGGGCATTCCAGTGACCTTTGATAATGATTGATAAATTTTAATTTATAGTACATTTCGAAATAAATAAATAGATTTGTTTATTGCAAAATAAAAACACACACTCTGTCCTTTGAAATAACACTTTTTTTAGCAAAAACTTTCTTTGTTCTTATATTTTAACTTAAAAAATAAAAGTGTATTAAAAGTGTATTATGTAAAAGTGATATAGTGTATCGATTGTTTAAACAATTTTTCACAAACAATAATCAAATTAGTTTGATTTTTGTGGAATTAAAATATGAACATACAATAAAATATAGAGTAAGTAAATAATATATTACATAAAGATTGAAAGAAATTTTGGTGGAAATTAACTTGTGTGAATTGAACACCGCTGTCCTGCGCGTAGCACCAATAATTAATGTTTATTTAAAAAAATTCCTGACGCCGTGGTAGTTACCCGATTTTAATTTTGCAAATTGTAAATGAAAGGTACAGTATTCTTCTATTTGCAAAAAAAAGTTTAATTTGCTATCTGCTTTATTTTCAGTCCTGCAACATTTTGAAAAAATGAATTTTTTTTGCGAATGCTGGATTGCAAAATTTATTTTGCAAAATCTGTTGAACCGATCTTAACTAAATTTATAGTGTTGTTTTATCATATCATAAAGTTTTTCTAGGTGAAATATAAAGGTTCCTTTGTGTAACAAAAATGGTTGAAAATCGTAAAATACGAATACTTGTTTTTTTTTTGTTTTTTTTTTTGTAATTATTGCTATTTTGCAACAAGGCTAACAATTTTAAAAAATTTTAACCAATCTTATATTATAAGAAATTTAATTACGCAACTTTTATTTTAGTGCAACTTTTCTCGGAAGTCAATATTTTTAAAGTTATAATCAAAAACGAAGAAAAAAATCAAATTTTTCCTTCATTTTTTGACATTTTGATTTATTTAAACAATGTTCCGGACCTTTTTAAGTGGGAGGATAACTCAAATATTATTATATGAGTTATTTTCAAGCAATTTCTGCAAAAAAATTAGAGTCACCTCTCAACGTCCATCTCAAAACAGATCCGCCCTAGACTACCTTCCGATCCTACTACGATGGTACGTTTGGTGCAACCTGCTCTACCTCGAGACGAAATAAATCATTTGTTTATTATGTACAATCGCAGAGAATATACCTAATATATACATCCCTTCCCACTATTAATAACAATATCCTCTTCAGTTACAGAAATTATCCTTCTCCGAGCAAGTTCTTTTTTTTTCGCCCAGTTGTGGAAGAAGTGGTCTCTCAAATAATTAAGACTATTATTAATTCCAATTGTAACGACGTTCTTTTCTTTATTTTCGCATTATATTTTCTCCACATTTTGCTTCAAGCTGCTTACTTCCTGTTTCATTATCTCGTTCACTTTTTTCATTCTTTCATATTCTTCTTTTATGAATTGGTGTTCCTGACTTATTTGATTAATATCATGTCGCATTTCCTTCTGCTCTCTTCGCATTTCTTTTGAATCACTCCTCATTTTTTGCATTTCTTTTCTCATCTCATTCATCAATTCCAATAGTTTGTCAATCTTTTCATCTTTGTTATGTTTGACTGGTGTTCTATTTGTCTTCCTGCCTATTTCTAAAAGCTCTCTTTCTTTTCCATCATCATTTCTCCTCCGTTTATTATAAGAATCATCAGTTGAGTCACTGTCCATATTAAGGTTAAACATGGGCAATATTAGAAATACTTACATAATTAAAGTAGTGAGTTATTTTATCATGGTGGGTTTGCAGAGAGTACAAGAACTTTAGGTGCCTACCAGAGCTAGCGAGGATTTCTTTTCGAAACTGAATCGATTTTTATTATTCAGTTCAAGATTGGCAACAAAGTTTTTGAACTGGCTAACTATTCGGTCAAAATACAAAATATACAATTGATATATCCAAACAAACATTGATATTCTTTATCTTAACTAACATTATGTCGGAGTTTTATCTTTTAATGTAAAATTATTTACAAAAACAAGATGTAATTAAATGCATTTTTTCAAGAATAATTTTTATTTTGATTGGCTAAATTGATTTCTTAATAACTTTTAATTGTTTTTCTCAGAATTTGAAGAGATTAAGTTTACTTTTTGTTCTATTTTTAACTTGCCAGAAAGAAAAATATCAAATCAATACTTAATGACCTTTATTATTATCATTATTGCTGCTTGTTTATTTCGACTCATTACGAAAACTAACACTACGCGTCTTTTAAAAGATGTCAGAATTAAAAGGGGTGCTGAATTTGGCATATATCATAATAGACGGAGAGCTAGAGCCGAAAAATCATCGTCATAAGTAATATGGAGTTTTTTGTGTAAAATGTGTCCATTATATATTGACAATTATGACCCCTTTCAGGCTGACATCTCAGTGGATACAGGGAGTAGCAATAAGGGATGAAAGGGGAAAGTTAGTGCAGTCATTAAAGGTTTTCACCTCCTATTTAGTTAAACCTCCATCTATTTGCATGAAAATTGGTGACTAGTTAGAGCATACCTCAAGAAACAAAACTAATTTGGTGCCACTTGCACTTTTACCCTGGTGGTGAATACCACCCCTTCCCACGGGTGAAAACTATTTTATTAAAAATAACCCCACAAATCGATAGAGGGACAAATTTTAAGCAAAATTTGTTATATCATGTTATTAAATAAATCAATACTTTTTGAGTTATTAAAGATCAAAGATTTGTCTATTTAAGAGCATACGCGCGAAGTTACGGATGATAAAAAGAACATGTTAATTAATTGTATGTTAGTAAAATATTATTTTTATATTATTTCGATATTTCATTGAATTTTTTTTTTCATTATAAACTGAATATATCCAGCAACTGGGGGGGGGGGGGGGTGCAATAATGGGTACATTCGACATATTCGAATACACTTTTGCTAAATTTATAATATCGAAATAATATAAAAATAATATTTTAGTAACATACAATTAATTCATATTTTCTTTTTATTATCCGTAACTTCACGCATGTGCTCTTAAACAGACAAATATTTGATCTTTAATAACTCAAAAAGTATTGATTTATTTTAATAACATGATATAACAAATTTTACTTATAATTTGTCCCTCTATCGATTTATGGGGTTATTTTTAATAAAATCGTTTTCACCCCCGAGTAGGGGTGGTATCCACCCACAGGGTAAAAGTGCAATTTGGCACCAAATCATTTTTATTTCCTCAGGTATGTTCTAACTAGTCACCAATTTTCATGCAAATCGATGGAGGTTTAACAAAATAGGAGGTGAAAACATTTAAAGACTACACTAACTTTCCCCTTTCATCCCTTATTGCTACTTACTGTATCCACTGAGGTGTCAGCCTGAAAGGGGTCATAATTATCAATATACAATAGACACATTTCACATGCCAAACTCCATATTACTTATGACAATGATTTTTCGGCTCTAGATCTTAAACTATAAAGCTATTACAAGAAGATTTTAAAAAACAGTTTAGATCAGAAACTAGAATTTCAACTTTAAGAAGTCCAACAAGTAATTGAAAAGAAAATATTAAAGAAGGAAGTGAAAAAATAGTAGGTATATCAAAGTGTGTAAATAATTTATTTCTTTAGCTGAGCGCTTTCGATATAAACATCATTATCCGAGCTAATGGTCAATTAATAGTAAAAAGTATAAGGCATATTATGCGTGAGCATCTTGAAAATATGAATCCGCATTACAATGTACAGTCAAGTATGCGTTTGTTTGATTTGTCCAGCGTACAACTCCAAACAGGAAAAAACAGAAAAAACGGCCACATAAACGAATTTACACAAACACATATCAAACTTTTATCATGTTGTGGGTGTATCACCCAACCATTTTGGTAGTTTAGTAGACCTAGGTCAGGAGTAACCTAGGTCAGTCAGCTTCTCTACTAGGCCAAAATGGTTGGGTGATATAACCACACCACACCATGATAAAAGTTTTTTATGTGTTTGTGTAACGTTCATGTGGCCGGTTTTTCTCTTTTTTCCTGTTTGGGGTTGTACGGTGGACAAATCAAACAAAAGCATACATGATTGCACATTGTAATAGGGTTCATATTTTCAAGTGTGTACCGGGTGTCCCAATAAGAATGGCTCTCGGCCATATCTCAGGAACCGTTTATAGTAGAGCTTTGAAATAAAAATTTTTATAACAAAAGTTGCCTCAGGAAAAGCCTGGAAATTATTTTCATAATTGTGGGTCCACCGCTAGAGGGCGTAACTGAATATCAAAAATAAAAAAATCTAAATTTTACAAAATTTTCCGAATGAAGGGGCACTGGAAATCCGATGATTGTATTCTTCATCAAATTCTGCGCATATTTGATTTAACAAGTTTAACTCTACCTTTGCAAATAAGAAGTGGGGGTGAGTGGGAACCTTGTTATGAAAAAATGGCTGTAAGTCCGGTTCTGCTAAATCAAATTTTAAAAACTGGATCTTGTTGAAGACAGATCTTTTTCTTCAATATAAGCGTGATAATTTTGAACCATCCTAATAAGTAATAAGCCAGCTGGGAGGCGTTATTTAATTTTTTTCAGAAATATAGTTTTCTTTGGAAAATATTAAATACAAGTATGCATTTTTAATCATACTTTATAAAATTAGATTAAATTAGCAATAGAATAGCGAAAACCGCATGTCGATACCTTTTTTCTATCTCAAGATATCTCGAGAAACGTGTAAATTTTATACCTAACTGGTACTATCACCGGTAAACTAAGTTAATGAAAAGTAGTGTGCTGTGGAAAAAAACAAAATAACATTTTCCAGATGTCAACGTATAAAAATATAATTAATTAAAACAACAGTATAAAGAGAAACAATACTATTAAAATTAAATATAACACAGAACAAAAAGAACTACTTAGTGACGACCTAAATATTCAAATTGTTGCCCATCTACACTACTCTAGAATACATTATCCAGAGAATACTAAACGCCATTCAAAGCATATCGAGAGCAGAAATTGAGACTGCTGTTCAATCTACTCTTGAAAGAGTAAATGTTTGCAACGAAAATGATGGGCAAAAATTTGAACGTTTATGTCATCACTAAATAGTTGTTTTTATTTCTTTGTAATAGGGCTTTTCAACGCTTCTCATTTGTTTCGAGCCTCTGTCATATGCCGTATAATCCGTGTATAATATTAATATACGAGATATGAACGAGGCTCGAAACAAATGAGAAGCGTTGAAAAGACCTAATATACATTGACAGCTGTAAAATGTTTCTTTGTTGTTTCCATAGCACAAGTACTTTTAATGAATTTCGTTTACCGGTGACAGTAACAGTTAATAACATAATATGTTTTTAAATTTACACGTTTTGTAAGATATCTCGAGATAGAAAAAAGGTAACAACATGCGGTTTTCGCTATTCTGTTGCTAATTTTGTCTAATTTTGTAATATGGTATTAAAAATGCATGTTTGTATTTAATATTTTCCAAGGAACACTAGATTTCTGAAAAAAATTAAATAACGCCTTCTAGCTGGCATATTACTCAGTAAGTTGGTTCGAAATCATAACTTTTACATTGACGAAAAAGATCTGTCTTCAACAAGACCAAGTTTGCAAAATTTGATTAAGCAGAACCGGACTCACAGCCAGTTTTTCATAACAAGGTTCCCACTCACCCCCACCTCTTATTTCCAAAGATAGACCTAAACTTGTCATATCAAATATGCGTAGAATTTTATGAAGAATACGACGATCGGATTTCCAGTGCCCCTTCATTAGGAAAATTTTGTAACATTTAGATTTTTTAATTTTTGATATTCAATTACGCCCTCTAGCGGTGGTTCCACAATTATGAAAATAATTTCCAGGCTTTTCCTGAGTTAACTTTTGTTATAAAATTTTTTATTTCAAAGCTCTACTATAAACGGTTCCTGAGATATGGCCGAGAGCCATTCTTATTGGGACACCCGGTACAAACTTATCAGTCTTTAAACTACGAAAATATTAAAAATCAGGAAAATCCACTGTGCATTTATAGATTAAAATAATTCATATGACTTAGTAGCAAGAGCCAAGTTGTGGAACGCTATGGTGGATCTAGATTATCTAGAACCTAGATATACCCCAACAGTTGATAATAGCAGTGAAAATAGCATTTTCTAAAGGCGCATTTAAATCAAAGCGAACACGAACTAACGAACGAATTCGTTCGTTAAATAACTTTATTGTACAGCGAATCGAGCACGAACGAATGAATTCGTTCGCATTCGCAGATGTTCCAACCGATGTCGGTAAGTTAGCGAATCATCAAAGGATATCGTTGTTCAATGTGGACAGTGGATAGACGGTAGCGAACGAATTCGTTTAGAAGTACTGATTTAATTTATTTACAAAAATTAGTTTGAGAAGGTTGTTTATTGTGTAGTCGTGAAAACATAATTAAATATGGAATGGACCAATGCAAAAATACTTCAATTAATTGAGTTTTATAGAAATGAAGAATGCCTATGAAACCCGAAATCGAAGCTATATAAAATAATAAACAGAAAAACTGATGCTTGATATAACATAGGAGGGATATAACATTCTATAGGAATAACGGGTTGTGATGTCTCTGAACTAAAAAAATGAATTAGCATCTGGCATAAGCGGGTTCGAAGCATGAAGAGGGTTCGAAGTGGTTTTCTTTTAAAATCCTAATGTTTTTATTGGATAAATTTCAACCCAGAAAGACTAATGAGGTAAGCAAATCAAATTAATTGCTAAAATTAATTAAAAGCCAATTTATTTTGATACACCAATTTGACAATTTATTATTTGAACATAATATAGTTATAATACCAAGAGCAAGCAACTTTTTCGAAGAATAATTTTAAGAAAGCTGGTTCTTTAATATATTGTAACAAAATAATTATTGACCTACCCTCGTATACCAGCTCCCGTCTCCGGACAGACAGAACACTATCGATGTTTCGAGATACGCCGATGCAGCGACGATGACGTGCAAGCGGTCACATGGACATAGCTGGAGATATATAGATATTTCTGGAATATCTGTATCGCATATATAAATAGGACATATTTGTAAATAGAGTTAGTCTTAAGCTAAAGTTTGTAAAGTAAACTTGTATAAATATAAATAAAGTCGTATATAAATACGAACCGCTAGTTTTATTGTAATTAGAAGTAATTACACTGATAACCGCTACAGTTGGTGTTAACGGTGTGGAGTGTAAATAAATGAAAAGTGAAAAAAAAAGACTTTTGAACTTTATTCGTCGGAAATAATCGGAGTGCGTTAATTGTTCGGTATTCGGAAAGACTTTTGAACTTTATTCGTCGGGAATAATTGAAGTGCGTTGATTGTTCGGTATTCGGAAAGACTTAGACATTTTGAAAAGTACGTGTGTGCCGACCAAAGATGTTGCTACAAGAACTGACCATAAAACAGCTCCGTGAACAATTAGAAGAGTACGAATTAGACAGCAGTGGGTGCAAGATAGTCCTACAAGCACGACTCAAGGATGTCCTCACGAAGAACGGAGATGACCCAGAGACGTTCCACTTCCAGTCAGCAGAACAAGTAATCTTATCGAAATTAAAAACTGTTTCTGAAACGATCGATGAAACTTCTAGACAGAACAACGAGAAACTTGAAGAAGTTAGTAGACAGAACAACGAGAAATTTGAAAGTGTTTCTCAAAAGATCGATGAAACTTCTAGAAAAAGCGACGATAAATTCGAAAATGTTGCTAAAAGATTTGACGAGACTTCTCAAGTAATTAAAGAAGTTTGTAGACAGAGCAACGAGAAATTTGAAAGTGTTTCTCAAGTAATTAAAGACGTTTGTAGACAGAACGACGAGAAATTTGAAGAGGTTTCTAGAACATTCGATAAGATACAGAAAAGCGTAGACGACAGTAAAGAAATGTTAGAAGATAAGATCAAACAACTAGAGACTATGGTAACCAATACGAAAGTGCTACCTTCAGTTAATGCAGTAGTTTTGGCCGTAGAAGAGAAGATCAAAGAATTAGAGAGCATGATAACCGATACAAAAGTGCAACCGTCAGTTCATGCAGTAGCTTTAGATCCTGTAGTGAAAGATGAACTACCGAGAGAAGAAATGTCGCATAATATGAGATTCAAATTACCACCATTTGATGGAAAGTCCTCTTGGTCCATATATCTTAGACAGTTTGAAGCTATTGCGACCGCCAATCATTGGACCGAACAAGAAAAGGCTGTTTCCTTGACTGCTGCTTTACGAGGTGATGCTGCAGATATATTAAGGTCAATTCCCAAGGGTCAAGAAAATTGTTACCAGACCTTGTTCACTCGTCTAGAAAAACGCTATGGAGATGCCCATCTACAACAAGTATACAAAGCACAACTGCGAAGTAGAAGTCAACGAGCAAGTGAGAATCTGCAAGAATTTGAAGCAGATGTGGCTCGTGTGGTGCGGTTGGCTTATCCAGAGGTGCCAGACAGCGTTTTAGAAGAAATTGCAGTAGATACCTTCGTCAATGGGCTGAAAGATAATGAACTACAGAAAGCTTTACGACTAGCAAGACCGAAAGTTTTAGATGAAGCACTTGCTATTGCATTGGAACACGAAACGGCTAGTCAAACTTCACGAGGCCATAGAGTAAGAACCATTGAAGAAAGTGACGAACACAACGATGAACGTCTGGAGGAAATGATACGGAGAGTATTAAGTAATCAGATGCCAAAGAGACGCGAGCCTAGATGTTGGAATTGTGGAGACGTAGGCCACATTCGTCGTAATTGTAAGAAGATCGTACAGCCGTCGGAAAACTAGAGCGGGTCGACACCAAGGGGCAACTGCCGACCTCGAGAACTAGAGCCCCCATAGTAACTGTCAACCTTACGTCCTCCGGTGGAATCCACAACTTATACATCGAAGGTCGTATCAGTAATAGATGTAGATCATTTTTGGTGGATACAGGTGCAACGAGAACTATCGCACGTCCAGATGTAGTACGAGACCATAATAAATTATCACCTGCAACAGTAAAGCTTAGAACAGCGACTGGTGAGCTAATTAATACATATGGCGAGGCTAATATGTCAGTATCCATTGGCCAGACCACAGTTGAACATCAAGTATTAATTGCCGAGATCTCCGACGAGTTCATATTGGGGATGGACGTACTACGAAAAGTGGGGGCAATATTGGATGTTCAAAATGGAGTTCTCAGGATCAACGGTGAAGAGTTGCCCTTTCACGACGACAAAGAAGATGTCATCCGCTTACTAACTACATGCGACGTAACCATACCCGGTAATAGTGAGAAAATTCTGATGACCATGCTTGATGGACACTGCCGAGAGGGAAGTTTAAGGATGGTCGAAGATGTAGAAAATGTCGAGTTCCTAACGGCGAAAACTTTGGTAAAAGTTCGAGATGTCATCCCTGTAAGAGTTATGAATTTAAGGGAAACTGCTATTAAGTTAAGTAGAGGAGCTTTGATCGGACAGTGTGTTCCCGTGGCTTCAATTTGCTCTATGAATACCAATGAGAAATCATCAAAGTCAAAGTATCCAAAAGACCTTGTCGAGATGATCATTGAAAGATGCCAAGACCTTGACTATGAACGAACGGAAAAAGTAAGGTCTATGCTGATAGAGTATCAAGATGTTTTTGCTATTGATAAGAAGGATAAGGGCAAAACAAGCATAGTAACGCATAAAATAAATACCGGAGACGCTCAGCCAATCAGACAACGGCCTAGACGACTTCCATTTGCGAAAAGAGATGAAGCCGAAGAGATTATCAAGGATATGGACAAACAAGGGGTAATTGAACCATCGAACAGTCCATGGACATCACCAGTAGTTCTGGTAAAGAAGAAAGATGGTTCAACGCGTTTTTGTATCGACTACCGCCAGCTCAATGCGGTAACAAAAAAAGATAGTTATCCTTTGCCCAGAATAGACGATACATTGGATACTCTCTCCGGTTCTCGTTGGTTTTCCACACTCGATTTAAAAAGTGGATATTGGCAAGTAGACATGGAGCCAGCCGATCGGGAGAAAACCGCATTTTCGATAGGATCAGGGCTTTGGCAGTTTACGGCTATGCCGTTTGGTTTATGTAATGCCCCTGCCACATTTGAAAGATTAATGGAGGCAGTTTTAAGAGGTCTAACATGGAAAACATGCCTGGTTTACTTGGATGATGTAATTGTGGTTGGAAGGTCCTTTGATGAACATGCCAAGAATCTAATAGAAGTCTTTCAACGATTGAGGGCAGCGAACTTGAAGTTAAGTCCGAAGAAATGTCACATGTTTCGACGAGAAGTTAAGTATTTGGGACATATTGTATCGAGTAATGGTGTAACAGCTGATCCCGAAAAGATTGAAGCAATTAAAGATTGGCCAGTACCAAAAGATAAACATGAAATTAGAAGTTTCCTTGGCCTATGTACATATTACCGACGATTTGTCAAAGGATTTGCCAATATCTCCAAGCCCCTAACAAAGTTGACGGAGGAGGGCAAAGAATATACATGGAGTGAAGAGTGCCAAAAAGCTTTCGAACAACTACAAATGACTCTGATCAGTGCACCGATATTAAGCTACCCGGGACAGGCAGGAAAATTTGTTTTGGATACCGATGCTAGCAACAGTGCTATAGGAGCTGTTCTCTCCCAAATCCAGGACGGACAGGAAAAAGTCATCGCTTATTTCAGCAAAGTCCTGTCGAAACCGGAAAGAAACTATTGCGTTACCAGAAGAGAACTGCTGGGTGTAGTGAAGGCTTGCGAACATTTCCATAAATACTTGTATGGCAGAAAGTTCCTTCTTCGCACCGATCACGCTGCTCTAAAATGGCTCATACAATTCCGTAATCCAGAGGGCCAGATGGCAAGATGGTTAGAACGATTACAAGAATATGATTACGAGATAGAACACAGGGCCGGAAGAGTTCACTCAAATGCTGATGCCCTTTCGAGACGACCATGCAGTGCGAATTGTAATCACTGTGCCAAATTAGAGGAACGATTTTGCCCCGTGAGACGAACCACCGTAATTAATGAGCAATGGCAGCCCCAACAGTTACAAGAAGCCCAAGAAGACGATCCATGTATAAAAAGAGTATTGGATTGGATGCGTCGAGGTGAGAGACCTAGTTGGCAAAACATTAGTGCATGTAGTCCGGAAGTCAAGGCCTACTGGAGCCAATGGAATTGCCTGATACTAAAAGATGATCTTCTGTACAGAACCTTTGAGAACGATGATGGTACAGAATCTAAGCTTCAGTTGATTGTACCTAAAAGTAAAGTGTCAGAAGTATTGCGTCAGTTGCATGACGGTACATCAGGTGGACACTTTGGTATTACGAAGACTCTGCAAAAGGTTCGAGAACGGTTCTATTGGGTGAACTGTAAAGATGATGTAAGAAGATGGTGCCGAAAATGTGAACTGTGTGCATCCGGTAATGGTCCGGTTGGTAAAAAGAGAGCACCCATGAGACAGTACAATGTTGGAAGTCCTATGGAAAGAGTAGCTATCGACATTGCAGGTCCATTTCCAGAAACCGATGCTGGAAATAAATACATCCTGGTAGCCATGGATTATTTTACAAAATGGACTGAGGCCTATGCATTACCAAATCAAGAAGCTGCTACCGTTGCAGAGGTACTTGTTAAAGAATTCTTTAGCCGATTTGGTGTTCCCTTGGAGATCCACTCCGACCAAGGGCGAAACTTTGAGTCAGCTCTTTTCCAAAACGTTTGTAAATTGATTGGTGCCAATAAGACCAGAACAACACCCCTGCATCCTCAATCAGATGGGATGGTCGAGAGGATGAACCGAACGATGGGTAAACACTTGTCCAAAGTTGTATCTGAACATCAGCGAGATTGGGACCAACACATTCATTTATTCCTGATGGCCTACCGCTCGGCCGTAAATGAAACTACAGGTCAAACACCAACCTGCCTGATGTTGGGTCGTGAAGTTCGGTTGCCCTGCGACCTAGAGTTTGGCTGCGGACCTTCCGAGGAACATGTTGCAGGCGAAGACTACGTTGACCGCCTGAAATTACGAATGAACAACATTCATGAACTTGCCCGACAACACATTCAGATAGCCAGTGACAGAATGAAAGATCAATATGATTCTCGATGCAAGAATGAAAGCTTCGAAGTAGGTGATCTTGTCTGGCTTTATAATCCGCAACGTCGTCGAGGCTTGTGTCCTAAACTGCAAAGACAATGGGAAGGTCCGTATGAAGTTAAGAAGAAAATAAATGACGTAATATATAGAATTAAGAAGTTGCCAAACGGTAAACCAAAAGTTATTCACATAAATCGTCTTGCACCATATGCTGGCTCAAATGAAACAGAAGAAGCACGAGTCCTCCAACAGGAGATGAAAGATGTCGCACAGCCAAGTTTTAATCAATTTATGTCAAATTACGCAGAAAGAAAGAGTGGTAGATTCGGCGTGACCACAGAAGTTCAGCAAGATCTGTTTGGTGTTCCAGAAAACGTCTCTCTAGCCCACTGTGTTGCACAAGACCTCGAGATGACTAAAGGAATCTCGTCCGTATTCAATAGAAAGTTCGGCCGCCTGGACGAGTTAAGGAATCAACAACCTAAAATTGGAAGAGTATTGCGATTGGAAGATGGTCCTCGATCTTTGCTGTATATAGTGACCAGGAAGTCTTATACGGACACGCCAAGCTACGAGAACATATGGCGTGCTCTAACTAATTTGAAGAAAATGGTCTGTAATTATGACATCAAAGATTTGGCTTTACCAAAAATTGGCCATGCAGTAGAAAATCTGGATTGGAAGATTGTGAGAAGCATGCTGGAAGTGATCTTCAGAGAAACTGGCGTACGGATTACTGTGTGTTGCATGAACCCGAAGATGTCATACCCTTCAAAGACAGTAGACTGTTACTTCTTTTCTAGGGGTGTATGCAGAGCCGGAGAATCCTGTAGATTCCGCCATCCTGGGCCATCTAGAGTTGCTGATCGGGACGCTCAGATCTTAAGAGGGGAGCAGTGTAACAAAATAATTATTGACCTACCCTCGTATACCAGCTCCCGTCTCCGGACAGACAGAACACTATCGATGTTTCGAGATACGCCGATGCAGCGACGATGACGTGCAAGCGGTCACATGGACATAGCTGGAGATATATAGATATTTCTGGAATATCTGTATCGCATATATAAATAGGACATATTTGTAAATAGAGTTAGTCTTAAGCTAAAGTTTGTAAAGTAAACTTGTATAAATATAAATAAAGTCGTATATAAATACGAACCGCTAGTTTTATTGTAATTAGAAGTAATTACACTGATAACCGCTACAATATTGTTCTCTATGCTCCCTCAAACAGCGTATAATACCTGCTACCTGGCTGCTGATACAGATTGCGTTCATTAGTTCGAACCACATTACAGGTACCTCCTACCTAAATATATTGAATTCAAAATTATTTTAAGAAGATTATTTGTTTTGTCATTACTTTTGTCATTATTAGAAATATGAATACAAATATTTTGTCAGTAATTTATATGCTAAAAAGTGTTACGTGTGCTCTTGTGCGGAATGGAAGCATGGACGTTAAAGGCCAGTTCCATTAACAAATTTGAAGTGTTTAAAATGTGGTGCCTACGTCGAATGCTTAGAATGTCATGGACGGACAGACTTAGAAATGATTAAGTACTAAGAAGAGCGGGTTTACAGGATGGGGAACTTTTTAATTATGTTAAAAGTAGGAAGACTGCATACTTGGGGCATATATTACGAGGGGAACGATACACTTTTCAGCAACTAATACACAAAGATAGAGGGTAAGAGGGGTCTCTTTGAAATGCTTTGCAATGCTGCTAAAAACAGTAATATTTTATAAACAAGACAATGTACGGTGGACGTCTACGCAGAAATGGATGGCATCTTAAGAAGAAGAAGAAATATGAATTTATAATTGCTAGACATTTTTGGACGTTTTATTTATCTCAAACTTTAGTTGATAATGCCAGATTTAAATAAAATATTAATAAATAAAACTATCATCAAAATTTTCAACAAAATAATAAAAAATACCTGAATAAATTATTTTTGAGTCGGGAAATAATTTTTATTTTATTTTAATTATTAAAATAATTTTTTTTAAATTAAATAATTTTATCGAATAGAAACAGGATATAATGAAATTATTGAAGTCGTATCAAAATTTATACTTATATTCATGAATATGACATATTTTTTTTCTAACGAAAAATTTAGGATTTAGCAGGTTTTGATTCTGATGGGCTCATCTAAAAAGAGGTCTGAGCAAGGATAGTTGGTGTGATAGAACATTATACTCCCTACCATCATTATTAAGATCTAAGCAGCTAAAAAGACAATCTAAAGACTGTATAGCTAATTATTCGCTAAGATAAGATGAGCAGTTCATGTAGTAAATCAGAGGAAGAGAGAGTGTTAAAAGACGGTGTTTTTTAAAAGACGATAGAAGATAAAAGATAAGCAGGCAGACGGACATTGTGTTCATTTTTTTCGAATCCTGAAAAAACCAATAAATATTTTTGAAAAATTTAAACGCAAAATGAAAGACTAAATTATTACCGAGGGCCTAAAGTCCCCTAGAATAAATAAAAAGTTTATTTTGAATGAGATATTTGAAATTAAAAATCACACTAAATTTTCTCCGAGTTTTTCACCCCTGTAACTTATTAAAATAAACATTATAGAAGTTCTCAGGGACTTTCAGCCCTCGCTAATAACGTAATATTTCATTCTGTGTTTAAATTTTTCAAAAATACTTATTAGTTTTCTCAGGATTCGAAAAAAATGAATCCCATTTGAATAGCATTGGAGCAGAAACTACGTACCCATCCCCTTAAATAAAACGGTTGGTTTTTTGCATCTGAGTGCATACATTCAATTATCTCGACAACCCAAAAAGTGTATGATATCAACATAAACGTGGAATTTATATGACTAGTTAAAAATAAATCGGTAATGTAGCTATCGATATGATTATTATCTCAGCCACAGTTACCCAAATTTAAATCATATAAAATCTAGATTTAGATCTAGATAAATTTTTGACCCTGTAAAATGTATTATTGCAGTGTCTAAACAAAGCTCACAAATAAAACCGTGTAAATGGCGGGCTGTTGCTAATAAAAATTTTTATTATGGCTGTTTCATAACATACATAATATGTATTTAAACATATGAATTTAAGTGCGGTTTTTCGGTTCGTTTCTACGAATGTACATAAAACAGCGGCTATAAATTAGGTTGATCTACGCCCCTGGTAGTAAACGATTAGAGCTTCACGATATTCGATAAAAATATCGATATTATATTGATATCGTATCGAAAACCAGTACGATACCGATACACTACATACCTTAGCAATATAGTCCAGAAAGCCACTGCGCATCCGCTAGGAAAAATATTCCGATTCGGATTTTTTGCACAATCTTACTGCAAGGAAAAATCCAAGGACGAAGAAATCCAGGCCGTAGAAGAATGTCCTGGATGAGAAATTTGAGAGAGTGGTTTGGCTGTACCACTAACGAATTGTTCAAAACAGCAGTAAATAAAATTAGAATCGCCCTAATGATATCCAATCTCCGATAGGAGAGGCACTCAAAGAAGAAGAAGAAGACTCAAAAAGGACCCCTTTTAACAAATTGGCATGTTGCCAGGCCCAAAAGTGGGTCAAAATTTTTTTAAACGTTTTTTTTTTGTTTTTTTTCCTAATTTTTTTTTGCATCGAACAAAGTTTTTTTAGGTTTTTTGATCATTTCAAACAGAAAAGGTCTTTAGTGACTTTTCTCTAAAGTTGATAGTTTTTGACATATAAGCGATTAAAAATTTAAAAATTGCGAAATCGGCTATTTTTAACCCTCAGAAACTATGTGAAAAACTGAAAATTTCGATGTTGCCAAGGTAAGAAAATATTCTTTGAACATCTATTGATGAAATCCCGAAGAGTTTTTTGCAATACATTATCGAAAACCCCTTTGTTTTTTAATTGCCAATCAAGCGTTGCATGTATAATATGTAACATGCGTAAATATATGTGCGGAAAAATATTTCGATTCAATTTTTTTCACCATCTTGCTTGAAAATGTCCCCTCTTAACAAATTTGTATATTGCCAGGATCAAAACGTCAAAAAATTTTTTAAACGTTTGTTTTTTGTTTTTTCCTAAAATTAATTTTTTGCATCGGACGAATGTTTTTCGGTTTTTTGGATCATTCCAAATAGAAAAGACCTTAAGTGACTTTTCTGTAGAGGTGATAGTTTTCGAGATATAAGCGATTGAAATTTTAAAAATTGCAAAATCAGCTATTTTTAACCCTCAAAAACTATGTGAAAGACCAAAAATTTCAATGATACCAAGGTACGTAGATATTCTAAGAATGTCGATTAATGAAATCCCGAAGAGCTTTTTGCAATACAATATCTAAAACCCCTTTGTTTTTTAATTGCTAATCAAGCGGGAGCGACACTATTTTAAACCGTTGCATGTGTATAATATGTAATCGGAAAACATTTTAAGTTTAAAAAAATTGTTTAAAATTTTTTTGACACATTTTTGTCCCTGGCAACATGCAAATCTGTTAATAGGAAACCTTTTTAAGCAAGATGGTGAAAAAAATTGAATCAGAATATTTTTCCGACATATATTTACGCATATTACATTCAATGTTGTATACATGCAACGATTAAAAATAGTGTAGCGACCGCTTGACTAGCAATTAAAAAACAAAGGGGTTTTCGATAGTGTATTGCAAAAAGCTCTTCGGGACTTCATCAATCGATATTCTTAGAATATCTACGTACCTAGGTATCATTGAAATTTTCGGTGTTTTACATAGTTTTTGAGGGTTAAAAATGGCTAATATTGCAATTTTTAAATTTTCAATCGCGTATATCTCGACAACTATTACATTTACAGAAAAGTCACGTAAGATATTTTCTATTTGGAATGATCCAAAAACCTAACAAAATTAGTCCGATGCAAAAAAATTAGTTTTAGGAAAAAACAAAAAACAAACGTTTAAAAAATTTTTTGACTTTTTGATCCTGGCAACATACAAATTTTTTAAGAGAAATTGAATCGAAATATTTTTCCGCCCATATTTATAATAATACATGCAACGGTTGCCAATCAAGCGCCCACTTGATTGGCAATTAAAAAACAAAGGGGTTTTCGATATTTTATTGCAAAAAGCTCTTCGGGATTTCATCAATCGATGTTCAAAGAATATCTTCTTACCTTGGCAACAGCGAAGTTTTCAGTTTTTCACATAGTTTCTGAGGGTTAAAAATGGCTGATTTCGCAATTTTTAAATTTTTAATCGCTTATATGTCAAAAACTATCAACTTTAGAGAAAAGTCACTAAAGACCTCTTCTGTTTGAATGATCCAAAAAACATAAAAAAAAATTGTTCGACGCAAAAAAATAATTTTAGGAAAAAAAAACAAAAAAAAAACGTTTAAAAAAATTTTGACCCACTTTTGGACCTGGCAACATGCAAATTTGTTAAAAGGGGTCCTTTTTGAGTAAGATTGTGCAAAAAATCCGAATCGGAATATTTTTCCTAGCGGATGCGCAGTGGCTTTCTGGACTAATATTAATGTCGATGCCATACTCATTACAATCAATACAATACTTTTGTATTGTCGATACGTTTGCCTCGATATTATTGAGAATATCGATATCGAAAAAATAAATAAATAAAACGCCACGTGAGTGCTGCATAAAACCTATTACACAGTTAAAATATTATAAGAGTTATAAGTTATAAGAAGCAGACACGCGTATGCTCTCCATTAATGCGAGAGAGAAGGACGATGAACGCAATAAGTCAATAAAGGACATCGCACACATCTTATGGAAAATATAATGTCACTCAAATTCAATAAAATTTATACGAATAGATTCGTTTTAAATTAACGATCAAATGTTATCATTGCGCCAACTCTCTATTTTCAAAAATAAGAGCAGAAATTGATATAAATAAATCTGAAATCAAATGGGTAGGTACATAAGTTAGAGAGAGAAAAAATATTTTAAAATACCCAGATTTTCGGTACTCCATAAATCAGCGGATTAGTTTCACTAATCCGCTTAGGCCCAGCGGGATTTAAGCTGTTATGAATAGCACTCAGAGCAATAATGATTGTAAATAACACTTTATGGACTCCAAAAATGTGATTTCGATAAACTTTAATTGCAATTTGCGCCGTAATTAATCATAATTAAGAGTTGGAGCAATGATAAGAATTGATCGTTAATTTAAAACGAATCTAATGGTATAAATTTTATTGAATTTGAGTGACATTATATTTTCCATAAGATGTGTGCGATGTCCTTTCGAAATTTTATTTTTAAAATCATCAGATAATATCGATGTTTTTGAAAAGGAAATTGAAAACTACTTGAAATCTCCAAAACTTGGATCAGACACAAATATTTTATTATGGCGGAAATCATATAGTAGTGTTTTCTCGTTTTATCTCGGTCGGCTAGGGATATTTTGTGTGTCCAAGCGACGTCTGTACCAGTCGAGCGGCTTTTTTCTGAAGCAACGCTGGTACTAACGAATCAAAGATGCTCTTTAAAAGTATCAAAGACCCCATTTGTGTGAACAGATGGATGAAGAGCTCTTTAAAGGATAATATTATTTCTGGTATATTTTAAGAGATTTTTATAATAAAGATAGTGTGCATGAATAAAGAATCGATTTTTTTATTAACGTAATCTTTTTTATGTCGATATTTTATCGAGTATTATATCGATATCGTATCGAAATCAACATTAATACGATATTTTTATAAGAAAGTATTGCCGATATCCATACACGATACGATACTTCATTGGTATAACCAATACATTACTAAATACTTAAAAAGTTTCGATATTGTATCGTATCGTGAAGCTCTATAAACGATTAATTAAGCCACACTGTAGTATACCACAATTGCTAATTAAGGCATTTGTGTATCATGGGAAAGTTACCTGAAAATATTTCACATTGGCTAAAATACCTACCCAAAAATGTCGAACACCTCTCGGACCATTTCGTTTGGAGGTGATGATTCAACAATGACAGTTTCTACAAAATTTGCATTGTGGTTTTCATTGCACAACATGCTAAGTTCCAATTTGTTTGCAATAATTCGCATGGAAGTTATCGTGCCAATCCTGATAATCAGAAAGTTTACCAATTTTACTTACAAACTATCTGCTTATCAAATTGTGCAAACCGTTTAATTTTAGGTTTAGAGGTCGGAGCAAAAATAATTATTTATTTATTAATAACAGATACAAACAGGTTTCCCTACTTACATGTATCGGTATCTACAATGACAACAGTTTAGTACAACATGCACATAATGTAATAATTCGAGGTAATAGAGACAAGAACGACAGATGTTTACCAGCAAAAACGTTAAAAATAATAATAAAAAAAAACCTCTCTTTATATTATTCATGCAATAGACGTTTAAATAATTGCAAGTTTATTCCAAATAATTCCAGATAAGTGGTTGTTGTTAAATCGTTGTAAATTTGGCACATTTTATTAAGTGGGCTAGAAGTATTTACAAAAAATAATATGTTTCTTATTATATGTTTCTTATTATGTGATAAATTGTGAAGAATTGCGCTGATATAATTACATATTAGGTATTTTACCTATTGATGAAAGTATAGATAAAAAAAGAGAGGTGATTCGATATTGAGGACAAGGTCAGATGTTATAATTTTATATTACATAAAAATATTAATTACACGTAATAAAAATCAATTGATTTCGTATATAAGTGTTTATCCACACTCACAAGTATCTCTGACAACTTAAAATAGGTATAAATAATTAATTTTAATTAACATATTTTTTATTCAAATAATCCTAAACGTGTCCTCGTCTTATCTATTACTAATTGAATATTGTTGATCGGGAGATTGTTGTTGTATATATCGCAATGTAGATTGATATATTGAACTTGGAGACAATAATTTGAGGAACCCTGAAGAAATTTAATGCATTTTACTCTAACTCAGGACCAAGAGAACCAACGTCGGAAATAAAATTATTTTAAGACAACTGGTTCTTTAATATATTATTCCCTATGCTTCCTCGAACACCGTACCGGCCATCTGGCTGCTGATACAGGTTGCATTTATTACTGCGCAGCACATTTGTACAGGTAAACATATCGAATTTAAAATTATTGTAAGACGAAAAATTATTTTGTCATTACTTTTTAAACATTATTAGAAATATGAACTATAATTGCCAGACATTTTTGTGGTTTAAAAAGTAATGACAAAAAAATGTTTCGTCCTAAAATAATTTAAATTTAATATACAGGGTGATTGATGAGTGTGATAAAGCTCAGTAGATCCGCTATAGTAATAGATAGCAATAAAAGTTGATAACAAAAATAATTGTAGCCAACTTTCAGCTTTACATTACGAAATTAGTTAGAATGTAAAAGGGTGTTCGATAACATAGTGGCAAACCAAACTAATGTTTTTTTAAATGGAACACCCTATATTTTTTTTATATTCGAAATTCCCTTAACTTTCCCATCACAAAAATATAAAGGTTTGTTATGTTATGTAGGGCTTTTACAAAGTTATAACCAATTTTTTATGAAAAATGTAACAAGTTCAACTCCCTGTATAAATAAAAATAAGCACAACAGCAATGGTTTATTGGTGCTATATTTTTTTGTTGATTGTCAAAATTTATAAAAATGGTTGATATTGCTAATTTTCCTTATATCGAACACAGGGTGAGTCAAAACGCAAGTACATTCTTTTCTCAGAAATTTTAAATGGAACACCCTGTATTTTACATCACCATCGAAAAGTATCATTACCGTACTTTAATTTTTGTATAATATTCCCTATGCCTAAATTTGTTAGATTTCGAGATATTTTCATTTTTCAGAGCAAGTTATTAATTAAGGTGTTCTATTTAAAATTACTGAGCAAATAATGTACTTGCGTTTTGACTCATCCTGTATTCGATATAAAGAAAATTAGCAATATCAACCATTTTTATAAATTTTGACAATCAACAAAAAAATATGGCACCAATAAACCATTACTGTTGTGCTTATTTTTTATTTATTACGATTGAACTTATTACGATTTTCGTAGAACATTGGTTATAACTTTGTAAATACCCTGTATAACATAACAAACCTTTATATTTTGGTGATGGAGAAGTTAACAGGATTTCGAATATAAAATAAAATATAGGGTGTTCCATTTAAAAAAACATAAGTTTGGTCTGCCACTATGATATCGAACACCCTGTAACATTCTAACTAATTTTGTAATGTGAAGCTCAAAGTTGGCTACAAGTTTTGTTATTAACTTTTATCGCTATCTATTACTATAGCGGATCTACTAAGCTTTATCACACTAATCAATCACCCTGATTTTGTATTTACCTGTACATGTGTGCTGCGTAGTAATGAACGCAACCTGCATCAGCAGCTAGATGACCGTTACGGTGTTCGAGGAAGCATAGGGAACAATATATGAAAGAATCAGCTGTCTTAAAATAGTTTCTCGAAAACGTTGCTAGCTCTTAGACCTGCCTATGGATTATTCCATTTTTTTTTCTATTTATTTTCCATTCGTATGAAGTGGTAGAACTTTATGGAAAAATTGGATAAGGACAGGGACAATGACACAAGGAAGATAGATGAAGTGGATAAAGAGAAAATGGTAGAAATTAATTTGGCAACTAAACAAGGACATAGAAGCAAAAAAAGGCGCAAGAAGAAAACAATAAAAGAAATTAATGCCTGGATTTGTTTTCTAGGGAAATTTTTGGGAGTCTATTCTCATCCATTCGTCTTACATGGTTGTACCACATCCTCTTGCGCTGTCTTTCCCGTATTACAATATCTTGAATTTTGCATTGCTCTCTAATGTTTGTATTTCTCACCCTGTCTCTTCTTGTTTTCCCCATTATTGTTCTTAGGGCTTTCATTTCGGCAACCCTTAGCATCTGTTTCGTTTTGTTGGTGTCTTCGCACACTTCTGTGCCATATGTCATGATCGGTCGTATGCAAGTCTTGTAGATTCTAATTGTACTATCTGTGCGCATGTACGGATTTGACCAGACTATCTCCCACATACATCCTGACCATGCAGATGCTTTGTTGATCTGACTCCTCAGGCCCTTTACTAGGCTACTTTATATCTTATATACTGTATATTTACGATTTAACTAATTTTAGTAAATTGTAGTTGTTATTTGTTATTGTTATTATTTTTCTTTTGACTGTATGTAAGCTTTGTCCATAAAATTGTAAAAATTTTCAGTGACAATAAAGCATATTTCTATTCTATTCTATTCCAGGTCGTATGCGTGGGTGCTTGATACATATACAGGGTGAGTTTTTAGTGCGGGATCGGTCGATAATTCCATTACGGTATAGAATATCGAAAAAAGTTATTTAGAAAAAATGTAGGCAATGATATTCTCCACGCTTGGAAAATATGTCCATTTCTACAGGGTGATCAATAACAGCGTGGTATATCAAACATATAATTTTTTAAATGGGACACCCTATATATTTTTTCATATTTATATTCCCCTCATAATTCTTGTTCATATAATATATGAATATGATAATATATATAAGTTTAGGTATAGGAGATGCTATATAAAAATGAAAGAGTATCATAAATACAATATTTCAAAAAAAATAAAATATAGGGTGATCTATTAAAAAAAATTGAGAAAATCGTAATTTGGTTTTGTAGTTTAAAAGTGCTTATAAAAATGAATGTTCTACTAAAAAATTCTTGGCTTAGAATGCTGTTGATATACCAATCTAAAAACTGTTACATCAGTGCTATATTGTTTTGATTTATGTTTCATGTAAGTTATTTATTTAATAAAAATTATCTTGTTATATTATTATATACAATAGAAAGTTTTTTTTGTAGGAATTTTACGATTCTTTTATATTACGGAAATATTATAATTTCTTAATATCACATGTATTAGTATATTCACTGCATATTGCTATGGTTTATATTTTGTGTTAGTTATTTATCAAATAAAAATAAGTTTGTTTAATTATCACTCAATACCAACTTATTTCTACTAGAAAAAATTGAATGTATTCCCGAAATTTGAAGAAAACTAAAAATATCTCGGAGAGTAAAAGTTTAGATATAGGGAATGCTATATAAAAATGAAAGAGTATATTAAATACAATAATGTTGAAAAATAAAATATAGGGTGATCCATTTAAAAAAATAGAGAAAATCGTAATTGGGTTTTGTAGTTCACCCTGTATACAAATATTCGTCAATGATGTGAATTGGACTTAATTTAAAAACTACAGTATATTTTTTATCTTATTACATAAAACAAATTATTGTCTACGAATTACTTCTTTATATACAGGGTGCTAATCTCATAGTGATTTCGAAATAAAAATGGTCATAACTTGTTAAATACTCTGTATAGTAATGCAAAACCACATATTATATGAACAAGAATTATGAGGGGAATATAAATATGAAAAAATATATAGGGTGTCCCATTTAAAAAATTATATGTTTGATATACCACGCAGTTACTGATCACCCTGTAGAAATGGACATATTTTCCAAGCGTGGAGAATATCATTGCCTACATTTTTTTTAAATAACTTTTCTCGATATTTTATACTATAATAGAGTTATCGACCGATCCCGCACTAAAAACTCACCCTGTATATCTATGCCCAGATATCTGATTTGCATCACCTGTTCTATGGGGTTGTTCTTAACCACTAACTTACATCTGAGCGAATTTTTTGCTATTGTCATACATTTAGTTTTGTTGGTAGATATGTTCATATTTAGTTGTCGGCTTGTTTGAAAGAACTGAACGTTATAACGTGATGCGAAAATATTAAATTATCGTATAAAACATAATTTACAGTTTTATCCACACTTACGTGTGACCTACCTCATTAAGATTTCGCTGCACTTTATACTTAAATCATTTACAGTTTTATCACGTAAAAAAAACAAGATCTATAGGTATAATTAATTATGTAGTCAAGCAAACGACTTACAACCTGTTATAGTAGATGTTTGTGTTCAGAGGTAACGTCAATTATATAAAACCCATGTCTAACAACTAAAAATGTCCAAGGCCTATTGTTGAATATGAACGGCTATTTAATAATTAGCAAACAAAAGTATTATGCAATATCTACTGTTATTTATTTTTATATAAAGCGTTAGTTCTAGTCAAAATAAAAGTTAATTAGTAGAAGATAGCTAAGGCGTTTTTCAGCAGGTAAGGGTGATTGCGCAGATTTTACCTGAGGAGCGTTCAGCTGAGGGCACCATTGCGCCAAACTAACAACCGTATCCCTGGATGTGATCGAAAAAATCTACAGTGATGAGCACGCTAATAACCGGCAAAAATAACGCGTAAGATGGAAAACGTAAGACATTGTGAAATAAAAAGAGATAAAACTAATAGAGGTGGAAATTATCGATATAAACGTATAAATTAACATTATATTACATATTTTTCCACCTTTAGACGGCTGTGACAGGAGTATTTTATAAAATTCTCCTGTAACAGTGACAGTTGTCAGACTCCTCCGATACGTCTAAAGGTGGAAAACTATGTAATAGAATGTTAATTTTTACGTTTATATTGATAATTTCCACCTCTACTAGTTTCTTCTCTTTTTACTTCACAATGAATTATATTTTCTATCTTTTGCGTTATTTTGCCGGTTATTAGCGCGCTCATCACCGTATATAATTATAAGCTTGAATAGTGTAGAATATAAACATGCGTGATTAAATACACAATACAAACACAGACGTCGAAAACTACCTTTCCTTGATGTTTTAACCTCAAAGAAGGGTATCGGATAATGGAATCATGAAATCATTATACGATAGAGCCAAAATTACTTGTTCTAACGCAAATTCATTCTTAGAAGAAAAACATTTTTGTTAACATTTGTTTTATTAAAAAAGATTATCCTTTGTTGTTTATAAGTATCCCAAATAAAGTACGTGCCTCCTAGTGGCGGGATACGGGCAATAATACATTGGCTTATAGGGCAGTCCTTACAGTAGGGATCCTGGCCTATACAGAAAAATGCAGGCGGATGTGGGGTAATACTGCACTTTGGTTGCATTGGTGGTGTATTGGCTAAACGTGCAGGGCAGGGTATGGTGCTGATAGAAAAGGCATTCAGGCATCAAATATCTAAACAAAATCTGTTCAGGCCATAATAATGAAAAGACCTTCTCCAATGATATAAAAAAACTTATACTGAAATGATGGCATCTCCTGAGGTAAAATGTGCCGGAAGTAAAATGAGCCTCCGTTCGGATTTCCGGGTGAGGACTATCTCAGGGGGAACACCATTGCAGGTTAGAAAAATCAGGATAGGGTCGTGGAATCTTGGTAGTCTTACAGGTAAGAGTCTGGAGTTAGTGGATGCGCTCAAACGAAGAAGAGTTCAAATTGCTTGTATTCAAGAAACTAGGTGGAAAGGACAAAGGGCGAAAGAACTAGGTGAAGGATACAAATTGTGGTATGTAGGGAGAAGTAACACTAGAAATGGAGTTGGTATAATTGCTGATAGTGAAATGAAAGATAACGTAGTAGAAGTTGTAAGAACGAGTGATAGAATGATGTCAGTGAAATTTGTAATTGATAAAGAGGTATTGAATGTTGTGTGTGTGTATGCTCACTTGTGAAAGTTATAATAGGAGGTGATTTCAATGCACATGTGGGCCAAACCAAGACAGGATATGAAACAATACATGGGGGATTAGGCTTTGGAACTAAAAATGAAGCTGGAGATGACATGCTTGAATTAGCAACAGCATTGGATATGGCTATTGTTAACACACTCTTTAAAAAGAGAGAAACTCAACTTATTACCTACAAAAGTGGACAACATCAATCCCAAATAGACTACTTCATGATAAGGAAAGCAGACATACGTGAATGCAAGGACTGCAAGGTAATAGTTAGTGAGACAGTAAGCCAACAACATAAGCTGCTTGTTCTGGACATCGAAGTAAAAAGCGAAACTAAACAAAAATATCGGAGAGGACCACAAAAAATCAAGTGGTGGCTGCTGAAAGATGAGAAAGAAGGTCTATTCAGGAGAAGAATAGTAGAAAAAATATGTTGGAACATGAAAGGAAGCCCTAATACAATTTGGAGAAAAATGGCCAGTAGTATTAGAGAGACTGCTATTGAAATACTTGGGAAAACGTCAGGAAAAAAGTTTGAGGATAAAAAGACTTGGTGGTGGTCAAACGAAGTACAAGGAAAAATAAAAGAGAAGAGAAAATTATATAAAAAGTGGCAAGAAACCAGATCCGACACAGATCTTCAAAACTATATGGTGGCGAAAAAGGAAGCGAAAGTAGCACTAGCAAAAGCCAAAGCAGAAGCGTATTCAAACCTATACTATCAACTTGATACCAGGGAAGGCGAAACGAAAATATATAAAATAGCCAAACAGAGAGCAAAGAGAGCAAAAAATTTTAATCAGATTAGATGTATCCGAGATGAAAATAATAAAATACTAGTTCACGAAAGGGATGTCAAAAAGAGATGGAGAAAGTACTTTGACAGCTTATTAAATGAATAATTTGACAGACAGCCTGTAGAGTCAACGGAGACAGTAGCAGCAATGATCACCAAAATAACCAACGAAGAAGTGGCTCAAGCGCTTCAAAAAATAAAGAAAGGAAAAGCGGTAGGACCAGATGATATTCCTGGGGAAGTATGGAGAACATTGGAAGAGACAGAAACAAGGTGGCTAGCAGGTCTATTTAATAGAATTATGGAAGTTGGACAAATGCCAGACGAATGGAGAAGCAGTATACTGGTACCTGTTTACAAAAACAAGGGATATATACAACAATACAACAATGTACAAACTACAGGGCTATAAAACTGCTTAGCCACACCATGAAAATATGGGAAAGAGTAATTTATAGACGGATACGTGAAGAGACCGAAATATCCGAGAATCAATTTGGCTTTATGCAGGGTAGATCAACATCAGATGCAATTTTCATTATAAGGCAGTTGATGGACAAATACAGGAGTAAAGAAACAAACGCCCATATTGTATTCATTGATCTTGAGAAAGCATAACCTTGAGATAGAGTTCCTCGAGAGATTCTGTGGTGGGCACTCAATAAGAAAGGAGTCCCTGGTGAATATGTAAAGATTGTGAGGGATATGTATGAGGGAGTAACGACTAGTGTTAGGACAGGTGTGGGAGAGACTGATAAATTTCATATGAAAGTAAGATTGCACCAAGGCTCTGTGCTTAGTCCGTATTTATTCTCATTAGTTTGGGACCAAATAACAGCGAAACTACAGGATAACATTCCATGGTGCTTAATGTATGCTGATGATGTCGTGTTAGTAGGAAATAGTGAAAGAGACTTGGAACAAAAACTGGAACAGTAGAGACAAGCTGTGGAGAAAAAAGGTTTAAAACTTAGTAGGACAAAAACAGAGTATTTGGAATGTTCATTTAAAGATTGAGCTACTACAAATAAAATGGTATCTTTGGATGGTGAAATGATTGTGAAAAGCAATAGTTTTAAGTACCTAGGATCGGTATTACAGAGTAATGGAGAAATAGATGGAGATGCATGTAGTAAAATTAGGGCTGGATGGATGAAGTGGAAAGAAGCGAGTGGTGTGTTGTGTGACAGAAAAATTCCAATGTAGCTGAAGGGAAAATTCTATAAAACAGCCATAAGACCGACTATAATGTACGGAACTGAATGTTGGGCAGTGAAAAAGAAAGAGGAACAACGAATGCATGTGGCGGAAATGAGAATGCTTAGATGGATGAGTGGAGTGACAAAGAAGGATAAAATTAGAAATGAGTATATTAGGGGAAGTCTAGGTGTGGCACCAATTGATGCCAAAATGAGAGAGCATAGGTTAAGATGGTTTGGTCATGTTCAACGTCGAGACGTTAATCACCCAATACGAAGAATAGCTGAAGTGCAGATTCCTGGAAGGAGTAGGAGAGGAAGACCAAAGAAGACCTGGGGGGAGACGATAAGGCAGGACATATTGGTAAAGGGGATTAACATTGATATGACCCAAGATAGAATTGTGTGGAGAAATGCAATTAGGGAAGCCGACCCCGCATAGGGATAAGGCAAAGAGAATGATGATGATGTTTATAAATAAGGAATATTCATGAATGGACCGAATTGAACAGAACAACTTAAAAAGGAATCCTATAACATTCACAAGAAATAAGGCGAGGAAAATACCAATGCCATACATAAAAGGACTATCCGAGAAACTTAAAACAATAGGAAATAAATTCAACATTTCAACAACATTCAAAACAACAAACACATTGAGATCTATTTTATCTAAAACTAAACCTAACAATGAACAAGGAAGAACAAAGAATTGTATTTCTAAAGTACCTTGTGAATGCAAACAATTTTATTTAGGTGAAACATCAAGACCATTAAACGTTAAGCGGCAGTTTCACATAGCAGTTCACTGTTATCACAGTGACTGTTAGGTAGGCGTGGTTTGACTGTCACTTTTTCTTCGTTGTGAATCATACCACTTCGATCGCAGTAGATTGTTACAAGATTTACTGCGATAAGTAGAAATAATTCTAGTTTTGCTATCGCAGTAACTTATTTATAAAATAAAAATGGCGAAATATGTAAAACACATTACAGTTCTCGGACGAAAAAAATGTTTTTATTAATTTAAGAGAAAGGATGCAATTGCAAAAATTTCGGAAAAGGTGGGTATAGATGAAGAAACCATAAAAAACATAAGAAGATAGCATCCATAAGAGCAACGTATCTACTAGAAAAAAAGAAAATTCATGATAGCCAACGAACAGGAATGAGCACAGATGATATTTACTGTCCAACAGTGCCATGGTATTAATGATTCTGTTAATAAATTATTTTCCATGTCAAAGCGAGGTCTGTTCAATAACAAAAATATCATTTATTACTGTATTTCGTTTCGCCACCGAGGGTACTTTCTTTTCAATAATATTTTTTTCTTCAATAGTAATAAATAAGTAGTTACACTATCTACAATTTTTTTTATTCGGCGCCATCTTTAAAAACTGACTGTTTCATTTGGACATAGAGGGGTAGTGAATCAGTAGGTAGCAGTAAAACCCATTGCAGTAGATATATCCCCACCGCTAAAATCCGCTGCGATAACAGTGAACTGCTATGTGAAACTGCTGCTTAGAATAAGTGAATATCAATCTTATATAGAGAATTTGACAGATTTCAAATATATAACACGCATGAGTCAATGCAATTCAGTGAAAAGATTCAAGTATATAGTCCTGAATGAAAGGGATGGTAAAAAAAATCAAAGAAGCTGTTTTAATTAGGTTAAATTTAACCAATTGTGTCGTAAATTCCTCGGCAGAATGCAGTGGGATGTGGTTTACCCATATTAAAAATCATTTATATTTTAAAATAGCGTACATATAAAATCAGAGTTTGATGTAAATATTGAGAGTAAACTAATGTAAAACCAAATACTTACCATAACGGGATAGTATTATCATGAGGTTTTTTCCTCATTGATTTACAATGCGATTACTAACACGAAAATTTTACTGTCATCATTGCATGTGGTTGTCTTTTTAGACACATCACATGCTATAATTTTTCTGACTGATATTAAGTTAAAGTTGATTTAATGTAATCGAATGAACTATCTTCCAATAAAGTTGTTCCAGGAACACAATTCGTAAATATTGGCAATATCATTTTAAAGTCATCTACTAATTACTATTAGTCCAGGATCCCGCGTAGCAAATAAAGGATTATTAATAGCAATTTGAAAATTTGTTCATAGCTTAACTAATTTGTCCGACAAAAATGTTGGGCATTTTAACCAGTCCGACACGTAGAACATGTCAAATGGCAGGAATTATGTTGGTGATATGGATTACGAAAACTTCCCATCAATTTTGTCGAACCGAACTCCCAATTGATTTTTTACCCTTTCATTAAACTCTCATGGAAAAATCAGACTGCTATTAATCACCAACATAATTCCTGTCATTTGACATGTTCTACATGTCGTACTAGTTAAAATGCCGAATATTTTTGTCGGACAAACATTTTTTCATTAACGTTTGCTATTGAATAAACTTAAAAACAGCCTGCTAGTTTTCACAATCATAAATTTGCCCGGATGACACATTTATCATGTTCCACAATAGGGAACTTGCATAAATTTTTAAATATTAAAATAATATTAAAAAACATAAGGTAACATGATCTTAAAACGCTTGCATGCGAAAAAAACAAATATTTTTAACCCGTACGCTAATTACGACGCTTTGAAAATGCTATAAAATTCAAATCTCTTAGGAGGCTCTTGAACGTCCTTCTATTCGTCTGACGTCAGAGGCCACGGTCAACCGGGCTAGCTAGCAGTCGGAAACAACGCGATTAGGTATTACGGGTATATTACATTTTAATCGTATTTGTACTTGAAGATACACTTGGTGGTCTAATTAATTGGCAATCTCTGCTAACTAACAAATGCTCTATGTGTTTAAAATCCCTGTCAGCCATTAACGCCACTTTCGGTGAAAGAACATTTAAAAAACCACTATGTTCAAGAATAACTGCATCCGACGTTCTTCCACCGAAAGCAGTAGAAATAAAATTAATAATCCCATCAGGAGTGCAACAATTAAATATTTTAGAGTATTGCACTTTTTGTATTCAGACCATGTTAAGGACTGTTTAACAGAATCTGATGGTTTTTCAATTTCAATTTCTAAGCAATCGATAATACAAAATACTTTACTATAACGAGCTCGAAATGCTAAGGGTTTAATTTAACTGAACTCACTTGGGGATTAAAAATACAAGATCTTAAATATTTACTAAGTAATGGAACAGATTTTGCAAATATTCTCGATGCATTGCTTTCGCTTATGCCGAAATCATCTCCAAGAGACATAAATGTTTGTCCTGTTCTTATCTTTTTAAGAGTTAGAAATAGATGCATTGTTTGAGTCTTACAATATTTTTCCATTAATTGAAACGTGTAAAATGCATATTCTGGTAGCCCCATATACAGTCTAGGTCTGTATTGTAACTTCATCACTGTACACTTCAAAGACAAACTTTTAAATTGTTTTGCTTCCTCTTCTTTCGTATTTTCATCACAAGATAAAGAATCACTTTCATTGTACCAACAGTCGTCACTACCACTATATTCAGTATACTCTTCAAATACAGAACTTCCTGATTCACTTTTTGTATCTTCAAATATTTGCAAGTCTTTTATAGGTGAAGTTCCTGCATCCTTATTATGTATTTTCAATGGCGACAACCCGACTGTAACACTCCTTTGAAATTTGCACTGAATACCTTTACTTCTTATTTTGATGTGAGTCTGTGTTGATGCATTATTCAGTTTTTGAGGTAAAGCTGATTGGTTTAATTCAGGTCCTGATTGTACTAAGTTTATGAAACTAGGATCACATTGTCTCTTATCATCATTGTCCTCTAAAACAGACTTAGATGTAGAAGCGGTATCTTCAAGAAGCTGTCGTTTAACCCTTTTAAGGGCTGCTTCTCTCACAGGCTGAGAAAAAGCTCGTTTTCTGTCTGGTTGACAATCAAATATGTGCGGGACCACACATGACTTAACAATTTTGGGACCACCCATAATCTTGAATTTTATATAGTTATCCAAATCTTATTCCAACTGCAACAAATAAACAAGTATAAGTAGGCACTTTTCATGAAACGATAACTAATATTTTTTTTTAAGTAGAAAATAGGTACCTAATTAGATAAATACTTACATCAAAATGATCCTCACAGACATAAAGACCTATATGCTTTTTTGCGAAATATCCTTTTTATCTCGCCTGCATGCCTTTAGCCATTTTAATCGACGTTTTGGTTCTTTTGGTAGAGTAAAAAAATGTTTGTTGGATGTTCTGAAAGTTGTGCTTTTGCATCCCGGCACTATACAGTACTTATATTGCGCAGATTTGTTTTCCATTTTGATAAAGTATATTACACAATAAATACACTAAACTACACTAAATACAATAACATAAATACCGAGCAAACGTCACAGTTATTCGACACGCACAACTGGCAATGGCAAACTGCATTCAAATCAATAGCCCACCGAACGGGCAAAAACGATAAGAGTGGCCTGTGACGTCAGACCAAAGCTCGCGCTTTTGAAGTTGTTTGAAACGGAAATTTTAGGCGCAGAACTTTGATCAGATGTTGTACGTACACTATTCATTGTTAAGCCGTAATATTTTGAATATAACATTTTTAAACATAAATTAACAATTTTATGCAAAAAAATTTTTAGTGCAAGTTCCCTATTAAGGATTCCCCTGTTCCAGTGTTCCCATATGTCAAAGTTTGTCCGACTTGACACAGTTAAACTATGAACAAATTTTCCGCTTGCTATTAATATAATCTTTTATTTGGTACGCGGAATCCAGGACTATATATATCTTACTACATCTACCTACTAAAACACAAAAAAATGGACAAGTATGTGCTATAGATCGTTTAACGTTAAGAATAGAACATTGCGAAGATAGACCAATGTATTTCTTACGGACGATAGAAGCGCGCCGATGCCACGCCGTACTGATTAGAGTGAATCGTATATCGGCAGTCGTGCCCCAGATGTTGTGCCCCCAGTCGTGCACACCTGAACTATTATTTGCGTACGCAGTTTTAAATTCATGCTGTCGGTATTCGTTTTTTTCTGTTTTAAACAAACAACTTATTGAAATACCTACATCCGTTAGCTAACAACACAAAAATAGAAATTTCAACTAACCTACAATCAGCGAGAAATCCACTTATATCGATTTAAAGCACCTGCAGTTTTTTGCACGGAACAAATCGGTTTATGACTATGTGTACAATTGTTTTAGTCTAAGATACGATGTAAGGTCGATTTGCACCGATCTGTTTAATGGATAAAAATTATTGGATATGTAATTTAGGATGTTAACAATTACAAAAAACAAGGGTGACCCGATCTAATCTTGTTCTAACTATAATTAATTAATATTTAAAAAATCACATTTTTTTATAAATTCTAAAAAAAAATTAGACCCGGGAAGATACTATTTCAGATTTTTTAGATCATTCTAAACAAAAAAGGTCTTTTGTAATTTTTCTCTAAAGTTGATCGTTTTTTAGTTATAAACAATTTAAAACTGAAAAAAGAAAGAAATATGACGATTTTCAAGGCTCAAAAGTATAAAATATCATTTTTAAAATTACGAAATATCTAAATTTAAGTTCAAACCTTATTCTATCAGTTCTTGATAAGTCTTTTGGACTTATTTCATTCTGAAACATTGTTTTTTAGTTGTTAATGCCCGTCTCCCCATAAGAAACCTTCCTCATTAACAATTAAAAAAATATGTTTTAGAATAAAACATTCCTAAAATTCTTATCGACACCTGATAGAAAAAGGTTTGAACTTGAATTTATGTACTTGATAATTACAAAAATGATATTTTTTACTTGTGTTTTGGAGCCTTGAAAATTATCATCTTTCCTTCTTTTTTCAATTTTAAATTGTTTATAACTCGAAAACGATCAACTTTAGAGAAAAATTACAAAAGACCTTTTTTGTTTAGAATGATCCAAAAAATCTGAAATAATATCTGCCGGGACGAAAATTTTTTTTAATTAAAAGAATGTAGTTTTTTAATTATTAATATTATAGTTATAACAAGATTAGATCGAGCAACCCTTGTTTTTTGTAATTGTTAACATACTAAATTACATATCCAACAATTTTTATCCATTAAACAGATCGATGCAAATCGACCTTACATCGGATCCTCTACTATTTGTGTTTATTCCAAAAAAACATTTTTAAATATGCTCTTTCGGTTTTACACAAGGCGAAAGGCTCAGGTTCATTCGGAAAAATATTCCAATGAGATTTTTTGCATAATCACTTTTATGAGATACCCCAGAATAAGGTTAATTTTTTTATCCCTTAGTATGTGGTCGCTAGCGTATTATTTACCTACATTATTACTAGACCGGGCAGTATCGTCGCCCCCGCTAGCGAAATTATTCCGATTCGATTTTTTTGCACAAACTTACTCAAAAAGAGGTCCTTATAAAATATCCACACGGTTCCGGCTGGTGCCGTGGTCGAAAAATTGTTTAAACAATTTTTCTAAACAAATTCACAAAAATAATTTTTTCATTTTGAAAAATTTTTTTTTAGATAAATTGGCTTATTCTGAGCAAAAAAGATCTCTTGTCATTTTTTTCTAAAATTGATTGTTGTCGAGTTATATGCGATTAAAAATTTGAAAAATGCGAAAATGGCCATTTTCAAGGCTTAATAACTCGAGTAAACATTATTATTCTGAAATTCAAAAAGTGACCAAATCAAGTTTCAAACCCCTTCTTCAAGGTCCTGAAGAGATCTTTGTGATTATTTTATTACAAAGCTGTTATTTTTAATTATTAACAATTAGCGCTATAGTCCAGGATGTATCCGTTGCTCCCGTTAGTGAAATTATTCCGATTCCATTCTTTTTTGCAGAAACTTGCTCAAAACGAGGTCCTTATAACATATCCACAGGATGCCGGGCGGTGCCGTGGTCGAAAAATTGTTTAAACTATTTTTTTTTAAACAAATTCATAAAAATATATTTTTTTATTGCGATCGATTTTTTAGATAATTTGGGTTATTCTGAGCAAAAAAGGTTTCTTGTGATTTTTCTCTAAAATTGATTGTTGTCGAGTTATATGGCCATTTTCGCATTTTTCAAATTATAAATCGCGTATAATTCGACAACAATCAATTTTAGAAAAAAATCATACGAGACATTTTTTGCTCAGAATATCCCAAATTATCTAAAAAAAAATTGTTCGAAGTAAAAAAATTATTTTTGTGAATTTGTTTAAAAAAAATATTTAAACAATTTTTCGACCACGTTACCGCCCGGCACCCTGTGGATATGTTATAAAGACCTCGTTTTGAGTAAGTTTGTGCAAAAAAATCGAATCGGAATAATTTCGCTAGCGGGGGCGACGATACTGCCCGGTCTATAAATCTTATATACATGTAGTTTGTACGTCAGACATAAAATAAAATATGTAAAAATGCGTAAAGTACAAAAACAAAAAAGAATTCTTAGAGGAACATAAATTCATTCGTTATATATGTGAGACTCTGGAGATGCAAGCCGGTCTTCACGGCAGAAGTCCATTTCCAGTGCGAGCAACTTCTATTCTGTTCTATATAGCTGCGTTTTCTTTTCTTTTGATATATTTTTTGACCAAAGTATTGAATTCAAAGCTCCTATTACTTTCTTTCCTTTCATAATTTCTTCCACTACAGGGTGATTGATTAGTGGGGTAAAGCTCAATAGATCCGCTATAGTAATAGATAGCAATAAAAGTTAATAACAAAAATTGTAGCCAACTTTGAGCTTCACATTACAAAATTAGTTAGAATGTTACAGGGTGTTCGATAACACCGTGGCAGACCAAACTTATGTTTTTTTAAATGGAACACCCTATATTTTATCTTATATTCGAAATCCTGTTAACTTCTCCATAAAAAACATATAAAGGTCTGTTATGTTATACAGGGTATTTACAAAGTTATAACTAATTTTGTATGAAAATCGTAACAAGTTCAACTCCCTGTATAAATAAAAATAATCACAACAGCAATGGTTTATTATTGTCATATTTTTTTATTTATTGTCAAAATTTTTAAGATGGATTGATATTGCTATTTTTCTTTATATCAAATACAGGGTGAGTCAAACCGCAAGTACATTATTTTCTCAATAATGTTAAATGGAACACCCTGTATTTTATATCATTATTGAAAAGTAACATTACCGTACTTTAATTTTTATATAACATTCTCTATGTCCAAATTTATTAGTTTTCGAGATATTTTTATTTTTCAGAGCAAATTATTTTAGGTGTCTAAATTTATCTAAATTTTAAGTAAGCCATGACTGAATTGACAATTGACGATTACTTTTTATCAATCCGTTAATCAATGTAACAATGTAGCAAATAAAGAAATAATAGTACATTATATACCGCGGGACTGAAGTAGTACATTTAATCCTGAAGGTAAAGTTTATGGCCCGACCGCAGGGAGGGCCATAATTTACCTGAAGGATTAAATGTACTTCAGTCGCAAGGTATATACGATACTTTTCGTACTTCCGGTATGATTTTATTAATTATTTCAATAATTTCAATCAGTTTTTTCTCTCTTCAACTCATTTAATAAACTGTCTTTAAAATAAGTTACCATAGTAACATTGCGTTGTGACAGTTATAATTTAGAAACATTGTCATTACTAGTGTCATTGTAAAGAAACATTGTTATTGATAATTATTGGTATCATGAGTGAAGAAGGTGTATCTGATATTGATAAAAGAGCAGCCGAAGTAGGTGAAGAATTGTTACCACCGAAATCTAGAAAACTATACGAGCAGCAGTACGATGCTTTTAAAAAGTGGTGCCGCTTAAAAAATGTGAGACAACCTACTGAAAATGCGCTGTTAGTCTACTTCGATGATAAATCAAAAGCGGTTTGTGCCTCAACTCTCTGGGCACATTACTCAATGCTGAAATCGGTTATTAACATTAGAGAAGATATTGATATAAGTAAATTTCCAAAATTATTAGCTTTTTTGAAGAGAAGAAATGAGGGATTTAAGCCAAAGAAGTCAAGAATTCTCACGTCTGAGCAGGTAGATCAGTTCTTACGGGAGGCTCCGGATGATAAATATTTAATGCTTAAGGTAAATTTGGAAATTTGTTTATATTCAGAAATTTTAAGAAATCAATTTTTTTGTAGGTTGCACTTATTTTGGGCGTTGCGGGAGCTTGTCGTGGAAAAGAGTTGGTTGATTTAGAAATCGACGATGTGAGAGATTTGGGCGATTCCTTCCTAATTGCGATTAGAAACACCAAAAATAAAATTGACCGAAATTTTGTGATCAAAAATTCAGAAAACAGTGCCATCAGTTTTGTGGCGATATTTCGGAAATATGTGGCATTGCGAAAGACAGGGACAACTCATTCAAAATTTTTTGTTCAATACATCAACAAAGAATGTACTACGCGAGTAGTAGGAAAAAACATGTTTGGTACAATTCCACGGCAAATAGCAGCTTTCTTGAAATTAGAAAATGCGACGTCTTAGGCCGATGCCACATTATGCGTTTTGACCGGATGCGTTTCCGACGCATCCGGTGAAAACGCATAGTGTGACAGATCGGTCCGGTTGCGTTGGAAGCGGATGCGTTTTGAGTCATCGGTACGCGCTTACTACCTGCACCAGACTAAACGCATAGTGTGACAGGTCGGTCCGGTTGCGTTGGAAACGGATGCGTTTTCACCGCATCCGTTCAAAACGCATAATGTGGCATCGGCCTTATACGGGACATTGTTTTAGACGCACATCTGCGTCTTTGTTAGCTGATTCGGGAGCAACAATAGACGTGCTGAAGAGACATGGAGGATGGAAATCCTCCAACGTGGCCGAGGGATATATTGAATCGTCTATTAAAAATAAACAAAAAATTTCAGATAAAATATTTGGTCAAGTCGCCGATTCGTCCACTATAGTTATGCCACAGTCCTCATTCTCGCTTCCTGTTTCCGCAGGATCTTCGAAACAAACACCAGTTCAATATGAAAAGGACCTATCTGTTACTCGTCAGTTACCTGCTGCATTAACCCAGGAAAGACTGGTCAATATGACGAACTGTCACAATATTAATTTGAATATTAACGTTAATTACCATTCTAATTAATTATATTTTTCAATAAAATATCCCTTAAATTCGTTTGTTTGTGATTTAATCGTTCCGGGAGTTTCGTCAATATTTAATCCCGGAGGGATTAAATGTGACACTTTAGTACCTGTCACAAGGGAGTGAAGTTGTCACTTTAGGCCCGGAAGTACGAAAAAATAATTTATTAGTACAATTTTACAAAAAAAAACACAACCACAACATGCAACATTTTTTAAACAATTAATAACTACTTTTTTATGTAAATGTAATAAATAAAGAAAGAAAATTAGTGATAAATTTTACAAAAAAACACACAAACACAAAATACAACATTTTGTGAAGACAATTAAACACTACTTTTGTATGTAAATGTAACAATGTAACAAATAATAAAGAACGAAAGATAATTTATCAGTAATACATTTTGCAAAAAAAACATGTTTGAAAAAATTAGAAGCTACTTATAATAAAATATTTTTAATATTTAATATGCACGTCTAAAAACGATCATTGAATGAGCTACTTATTCTACGAAGCATTTGTAAATTAACACATCGAAATACACTTTGTATTCTACTTTTTCATCTCATCCCTTGTAGTTGGAGGTATTTTATTAACTTCATTATTAACGTTATCCCAAAAAAATCAGTCCAGTTTATTAAATTCTAGTGATTTGGGTGGCCACGCTACTAGTCCATTGAAAAATGAAAATATCTCGAAAACTAATAAATTTAGACATAGAGAATTTTATCTAAAAATTAAAATACGGTAATGGTACTTTTCAATAGTGATATAAAATACAGGTTGTTCCATTTAAAATTACTGAGAAAATAATGTACTTGCGTTTTGACTCTCCCTGTATTTGATATAAAGAAAATTAGCAATATCAATCATTCTTGAAAATTTTGACAATACGTTAAAAAATATGTCATTAATAAACCATTGCTGTTTTGCTTATTTTTATTTATACAGGGAGTTGAACTTGTTACGATTTTCATATTTTTTTTTATTTATCGTATGGCATAGATACAACAAGAACACATAATTTAAAAAAAAAAGTATATAAAACACTACATGAAGTATCACAAACGAACATCTAATGTATTAATATACTGTAAAACATTTTCGGTCGCATTCAGGAACTCATCGAAAACTCCAGGGTATCGCCTTCGGGGGCATTCCTCAATAATGTGGCGGATGGTCTGCCGTTGCGCACCACAATCACACTCAGGAGTAAGGGCCTTTCCCCATCTATGCAAGCTGTCAGCACATCTACCGGTCCCTGTCCTTATTCTGTTCAGCGCCGTCCATGTATTGTGGGACAGTTCAAAGCCTGGCGGTTTCTGATCGATACAGGCCATTTGGTGTGATTCCTGTGGTGAGTCGCTCTCCCATTGTCTTCTCCAAGCGTTGGTGAGGTCGAAATGTTCCTGATGTAGGGAGGTGGCCCTTAACAATGGGGGATATCTGGAGCGCACTTTTCATTTCGATATCAAGCTTATCATGGTGGATGGGTAGTTGATGGTTAGCCTCGATTTTTCGATATTCTCTGAGAAGAGAATGACTTCTTCTTAGTTTAGGCGGTGGAATGTGACTCAGAATGGGAAGCCAATAGTTCGGTGTTGGTCGAATTGTACCTGAGATCATTCGCATTGTCTGGTTTAATTGGGTGTCAATGATCTTCGTGTGTTTGCTATTGAGCCATACCGGCGAAGCATATTCAGCCGCCGAGTATACGAGTCCGAGAGCGGATGATCTGAGTACGGAGGCTGAGGACCCCCATGTGGTGCCACATAGCTTTTGGATTATATTATTTCGCGTCTTCAGTTTTTCTGCCGTTCTTTGTAGGTGTTCCTTAAAACTTAAGGTTCTGTCAAGAGTCACTCCAAGATATTTTGGTGTTGAGTTATGAGCGAGTAGTCTGTTTTCAAAGTGAACGGAGAGTTTTTTGTTGACTTGGGCATTATTAAGATGGAAACAGCACACTTCAGTTTTCGTTGCATTGGGCCGTAGCCTCCATTTGCGAAAATATTCACCCATAACAGCAAGGTCATCCGTCAGTATTGTCTCTGTAACATTCATGTTATGTATAAATTAAAGAGTAAGGGTGCCAAAACAGATCCCTGTGGCAGTCCATTGCTGAGCTTCATTTGGACACTTCTTAAGTTGCCCATTGTGACGTGAAAAGGTCTGTCGGTGAGCATGCTATCAATGAGTTTGGTTACCTTTTGGCACGGGATGGCACGGATCAGTTTGCAGATTAGTCCTTGTCTCCAGACGGTGTCGTATGCAGCTGATAGGTCAATGAAAGCAACGGATGTTTTTTGCTTTCTTTGAAAACCTGCTTCGATATGTGTTGTTAGGGATAGGATCTGATCTGTGCAGCTGCGGTTAGGTCTGAACCCTGCTTGCTCAATAGGTATCACCCCCAATATGGTGTTACTAATTCTGTTGTGGATTAAGCGTTCCAACAGTTTATAGACACAGCTCAGCAGTGCAATCGGTCGGTAGTTTTGGGGTTGATCATTTGCTTTTCCTGGTTTCAATATGGCTATAATGGAGGCCTTTTTAAGGAAATGGGGGATTTCTCCTGATTTTAATATATCTGTGTAGAAATCAGCCAGCCATTTCCTAGCATATTTGCCACAATGGAGTAAAAATTCTGGATGTATTTTATCGGAGCCGGGTGCCTTTCCAGATTTAATTTCTGATATTGCTGAGGTAATTTCTTCTGGAGTAAACTCGTCAGAGTATTCAGATGTAGGCGGGCATGCAGACTTTAATATTTTTAGGTCTTGTTTTACTTTGGTGGTGTGGTCACGATCTCTAGGTGCCCTTGAGTTTGCTACAATGTGGGAGGCCACTCTGTTGGGAACTATTGGTACTTTGTCTCTAGTTGAGTGTCTGCTACTACCAAGTTTTCTAAGTAAGGACCACGCTTTTCTGCTTGATTTACTAAAGTCTAGTTTTTCCACAGTTTCCATCCATTTTTGCCGTCTGGCTGCATCCAAACTGTGCAGCAGTTCGTCCGCAATTTCTCGGTCTTGGCTTTCGTTGTATTCTTGATACAATTTTTCGCATTTTTCATCCCATCCTGGGACATATTATTGGGAACGATTTTCATATAAAATTAGTTATAACTTTGTAAATACCCTGTATAACATGACAAACCTTTATATTTTTGTGATGGAGAAGTTAACAAGATTTTGAATTTAAAATAAAATATAGGGTGTTCCATTTAAAAAAAACATAAGTTTGGTCTGCCACTGTGTTATCGAACAACCTGTAACATTCTAACTAATTTTGTAATGTGAAGCTCAAAGGTGGTTAAAATTAAATTTTTGTTATTAAGTTTTATTGCTATCTATTACTATAGCGGATCTATTGAGCTTTATTTACCCCACTAATCAATCACCCTGTGTAGGAAAGGTGAACTCATTCTTTCCTAGATGAACATAAAAAGTTACAAAAAGGAGATTCATTTTAAGGACTTTCTGTTTGATTTTCGTGATGATTGCATCCTAAGCAAAACTATGTAGGCCCCAGTATAGTACTAATATAGTCGGTTTGCTAAAAACACAACTGGCTGGTGATTTTAGTAGGTAATTTTTTTTGTTTTTTGCCAATTTTTGTTTTGAGAAAATTAGCAAAATTACTAGCTATTTAGTAATTATTAACTATTTAGTAATTTTTGTTCTGCCAATTTTCCCAAATTGGCAAAATTACTTCCTAAAATCACTAGCCAGTTGTGTCTGAGTTTAGCGAACCGACTATACCTACCTTTTAAGATATTTTCGAAAACAAAAATTTGAAGAAACATCTTCTGGGTAAAAGGTATATTTATTTTTAAAGCTCCATAAAAGGAGGCTACAAATACAATACAGAACGCGTTTTCGCTCTAAAGAGAGCATCATCAGTGTTCTAAGCAAGCTCTACATGCTAAGCCACCAAAAATACATCGGTGAAAACCGTTTAAATGTCGACTAAATTTCTCACATTAGCGTGTTAAATGTTAAATCCAGATGATGGATGAAATCACTAAGGATCTACCCTAAGGCATTATACGACCTTCTTCGAAGCACGTGGGTTGTTGAGTTAAATTCTCTGTCTTCACATAGAGAAAGGTAAAAGTCAACAACCTTTTGTTGACTTTTTGAACAATATTGAAAACGTATTTTTCAGTTTTTCGATCCTATGTATAGGTACAGAGGGTCCCCGAAAATAGTGCGTTCCTTTAAGGTATGGATATAATATACAATTTAGAACAAAAAAGTCTTATAACATTTTTTTCCAAAGTTAACCGTTTCCAAAAAAAATACATTGTTCTCCATTTGAGTAAATTTTTATTTTCATAAATTTATAAATGACATGGCAACATGACGTAGAAGAACCTGTGACTGTGAAATTTAATCTAATGGAACCCCTTGTTTATTTACTATTTGAGTTGTGATTTTTAGGGTTGTTGACATCCCTAGATGTAGGTACCTACCTGCAAAATAATTATTTCTTACTTTATTAATGTGGCATTTTTGCTATTAATATCCGAATTAATTAGGGTTTTGGATTAAGGCTCGAAATTTTACATAAATTATAACTTTTACTTAAGTACATAATTATGGTTCAATTCCTAAAATGTAATTAATGCCCTTAGGAAAAATGATTTGGCTATGTGACTTAGCTCTGGTAGCCAGTACGTTACCCGTGTTGAGCTGCCCCCCCCCCCCCACTTGCAAAAATTAAAAAACAAATAGCCCTGATTTATGAGCTCTCATATTCCGCAAACTAAAAATTTTGAGCTCGTTCCACTGAGCAGGAATTTAATACCCTAGTGGGGGGCTGAGTCAGCCCCCCCCCACTACTTAAAAATAGGAATATTGAATCGGTTTTTGCGGCAGAATTACGAGCTATTTATGAGCTCTTGAAATTATATAGTTTCGATTTTTGAGCTCATCCCCTTCACCCCCAAACAACCCTTTAATTGATTTAACTTAAGAGAAAGATGCTGAGAAAACTTAAAATATATCGTATTGCGGATATAATTCATATAGCTTATATACTCTAAGAATAAACTATTAAATCAAGAGCATTTCGATTATTGAGCTACAACCCCTTCGCAAGAAAACCACCCTATCTTCCCGGCTTAAGAGAAAGTTGTACTTAAAATGCATTAAACTAATTATTTGGCGACTACATATCATTTAATAATTTATAAGCTTCCAAATTACGCGCATTTAGATCAGTAGATTGCAATTTATTTTGTATAGTGCAGTCACTGAAGGTAAAAATCAACGATTACCTTCAATTTCGGTGAACCTTCATCGATTTTCACGAAAATTGGTCAGTAGTTAGAGGATACGTCAAGAAACAAAGGTGACATGGTACCACCTTGCGCCTTTACCCTGAGGGTGGATACCGCCCCTTCTCGGGGGTGAAAATTATTTTATAAAAAATAAATGCACAAATCAATAAAAGAACAAATTAAAAGCAAAATTTATTATATAAAGTTAATAAAATAAGTCAATACTTTTTAAGTTATTAAAGATCAAAGATTTTAATTATTTGTGAAAAAAATGCATGTTTTGAAAAGGTTTTTTGTAAATCACTGAAAAACTTTAAGTTTTTACAAAAAAGGTAATAGTAGTTTAATTCGTATAGCTTATATTCTAAGAATAAACTCTTAAATCACGTGTCTTTCGATTATAGAGCTACAACCCCTTCGCAAGAAAACGACCCCATATTCCCGGCTTAAGAGAGAGTTGTTCTTAAAATAATTTAAATTAATTATTTGGCGACTACATATCGTTTAATAATTTATGAGCTTGCAAAATATACGCATCTCAATTATTGAATTGCCATTTTCTTTCTATAGTGCAGTCACTGAAGGTAAAAATCAACTAGTACTTTCGATTTCGGTAAATCTCCATTTATTTTCACGAATTGACAATAACAACTTGGGGTTTTAGCCTGGGGTATATGTCACCCCTTCTCGAGAGTGAAAATTACTTTATTAAAAATAACCCCACAAATCGAGAGAGGGACAAAGTGTAAGCAAAATTTGTTATATAATGTGATTAAAATAAATCAATACTTTTTGAGTTATTAAAGATCAAATATTTTAATTTTTGGAAAGAAAATGCATGCTTTAGAGCGATTTTTCATAAATGACTCAAAAACTGTAAGTTTTTACAAAAAAGTGTTCATCACTAAAATTGAAGCTAATAAAAAATATAATAAATTGCTTACTTGAAAAACCCTTTAATGTTAATTTAAAGTAAGTTATTGGTAATTAAATGTATATTTTTTCCGCGACTGTTAAAATCTAAGGGTTCAAGCTTAAATAACGGGAAAAAGATGCATTTTATAACACTTAGGTACTAAATACTTGTCAAAGTACTTAGAAATACCTATGAAAAATAAGATGCAGAAACAGTTGATAGTATCAAAATCCGCTCACCAATTTTCGTGAAAATGAATGGAGATTTACCGAAATCGAAGGTACTAGTTGATTTTTACCTTCAGTGACTGCACTATAGAAAGAAAATGGCAATTCAATAATTGAGATGCGTATATTTTGCAAGCTCATAAATTATTAAACGATATGTAGTCGCCAAATAATTAATTTAAATTATTTTAAGAACAACTCTCTCTTAAGCCGGGAATATAGGGTCGTTTTCTTGCGAAGGGGTTGTAGCTCTATAATCGAAAGACGCGTGATTTAAGAGTTTATTCTTAGAATATAAGCTATACGAATTAAACTACTATTAACTTTTTTGTAAAAACTTAAAGTTTTTCAGTGATTTACAAAAAACCTTTTCAAAACATGCATTTTTTTCACAAATAATTAAAATCTTTGATCTTTAATAACTTAAAAAGTATTGACTTATTTTATTAACTTTATATAATAAATTTTGCTTTTAATTTGTTCTTTTATTGATTTGTGCATTTATTTTTTATAAAATAATTTTCACCCCCGAGAAGGGGCGGTATCCACCCTCAGGGTAAAGGCGCAAGGTGGTACCATGTCACCTTTGTTTCTTGACGTATCCTCTAACCACTGACCAATTTTCGTGAAAATCGATGAAGGTTCACCGAAATTGAAGGTAATCGTTGATTTTTACCTTCAGTGACTGCACTATACAAAATAAATTGCAATTTACTGATCTAAATGCGCGTAATTTGGAAGCTTATAAATTATTAAATGATATGTAGTCGCCAAATAATTAGTTTAACGCATTTTAAATACAACTTTCTCTTAAGCCGGGAAGCTAGGGTGGTTTTCTGGCGAAGGGGTTGTAGCTCAATAATCGAAATGCTCTTGATTTAATAGTTTATTTTTAGAGTATATAAGCTATAGGAATTATATTCGCAATACGATATATTTTAAGTTTTCTCAGCATCTTTCTCTTAAGTTAAATCAATTAAAGGGTTGTTTGGGGGTGAAGGGGATGAGCTCAAAAATCGAAACTATATAATTTCAAGAGCTCATAAATAGCTCGTAATTCTGCCGCAAAAACCGATTCAATATTCCTATTTTTAAGTAGAGGGGGGGGGGGCTGACTCAACCCCCCCCCCACTAGGGTATTAAATTCCTGCTCAGTGGAACGAGCTCAAAATTTTTAGTTTGCGGAATATGAGAGCTCATAAATAGCTCATAAATCAGGGCTATTTGTTTTTTAATTTTTGCAAGTGGGGGGGGCCAGCTCAACACGGGTCAGTACGTTGGCGTGGCCTTGATTGTGCCTAATATAATACGCAAAGCCTGGTTTAGTTGGTATGTCTGTTTTATTATATCTAATGTTTTTCTGAAATCTATTGAAATATGGAATAATTTTAAACGAATTGATAAAATGTCAATCATTTACAATAAGAAACACTTTATCTTTTAACTATACTAGTATTATGTATTTATTGTATTTCTTAAGCTTTAAAGATGGTTGAATGCAACGGTTTTAACTTAATTACATAGTTTACAGTGGAAATTAAATACAACAAACAACGTTTAATAATCATTACCACATTTGACGTCGTGTTTGCACGTCTTCAAGAAGTACCGGCAAAACATTTTGCAAAAAATTTATAGGCCTCTCCATTTAGTGTTCTGTTCTGGGTAATTCATAAAATATTGTACCCTTTACCCTTTCTGTATCCTTTACAAATTCCTCGTTGTTAAGAAATACCTGTTCTTTTGGAATAAAACTAAATTACCCCAAATATCAAATGTCAATAACATCAAGCAATGGTTTCCTTCTTGCTTTCATGGCATTCTTGGTTTGTTTGATATGAGGGGACCAGGACGGGGCGAAAAAATGTAAACACTAGCCATTTGGTTAATATTTACATTTTTACTTTACTACTACCTACCAGATACAAATGGCCTACAAACCTACTATTTTTAAATGTGTCAACCTTTAGCTTGTGTGTCGCCAGACTTCAATTTGCATATCAAAATGTATTTTCGTTTTTTGGTCAAACGGCTGAATTTAAAAAAAAATGTTCTTCTTCTTCTTCTTCTTCAGCCTGTGTTCGTCCACTGCTGGACATAGGCCTCTTCCATTTGCTTCCATCGATTTCTACTCTTGGCAATTCTCATCCACTGTTTGCCCGCGACTTGTTTGATATCATCTGCCCACCTCTTCTGCGGTCTGCCTACTCCTCGCCTGTTCTCTCTCGGTCTACAGTTTGTTAGTCTCTGTGTCCATTTTTCGGGATTATCTCGGGCAACATGTCCGACCCATTGCCACTTGGCCCTTGCTATACGTTCTGCGACATCAGTAATCTTTGTTATTTCACGAATGTCGATATTTCGAATTTTGTCTCTCAAACTAATCCCTAGCATGGCCCTCTCCATCGCTCTTTGAGTTGTACTGAGCTGCTCTAAGGTTTTCTTTGTAAAGGCCATGGTCTCCAGTCCATATGTAGTTACAGGCAAGATACATTTGTCATAAACTCTACGTTTTAGACACATTGGTATATCTCTATTCTTCAAGATAAAGCTTAACTTGCCGAAAGCTACCCAAGACAATTGTATGCGTCTTTTTATTTCGGCTATTTGGTTTTCTTTGCCGATTTTGATGGTATGTCCAAGATATATATAGTGGTCTACATTTTCAAGACTGGCGTTGTCAATAACAAGATTAGTTTGTACATTACTCATTATTTTTGTTTTCTGAATATTCATTTTGAGACCTATTTTATTTGACTGCTGGTTTAGTTCCTTCATCATTTGCTCCAGTTCCTTGATATCTGTACTGAATAATACTATGTCGTCCGCAAACCTCAAATGACTCAAACGTACACCATCAATGTTTAGACCTTTTTCCTCCCAGTCGAGCTGTTTGAATACATTTTCCAATGCTAAGGTAAAAAGTTTTGGTGAAATAGTATCACCTTGTCTAATACCTTTACCAAGGCGTATTTTTTCGGTTTTTTGGTCTTCATTGATTTTGATGTGGAATGTGGCCTGTTCATAAATGTTTTTAATGAGTGTAGTGTACCGTGAGAGCATCCCTGAGGGCTGACAAAAAGGACCAGGTTTCAATACTATCGAAAGCCTTGTGAAAGTCAATAAATGCCATATGTAAGGGTACATTATATTCTGTGGTTTTTTCTACCAGTGTTCTGATGGTTTGTAAGTGATCGTTAGTACCAAACCCTTTTCGAAATCCCGCCTATTCAACCGGTTGATATAAATCAAGTTTTTGTGTTATGCGGTTGGTCATTATTCTTGTTAGCAATTTATATAAATGTGACAACAAACTTATAGCCTGTAGTTTTCAATATTAGTAATGTCTCCTTTCTTGTGTAAAAGTATTATTTCGGCGTTTTCCCACAGATTGGGTATTCTTTTCTCTATTAGACACCTATTCAGCAAGACTTCCACAACCTCTACAACGGTGTTGCCACCCATTTTTAACATTTCAGACGTTATATGATCCTCGCCAGGAGCTTTTTTATTCTTCATTTGCTGTAAGGCATGTCTAATTTCCGAAGAAGTTATTTTAGGGAGAGTTTCCGAGCCGACGTTAAAAATTGTTCTATGGTCTGTTCCGGGGTTCTGTATAGTGGATGTATAAAGATTCTTGTAGAACGTTTGTATTTCCTTGATTATTTGAGTTTTTTCCGTCACCGTATTCCCCTGTTGGTTTTTGATTTTAGTTATCTTCGATTTTCCTTTAGTTAAATTTGATTTCAATACTCTCATGCTCATGTTTCTATTGTCTTCGATGGTTTGCAATATTTGTTTTGTTTTATAAGCCCTCAAGTCTGACCTTATGCTCTTTTTAACTTTATTGTTGATAGCCTTATATTCTGGTAATTCTTTAGATGTTCTTCTTCTTTCTTCCATTAAATCCAGTGTTGTTTGTTTAAGTTTCGTTTTTCTCGGATTTTTATTTTTACCACAGATCTTTTTTGTAGTTGATGTTATGTCATTCGTTAATTTTTCTGTTATTTCATTTATATCTTTGGTGTTGAATACTGGTAAAGGTCCTAGTTTCTTTTTTAGTTCACTTTGATATTCCTCTTGATTCATTTCGAGTGCTTCTATGTTTGGTAATTTATCCTGTGTTAATAATTTTCTTCTATCGAATTTCGTATTTACTTCTATTCGCACCCTAACTAATCGATGGTCACTACCAGTGTCGATAGAATTTAGTACAGTAACATCTTTAGCAATGTTTTTGAAGTTAGAGAGTATAAAGTCAATTTCATTTTTTACTTTGCCGTCTGGGCTGTGCCACGTCCATTTTCTCTGCATCTCTCTTTAAAAAAAATGTTACAAGACTTTTTTGCTCTAAATTGTGCCTTCTACCTCTACCTTTAAGGAACGCACTATTTTCGGGGACACCCGTATCGCAAGATACTCGACCATCCGCTTTCGACCGCTACTTTTAGGACACCCTATATTTATAATTATTATTACTGTGATTATCTATTTTTTAATATTTAAACATCTATTTTTATATAAAATCGTCCACTAAACACGACGGTTTAATTGTTTTTCCGCTAGCTATTGTAGTTTTCGAGAAAATTGCTTAAAATCTCTATTTTCCGAGTTTTCTGGATTTCTTGGCATTTTCTCGCAAAACTAATTTCAGTTTCGGATTCCTCAGGGTCGAAAACATGTTTGCAAATGGTTTTCGTCTTGTCTACCAATTTTGAGCAGTTGAGAATATTTCAGTGGATTAATCGGTAATATGGACATCCAGTTTTTGTTAAAAAAAATAATCACGAGTTTTGCATCACGCATCAATAATCACATCGTGATATTTAATGCGTGTATGCGTAAATGCATTTGATGCGTTTAACGCTTCCGCACGAATCAGAATTGGAAGCACCACGTCGGAGGAATTCCTCATTGACACCGGGCTTAGACAAGGAGATCCTCTCGCCCCCCTGCTGTTTAACTTCGCACTGTAACATGCAGTAAGGAAAGCTCAGCCACAACTGACAAACGGATTTTCCGCCCAAGGATCAAAAATACTATTGGCCTTTGCGAATGACGTAGACACAATTGCACAATCCACCAGAGATGCAAAAGAAGTTTTCACCCTATTCGAGAACGGAGCCAAGGAAGTTGGTCTTAAGGTCAATGAGGACAAGACCAAGTACATGGTAGTTACGAAGAACCCAAGACCAAGGGTTAGACAAAACGTAACAATTAATGAATACAATTTTGAAGTCGTCAAAGAATTTAAGTACCTGGGAGCAATCATAACATCTGAAAATAAATATGAAAAGGACGTGGCAGCCAGGATCATTGCAGGAAACAGGTCATATTACTCATTAAGGACCATACTTAAATCAAAAATACTCTCAAGACCAGCAAAAATAAGAGTATATAAGACAATAATTCGTCCCACAATAACGTATGGAAGCGAAACATGGACTCTGATCCAGCGGGAAACGACAAAATTACTGGTACTTGAAAGAAAGATACTGCGGACTATCTATGGGCCTTGCAGAGAAGAGATAACAGGAGAATGGAGAAGAAGACACAACGATGAACTCCAGACAATATATGGAAATGAAAACATAGTACGCTACATTAAAGCAAACAGAATACGATGGGCGGGTCAAGTGCTAAGATCAAGTGACGAAATACTTCTGAACGCCACATTCTGGGAAAGGCCCGATGGAAAAAAGTCAGTTGGTAGCCCAAGAAAGAGATGAAAGGACGCAGTAGCTAGTGATCTGCGCAAAATGGGAGTACAACAATGAGAAATAGCTGCTCAGGACCGACAACAATGGAGGGAAATAGTAAACGCGGCCAAGACTGACATGATGATGATTATTTAATGCAAGGTATATTGTTACGTTTTTTAGGAAATATTACGCGAATTGACTTTTAATTATTATTAAATAAATAAAAGACTTACTTGAAATTGTTTATTTATAACACTTACAATTAACACTTATTTAACAACAATATCTAATTTATTTTACACTTTCTAACATTTAATTTATTTACAAATACGACTTATCTACTTTAAAAATACATACATTTCAGCAACCCGATCAAACAATAAAACAATATATCGCGTCGAATATATTAACTGCCTCCTAATTCTAAAAATGTCTGTTTATATAGTTACATACAATTTCTACTGAGTTCCAGAAACATCAAAAAAAGGTAAACATTAGTTGGAAAGCAATTGTTACGTTGAAATGGAATATACCAGAAAAGGATGGAACATCATAAATCAAATTAGGTAGACACGCTTCTCTCACCCGCAGAAAGTTCGTCGCGACAGCTTCTGTTGTGGACAGAGCCGGTTCCTCCTGGAACCTTGTCGGGACTGGAACTGGATGCTGGTATCTGCAACTGGACCCTCTTTTACAACTCCCAGTTGTATAAAAGTGACAGGGGACGGTCTTCGCTCCGCACCAGTAACTATGCGGATTGCAACAGACTAACACCTGGACCTCGGTGTCTTGGAAAATTTCTTCTACCATATTTCGGATAACTCTCCAGTCTAATTGGCTGCATTCTAACTTTGGTATGGCTAACTTTTGCACGTCGGACTCCAACACGTGCTCTCTCAATTGAATTAATGCATCCCATACATCTTGGTAGGTAGGTTGGTCACGGACAGTGTCTTTTGTTACCAGGTAGAATAGGTAACGTGATGCGTCTTGGAGTTTCAATGCTTTGCCAGGAGCTGGCAGTTGGCATTGAAGTTCTGCAACTCGACCAAACTTCCTTCGGAAGGCGGATGCCAACCCTCGTGCGTTTTTGATACTGGCCGGGATGGTATGGGCCAGCGAATAGTCATCGGGAAGTGCGAGAAGATCTCGCTTTTCTTCAGTGGTAACACCATGTTTTGCTTTACCGGTACCTCCGTAGGCACCCATGAACTCTTCAAAGGTAAGGTCAGGTATTCCTCGAATTTGGTTGACTTCCACTTCTTCATCTACGTCGTGGTCTCCCTCGTACGGCGCCAACCGGTTATGGTGGACTATCATCGGCTTTCCCCTAGGAATCTTGCTTATTCGGTAGATAACGTCATTGATTTTCTTGACAATGAGGTACGGACCTTCCCAGAACTGCTGCAACTTGGGAGAACAACCTGTTCGCTTCTTTGGATTATAAAGCCAGACTTTGTCGTTCTCCTTGAAACATCTCGGCTTGGGTATCGTATCGTTTCTTCATTCGGTCGCTAGCGATCTGAAGATTAGAACGGACCAACTCATGTATATCGTCCATTCTTCTTCGTAATTCATTCACGTACTCCTCACCAGCAACATCTTCTCCAGGTCGACATCCAAACTCTAGATCACAGGGTAGACGCATCTCACGTCCAAATAGAACTTTTGTTGGTGTTTGCCCAGTTGATTCATTAACAGCAGATCTATAGGCCATTGCGAAGAACGGAAGGTACTGGTCCCAGTCTCGTTGATGATTGGACACCATCTTTGTCAAATACTTGCCGACTGTCCTATTCATACGCTCCACCATTCCATCCGATTGCGGGTGATAGGCCGTGGTTCTCGTCTTCTTCATGCCTAGTTTATCACAGATTCCGTGAAATAGATCGCTCTCAAAGTTCCTTCCTTGGTCACTATGGATCTCCAGAGGTACTCCAAATCGGCTGATGCAGTCTTTGATTAACACATCTGCAATAGTGGCGGCCTTCTCGTCTGGAATTGCGTAGATCTCCACCCACTTCGTGAAGTAATCCATTATCACCAACATGTATTTGCATCCATTGTCACTTTCTGGAAATGGCCCGGCAATATCCAAAGCTATTCTTTCAAACGGACTTCCAACATTGTACTGTCTCATAGGAGCCTTTCTTTTCCGGTAGGGCCCGTTACTTGTAGCACAGGTAGTACATTTCTTACACCAGTCCTTCACATCGTCGGAACTATTCATCCAATAAAATCGTTCCCGAATTCTCTGAAGGGTCTTCTTTACACCAAAATGCCCTCCTGATGGACTGTCGTGTAACTGACGAAGTACTTCGGCTACTCTGCTCTTTGGAATCACCAACTGTGTTCTCCTCACCGAACCATCATCATTTTCTATTACTCGTTTAAGCAAGCTGTCTTCCAAGATAAATGAGTCCCACTGGGCCCAATACGTCTTAACTACTGAGCCTAGGCTTGATATTTCTTGCCAAGATGGTCGACGATTTTCTTCTTTCCATTTTCGAATCTTCTGTAAAACTGGATATTTTTCTTGTTCTTCCTTGATCTTGGTAGGCGTCCACTCGTCGTTGACCACTGTTGTTCTTAGTACTGCTGCTTCCTTCGACTCTGTTTTGTTGCAATGGGAACATTCTGCTGGACACGGTCTTCTAGATAGAGAATCAGCGTTTCTGTGGCTAACTCCGGCCCGATGCTCGATCTTGAAATCATATTCTTGAAGTCGTTCAATCCATCTGGCTATCTGACCCTCTGGATTCTTAAACTGCATTAACCATTTAAGGGCGGCATGGTCGGTTCGGATTAGAAACTTCCTTCCGTAGAGGTATTGATAGAAGTGTTCCACTGATTTTACTACTGCTAGAAGTTTTCTTCTCGTGACGCAATAATTTCGTTCAGGTTTTGAAAGCACTTTACTAAAATATCCAAGGACTCGTTCCTGTCCTCCTTGGATCTGCGACAGCACTCCTCCAATTCCCACATTGCTTGCATCCGTATCTAAGATGAACTCTCCTTCTGGCAAGTGGCAGTGGATACCCTAATATTGGCGCTGTAATTAAATGCCTCTTCAAAGTTTCAAAGGCCGTTTGGCAGTCTCCATCCCAGCAATAATCCCTTGCTTCCTCTGTAAGTCGCGTTAATGGCTTAGCAATATCTGCAAACTTCTTAATGAATCTCCGGTAGTATGTACATAGTCCCAGAAAACTTCTCACTTGATGTTTATCAGTTGGTTCAGGCCATTCCTTAATGGAATCGATTTTTCCTTTATCCACGGCCACTCCTTCTTTGCTGACTATATGACCTAAATAATTGACTTTACTTTGAAATAACTGGCATTTCTTGGGATTTAACATTAACTGGGCAGCTTTAAGTCGATTAAAGACGTCTTCTAAATTCTTCAGGTGGTCTTCAAACGTCTCCCACCAAAACGATTATGTCGTCTAAATACACCAGGCACGTCTTCCAAGATAACCCTCTCAACACATTTTCCATAAGCCTCTCAAATGTCGCAGGAGCGTTACAGAGTCCAAACGGCATAACGTTGAATTCCCATAATCCAGATCCTGTCGTAAAGGCCGTCTTCTCTTTGTCCACTGGATCCATTTCTACCTGCCAATATCCAGACTTCAAGTCCAACGTAGAAAACAATTTACTTCCAGCCAATGTGTCCAACGTGTCGTCGATCCGAGGCAGAGGATAACTATCTTTCTTGGTAACATTGTTCAACAAACGGTAGTCCACACAGAACCTCGTAGTTCCATCTTTCTTCTTGACCAGGACCACCGGAGAGACCCATGGGCTCGTAGAAGTTTCTATCACCCCGTCTTTCTTCATTTCTTGAACAATCCTTTCAGCTTCCTCTCTCTTCGCCTGTGGTAATCGTCGAGCTGATTGACGAATTGGCCTAGCGGTACCAGTGTCAATTTTATGTTTGACAACTGTCGTTCTTCCTGTCTTTCCTCCTTCCGGTACGAATATGTCACGATATTGCCTAAGAAATTCCCTTAATTTCTTTTTTTCCATTTGATTTAGAGATTGGCCTGCAACTGCAACCATTTGGTCGAACTTGTCGTTGGAATTATCTGATGTTGTCGTCTGACGGATTATGGACGTCACGGGTACACAAGTTCCTACTTTTGTCTCCTTCTTGATGGTCACCGGGTAGTCATTGACATTAATCAATCTCACGGGAATTTCTTTAGCAGAAGTAACCAATTCCTTTCCAATTATGATCCCTCGGCCAACCTCCTCGTCGTGGTTCCATGGCTCCATCATAACAGGTGTTCCTTCTTCTACAGTTCCCTGTAGCCGCGCTACGATGATCGTTTCACTCCTCGCAGGCACAACTGTATCTTCTTTAATGGCTGCTAGCACAGTTCTGTCATCATGTGGATGAAGAAATACCTCCTCGTTGCCGACTTTAATTACCCTATTCTTAAAATCCAATTGAAATCCATGCAAATTCATTACGTCCATTCCTAATATAACATCTTCTTCGATGTCTGCAACTATGACAGTATGGACGAACTTTTCTGCTCCGATCCCCAATTGTATCTGGATTTCTCCGTGGATGTTGGCATTTTCACCTGTGGCAGTCCGCAGTCGCAACCTCGTTGGTAAGAGCTTCTTATGACTGTTTATAACTGACGGTCGTATAATGGTTCTGGTCGCTCCGGTATCCACCAACAATGTATACTTTTTACCATTTATTTCTCCATCCACATATACACTATCTTCACGACATTTCAAAGAAGCTATTAGTATGAGAGGGTCTTTGGAAAAGTTGCGGGTCGAAGCTGCCCCCCTAAGGCCGACCCGTTCTAGTTTTCCTGCTGGTGAGTCTCTTGACTGTTATTGTACCTAGGGTACTTACATGAACTCCGTACGTGTCCCATTTCCCCACAATTCCAGCACCTTATGGTCTTTGTTTTCTTGTAGGAAATGCCCTTTATCATATTGACAATCTGGTCCAGTTTGTCTTCATCCTCTTCCTCTTTCACAGTCCTAACTTTACTGTACCCGCCAGAGGCCTGGGTAGCTGATTCGTATTCGAGGGCGGCAGACAAGACATCAACCAGCGTCTTGTGACGAGCTAATCGCAGTGTTCTTTGCATTTTATGATCACGAAGGCCATCAATGAATGTTTGAACAGCCAACTTTTCCATCATGTCTTCGGGAGCTGTTGGATATGCATATCGTACCAACCTGGCAATATCGACCTCGTATTCTTGAAGAGCTTCATCTTTCTTTTGTCTTCGATTTTTAAACTGCGACTGATAGACATGCTCTAAATGTTCGTGTCCGTATCGCATATTCAGTCTCTTTTTAAGCTGCTCGAAGTCATCTGTCTCCTCTACGGCTATGGTCTGGAGGACATCCAAAGCGTCGCCTCGAAGAGCAATAGTGAGGTTTACAGCTTTTTCTTTTTCAGACCATCCGTTCGCTCTGGCCGCCGATTCGAACTGTTTCATGTAGTTGTTCCATGATGACTTTCCGTCGAAATTTGGCACCTTAACACGAGCATGACCTACACTCCCTTCAACTATCGACCGTGGCTCCAACTTGTATTTGGTTTCATCATCTTTAATATCTGTTAAGATGGGTTCCACCACTTTGTCCACTTTTTCCGTTTCCTCCAGTTTCTTTTCTATTTCCTTGATCTTTTCTTCAAAGGTAGATTTTATGGACGATATCTTGTCGTCAAAATCCGAAGTGACTTTAGAGATCTCGTTAGTCATTTTGCTGTCAAGGGATGAAATATCACCCGAAACTTTCTTCTCTAATGATGCAATGTCTGTCGAAACCTTCAAAACATCCGAGAAAACTTGGGAAATTTCACTAGAAACCTTTTTCTCTAACGATGTAATGTCTGTCGAAACTTTAGAAACATCGGAGGAAACTTGGGAGATTTCGCTAGAAACTTTGTTCTCTAACAATGTAATGTCTGTCGAAACTTTAGAAACATCGGAGGAACATCTTCAAACAAATAGGTTTCTGGATCTTGACCCTCTTCTTGAAGAGCGTTCTTTAGACGTTCGACTAGATCAGCCTTTTTCCCAGTAGTGTCCATGTCTCTCTCTTCTAACTGGTTGCGGAGCTCCTTAACGATCAATTCAGTGATTTTCTTATGTTGTGAAGACATTGTCACACACTTTATTTATTACGATTTATATTTTATTTATTTTTAAAAGTTCCACACTCTATTTAAACCGAAAATTTACGTTAAATTTATGTATTTCAAGTATCCCACTTCTGACACCATTTTGTTACGTTTTTTAGGAAATATTACGCGAATTGACTTTTAATTATTATTAAATAAATAAAAGACTTACTTGAAATTGTTTATTTATAACACTTACAATTAACACTTATTTAACAACAATATCTAATTTATTTTACACTTTCTAACATTTAATTTATTTACAAATACGACTTATCTACTTTAAAAATACATACATTTCAGCAACCCGATCAAACAATAAAACAATATATCGCGTCGAATATATTAACTGCCTCCTAATTCTAAAAATGTCTGTTTATATAGTTACATACAATTTCTACTGAGTTCCAGAAACATCAAAAAAAGGTAAACATTAGTTGGAAAGCAATTGTTACGTTGAAATGGAATATACCAGAAAAGGATGGAACATCATAAATCAAATTAGGTAGACACGCTTCTCTCACCCGCAGACAGTTCGTCGCGACAGCTTCTGTTGTGGACAGAGCCGGCCTGGGACCGTGACAATATCCTGGAGTGATTCCAGCAAAAAAAGTAGAGTCCGGTGAAAAACGTTTTTTATAGTCTGCTTTTGACATATCCCGCTTGGACTATACAGTAATGAGCGCGCTAATAACCGGTAAAATAGCACAAAAAATGGAAAACATAATACATTACGAAACAAAAAGAGATTAAACTAGTGGAGGTGGAAATATCGTTATAAACGTATAAATTAACATTACATTACATAGTTTCCCACCTTTAGACGTCTGTGACAGGAGTATTTTATAAAATTCTACTGTCACAGTGACAGTTGTAATACTCGTCTGATACGTTAAAGGTGGGAAGCTGTGTAATGTAAAGTTATTTTTATACGTTTATAACAATCATTTCCATCTCCACTAGTTTCATATCTTTTTGTTTCGTAATGTATTATGTTTTCCATTTTTTGCGCTATTTTGCCGGTTATTAGCGCGCTCATCACTGTATAGAATGTTGGAATATTTAAAACCTTACAAAATTAAATGACATCCAATGGGTGTAATGTCCTCATCATGTGTGAAATATAACCCACAACCCATGATTAAATAGTTTAAAACTGGGATAAAATCCATAAATTTTATTTTCTTTATAGCAGTAAGGATAATAAGTGAACATTATAAACAACATTATTTTAATACATGTTATTATTAATACCAAAAATGTAAACGTAAATTATAAGGTTTACATATTAAACTGGTTTTTTCGCTATGCAAAAGAATATACACTTCGAGGTCGACTGTATCGTTTTGATATCTAAGGTACAGTCTAATTTTTTATGTACATAAAAAAGTCTATGAACTGTATACAATACTAATTACAGTTTGTGATGGCTAGCTGATTATGGTGATTGTATTGAAATTTTGGCGTATAAAAACTAACAATTCATCTGAAACATTCTAAATTAATACAAAATTAAAGTGTGATATAATAGTTTCCGTATAATACCTACCGCCAGACCAAAAAAGACACACGTAGCAGGGGTATTCACCTCACATAAATTTAAAGCCTTTAGTATTATTAAAGCTGTGAACTCACAAGATATAAACGTATCTGCTGAACTTATTGGCTGAAACAAACATACAGCTTTGGAAAAGATGCATGCTGCATCACGCAGTTGCAGTAACATGCTAGATAGTCCAGGGCGCATCTGTTTTGAGATGGACGTTGAGAGGTGACTCAATTTTTTTTGCAGAAATTGCTTGGAAATAACTCAAATATTAATATTTGAGTTATCCTCCCACTCAAAATGGTCCGGAACATTGTTTAAATAATCAAAATGTCAAAATATGAAGGAAAAATTCGACTTTTTTATTGGTTTTTTGATTATAACTTTCAAACTATTCATTTTCGAGAAAAGTTGTACTGACATAAAGTTGCGTAATTAAATTTCCTACAATATAGAATTGGTTAAAAATTTAAAAAATAGTCACCCTTGTTGCAAAATAGCAATAATTGCGAAAAAAAACCATACAAAAATAAGTATTCGCATTTTACGTTTTTCAGCCATTTATGCTACACTTAGGACCTTCATATTTTACCCAGAAAAACTTTATGATATAGTAAAACAACACTGTAAATTTCATTAAGATCGGTTTAATAGATTTTGCAAAATAAATTTTGCAATCCAGCTTTCGCAAAAAATTCATTTTTTTTTTAAATGTTGCAGGACTGAAAATAAAGCAGATCAAAATTGATTTTTTTTTACTTATAGAAGTGTACTCTACCTTTCATTTGCAATTTGCAAAATTAAAATCGATTAATTACCACGGCGTCAGGAAATTTTTTAAATAAACATTAATTTTTGGTGCTACGCGCAGGACAGCGGTGTTCGATTCACACAAGTTGATTTCCACCAAAATTTCTTCCAATATTTATCTAATATATTATTTTCTTACTTTGTATTTTAATATTTTATTTCCACAAAAATCAAACTAATTTTATTATTGTTTGTGAAATATTGTTTAAACAAATTGCATATGTTTAAAAATAATAAACTTTTATTCTCTAAGTTAAAATATATGAACAAAGAAAGTTTTTGCTAAAAAAAGTGTTAGTTCAAAGGATAGAGTATGTGTTTTTATTTTGCAATAAACAAATTTATTTATTTATATCGAAATGTAATAAAAATTAAAATGTATCAATCATTATCAAAGGTCATTGGAATGACCAATCAGAGCAAACTATCCGCTGTCCTGCGCGTCGCACCAATAATTAATGTTTATTTAAAAAAATTCCTGACGCCGTTGTAGTTAATCGATTTTAATTTTGCAAATTGCAAATAAAAGGTACAGTAAACTTCTATATGCAAAAAAAAATTCAACTTGCTATCTGCTCTATTTTCGGTCCTGTAACATTTTGAATACATGTAACATTTTGAATGTTGTATACAGGTTGTAAAGAAGCTCTCCCGACAGCCGAAGACCGTATATTCTTCAGATAATTTTAAGACAATTTAAACCAATTCACCTAATCCGAAAATGTTTCCTACGGGAACTAGAGCGCTAGGCTAGTGCTATAAAACAATTAAGTAAAAAAAATTTCCTCCAATTTCGATCGGAAAAACTGTAACGATACCTATCCCCAGCTTTAATAGAGCCAAAGGAGATGCTCGAAATATTTTGGGTATCATACAGGATAAAACAATTGACGGTTTATATAGAGTTGGTACGAAATACGGAACAATGAACACACTTATTTCAAGAAATCAAATAAGAGAATGCAAAGAGAATTCTCTTAATTATTTCGAAGATGTTCCAGACGTTGTGCTGTCTCTGAGAGAAATTAATACAAAATATTCTAAATTTGGAGAACAAGGCTTTATAAAAGCTACTGCAATAATAAATGCTCTTTAAAATTATGTAAATGTAAAAGGTCTAACGTATTGTGCAACTCTTAATGCCATAATGCCTCAACTTGTGAGAATAAACACTAATGTTTTTATTTTAATTACAACAATATAAAAATAATAAACATTCAAATTAAAAAATGACGTTTGATTAAACCTATTCTAACAAATTACGACATTTTAATAGCTGATCGGGGTTTGACTAGTCAAACCCCAATTTCATAAAATTAAATTTCGACCTTTGCCTGACCAACTTAGTCTCTCCTAGGTTTGACTAGTCAAAGGCCAAAACTAATTTATTTCGGACTTTGACTAAGATCGTCAGTCAGACCTGAGGATTGTCTAGTCAAACCTACGAGTGCCTGAAATTCGGGTTTTGACTATAACATATTATATAATAAAGATGGATTGGGAACTAGAGAAGCATTTTTTGCACTGAATGTTTTGGTTTTGCTAGGGAAATGGCGACATCGTAAAGATGCCTTTGTCGGTTTTATTTAAATCTTCAGACTAACGTATTTGAAACAATAAATTTTGTTATTACAGTTTTATAGCTCTCGTTATGACTTTGTTATTACGGCAATGTTATCAAGACTTTTTTAATTTTTTCATGTTTATTCTTTAAACGGTCATTTACTTCTAATTATTGCTCATTGCACAATTAAACTTAAGAGGCTACTTTGAACCAAGTTGATGGATCACAATGGGAAATAAAAATAACTTCAACCCTCTACGAAAACATACCCTCTCACGATCCACAATATGCCACCTTTTTTATCTCTTCTTTAAACAGATATCCTGTTGCATGTAGATAAGTACATGAACATGTTTGTCGTGTTGCATCCATTAAATTTGAAAGCCTTCACCGGCTCCTGACAAGGCCGTTGTTAATGAATTTTTAATTGTCTAATAGGACCGTTAAGTGGTGAATAAATAGTTTTAAAAGAGTTGTTAAAAGACGTTTTTATGGGTAAATTGAGGAAATATGTTCCATTATACAGTATCAGTGATTTATTTTAAAATTCTTAGAGCCAAGTAGATATGCTATAAAAGGAAACAGTTAAGACTGAACTTAGCTAACTTTTAATTTTAATGGTTACATAAGTTTCAGATGTGGAGTACCGGAGTTAACTCTCTTGTTTTATACTTAAGTTATAGTGAGCACTCATCTGTCCGTTGTTTTTTTAATTTACACATGATGTACGATATTAATGATGATTTTAACACTCAAATTGGACAATTTTTTGAAAACTGCATTAGAAAATTATATTGGAGAACTCAATTACGGAAGCGGAAGTAAATGGAAAATTTTTGTCATTGGGAACCTCTGCATCAGCATAGCCATACCGTAAGAAATGGAAAATTTTCTCTCTTTGGGACCTAAATTTAGTGTGACTTGTGTTGGTAAAGATGTCATGACTAGATAGGTTTATTGCAGACTTGGAGAATATAGTTGATGATATTCGATTCCTGATGAGTCAAAGGCTGTAGTATGAGCTACTAGAGCAACAAATATCATAACCAATTATATATGAACTACACTACTAGGGGAGTCAATACAGAACGAAAACATGCATTGTTTCTGTCTCTCCTGAAACATAAGATTAATGTATACCCCAAAAAAATATGCCGTTTTTTACCTACCCAGTCCTATAGTTGGCTTATGCGTGGTCAAAAGTCATAAATTACACCGGGACTGAATCGGCCCTGACCCCCTCTTGAAACACGGAAAAAAAATTCAGATCCGTGTAACATTTCCACATATACTCCATCTAATTTACTTACCGTTGCACGTCATCCGCGTCATAGCCCGTGACGTCACATGATACCAACACGAAATATTTAGGCGGTAGGTGTGTTCTTTTTTAGAATCACTTTGACGAGTACACTGGCATTACAGCCACTAGACATATTTTATTATATACGCGTAGAAATAATATTTAAAGATTTCTATTAATGTCAACTTAAAGAAATACACAATAATATGTTTCATTTAATTTGTATAAAAATGGATTATAAAGCGTTTTTATGAAGCACATTTGTTTGGAATACACTGTAACTATAATCGAACGCAGGTGATATTTTGGCATAAATTGGTAACATTTATTTGACAGTTGCGGTGATGACACTTCATATTTGTTTATATTCTTTAGGTACTATAAGTATTTGTTTCATTACTTATATTTACTGTTTTTATTATGTACTTTAACGTAAGATTATAACTTAATTCTTGTTTTCTATTTCTAAAGTTTTTATTTATTTACTTTGAATATTAATTTGTTTTGCATATTTCCGCACACGTCCGCAAAAATTGTGTGATGTATTTGATTTAAAATGAATTCAAGAATTTTTTGTAATTGGGCAACAATGTCAACTTAGATCTCTAACGTAGATAATGACGTGCAACGGTAAGTAAATTAGATGGACGTACATTCACACACATACACACATATAGTCCAGAGAAATAAGGTTTTTCTCGTGACACATCCCCCTCCAGGCCGAAACCAAATTTTTTGAGTAGTTTGGACATCTATATTATTAACCTATATGTTTCCTGCAGCCGATTTTGATGATATACATAGTTATAAACAAATGAAGATCGAAAAACGGTAAATTATCGCTTTTTTCGTCTATTACCAAAAAGTTAGGCACTTTAAACAAATTTGAGAGTAAGAAACTCATAAATCGTATAAAAAACTTCAATATGGCATTCGCTGAATATGTCCAACCTTATTGGTTGCTTAGAAAATTGCAAAATAAATCATAAATATTGAGTTTTTATAAATATTCGTAACTTAGGTAAAAATTAACTTAGAATCTTCTTATTAAGCGGAATGCCGAGACTTCTTGTACTTAAATTATATTTTAAATTTCAAAGCAATTGGTCAAATAGTTTAAAAGTTATTTAATTTATTTTTCCCAAATTCATTTTTTTTGCAACACTATAAGTCAGAAAATTATGAGGTTACAATAATACTTCGGACAGTTTATGAAAGAAGAACATTTATACTATTACCCTAATTAAAAATAAATGACAAAAAATAATTTTAAACAGTGTAAAATTATTTTGCAAAAACATGTCCATTTTTTGCTTACTTATAAACAATTAGAATAACTTTTTAACCGTTACCCGTAGAAAAATTATTTTTTCATATTTAGAAAGACTGAATTTTTATACACATTTAGAAAGAAAAACAACTGTTCTAGGACACTTAGGGACAAAGTTAGCCCCCCCATTTTTTTAATTCACATGTTTTTGCAAAATTATTTTGCAATATCTATAATTATTTTTTGTCATTTTTTTTAAATTAAATTAATACTGTAAATTTTCTTCTTTCATAAACTATCCAAAATATTACTGTAACTTCATCATTTTCTGACTTACAGTGTTGCAAAAAAAATTAATTTTGGAAAAACAAATTAAATAACTTTTAAACTATTTGACCAATTGCTTTGGAATTTAGGGTGTAATTTAAGCACCATAATTCTCAGCATTCCATGTAATAAGAAGGTTTTAAGTTAATTTTTACATAAGTTATGAATATTTATAAAAACTCAAAATTTATGATTTATTTGGCAATTTTCTAAGTAACCAATAAGGATAGACATATTCAGCGAACGCCATATTGAAGCTTTTTATACGGTTTATGAGTTTATTACTCTCAAATTTGTTTAAAATGCCCAATTTTTTAGTAAGAGACGAAAAAAGCGAAAATTTACCGTTTTTTGATCTTCATTTGTTTATAACTATGTATATCATCAAAATCGGCTGCAGGAAACATATAGGTTATTATTATAGATGACCATATTACTCGAAAAATTTGGTTTCAGCCTGGAGGGAGATGTGTCACCAACACGATATTTTTTTTCCTTATTTCTCTGAACTAATACCCACAAACATGTTTCCCTTATTAAATAGAAATTGAGTCATATTTCTGAGCTCGGTAACTTTTGAATGGTATAACCGATTTTCATAATTAGACATGCGTTGGAAAGTAATAATAAGTACTAGGTATCAGAAGCCCCAAAGGTCGGACTTAAATTTTCGAAATTTTTGGGAGTTTTGGGGACAAGAACTAAAAACAGACCCTAAATGGGAAGGGCCGTAAAATCCACACCCTTAGACCAAAATGGATGGGCGAGTCTTTTCCTAAAGTTTAGGATTGGATGTGGCCCAATTTTAAATTCAGTCTTTACAAAATCGAAAATTTCGTGAATAATATAGTGTCGCATGTAGGGGTGTTGTGCGCCACTGGCGAGAACTGCCGTTCTCTGGGACAAAATTATCTAATCGAATGAAATCAAATTGAATCGAACCGAATATAATAGAATCTATAAGAAGTATTCACTTCTGTCGGATTTCCGGAAGTGCCACGCTTTAATTTTTTTAATTGTTTCGTCTTCGTTTCGTTTTTTATGAGTGTCCTGTAACTAGTAGCCCGGGAGGTAGTGTCAAATTTAACAGGAGCATTTTAGCATGGCTGTTTTATTATTTTTATTTAGTTAGGTGTTCCAAACCTTATTAACAAATTATGTGTCAGCTGGCCCAAGACCGGGGATTTTAGGCAAGAAAAGGTAAAATGTGCAACTTGATGGAAAAACGCTACAACTTATATGTCAAATATTTATCTGCGTGACTTATGTGTATAATAGCCAAGAATACCTAGCTACTGGCTTTCACCCAGACGACTCGGGTTCAATTCCTGGCCTTGAAATCTTTTTTGTTTTTAAAATTGACATTTTGATTTGAAAAATAATTATTTTTTGATAATGCCAAGTTTTTATTATTTATACGACACAATATAAAAAAGTCTGTATGACTTTTATAGAATCGTAAACTATTCATTTGATCATAATATGATAATATCATAATATTATTATGATTGACCTCCTTAATAAACAAAGTTGTACATAATCCCCTAAAGCTTCTTTAGCTAGTACGAGACCAATCTAAGTGAAAAAGGGGGTTGCCCCCCCCCCCCCGACGTTCTTTTTTTTCACTTTTCTATCACCAACCCCTAATCTAAATATTTCCTTGTTCTCTATAATATATAAAAATGATTGTTTGTCTGTATGCCCCTTATCGAATCGTAAACTATACATTTGATCATAATATGATGACCTCAAGCAAAGTTGTTGTACATGAACCCGGGAAGGTTTATGAGTTAATACGACCAATCTAAATATTATAATCATTATTTACGCAGACACCACAAAAACAATATTGTTTATTAGAAAAAAAGTATACGCAATATTTTTGAGTATTTTTTGGCTTTCTGGTAATTTTTAGGTATTTAACTTTTAAACATTATTTTTTAGTTTTAAGGCGGTACGAAGTTTGCCGGGTCAGCTAGTTAATAATAAAAAAAATAATGTGTGTACTTTGTACGCACGTAAGGAGTTATACTTCTATTATATGATTTCAACGAAATCAATATACTTTAAACAGTTTCTCTACTACTTTCCAAAAATTTTTATTAAAATACCAAAAATTAAAAAAATAAAAGAATAAAACACACACAAACACATTGAAAAATGCCACAAATGATTTCTGAACAATAATTGTTGCCAAAAATTTTAATTAAATACGTATTTTCTGAAAAAAATTATATAATAATATACTTACAATCATAAAATCTATAAAAAAAAATAAAAAAATGATATAACTTGCATTGGGCTTGAACCTACTTCCCGTGTATCTCGCCGTACGAGAGTCGAAGCGATTTCAAACTGCACCACCTTCGCGTATACGTCATGTGGGAATATACACAAACTGAACAACTTTTTGACATTTTGTTTATATGAATTTTTATTAGTTTGATTTTTGTCGAATTAAAATACAACAATATATAGAGTAAGAAAACGATACATTGGATGAAAATTTGTAGAAAGTTTGTTCGTAATCAGATTATGTAAATTAAAGCATTGCCTACTAGGGGTATAGCATAGCAAGTACTAGGTAAGTACATTATTTTTTTTAACTTTTTCCAAATAGGTATGAAGATAATTTTTTATTGGAATATAACTGAAACATTTAGAATTACGTACCTGTGGCTTTTCAAAACTATTTAAAAAGTCACTATAATTATAAATTTGATTTTATTTCTGTCCTCACAACAATAAAAACTAATATATTATACAACATTTTTGTTTACCGATAACCTCCATATTGAACAATTATTGACAGATCATTTCAACACACAATCAGAGCCCGTATAAAGACTAATACCAAACTGTCGGTGTGCGCATGCGCGCAGATCAATATAAATTCACCCTCAATCGCGCCTAAACAAGTATAACTTCAAAAAATATTCTTGAACTGTGTAGTTTGGCAAAGATTAAAAAGTATAAATCATTAATTTATGAATTTTAGATTGTAAGAAAAAAGCGTCTGCTGAATATGTATGATCAAATGCAAAGTTTATGATTCTATAAAAGACATAGACTTTTTTAGATTGTGTCGTATAGATAATAAAAAAATGTCAATTTTATAAACAAAAAAGATTTTCAGGGCCAGGAATTGAACCCGAGTTGTTTGGGTGAAAACCAGTAGCTAGGAGGTATTCTTGGCTATTATACACGTAAGTCACGGAGATAAATATTTGACATATAAGTTGTATCGTTTTTCCATCAAGTTTCACATTTTACCTTTTCTTGACTAAAATCCCCGGTTTTGGGCCAGCTGACACATCATTTGTTAAGGTGGTATGACACAATGTTAAAATTTATATAGTTTTTAGGTACAGTTACCGTCACTATTTCAAAACCAATCTTCAACTTAGGGGTATGTACGTGAACTGTAGACTTTCTATTTTAATAGTATGTAGTTAAAATTTCCAAAGAAAGTAGTATATTTTTTATAACTGTACTTAAAGGAGTCCATGTCATAACTTACTTAGTAACTTGTTGTAAAAATTCGTTTTGCATAATAATTTTTGAACTTCGGTAGAAAATAACTATCAGAAACGATTAACTACGCAAAAAGCTTTAATTTAAACAAAATTTCATTGTCCGTACTGCCATAATTTTTAAATTAACTGTACCTAAAGGTAAAAATTATTGTTAAAAGCTGCAATCTGGGGATTTTGTTCATATTACAGCATTAAGTTGGCATTTTTCTAGTGATAAATTAGTTCCGCTGTCACTTAATAGATGAGAAGATGAGTTCACGTGTCATTTAGTAGATGGCAGCAGTGATGTATTAAATGGCGACAGATGCGCGTTTGCCGGATTTTAAGAAAATCTGCAAACAATTGAAAACGAGTTTTGTAACCACGGAAATACGATGAATCACGCGGTTTTGTTTAGAAAAGTGGCCCCACCCCCTCCCAGTACACATTTTGGGCCTTGTTTGACTTTCAATCAGATTGTATAACGTCTCAATATCTTAACAATACAAATATACATATTTTATGCTTGAAACCGTGACGTTATACAAATGGTTGAAAGTTAAACGAGGCTCAAAATGTCTTACAAATGTTTACTGGGGGATTATACTAGTTTTGACATAATACATAGATAACTTAAGCTCTAGTATGTTATGTGGGGCGTATCTAAAAACAATTTAAGTTTTATTCACTTTCTGGCAAATTTAATTTTTATAATAACGCAAATAATGCATTGTTCGGATACAATTAGCTTTTTGTAAAGACGATGACCTCGAAATTTTTACACACATTACACATGCCAATGGCCATTAGTATTTGTTGAGGCATTATCCCAATAAAAAAATTGTAGACAAAACAATATTGTATAATCATTGATTAATTTATGTCAAAAATTTCCGTAAGTGAAAAAAATATTGAAATTTACTGGAGTAATAATTAGATAAACCGATATGCAGACGATACAGTTGTGGTTGCTAGCAGTATTGATGAACTTCAACATCTTATGGACAGGGTACCTACAAAGAGCGAGTGAAAAAAGAGAATTTAACCTTCAACATAAATAAAACAAAAATAGACACTAGTGAGTAAAACTCAAAAACCTGCCAGACAATTGAATATAAAAAAACCAATTAATTGAACACGTTGACTCGTATATATACCTTGGAACAGTCGTCAACTCGAAATGGGACCAAAAAACCGAAATATATTCAGAGTATAACCAGAGCTACATTTAACATGAGAAATATATTCAATCATTGCGACATATGTGTCCCACTAAAAATATGACTGCTAAAATGCTATGTATTTCCAGTCTTGTTGTATGGAGCAGAGCTGGACAATAACGGAAACATTATCGAAAAGGCTAGATGTATTCGAAATGTGGGTGTACCGATCGTCAAAATATTCTGGACGACTCACACCACCAACGAATAGGTATTGCGCCGAATGGGAAAACAAAAAGAAATATCTTTCACAATTAAAAAACGAAAACGTGAACACCTCGGTCATATTTTATGAGACATGATAAATATCGTATACTGCAGCTGATAATATAGGGTAAAATAGAGAGTAAACGTGGACCCGGAAGTCGGAAGAAGAAGACACTCATGGCTTCAAAACTTACGCCAATGGTTTGGACTAACATCGATCGAGTTATAGACACGCTGTAAACAAAATTAAAATTGCTATGATGATAGGCAACTTCCACAACGGACAAGGCACACGAAGAACAAGAATTAGAAATGAGATGAAAATGTAAAATTTTCCGAGGAAAAAAAACTTCCCGTGTTGACATTCCAACATACAAATCAATGGTATCACCCTTCAGAGCTCCCAAAGCTTCATATACCTGGGCATAGAGCTAAACAGTCAGCTAGACCACTCAAAAAAATTAGAAGACGCATTGAAATAGCAAGATCTGGCTTCATGAACATGCTTAAAATGCTCTGTAACCCCAAGCTATCAGTCACAATAAGATTGAGAACACTAAAGTGTTATGTGTGGTCTCTATTACTATATGGCTGTGAGACCTGGACATTAAAACAGTATGATGTCAACAAACTGAATTCATTCGAAATGTGGATGTACCGCCGAATGCTAAGAATAAGCTGGACCACCAAAACTACAAATGAAGAAGTACTGTAAATAATGAACACACGTCCTCATCTGGTCAATACAATCAAAACTAGAAAGACGTCATATCTAGGACACATAATGCGCCATAGGGAATTTGAGTAGCTTCAGGTAATATTAGAAGGCAAAATCGAAGGTAAAAAGGGTATAGGAAGAAAGAAAAAATCTTGGCTCCGAAACATCAGAGATTGGACCCACACAACAGGGAATGACTTAATTCATCAAGCCCAGAACAGAGAGAAATTTGCCATATTGATCGCCAACCCCAATAGAGAAGGCACTTAGGAGGAGGAGGACAACGCAAGAGACCCTAAGAGGTAGTTTTCTGTCCCGATTAAACCCCGATTAGCTAACCAGGACATAAAATACTGGTCCTAAGGCTCAAAGATAGATAGAAAGTAACTTGTGAAGTGGTTACGGTTGATTTGATTTAAGATGATAATGGGGGTGATTTTCCCGAGGTTTTTGACCAAAAAAAAGGGACCAACTATATTTTGAGCATTTGCTTAGTTTTGATGCTACAAACTAAAAAAAAAAAAACAAAAATAAATTATTTTTTAAACACTTTAAAAAGTTGTAATGAGTTTTCCCCAAAAAAGTGCATCATTTTTTGGTTATTTCACGTTGAAATATTCACTTTGAAATTTGGCGGATATGAAACTATTTTTTATTAGCTACAACTTTGTTTCAACTGGGTCCATAGAGTTCATAATATATAGACCTGGATCCCGCGTACCTAAAAAAAGTTGATTAATAGCAAGCTGAAAATTTGTTAATAGCTTAACGGTGTCTAGTCGGACAAACTTTGATGTATGGTAACACTGGAACAGGGGAAGTTTTATTTGTGGAACAGCTTAAAAATGTGGAACGTCAGACTACGAAAACGTTCCATGTATTTTGTCGGACAGAACTTCCAATTGATTTGTTAGCATTTCATTAAACTTTCATGTAAAAATCAGACTGGTGTTTATCACCAACTGTGTATTTTAATGAGTGGAACACGAAGAACATGTCAAATGACAGTAATCAAGTCGGTTGTTTAGCAGTCTGATGTATGCATGAGAGTTTAATGAAAGGGTAACAAATCAATTGAATATTCTGTCCGACAAAATACCTGGGACGTTTTCGTAACCCCCTGTTACGAAGTTCCCCTGTTCCAGTGTTCCCTCCCGTACATCAAAGTTTGTCCGACTAGACACCGTTAAGCTATTAACAAATTTTCAGCTTGCTATTAATCAAGTTTTTTTGGTACGCGGGATCCAGGTCTAATACACCATTCTTTTATACTTTTTTAGAAGCTACATATTTTTGCTAAGAATGTTTTTCTCGGATAAAATACTTATTTTTTGAGTTATTTGTTTTTACTCGCAAATAACTCGAATATTAATTTAGTGAAAAAATCCTATAGAACAAAAGTTGCTTAGAATTAGTCAGTTTATCCATTTTCAGACTTATTTTGAACGTATATTTTTTCACCCCCGAGATGGAATAAAACTCACCCTCAGGGCAAAATCTTTACATCGGCACACTATCACTTTTCTTGGTTGACATGTGGACCGCGTTATGTAATAACGGATTAACCGCCAAAAGTCCAAAATCGAGATATTAGTGCCTTCTTGCAGCTAGGGTGCAAATCTATGTATAAAAATATGTTTTTTGTAAAAAAATTTTAAAAAAAGTTTTTTTTAAATGCCTGTATTAAGCGACATTTTTTATTTTATTAAAAGAAATCTCACATTAGGATTTGTAATATCGAACTAAACGCCAATAATGGTACATAATCCATTGTCATAAACAAAAATCCGCATCTTTGTAAGTGTAATAACGAATCAAGCGCTACGAATAGTCGGTTAATTTTTTATTACAAAACAAAACCTATTTATCAACGTTTAAGATATCGAATTAAAAGACATCCTTTGTCAGGTAACACCAGATTAAGCGCCAAATATCTCTCTTAATCCGGTATTCGGATCTTAACTCATGCATATCTTAAAAAATCATTAACGAATTAAGCGACATTTGATCGAATAACTTTTAAAATATAAATTATTTAAAAAAAATTTTAAACACATGTAAAAATCTATTTACATTTGCATTAATATATTAAATATGAAACATGTCAGTACTATATTTTAGAAATAGTACCAAAAACAAATTTAAAATCTTTAAACCGATTTATCTCAAAACTACATTTTGGCGCTTAATCCGCTATTACATAACGCGGTTCATGTTACCTATCTGTATGCCAAATTTCATGTTAATCCAAGCGATTATTTAAAATTTAGAGCAAAAAGTGTGATTCAATGTATATATTTACTACATACTTGTATTTCAAACAATTGCAAATTTCTTTATCAGTTTAAAATAAAAATTTTTGACCAGGTAAAGAATTAATAATTGTCACAAAATTACAAATCACATTATTACAAATATAATCTAAATACAATAAGTGATAAAATATTTCCAAATGAAACGTTTTGTATCTATTAGCATTGTTTAAAAAAAGATAAAAATTTGTCTAGTTATACAATGCTATTTATTAATAGTAAGAATTTACCATTTCCAGGTAAATAATTAAACACCCTCATCACTGTAAATACAATACAAGTACGATTGAAGGGGAACAGTACCGATCGATCGGTAACGATCATAAGTTCTATTTACTACGTGGCAACAACGCCGTCGTTAATAGAATTTAAATTTCGTCGTTATTAAAATGTTCGAATATATATACGTGCTGCCATCTACTGAAAGAATTGTTAAACGTTTAGTTCCTATGATCACCAACCATTTTGACTGTGGCGTTTACATACCCCCTTAATAAGCTTTGGAACACCTAACTAAATAAAAAGGAAACAGCCATGCTAAAATGCTCCGGTTAAATTTGACACTACTTCCCGGGCTATAAATGCATACCAACTAAACACTAAAGGAATCTCATAATTTTTTCATTATTGGCCTATTATATCAACCCAAAATATGTAAATTTCCGCTGGAAAGATTATTTAATTTAACTAATTAACAGATCAAAATAAAATTCCCCAAATTTGGAATACGTCATCAAACATCCAAAATAAATACACTTATTAAATAATTTATTTTATGTTCAAAACATTCTGAATTGATTTATAGCTTACGACATTGTCAACATTGTTTTAAAATATAAAATATAATTACGAAGAATATAAATAGCTGAAGTTGTTCAACCTTATGATTATAGTGTGAAAATATTAGTAGATAAATAATGATATGCAAGAACATAAATGAAGACATTAGTGGTACTTCCTTCAAGGCGAACTGGCATCGTTTAGAAATTCAAAAATGTAATCATATTATAATCATATGGGAGTAATTACTCAGCTGTATCTAATGACAATGCCCAATAATTCATTCTTCTTAAGTTTCATTATAAAAGATCAAAGGTGAGTAGGTCAATTTTGAGACAGGTGATAGTATTATTAGAAATCAAACATTATGGTAGGGGAGCAAAGTATGTTAAATGTGCAGTCACTCGAGCGTTATTGGGTTGTGAAGAGTAGGTCCTAAAACCAAAAAAAGTTAAGTTAAATTTTCTATTTTAGTGGGGACTTTCCATTTTTAATTTAATTTTCCATTTCCAACAATCTTTTTTCCGATTATAGCGCCATCTATCCATAATTCGAAAAAATGTCTCGAGTTACTTATTTTTACGTAAGGAATCCAAATCTGCAATAAAAAATGGGGGCTCCTATTTAAGATGTTGAAGTAACTCCCCACCCCACCGCCGTGGGGGGTCGTGTTTGGTGCCATTAGATAAATTTTTCAAAAATATTGAAAAAGTGTATTTTACAGTTTTTCGATCTGATGTGCATACGAGCTGGATTCGTATTTAAAATAATTAATTTACCCCAAATATCAAAGTTTGTCCGACTAGACACCGTTAAGCCTAACAAATTTTCAGCCTGCTATTAATCAAATTTTTTTGGTACGCGGGATCCAGGTCTATATCTGTTCTTTCAAAAAATATAATGTAAACTTTTTTTTCTATTTTGGAACATTGATTAATATCCGAAATAGAGCAGACATAATATTTTTTTTAGGAAATTGGCCGGATGGCTATTTAGCGATTGTAGGTTGTATTTGCTTATTTTATGACGTTTGACCTACTTTTGAAGTTTACACTATACTGTAAACTTTTCAGAAACAAAAAAGGTCTATAAAAAGAGTATATTATTTTAGAGAGTCTAGAAATCAGCAGACCAGTTAATGTATCACAGATTATGTTTAATGCAATACAAGTAATTTAACGATAATTATCCATAGACGCGTTGATTTGGTATCATAAAGGAGATTTTACCGTTAAAAAAATTTTTATTGTCAATCAAAGTTATATTATGACAACCGAGTCCATGGAAAAACTCAAAAATGCTTGTTCAATATTTTTCAAAAATCTATCGAATGATACCAATATCCCCCACGGAGAGGGGTGGGCTAAATTAAAAATTTGAAATAGGAACCCCGCGATATTTCGCGAAATGAACATCAGGTCGGAAAACTGCAAAATTAACGTATTCAATATTTTTGAAAAAAGTAGTTTTGAAAAGTTTTTTCGTAGGATGCATAGTTTTCGAAATAAAGTGGGTTGAACTTTCAAAAAATCGAAAAATTGCAATTTTTGAACCCGAATAACTTTTGATTAAAAAATAAAATAGCAATTCTGCTTACCGCAGTTGAAAGTTCAAGTCAAATTTTATCGGTTTTGATTATTTGCATTGCTAAAAATTTATTTTTTTATTGTTAAACAAAGATATAAACACATAGTGTTTCCCGTGCCTAATACATGCGTTTTAATGCATTGTACGTAGAAATAGCCTCGCTTGCACTTGTACCTACTCTACATACTCGTTCGATTTTCAATGGGAGATCAGTGAAAACATCACTCAAGCACTATGTGTTTATAGCTTTAACAATAAAAAAATTAATTTTTAACAATGCAAATAATCAAAACCGATATAATTTGACTTAAACTTTCAAATGCGGTAAGCAGAATTGCTATTTTATTTTTTAATCAAAACCGCGAAAAAAGTTCAACCGCGTTTATCTCGAAAACTATGCATCCTACGAAAAAACTTGTAGGAACTTTTTTTGCTTATAATAACCCAAAAATTACAAAAAAATGTTTTGTTTTGCGAGAAATCGCTGTTATGTAATTCCTCAAGTTCTTTGTTTATAACAATCTTATCGACATCCGGATCAACTGTTACCCAAAAAATTCGTATTCTACGGGTCAAAATACATAAAAATAACTTGGGTAAGTCCATCTGAATAAAGGAGGCCGTTGTACCCCCCTGGCGACAGGACTATAAAGAAATACACAATAATATGTTTCATTTAATTTGTATAAATGGATTATAAAGCGTTTTTATGAAGCACATTTGTTCGGAACACACTCTAACTGTAATCGAATGAAGGTGACATTTTAAAATAAATTAGTAACATTTATTTGACAGTTGCGGTGATGACACTTCATATTTGTTTATATTATTTACTATAAGTATCTGTTCTATTATATTTACTGTTTTTATTATTAACTTTACTATAAAAAGATCCTCTACTATCAAAATATAAATTTCACCTAATTTTATCACGACTTGGAATAATCGAGGTATCTGACAACTTTTTTAGTTGTTATTGTAGACATATACAAAGAAACCTATCGGCTTCTCCCAAGAGTTCGGAGCCGTTTTTTAATAATTAAACAATGCAGTGCAAAAACGCTTGCACTGCAAATCTTAAATGATTATAACTTAATTCTTGTTCTCTATTTCTTAAGTATTTATTTATTTACATTGAATAATAATTTGTTTTGTTGTATAATCCACGTTTACAATAATTATGTGATTTGATTTAAAATGGATTCAGGATTTTTTTATACTTTGGCAACTATGTCAACTTAGATCTCTGGCGTAGATAATGATGTGCAACGGTAAGTAAATTAGACGGACTGTACATAACTTGAAAGATTTAGCAACTAAACGCCATACTGTCTGTGTGCGCATGCGCGCAGAATTATGAAATTTTACTCTCAATCGCGCCTAAAGAAGTATAACTTCAAAAATCTATCTATCGAATGACACCAAACACGATTCCCCACGGAGGTAGGGTGGAAGTTTACTTTAAAAACTTAAATTTTTATTGCAGATTTTTATTCCTTACGTAAAAATAAGAGCCCCCATTTTTTATTGCAGATTTGTATTCCTTACGTAAAAATAAGAAACTTTTATTTAATACATTTTTTCGAATTATTGATAGATGGCCCTATAATCGGAAAAAACAATTCTTGGAAATGGAAAATTCAATTACAAAATGGAAAATCCTTGCTCAAATGGAAACCTTTACTTTACTTTTTTTGGTTTTATGACCTAATCTTCACAACCCAATAGGTCCCCTAAACGCTCGAGTAACTGCAAATTTAGCATACTTTCCTCCCCTACTATTAAGTGTGAAACTTAATATTTTTACTATTTATTTTCAACATTGGAAATCATATACGATAAATTCTAGAAGTAATTTTATGACGATTTAATCTATAGAATATAGGAGAATAAAAGACTAAGCTCATACCAACAAGATTCAGTGAATTTAATATTTGAAATAATATTTTATGACCTAAAGTATCCCTGCTGGTGGATTATTGATGCGCCGCACAGTGGTTCCAGTGGTAGGTACTCCAGGTATGTACATGCAACTCTTAACATCTATAAAACAGCAACTATGACAGTCGAATGGGGAAATAAAACAAACAAAACTAATCCCATAGCAATCCGTAGAGGCGTAAGACAAGGAGATGTAATATCCCCAAAACTCTTCACCTTAGCTCTGGAAGTCTTTACACAACTGGAATGGGAAGAAATGGGTATCGACATAAACGGAAAGAAACTCACTCACCTCAGATAAGATAGGATTAAAAATGAACATGAGTAAAACAAAAATCATGACAAATACAAATGACAGAATAAATATAAATAATGTAAATATTGAGGTTGTCGACGAATATACAGGGTGTAACAAAAATACAGGTCATAAATTAAACCACATATTCTGGGACCAAAAATAGTTCGATTGAACCTAACTTACCTTAGTACAAATGTGCACACAAAAAAGTTACAGCCCTTTGAAGTTACAAAATAAAAATCGATTTTTTCCAATATATCGAAAACTATTTGAGGTATCTGATTGAAAACGGGCATGTGGCATTCTTATGACAGGAATATCTCAAAAAAAAGTTATAGTGAAATTTGTGCACCCCATAAAAATTTTATGGGGGTTTTGTTCCCTTAGACCCCCCCAAACTTTTGTCTACGTTTCAATTAAATTATCATTGTGACACCATTGGTTAAACACAATATTTTTAAAACTTTTTTGCTTCTTAGTACGTTTTCGGAAAGCTAGTTTTTATCGAGATATTTTGAATATTTGTAAAATCCACCACATATTTGCATGCTGTTAAGTCCGATTATGAGACCTGGTAATAATATGCATTTATTTATAAATTATTACAGTTTGAGGTATATTTTGAACCATATTAAAAATGAATCCATATCTCGATAAAAGGTGCCTTATCGGAAAAATACTAAGAGACAAAAAAAGTTTTAAAAATACTGTGTTTAACTCGTGGTACCGCAATAATAGTTTCATTGGAACGTACACAAACATTTGGGGGGTTTAAAGGCACAAAACCCCAATAAAATTTTTATGTAAACATATTAAAAAAGAAGGCACATCTCGAATAAAACTGGTTTATCGAAAAAATACTGAGGCAAAAAAGTTTTAAAAATATTGTGTTTAACTAATGGTACCACAATAATAATTTGATTGTAACGTACATAAAAGTTTGGGGGGTTTAAGGGAACAAAACCCCCATAAAATTTTTATGGGGTACACAAATTTCACTATAATTTCTTTTTAAGATGTTCCTGACATAAGAATGCCACATGTTTATTTTTATTAAAAAATCTCTTTTAGTTTTCGATATATCAGAAAAAATCGATTTTCATTTTGTAACTTTAAAGGGCTATAACTTTTTTTGTGCGCATATTTGTACTAAGGTAAGTTAGGTTCTATCGAACTATTTTTATTCCCAGAATATGGGATTTAATTTATGACCTGCATTTTTGTTACACCCTGTATATACCTGAGTCAATTAATCAAAGCTAATAAAGAGAACCAAACAATTGACGTGCAAAGAAGAATCAGATTGGCGTTGACAGCGTTTGGAAAGTTAAGGTGGATACTAAAAAGCACAAAGATACAACAGTACGTAAAAACCCGTGTATTTGACCAGTGCGCAGTGCATCCTTCCTGTTCTGACGTATGACTCAGAAACATGGACATTAACAAAGGCCAACATAAACAAAATAGAAATAACTTAGAGAAAAATGGAAAGATCCATGTTGGGAATAAAACTGCAAGACAGAAAATCAAACAAATGGATAAGAGAAAACAACAGTAAAAAATATAACTGAACATATTATAACAGGGTTAAAGTGGAGATTTTTCGGACACAATGCGAGACAGGAAGATAAAAGATGGATTGCTGAAATACAAAACTGGAGACCGTGGACAGGAAGAAGAGGAAGACGTCCGATACGATGGACGGACGATATTGTAAAAGCTGCAGGAACTCACTGGAAAAGCGCAGCCAAGGACAGACAGATGTGGAAAGATTTGGGAAAGGCCTATGTCCAAAGTTGTATAAAAATGGGCTAAAGAAGAAGAAAGAAAGAAAAATAATAATAGCGTTACAAATTAATAATAATACAGTTCAATAGTCTCTTTAACAACTTAATATCTTATTGAAATCGTATTTTTTACAAAAAGTATTTAAGTAATATTGGCACACTAGAAAAAAGTCATTATTTTTAGATGCGCTACTGAATGGATTGAAAAACTATACTTGAATCTCAAACTATGTTTAGATTAAATCGCGATAAAAAAATAAACAAAATTTTTTTCCTTGTGGTATACACGCCAATGACTCATGACAATTTGCCAAATTACTGGTTATTGTATATTTATGCTATGTTTAAGTTACTTATACAAAAATTATTAACAAGTATCAAGGATTTCCGCTTAATTTGTTAGCTGATGAATGAGTGAGAAGTTGAATGTAATAAAGATTAGATTAAATTTTTAAACAGTTGTGGGTACTAGCAGTTTCAATTTTTAAATTAATTATTTTTTAATAAAAACTCCATCTTAAGTTTATATAATTCCAAGCTGAAAATATTATCTAAAGAAAAATATGCCCAGGAGTCCAAAAACAGAAAAAATGCTCGTGACGGCACGAGGAGTATTATTCTAGTTCAGTCAGAGAGAAGAACATAATATGGGTCTCCTGATGAACGGCTAAGAAGCTGCGAAACTGGTAGAGATTCTATAGAAATATACGGGTTGCAACGAAATTGAAAATGTTTATTCATTTTTAGAAAAAATCTTATTTTTGACTTACCAATTTAGGACAATAAACGTTTTCATTTTTTTATTATTTTTTATTTTATTTTTATTAGCTTCCTAAAAAGATCTTTATCTGTATAATGTGTGCAGTTAGTGAGTATATTATACAGTGCTTCCATAAAGTAACGCATAATTATTAATAACATTCATTATTAGCTTAATAAAAAAAAATTATAGAAATTCCCGAAACAGGTCGATTTTTATTTTTAATTTACGATTTTTTGGCATATATATCATATTAGTGGCGTCATCAATCTGAGCGTGATGACGTAAACGATGTTTTTTTTTAATAAGAATCGAAGAAATTTTTTAATTAAATTAATTGACACAAAAAGTAAAGTGTATGTAATTTTATTAATTCTAAATACATTTTACTGATGTCAGAAAACAGAAAAAAAAATATTTGAAAAATAAACATTGATATTCGCTTAAATGAAACGTTCAAACTCCCAAGAGGCAGGTAAGTAGCAGCTTTAACATTGAATTTAAAGTAAAAAAAGTTACATACATTCTTCTTTTTGTCCAAATTAATTTAATTAAAAAAAATTTTTTGGACACTTTGTATAAATAGTTATGTTAATGTTTATCTTACTGAAAAGAGAATTGAATAAATACCCTTTCAAATGAGCTGTCACATCATCCCTATTTTCATTTAAAAAGTCATCGATTACGTCATCACGCTAAGATGGATGACGTCACTAGTACGATATATATGCCAAAAAATCGTAATTAAAAAATAAAAATCGACCTGTTTCGGGCATTTCTAATAATGTTATTTATTTAGCTAATAATGAATTTATGCGTTACTTTATGGACGCATTGTAGAATAGGATAAATATTATGTTTAAATGGTTGTAATTATTCTTGTTCTCATGATCATTTTTCAGTGCGTCATTAATTATGACGTCACATACTGTATTGGGTGTGTCGAGACTTATTTCATGTAATTATTGCCGAATCTGACAGATGCCAGAATCGTACTTCGCCATAGGTGAAAAGCTTGTGGAATTAAACTAATTAGTAATTTAGTAGATTTGATTTTTACACAATATGTTAACATGTAGGTATTTTTTATAAAGGGGAATAAAATTAAAAAGTAAACAATATTGTTAATTAAATTTATAAATATGGAAACATTAAAAAATGACACAAAACTATCCATAAACTGTGTTATTATCTTCTTCTCTAGGTGCTGTCTCCGCTTCAAAAGTTGGCAATCATCAGAGAGATCTTTATTTCTGAAACCGCGGCTCTAAATAATTCATTGTTATTACATCCAAACCAGTTCTTAAGGTTCTTCAGCCATGAGTTACGTCTCCTTACTATGGATCTTTTTTTTTGCATAATTACCTGGAGTATTAGATATACATCTCTCATTACATGTCCCATATATCTCAGTTTTCTTCTTATTTGTTAGTTCCTCTCGTTCCCTATGCGTAAGTCTCATTACCTCCACGTTGGCTATTCTATCTACTCATGAGATTTTTAGCACTCTTCGGTACATCTCGAATGTCTCTAGTCTCCTCACGCCAATGACTAACTTTTAACGAACTAAATTCTAAACCAAAACACAAAATAATGCACAAAAACGTTGTGAAACACAAGGGAAGTCGAATTCGAATTTCAAAATGACAGGTAGGTACACAAAATACTGACCTGAATAATAACCGTCACTTGACTCTTTGACACTTCTAAAAAATGGCCAAAATGGACGAAGTTTTCGTCAAATGTTCGTAATACGAGTATTTGATTGGCTAGAAAAAACGCGCATTCTAAATATCAACGAATCAAACGTAGGTTAGGAATAGACATCTTATGTATATAACCATTGTAATGCTGCATTATTTTTGTGTTTAATCACGGAGCTACCGCTTTTTCCGTCTCATCTAACTTAATGCATTAGAGAGAAATCGAAAAACTGTGACGCACTGAAAAATGATCATGAGAACAAGAATAAAATTACCTTTTTAACTAAATAACTAATGCTTGGCGTTTCGGTTTTCACTCTTAAATATTTTTCAAAAAGAATTATTTGAAGAAAAAAAGATTTTGAAGAAAAAAGACTAGAATTACTAATGCCTGGTTGCACCAACAGATCTTAAGCTCCAGCTTAGCTAAGCTCTACTTATAGATAGGGCCTCCTTGAGTATCACTTACGTTGCACCATAATTTTAGATTCTTACCTTATTATCAATTAGGTCTATTATTATATTATGGTATTCTTATTGTAATATATTATAATTATATTATATTAATTCTTATGATATTCTCCACTTAAGCTTAAGATCTGTTGGTGCAACCGGGCATTAGATACTTAGATACTAAGATAGACTTATAGTTTGGGCAAAAAATACGAGATGTGAAAAATGATCAAAATAAAATTATTTTCGTACTTTTTTTTCAACAGGTTTGGTTCAGTAACGGAAGTACCCAAAGGTACTTTCGGAAAGAAGTACGAAAGTACGAAAGTTGAAATACTAACCAATAACGCTCAACATATTATGCACAGTTTAAACTAAGATCTAAGCCAAATTATTTACCTGAACTTATTATTAAAAATGTAAAACATTCAATCAAAATAATGGTCTGGTGTTACATTAGCGATAAAGTACTGCCACGTACTGCGACAGTAAAACCTCTTCCATGTCGGCACTTTGATCTCAAGAAGTAATACCAGCAGTACGCAATTGGTAATTCACCAGTGGTGGGTGCGGGTGTTCCCTGTTTAAACCCGTACGTTTCTATGCGACTAGCAATGCGAGAGTGGGGCAAAAGCGACTGGGAACATTGCGCGGTCGCCATGCGCGACTAAAGATTTTACTTCCAATTTTTCGGAGAGTGGTTCTAATGTCCCTCTTTATACTGTGGTAATACTGCTTGTGTTGGCATCATAACTCGGGATGGATCTTTGCCTGCCTGGCCATGTCCTTCCCTTCAGACTTCTCGTGTGCGCTTCTCCTCCATTGTCTTAATGAATGCTTATTTATCCAAGATGGAGCACCATGTTATACTGACAAATCAATGAAAAATACTGCTATATCAGTGAAATATTTTCTGTTCTTAATCCCATAGACCTGCCATAGACAATGTTTGAGAACTTCCTAAAACGAGAAATTTCACGAGACATAAGCAAAGTGTCTTTAACTACATTAAAGTATCCCAAGACATGTACAAGCAGTAACTAGCAGAGATAAAGGGGGCTCGACAAAACATTAATAAACATATAGTCCGTCCGCTATAACTTTTCCCATGCGGTACGATTCATTTTCAATCAAATTAAGTCAAAACATAAATTGAAACGAACGTCGATATGTATATACATTTTGTATACTGTATACTATATACTACACACATCGGCGTACGTTTCACTTTCTGTTTTGACTTAATTTGATTGAAAATGAAACGTACCGCATGGGAAAAGTTATAGAGGACGGACTATGTGTAATATGTTCCAGTGTTTTATTGTCTTTTTATTAACCATATTATAATTAATAGGCCTGGATCCCGCGTACCAAAAAAAAGTTTATTAATAGCAAGCTGAAAATTTGTTAATAGCTTAACGGTGCCTAGTGTCTAGTCGGACAAACTTTGATGTACGGGAACACTGGAACAGGGGAAGTTTTAATTGTGGAACGCCATTTTAAATGTGGAAAGTGTCATTCTGACAAGTTTATGATTATGAAAACTAGTAGGTTGTTTTTAATTTTGTTCAATAGCAAACTTTATATAATATATGAAAAAATGTTTGTCCGACAATAAATCCGACACGTAGAACATGTCAAATGACAGGAATTATGTTGGTGATGAATAGCAGTCTCTTTTTTGCATGAGATGTTCATGAAAGGGTAACAAATCAATTGGAAGTTCTGTCCGATAAAATACATGGGACGTTTTCGTAGTCTGACGTTCGAAACTTTTAACCTGTTCCACAATTAAAATTTCTTTCTGTCTGTTTGGTAATTTAATATAAGTGGCTTTCGCTCTAATTAATGTAAAGTTATAACCCAAAACAAATAGTAAATTATTAAAAAAAAAACTATTCATTCTAGTGGTAGGGGAGACCAAGCGGGGATTTGTGCAGTTACTCGAGCGCGTCAGATTATCATATGGGAAGAAACCTTGTACCCTGTAAATATACCTCTACCATATATTGGATCTTAACACAGGGGAGTTCGTTAAGGGGGACCCGAAAAAAAATCTATACACAGAAAAACTCGAAATCGTCAGATTAGGATAAGGTAGGTTAAGAACATGCAGAACAGTATATTATTTTAAAAATCTGACGGTTTGAGCGGGGCGTAAGGGGTGAGTCACAAAGTTTCACAAGAAAAAAGCGAATATTTCGAGAAATAAATGTCAGATCGAAAAACTAAAAAATACGCGTTCAATATTTTTCAAAAATCTATCGAATGATACTAAACACGACCCCCACGAAGAGAGGTGGGGATAAGTTTTAAATATAAACCCCGCGATATTTCGCGAAGTGAACATCAGAAAGAAAAACTGCAAAATACACGTATTTAATATTTTTGAAAAATCTATCGAATGACACCAAACATGACCCCCACGGAGTTGGGGTGGGGGTTACTTTAAAATCTTAAACAGAAGCCTCTATTTTTATTGCAGATTTGGATTCCATACGTCAAAATAAGAAACTTTTATTCGAGACATTTTTTCGAATTATGGACAGGTGGCGCTACAATCGGAATAAACCATTGTTGGAAATGGAAAATTAAATTAAAAAATGGAAAATCCCCACTTAAATGCAAAATTATACTTAACTTTTTTTGGTTTTAGGACCTAGTCTTGACAACGCCAGTGGCGTGCTGGAACTTTTCAGGCGGCCCTGTGATTTTATAGAAAAGCGGCCTCCCATCCTCATTTTACCTTTTATTAGCAGGATGTTTTATTCGGTATTTAAAAAAACAAAAAAAAAAACAAAAATATAAATTATTTTTGAATCAAACATAAATTCAATGATTTTTTTCTTAATTTGCTATATTTTTTCATTTAAAAATAATAAATCTTACAAATAATAATTGACATGTACGACAATATTGAATGCAGTAAGGCAGAACCCATAATTTCCTAAATCAATATAATATGAATTTGATGTAATTAAGGGACAAGTAACATAAAATTGAGAATTTTTCAATTATGTATTAAGTTGCATTTTAGTAAATCAATTATACACGAGAGTACAAATACAAGTACAGTGCAAATACTTTAATTTAACAATATTTAAAAAAATGTTAATACAACGCAATAAACTAAATATTCTTTTGCAATTATTTTATAAAATAATTACTTAACCCTCGATCAATAATTTCCGCATTAAAATAGATTTTTGAGCAAATTCGTCAATTATTTCATCATTTTTAAGCTCATACAAAGATTCTTTTTCTATAGCCATTAGCATAAAAGTGATCTTGTGTTAAAGTACTTCTTAACCGATTTTTTATTTATTTCAATGCTGAAAAGCTTTTTTCGCAAGATACTTGTGTCACTGAAAGAGTTAATAAATGCATTATATTATACTATTTAAATTTCGATAAGCACGCACTGATATAAGTTGTACTTACGCAAAACAGTGTAACAGCAAGCTATACGATCTTTACACTTTTAAATACCACACGGAGGTGAGGTTTTCACGATATCAACATTGTCATTTGTTACTTCATGTTCATTATCACTTGGATTATTAATATCATCCTTCATATTTTCTGTAGGCTGAACATATTCAACATTAACTCCATCTTGTATACTCTCAGTATTTTGCAAAATCCAATTTTAATACAATCCATTTATCAGCAAAATCCATGAGTTCTTCTCTAATTGTAGTAGCAGATATGGTAGGATAAAACTTTCTTAACTGTTCAGTAAATGATTTAAATGACATCAAAGGTAGGTATACCATTTTTTATTGTATCAAAATTTCTAGGATGTAGAGTGCTTATATCATCATAAAACGATTTGATTTGTCTTGATCAAATCGTTTTTAGATACTTTCAATAATTCGGCCAAAAATGAGCAAGACGTTTTTCCATTTTTTAATTCTGCAGAGTACATACATCTTTGAAGGAAATTGGAAAACCATAAATACCTACTTGTATGTATGAAAATAAATAATATTATCTGTAGCAATCTATTTATTAGAGTCTTACTCATTTACTTAAACTGCATTTCACAATCAAAAAAACTTGATTTTTTAAAATGTTTTATTAATATTATTAGCAAAATTAATATCCAATTAGAAATTAAAAAAAATATTTTTTGTTACATCGAAAAATTTTTGTGAAAACCTATTTGACCGGCCTCAAGAGGCCGCGGCCTCTCGGTGATTGCACCGATTCATTTATATGGCCAGCACGCCACTGGACAGCGCAATAGGTCCCCATAACGCTCGAGTAACTGCAAATTTACATTGTTTCCTCCCCTACTATAGAGGGTAGGTACTTTTTATAAATATAGCGAACAAATGCACATTTTTAACACGGTAACTAATATAATACAGCGGCTTTGTTAATTATCTTTCTTGGAATCTATATAAGAAAAATAGGAATCAATCTAAATACCGCACAAATGAGTTTTTATTCTGAATGAAATCTGATATTTTTTTGTTTTTTTTTCGTGGTTACTTTGCTTGGTCAAGGATTGATTTGCCACGAGTGTATGGAATAATTGAAAATTGTAAAATATTTCAACCATATCGAATAGGTACATAACCTTGTAAATGTGCTACTTAAAATTAGAAGGAAAGATAAGCGTAAGAATAATTAAATATTTGGAATTGCAAATAACTACCGTCTATGAAGCTTGAATCATACCTAAAAGTGAAACACAATGCCGACAAGAACTTCTGATTCGTGTACTATCATTAGAGTTATCGATCGTGTTTGCCAACAGATGCATATGAACATAGTTTTGTTTTCAGAACTCAAAACCTGGAACCGTGTTAATTTGCTCTGCTATCCTCTTATTTTGAGATTTTTGAATCATGAAGTTCTTCTAGACGATAAAATAACAGGAAACTAACTGGGATTTAGAAAAGGCTTTGGCACTAGAGAGGCTTTACCTATTGAATATACAAACACTCATAGAGCGGTGTCAAAATGTCAACTGTAATATGTCTATGTCACTTTGAGAAAGCCTTATACACATACAACCTTTCTTCTTAAGGTTCCTTCTGAATTATACTGAAGGTTGGCAACTAGAGCAAATTGCTCTTTATCTTGAGCTGTTCTTAGTATCAAATATGTGTCCATGCCTGTCCAGTTTCTTACATTCTTCAGCCAGGAGTATTTTCTTCTTCCTGGACCCCTTCTTCCTTCCACTTTCCCTTCCATTATGAGCCGTAAAAAGTTGTATCTTTCACCTCTGTAAATATGTCATAGATAACTCGTTTTTCTGTTTTTTACAATGTTTAGGAGTTTTCTCTCAGTCTCCATTCTTCTCAGCACCTCGTTGTTGGTCACGTGATCTGTCCAAGAGATCTTCAACATCCTTCTAAAAACCCACATCTCAAAGGCTTCTATACGCCTCATACTTATAATTCCAAGAGTCCATGTTTCCACTCCGTACAGTAATATGGAATAAAGGAATGTTTTTACAAATTGGTATAGGATATCCAATGATAAGGTAGTTTATTAGAAATTTTTTCATTCTTTGAAAAGCGGGCCTAGCAGACTCTATACGAGCACGTATTTCGACCTCGTGGTCAAGATCGTTTGTTATCTAGCAACCAAGATACTGGAATCTTTGTACGGGTTCCATCTGTTTGTTATAGATACGAATATTAACGTCGGCATTTGGTGCACGTGTAACAGCCATTACTTTTGTTTTATTTGTGTTAATATTCAGCCCCAAGCTATCTCCCTTTCTGGTTATGACATTCAAAAGTCGTTGCAAATCCTCAGCACTGTCCTCAAGAATAACGGTGTCGTCTGCGTATCTTTATCTAAGTTGTTTATTCTCCCATCACGTGTAACGACAACCAGAAGCAAAAAATAAAAATTAATGTAGAAGGATTGGAACAGGTTAACAGTTAAATAGCAACAATAATTATTATTGATGAGAAAGAAAAAATACCAAAGAAATAAACAACAGAATAGGAAACATGTCCTTTGGAAAGAATGAGATTCCCAAGGAAGTAAAAAAAAGTGTCCCAAATAATGGTAAGGTCTTCAATAATCTATGGAAGTGAGTCATGGACATTAACAAAAACTAATAAAAGAAAAACTAAATCTACAGAATTGAGATTCCTAATAAAAATAGAGGGTGTCACGAGGCTAAGTCTAAGACAAATGACTAACAAAAAATATATACCAAGTCAGAGTAGGTACAAGGAAAAAACAAGGTAGGACATCCAAGAATAAGACGGGATGATCAACTGAGACAAGAAATAGGGAAGAGAGGAATACAATGGAACGAGATAAGACATTTGGCCCAAAATAAACAATCATGGAGAAGACGTGTTAGAGAAATAGTGCAAGAATAAATGTATGGAATAAATATATATTATAATTATTAAATAATAAAGATATCGATATAAAGAGATATACAACAATGTACAAACTACAGGGCTATAAAACTGCTTAGCCACACCATGAAAATATGGGAAAGAGTAATTGACAGACGGATACGTGAAGAGACCGAAATATCCGAGAATCAATTTGGCTTTATGCAGGGTAGATCAACAACAGATGCAATTTTCATTATAAGGCAGTTGATGGAAAAATACAGGAGTAAAGAAACAAACGCTCATATGGTATTCATTGATCTTGAGAAAGCATATGATAGAGTTCCTCGAGAGATTCTGTGGTGGGCACTCAATAAGAAAGGAGTCCCTGGTGAATATGTAAAGATTGTGAGGGATATGTATGAGGGAGTAACGACTAGTGTTAGGACAGGTGTGGGAGAGACTGATAAATTTCATGTGAAAGTAGGATTGCACCAAGGCTCTGTGCTTAGTCCGTATTTATTCTCATTAGTTTTGGACCAGATAACAGCGAAACTACAGGGTAACATTCCATGGTGCTTAATGTATGCTGATGATGTCGTGTTAGTAGGAAATAGTGAAAGAGACTTAGAACAAAAACTGGAACAGTGGAGACAAGCTCTGGAGGAAAAAGGTTTAAAACTTAGTAGGACAAAAACAGAGTATTTGGAATGTTCATTTAAAGATGGAGCTACTACAAATAAAATGGTATCTTTGGATGGTGAAATGATTGTGAAAAGCAATAGTTTTAAGTACCTAGGATCGGTATTACAGAGTAATGGAGAAATAGATGGAGATGCATGCAGTAGAATTAGGGCTGGATGGATGAAGTGGAAAGAAGCGAGTGGTGTGATGTGTGACAGAAAAATTCCAATGAAGCTGAAGGGAAAATTCTATAAAACAGCCATAAGACCGGCTATGATGTACGGGACTGAATGTTGGGCAGTGAAAAAGAAAGAGGAACAACGAATGCATGTGGCGGAAATGAGAATGCTTAGATGGATGAGTGGAGTGACAAAGAAGGATAAAATTAGAAATGAGTATATTAGGGGAAGTCTAGGTGTGGCACCAATTGATGCCAAAATGAGAGAGCATAGGTTAAGATGGTTCGGTCATGTTCAACGTCGAGACGTTAATCACCCAATACGAAGAATAGCTGAAGTGCAGATTCCTGGAAGGAGTAGGAGAGGAAGACCAAAGAAGACCTGGGGGGAGGCGATAAGGCAGGACATGTTGGTAAAGGGGATTAACATTGATATGACCCAAGACAGAATTGTGTGGAGAAATGCAATTAGGGAAGCCGACCCCGCATAGGGATAAGGCAAAGAGAATGATGATGATGATCGATGGGTATTTATATTGATTAAATTAATGTAATGGCTATATTTTAATAAAATTTGCATTAAAACTTACATTTTAAGTCACACGTCAAGTGTAGGAAATATCAAATACCGAATTATTTCTACATACCTTGCGTTATAACAAAACCCATTAATTTAATTGATTTAAATTTAAAATGATACAGTAATTCAACGTTCAAGGACATCATACCAATTTTATTTATTTTTGTTTTCTTTCAATTATTGTGCATTACACTCTCATTACATTCCCATGAACACAACATACAGCTGTTGTCTTTAAATGCATACAGACAATCTTTTTGGTGAATAAAAGTACTTTTCCAAAAAATATTAGGAAACGTCAAAATACACCGTTTATAGACTAACAGCCGGTAGGTATTGCTGAAATTTGCTAATCATTTTAGGCACGATAAGAGTCTATACCTTAAATAGTATAACCTAAAAGAAAACGTATGAACCTGTGCCGTCACATTTTAGTGGTAAATGCGTCGACAGTGGCGCATCAAACTTTCCACTTACGGGATAAATAAATTAAAAGGTACCCTCCCTCACTCCCAGAATTCAGTTTTTTTCATTTTTGTAAGTTCTATGTGATTAATTTAGTAATTTGGTTTGGGTGTAACAAAACATTAAAAGACAATCAGATCCAAAACGACTAATTCCGATATGGATGTAGATCCCAAGAAACCATCCAATATCTTACCGGAAGGTGCCAGGCGTTTGCTGCAACTGGAAATAAGGAACGGCATGACTCAGTAGAAAAGATCCTATCAAAGCTCCAACTTCTCCAAACCAACCATCTCTCATATTATCAATACGTCCATGAGAGTTTGCATGAGAATGACAATAATTACAAGTTAAACTGGAATTGCAGACCAAACAGTGACACATAATAGAGCAGATCTCATATTAATTAATAAATTCATGAGAGAAATAACACTAACTAATGTGGCAATACCTAACAACAATAATCGGCATGTCAAATATAACGAAAATATCGCCAAGTACGGAGATTTGGAAATACCCAGACAATACCTATTTTAGTCTCCCTACTACTGGAGTCATTCCGTAATTCCGAAGAACCTTCTAGAAAACATAAAATAGTTGGGTCTGAATGGACATCTCTATAGACAATGCTGAAATCTGTACCACCTGGGATGAGTGAATTTTCCCCCTTAACGCCTGTTCCGTTCTTAGTTACTCATTTGGAGTTATAAAGTGGTCAAAAATGGGTATAGAAAGCCTTCAGGAGAAAACAAGAACTTCTTCTTCTTCTTCTTCTTATTCTTCTTCTTCTTCTTCTTCTTCTTCTTATACTTGTTGTAGATCTGTCGATGCGTTAATTCCGACGTTGAAGTATTTCTTGAGAGGTAGACTGCCAGCTATCTCTCCATCTTTTTGGTGGTCTCTCCGGTGGACGCCTGCCTGCTGGTTTTCCTTCTAGCGCAATTCTTGGTAGTCTGTGCTCCTCCATTCTTTTTACATGACTGAATCATTCACTTCGTCTTTGCCTGCTCCATCTGACTACATCTTGCACGCCACATTGTTCCCTAATGATGTTGTTTCGTATTCTATTTCTTCTTGTCTTCCCTGCTATTGCTCTTAGTGTCTTCATTTCGGCTGTTAGTAGCATGTTTTGGTTTTATTGGTGTCTTCTCTTGATTAAATGCCATAGGTCATAAGAGGTCTGATGCAAGTTTTATAAATTCTAATTTTGCTGTCCATTCTCATATATGGGTTATTCCAGACAACATCTCTCAAACATCCGAACAATACAGCGGCCTTGTTAATTTGTCCTCTTAGGTCTCTGTCTGGGTCATGATAAAAACAAGAACACTTCTCACAAAGGCACAAAAATATGATCCACTCAGTGCAGTAGAGAGAACAACATTACAGCGGTATCTAGAAGGAATTGGACTTATGGGCATAGGCGAGCAACTGGACAAGCATGTTGCTAATTTAAGAACCTATTGAGGTAGGGACGTATTGATAACCTTGTTATCAATACGTCCCTGGCAGAATGCTTGAAAACGACCACTAAGTATGAGCTATACTGGGACCGCACTGTGCTTAGAGCCTTAGGGGGAGCGTGAACCGAATAGCTAAGGTCATAGATGCTTTCGAAAAAAAAAAATTATGTATGTGCCAGCAAAGCTATGAAGTGTTCATGACACTCTTGAATTCCGATTCTTCGTCCAGGAAAAATCAGTTCAATATGACATTCTTAAAAAATCCACAAAGGTACAACTTCTCTATTATTTCTTCAACTTCTTACGTTGATGGACTGGAGACTAAAACTGGAATTTTCTGTCACCAGTCCCCTATTTTCACTTTTTTCACCGAAACTATATTAAAACATAATGATTTATGAAATAAAAATTAATTGAGCAAACATTTAATAATCTCGGTATACGGATTCTATCAGAACATATCACTTACATTATAGTCCAGGAACCGAAGCTTTTCACCTCGCAATTTTTACAGAATGGATCGATTTGCTTGAAAATTTGAGAATAAGTAGTGGATAGTCCAAGGATCAAAATCTATATGATGCCAAAAGGCGCTTTTACCATGGGGGTGGTTGCAGCCCCATCTTGGGGGTGGAAAATTTTTATTATATTTTGACCGCAAAAGTTGATAAAAACATTAATTTTAAGCAAAAAATGTTCCATACATTTTTTTGATAAAATTAATATTTTTCGGTTTATTCGCTATCGAAAGTGTTAGTTTTATATTGAAAAAATCAATGTTTTTCGATATTACACTCATTTACGATTCACTCAATTTTTGACGTAGAAAAATTTTTTTCAAACTAAGTTCTTGGGAATTAAATAACCTACAATTTCATATTTAAACATTTTTTTCGTATCTCTGATGCTAATGTTTCTATTCTGAAGAAAATAATAGTATTTTTTACCAAACTACAAAAATTCGTTATTCGCTTTTAACTCCAGTTTTTTTAAAACTAATCATTGTAAGCCAGTCAAACTTCTGGCATCTATTACTAATACATAAATAAAGAAGTACGAATATGGCCAATGACTAAAAACACCTCTCACTTACATTATTATGCTTACAATTGGATTTCTCCTTTTTTTTTTTTCAAAAAAATATATTTATTTTTTAACCGTAACTTGTTTATTTTTTATCCTATGAAGTTTATTAAAAAAGAATTTTGTAGGTTTCTACAAGATCTATACGGATATTAATATTAAATCCTTTTAAAATCCTCAGTCGCAAAAACAGGTGACTGTAAAAGGGTTGGTAAAGGTGGTTTTTGCATGTTATTACAAGTTTTAATCGTCAATAGATCACCCAATTTTTGCCATAGAAAAAATTTTTGCTAACGCCTTACTTGAGAATTAAACAAGCTACAATTTTACATTTAAATATTTTTTAATATCTCTGATGATAATCTTTCTATTCTGAAGAAAAGGGCATTTTTTACCAAACTACAAAAATTCCTTATTCGCTTTTGACGCTATTTTTTTAAAAACTAATCATTCTAAGCCGGTCAAACCTCTATAACCTATTAATAATACATAAATATAGAAGACCAAATAAGGTCAATGACTAATTTTAATTAGGGTGGTACGTAGGGGGAAGTTTCCGATCACTTTTTCGCTGAAAAAAATAGGGACTGACATTCTTTTCATAATTAGTCATTTAATTTTTGAGCTAGAGACTTTGTCTTATTTCTGTAGATAGATATTTTTAAATACTTTAAATTAGTTTTGAGTTTGAAACTACAATATTTAGCATTTGACGAAGAAGAGCTAACATATAATAAAGTATAGCTCGATTACTATTGGTCTTAAAGAAAATAAAAAAAATGTTTTGTTTATTTTTTCAAAAGGTACATTTTTGTTAAGCAAAGTTGTTTTGATAAAACGAAAACTTTTTGAGTTATTAGCAGAAAACTGATTAAAAACATTGATTTTTTCGATATAAAACTAACACTTTCGATAGCGAATAAATCGAAAACTATTAATTTTATCAAAAAAATGTATAGAACGTTGTTTGCTTAGAATGAATGTGTTTACCAACTTTTGCGGTCAAAATAAAATAAAAAATTTCCACCCTCGAGATGGGGTGGCAACCACCCCCATGGTAAAAGTGCCTTTCTGCTTCATATAGATTTTGATCATTGGACTATCTACTACTTATTCTCAAATTTTCAAGCAAATCGATCTATTTTGTAAAAATTGCGAGGTTTTGTCCTATTTTAAGATTCATTACTTGGACTATAAGAGATTGTAAATAAGATGAGTGGGAAACTGGAATGCAAGCTCCCCCTGGGTTTACTGTTAAACACAAAATTTATGTTAGGAATTCCAAGTTTATGATCAGATCGGCGTAATCGATGTTCATACAGACATTTATCAGAATGGATTAATGTTCCACTGCCACAACTAAGTGGATCAAGTTGTATACTATCGTATGTCTAAAAACTCTGTAAGACCATTAATATAAATATATGTAAGTAAAGTCGAATAAAATAGCTTTAGAAAACAGCCATGAAGCAGAAACTTTCCAAAACGTTTCTATACTACACTATCTGTAAACGACAAGTCAATGAGAAGAGCCTAGATATCAAATCTGAGAATATTTTACATTTTTTATAGAGATAGCATCACTAAACGACGAAAAGCTGACGGCGCAACTTAATAAAAATTCTTAAGTAATGTCCAACATCAAAACAGTTACTTGAACAATTAGAACAAAATACACAAGTACATAAACGGCCACCACTTTAAAATGATAAAAATCTTTCATGTTTAAATAACTTTAAGGAAAAATCATTCAAGAATCAAATCTGGAATTATGTTTCTATCATCTAAATTTTAAAACACTCAGCTTCTAAATGTCATTCAATATCTATATATGATCCATCAGTTCGATTTTCATTACAGTGGAACCTTGATAACTCGGATTTATCGGGAGCGCGGCCGATCCGGGTTATCGAAAATCCGGGTTAGCCGGAGAATATGGTAGAAATTAATAAAATACGGTATACTTACAGATAAACGTCATTATAATTGAAATAACATGAAATATATATGCACAGTACGCATCTAAATTACGTATAGTTGTATAGAGTATAAAGTATTGTTCATTTCTTGGTAAAAAACTCATGCCTAGACAAAATAACACGTAAACACAAACCTATCTGAAGCACAATTACAGAACGGAAGCGAAAAATACGACTGTAGTACACACAGTACAGTCACAATCGGAACAATGCTATGTTATTTAAGAACAGTGGAGACTAAGACCATTATTGTTTAAAAAATATTTTTTTAAATAGCCTTTTAGTCTTTTTTGAACAATGCTAAGACAGTTTGAAATAAATAAAGGAATACAGGTGCCTGTTGTTTTCGATAATCCGAGACAATGAACGTCGCTCTGCCGCCGTGTGACATGAGTCATTTTTACTATCGTATAGTTCAAATTACACAAATACACATTATCTCTCAAATATTATATTACATACATTTATATTGTTGATATGTTTGTCTGATGAAAATAGGTCCGGGTTAGCCGGACTTCCGGGTTATCGGGGGCCGACTTATCGGGGTTCCACTGTACTTGCATTATAGTAGGGAAGGAGAGTGTGCTAAATTTTCAGTTACTCGAGCGTTATGGGGACCTATTGGGTTGTGAAAAGTAGGTCCTAAAACCAAAAAAACTTAAGTTAGGTTTTCCATTAGGTGGGGGACTTTCCATTTTTTAATTTAATTTTCCATTTCCAACAATCAATTTTTCCGATTATAGCGCCATCTATTCATAATTCGAAAAAATGTCTCGAATAAAAGTTGCTTAGTTTTAGGTAAAGAATCCAAATCTGCAATAAAAAATGGGGGCTCCTATTGAAGAGTTTAAAGTAGCCCCCCACCCCACCTCCGTTGGAGGTCGTGTTTGGTGTCATTCGATAGATTTTTCAAAAATATTGAATACATGTATTTTACAGTTTTTCGATCTGATGTTCAATTTGCGAAATATCGCGGGGTTCGTACTTAAAATTTTTAATTTACCCCCCACCTCTCTCCGTGGGGGGTCATGTTTGGTATCATTTTTACTGTTATAACTTTTTCCTAAATAACTGTTTTCGTATCTGTTACGACAAACGAGTAATTGGACTTCCTTGCACTAATGCCCCACCCTGTACATGAAAATATATGATTTTATTTCCTTTCAATTCCAACACCACCATCTACACGTGTTTCGACTTATTCAAGTCTCATCAGCAACACTTGTGGTTAGTTCAAACTGAAACGACATGCAATCTATTTTGGTTGTTTAATATAACAGACGTGAGTAGCTGAGTACGTTAGTTGCGACCTCTATAAGAAGCAACAAGATCTTGTTGCTTTGAGGTGTTCTGCCTTTCCGAGTCTTCTACCGGGTATCCTTTGTTTATGATCAAAACAGATTAACAGTTTATTTTTATTTCATCGATTATTATTCTTATTTTCTTACTGCTCTTCTCCGGAAGTCCATTTCTGTTGTAGCATTTTTATATATATTTTTTTTTGTTTAAGGGCCATATTTCTAAGCTGTATGAGATATGCTTTTTACAATGGTATTATATATTCTGATTTTGTTCTCTTTGCTTATATCGTTATCCCACAGTACTCCATTCGAGATATTGCTTTTCTTCATTCTTCGTTTACTTCTTTTTCTTGGTATCCGTTGTTATTAGTAGATCCATTTTCTGATGTTTAACGTATGTTTTTGGATATCATCCATGTTTCCTTTATATCGTTCATCTTCAGTTTTCAGTCCTGATCCGAGGCTGTGTTCGGTTGTTTTGACAATGGTTCTTTTTACCAGTACAGGTCGTAGGCCTATGGTTCAACCTTCCTCCTTTGTCCTGGCTTAGGACCAAGTTCTTTTGCGAGCTTTATTTACTAACATCTTCATACAGTTTTACAACTTGTCATCTACCCTTTTTTTACCGCATAATTTAATACAGCCACTAATAGGCCTGGATCCCGCGTACCAAAAAAAAAGTTGATTAATAGCAAGCTGAAAATTTGTTAATAGCTTAGCGGTGTCTAGTCGGACAAACTTTGATGTACGGGAACACTTTAACAGGGGAAGTTTTAATTGTGGAACAGTTTAAAAATTTGGAACGTCAAATTACGAAAACGTCCCATGTATTTTGTCGGAAAGAACATCCAATTGATTTGTTACCCTATCATTAAACTCTAATGCAAAAATTAGACTGTTATTACTAACCAACATGATTCCTGTCATTTGAAACGTTCTTCGTGTGCCACTCATTAAAATGTCCAGTTAGTGTTAGTGATAAACATCAGTCTGATTTTTGCATGAGAGTTTAATGAAATGGTAACAAATCAATTGGAAGTTCTGTCCGACAAAATATATGGAACGTTTTCGTAGTCTGACGTTCCAAATTTTAAACCTGTTCCACAATTAAAACTTCCCCTGTTCCAGTGTTCCCATACATCAAAGTTTGTCCGGATAGACACTGTTAAGCTATTAACACATTTTCAGCTTGCTATTAATTAACTTTTTTTGGTGCGCGGGATCCAGGTCTATAACGTGAAACTATAATCTGCCTTTTTTTCTACAATCGCTGATACCAATATTTTACCGTTGTGACAAACAAAATTGCTTTATTTAAATATTTTTTAAATAAATTTACATACGTAATAAGTTTTTATGTAAAAATATAAATAAGATCATGTAAATATAGATACATATTACATAAATTAGTCAATACATTTTTTATTTTTGATAGAATTCAAAGTCTCGTAACTAGCACTCGTCCACGGCCCTATAACAGACTCATCCTATTATCTTATCAAGAGCCACTTCATAACATTACGCACATTTAGATTCATAAACTAAATCGAATAATCAAATTAGTTAATGGCAGTGTCTGCGGAAGGATCTGAACGGCAAAGGCACTTTAAATAAACTACCTGTACGCAAATTGACTTGATTCGAATGCACGCTTTTCCCATGGAATAATAGTATTAGTTAGAGGTCGTTAGTTTCTATGTTTTTTCACGATACAATGAAAATTTTACACTACACTGGGGTGCAAAATTAACCGGACACCTTAAAATGGGTAATTTTTGATGTCTCGAATTTCCTAAACCTGTTTTCCGATATAAGTGATTTTTTAATATATTATAGCCTTATTCTTTATCAATATCGCTGTATTAATATTGTGGCTAAACAGGTAAATTTGAATTGCATACCGGGTGTACCAATGAAACTGTGTTTTTTTCTTAAACTTCGCATCACCCTGTGTAATATTCTAGCATTTATAAAATACTCAAATTAAAACCCAACTATAGCCTTATGTTTTCTCAACATTTTGTTTATTGATTCATTCGCTTAAGTAGGACCATAAAAAAGTTAGGAAATTTAACAACTAGCCATGTTCTTTATCAATACAGGGCGTTTCTAAATAAATGCGACAAACTTTAAGGGGTAATTCTACATAAAAAATAATGACAGTTTGCTTTATAAACCTATGTCCGCAAATGCTTCATTTCTGAAATAGAGGGTGATGAAATTTTTCTTACAAACTGACGATTTATTTATTGCTTAAAAACCAGTTGAGATATGCAAATGAAATTTGGTGGATGTTAAGACGTAGTTATTGTACATTTTTTGACATACAAGTAAGAATTTAATATTCACCATTGGCGCGCATACGGTTAATATAATATTAAATTCTTAATTGTACGTCAAAAAATGTGCAATAACTACTTCTTAAAACCCACCAAATTTCATTTGCATACCTCAACCGGTTTTAAAGCAATAAATAAATCGTCAGTTTGTAAGAAACTTTCAACACCCCCTATCTCGGAAACGAAGCATTTGCAGACATATTGTTGATAAAGCAAACTGGCATTATTTTTTCATGCAGAATTACCCCTTAAAGTTTGCTTTAAATTATTATTTAAAAACACGTTGTATTGATCAAAAACATGGCTAGTTGTTAAATTACCTAACTTTTTTATTATCCAACATAAGCCAATAAGTCAAAAAACAAAATGTTGAGAAAACATGAGGCTATAGTTGGATTTTAATTTCAGTATTATATAAATCCTAGAATATTCCACAGGGTGATGCGAACTTTGATAAAAAACACAGTTTGATTGATACACCCGGTATACAATGAAAATTTAACTGTTTAGCAACAATACTATTACAGCAATATTGCTAAAGAATAAGGTTATAATATATTAAAAATATCACTTAAATCGGACAACAGGTTTAGGAAATTCGAGACATCAAAAATGACCCATTTTTAAGGTGTCCGGTTAATTTTGCACCGCAGTGTATTTATATAAATAGCAAGTTATTTATATAGTAAAATCTCCGACATGAATGAGCTTTGCATACCCGTAGGAACATTTGGGCATCATTGGGATGAAGAGGATTGGTCCAGGTAGAATCATCCGTGCCTAAATTCTCTCCAAGCATGGGCGCCCAGGGTGGGCCGTGCCCCCCCTAACTTTTTGGGTGCTTTAAACTATATATGGTTATCCAAAGTATACAAAATATAATGTTAAACATCTTCACGTCTGCCCCCCTAAAAATTTTTATGTGGGCGCCCGTGTCTCCAGGCACTCCTCCATAACCCCCCTTATGTCATGTGAGAGTCTTAGGAAACGAGACACTCACTTGATTTCTTTTCCACATAAAGTACAGGACAGAATAAGACGCTTTAGTCCCATAGCCTTCTTTTTCTTGTCCTCATTATGTGCTTTGTATGTCCGAGCATCGAGCTTCCATAAGTCTACCGGACCCTTTCGGCTCAGCAGATTCCAGAGTATGGGAAAATAGGCCTCTTTGGCCCGGATTTTTAATGTTTTGTTAGAGATTTTTTTGGTTGGCCATTTGGTTAGCCAAAATGTGCCATTTTTGTGATATATTTTTATTTTTTTTGGGTGGCCTAGTCCTTTTTGTGTTTTTTATGATTTTTTTTAAGGAGTTTGGGATAAAAATCGGCTGAGGGTGGTGTTAGTCGACCATTGCAGAGCTATTTACAGCTCCCGGAACTAACCATGGCCGATGAGAAACGCTGTCATCGATCGTACGTCCATCTAAACTTTACGCAGAAGGATTTCTCGCACCGGCCATGGTTCGCTCCAGGAGCTGTACATGCTGACTCTTCTTAGTAATCGCCAAGCAGTTGCTGTTTGGGTGTTCTGTGTTTCCATCGGTGGAAGCCCTATGATCTCTCACAGAATGTGGTTGGTATGGTCCATTATATCTGCGAATTTTGGTCTTTCTTTGTCGTCCATCTGGTCTAATACTCTGATCTATTGGGCGCCTCTGAAAAGGAATCTTTCCTCTACGTATCGAGGTACGTTCGGTGCTTCTCGTAGCGCTCCGTTGTGAACAGCTTGGATCTTCTTTCTGTTCGTCTTGCAAGTCTGTCCCCATGCGAGAGATGCGTATGTCAGGATGAGCAGTATGATGTTGATGAGTTGATGTCTTTGTTCTGAATGTCAGTTTGCTTCTTCTCCCAGTTAGGCATGTGATCTTGGCTTGTACAATTTTTAACTTTTGTACTGTTCTTGTAACATGGGATGTGAACGTGAGACCCTTGTCCTTAATGAGCCCGGTGTACTTTGCTTCATTTAACCATCCGATGAGAGCGTCCAACATCTCTAGTTGTTTTGGCTGGTCTCTTCTTACACATTACTGCTTAGGTATTCTCCGAATGTATCGCAATTTTCCAGTGTATGAACCATTCTACCACGTCTAGTGTTATCTGAAGGTTTCCAGTTGGAATGTCTTGGTTTATTTGCTTGGCCACTATTGACGTGTCGTCTGCATAACGCTGAACAGTATGCCAGGTGCTCTGGGGGCATCAGCTCCCTGTGGTACTCCTGCCTCCGGAAATCCGACTTCGGCTAGTACTTGTCCTATGCGAATTCTGATATTTCGGTTTGCAAGGTACAACGAGAGTAGCTTTGTCATAGCATTGCTGTATCCATAGTTCTTCATTTTGTAGGTCAGTCCTCTATAACAAACTCTGTTGAATGCTTTGCTTACGTCTAGGAAGGCTGCTCCGGTGTACTGTATATTGTTGATACCTTCTCCATGTATTCTGTGAGCCTGAGTACCTGGTGTTCGCTTGAATGTCTGGCTCTATATCCAAATTGTACTTCTGGTAAAACGTAGTATGGTGCTTCTCAGAGGCTTTTTTCAGTGCGTCACAGTTTTTCGATTTCTTTTTAACGCATTAAGTTGGAAGTGATAGAAAAAAAGGTACGTCGGTGATTGCACTCATTTATTCTAGTTGTTGATAGATGGCGCTATATTAAAATACGATTTACGTATTATCTCTACGACTATAATCTGTAGGTACAATTTATACGACTCTGCAAATCAAAGAACATAGCTTTTTATAAATGCAATAAAGACGATTGATTTGTTTTTACACCAAATTGCAAATAACAGGGTTATATGTATTGCAATAACCTTTTCATATTTGATTCATTACGATTCTGACAACTGTCAGATTGAACTAAAATGTCATGCAATGATTCACTACATTCTTAAGATCATATATTTATGTGGTCAAAATTAACGCCACACTGAAAGACTGAGAAGAACTTTAGATTGTAGTCGTATAGATAGGTAAATCATTTTTTTTTTTCGATTGTAGCACCATCTATCAACAACTATAATAAATGTTATCAATGTGTTTAACCGCGGACGTACATTTTCTTCTGTCACTTGTGACGCACTGAAAAAAGCCTCTGAGAGGCACCATATTCCCTTTTTTCTTCGAGCCGAGAGTATCATTTTTTCAGCAATTTTGCTGACTTCTGGCAGTAAACTAATTACCCTGTAGTTCTATGGAAAAATGATGGGTTTTCTTGCTTTATGGATTGTGATCACATGGGCTCTTCCCAACAATTAGGGAATCTTTTGAATTTCATTATGTTGGTCAGATAAATTACTGCTTTCGGTGTGAAGTATCTTAGAGCCCTGTTGGTTATTTCTCTCAGTCCAGGTACTTTCTCTGATAAGGTTTTGTGGATTAAGTCCACTCCCTTAAAGCCCAAGAAATTAGGTTAATCTGGAAGCTTACCTTGCAATGTTTTCTTTGTAGTAAAGTAATTTGTTGTGACGAATTATCGACCGCAAATAACAGGTTCCGTCTCGACAGCCAGTCACGTACGGAGACATCTGGAAGAATGATGCAGCGAACAAGCGAGGAAAAGATTTCTCATGAATGTTCGCTGATCAAGGCTACGGATTAGTAGGGTTGGGCGGTTCCGTTTTTCTGGAACGTTCAAGACCATGGCTGGTATTTTTGTATTCAATATATAAGGATGTGAATTTTTAGGAGTGGTTAGTTATAAGATAAATTCCGTCTGTACAGTTATATACATAAAGTCGTATATAAATCGAACCGCTCGTTTCATTATAATTGTAAGTTTTTACAGTATATATTGCTACATTATTTTATATTAACTTAAAAAATATTTACATTCAATAAATTAAGTTTCAACTTATTTATTTTATTGTTTACAGATGCAAGTAATTCTCTACCACAACCAAAGCGGCGAAAAAGCTTTTAGTGGTGATTTGAAGCAAAAGGAAGTTCATAGAGCGATAACTCTACATCCAATAAAGCAGCCCCAATTGATGTACCGGCTTCACAAATACGTTAAGGTTAGATTTTATTAATTTTTTTGTACATTGATAATTAAAAACCCTTTTTCTCGTTATATTATATTTGTTGTCAGCAGTAAAAGGAGTGACCAAAGTCATCCAGTAAAATTGTTCCCGAATTCTCTGAAGGGTTTTCTTTATACCAAAATGCCCTTCTGATGGACTGTCGTGTAACTGACGAAGTACTTCTACTATTCAGCTCTTTGGAATCGCCAACTGTGTTCTCCTCGCCGAACCATCATCATGTTTCAGTACTCGTTTGAGCCAGCTGTCTTCCGAGATAAAGAAGCCCCACTGGGCCCAATACGTTTTAACTACTGAGCCTAGGTTTGATATTTCTTGCCAATCGATACAATATTTCTTGTCGACGATTTTCTTTTTTCCATTTTCTAATCTTCTGTAGAACCGGATCTTTCCCTTGTTCTTCCCTGATCTTAGTAGGCGTCCACTCGTCGTTGACCACTGTTGTTCTTAGTACTGCTGCTTCCTTTGATTCGTTTTTGTTGTAGTGGGAACCCTTTGCTGGACACGGCCTTCTAGATAGAGAATCAGCGTTCCTGTGGCTAACTCCGGCTCGATGCTCGATCTTGAAATCATATTCTTGAAGTGGTTCAATCCATCTGGCTATCTGGCCCTCTGGATTCTCAAACTGCATTAACCACTTAAAGGCGGCATGGTCTGTTCGAATTAGAAACTTCCTTCCATAGAGATATTGATAGAAGTGTTCTACTAATTTCACTACTGCCAGAAGTTATCTTCTCGTGACGCAATAATTTCGCTCAAGTTTTGAAAGCACTTTACTAAAATATCCAAGAACTCGTGTCCGTATCTAATATAAACTGTCCTTCTGGCAGTGGATACCCTAGTATTGGCGCTGTAATTAAATGCCTCTTCAAAGTTTCAAAGGCCGTTTGGCAGTCTCCATCCCAGCAATAATCCCTTGCTTCCTCCGTAAGTCGCGTTAATGGCTTAGCGATATCTGCAAACTTCTTAATGAACCTCCGATAGTAAGTACATAGTCCCAGAAAACTTCTCACTCGATGTTTGTCAGTCGGTTCAGGCCATTCATTAATTGAATCGATTTTTTACTTATAAACACCAGGCATGTTTTCCAAGATAACGCTCTCAACACATTTTCCATAAGCCTCTCAAATGTCGCAAGAGCAATACAGAGTCCAAATGACATAACGTTGAATTTCCACAATCCAGATCCTGTGGTGAAGGCAGAATAAGATTTAATTTCATTCTATGTATTTGAAAATGTTTCGCCGTATTCTTGCATTCCTATGGAAAGCTTAATTTATGATCTAATAAAAATATTATTTATGACTCAGTGTTCGAGAATGTCATTGTAGTAAAATAGGTACAATAAATTTTCAGAACTTATTAAATATAGCTGTATAGATCATACCTTGCTTAAACAATTAAGTTATTTGACAGTGAATAGATTAAAATAAAATAAATGGTAACATTTCACTTATGCATTATTTGTTTTACGTAAAAACGAAACAAACGAAGCCAATAAAAATAATGATAACTAACATTAAATGTGTATCATTGAAATGTGTGAATTTTGTATTTATGGTTCATTAAACTTTTATATAAATATACCTCTAGTATTTTGAAAGTATTGTATCGGAGTTAGGAGTTTAAAAGAAACAAACTCGATGATAAAAAATGGTGCGGGCAAGAATTTGTCATTGCCATCATATCGCGGACCGAGGCAGAAGAATCCGACGATATAAAAATCAAACGTGGGGTCCATCAGGGATGTATACTATCACCACTGCTGTTCAACATCTACTCTGAAGAAATCTTACAAGAAGCAGTGGATGATGTTGAAGCCGAAATTCGAATTAACGGAGAATGTTTCAATAACATAAGATACGCAGACAACACGGTGGTATTCGCTGAAAGTTTTGAAGCCTTCCAGGAGTTAATGAGTAGAATCACACAAGTAAGTCAGAGATATGGACTTTCACTAAACACTAAGAAAACAAAATATGTGATGATCTCTAAGAAGGTACAGCAATTTGAACGAATCAGTGTTGAACGGTCAACAAATAATAGAAAGAGTAAAAACATATACCTACCTTGGTACGAACGTCAATAAAAATTGGGACCATTCTCTAAAAATCAAATGTAGGATAGAGAAAGCAAGATCTGCATTTCAGTAGTTGGCTAAGTTGGCTATTCAAATGTCATGATTTATCAATCACCATAAAAATCAGGTTACTACCATGTTATATCTTTCCTATACTGTTATACGAAGTTGAGTCGTGGACTCTCACAGACACCACCTGCCCTGCAAGAAAATCGAAATGTGGCTTTATCGTCGAATCCTGAAGATATCTTATATATACCACGTTACTAACAATGACGTTTTATTAAGAATACAAACATAAAAAGAGCTGTTAATCACAATAAAAACAGCCAAGATCGAATACCTCGGTCACGTCATGCGGAACAGCGAGAGATATGGACTGCTGCAACTAATCTTACAGAGAAAAGTTGAAGGAAAACGAGGCCCAGTGGTTCAACACAACAACCACAAACTTTTCAAAGCAGCAGTGTGCAAATTACAGATTGCCATGATGGTCGCCAACATCCGAAACGGATAGGCACTGCGAGAAGAATATCATTATCTCAGTCTTTATCCCTATGCCGGGCCAGCTTCCCTAATGGCATTTATCCATACCATTCTATCTTAGGTTATAGCAAAATCAGTCCGTGACAGATCTGCCTAAGCGCCTCCCTAAGTATTATTTGGTCCTTTCCTTCTACTCCTTCCGGGAACTTGCAAATCAGCAATGTTTTGTATTCGATGATTAGCGTTTTTTGAAATCGCCTGAACCACAGAATAGGAAACAATTATTGCCTATTCTGTGCCTGAACCATGGTAATCTATGTTCTTTCATTTTGGCATCAAGTGGTCATCCCTAGACTACCTCTTATAGATAGTCTTACCTAGTTTATTTTTTTTTCGGGTCCTTCACTTGTTCTATCCAGTTCTTTGTTCGCATATCTAGTATGTCTTATTTGTCGAAATACTTTACCCATTCTTGTCTCCTAGTAACATACCTTCTTTATTTTTATTTCTGCAAAACATTGTGCTTTTATTTTGTGTCACTTGTGTCTTTTTTACTCCTTGATATAAAACCAAGCTGCTTTACAAATGAGGCTCATAAATTCTATAGGCAGTAGTTGTTGCAAAAGGAACCTGGGAACCACACTTACTAATACAATCTCAAAATCCGCCGAAAGAAGCAATATTTATGACAAAAATGGAGAGCAGCTGAGATAGAACAGCTGAGCGAAGAGGGGACATCCGAATATATACAAGTATATCTTTAAAACTTATGTAAATTGTTATAATTTTTTCTTTAAGTTTATCAAATTATACTACAACAATTTATTACAAAAGACCGAAGTAATGATCTTCGATAGAAACAGAAACAACCAAACAGAAATAAGAAATGGCAGGTTACGAAGTGGTCAGATGATTTAATTACTTAGGCTCCGTCACTAACAGTGGAGGGTGCAAAACGAGATCTATCGACGCATCACAATGGCTAGATAGGCAACAGTCAAACTCACAAAAATATGAAAGAACACTGGCATCACAATAAAAAACACAAAATTGCGCCACCTACGCTTCACAAACATGGACCATCAAAAAAGCTGATTCGAAGCGGAGAATGGCATTTGAAATGTGGGTCTACAGTAGAATGTGGCGCATACCATGGACCGCACATCACACAAATAATTAAATACTAAAAGAACTTAACATAAAAACTAGACTCACGAAAATTTACAACCAAAATATACTGAGATGTTTTGGACGTATGATTAAAATTTAGAAGGCATGGAACGAATGATAGTTGAAGACAACGTAGCGGACAAAAGATCCAGAGGAAAATCTGCAGCACCAAGGTGGGTCTAAATAAAGGACATGACTGGTTACTCATTCTCCAAAGCAAAACAACACGCACAGGAGAGAGCTAATTAGACAGATATACCTGCCTATTCTGTAACTCATTTCGATGATAGAAGTAAGGAAAATCGAATAGAAGTGGCCAAGTCGAATAGAAATAGGCAAAATCGGTATTCCATAACTCCCTCGAAATCTCTACAATCGGAATAGTGAATAGAAATGACTTCGACAATATTTACCCTGTCGAAATTAGATTTCGATATCGGAATTGTGCTTGACGCAAGCTTGTTTTGACGTTTATATTTTATATCTACTAAAAATAGTTTATACTACTTATTTATAGTATTTTTACTTTTTTGTATCTGCTTAATTTTTTAGTCTGTGGTGTTATGGTTATGTCTGTAGAATTGTATATTTAATTTAGTCATGTTGTACGAGTATGCATTGAACCCTTAGAGTATGGAAAATTTTTTACCCTCTCCCTGGAGTGACCGCAACGAGAACGAAACTGAAGCCAAAACCAAGTTAGAACCAAACACGAGTGCCAGTGGCGTATCGCGTAGGCCAGAAGAAACTATATAAAACTACATAATTAAATAATATTGCTCGTAGGTTTAGTTCAATTTTCTATTTTTATTAATTACACAATATTATGCATGGCTTACATAGAAAGATTGAAACAAATAACAGTATTTTAGTATGTTGAACTTTTATACCCACTCAAAATAAAACAGGATTAGGAATTAGGGGATTTGACGAAAGCAAACTTTTTGAATTATTGATTTATGATAGATATCTTTATTTCACATAGGTCGCAAAATTTGGGCTCCAATACTATATTTAAATAGGATTTATTTTTTCGAATTCTGAGAAAAAAGTTACAGGGGTGAAAAACTAAGAGACAATTTAGTGTGATTTTTATTTTCAAAGATCTCATTCAAAAGAAACTTTTTATTTATTCTGGGGGACTTTTAGCCCTCGGTAATAATTTAGTCTTTCATTCTGCGTTTAAATTTTTCAAAAGTATTACTTTTTTCAGTATAGGGCTTTTCATTCACAGTCATTTGTTTCGAGCTTCTGTCATGTGTCACGTAATATTAATATATTTACGTCATACGTTATTGGTATATAACAATGATACAAACTAGAGACGTATGACGTAAATATATTAATATTATGTGACACATGACAGAAGCTCAAAACAAATGGCAATCGATGAAAAGCCCTATAGGGCTTTTCATTCACAGTCATTTGTTTCGAGCTTCTGTCGTGTGTTACATAATATTAATATATCTACGTCATACGTTATTGGTATATAACAATGATACAAACTATAGACGTATGACGTAGATATATTAATATTATGTGACACATGACAGAAGCTCGAAACAAATGGCAATCGATGAAAAGCCCTATAGGGCTTTTTATTCACAGTCATTTGTTTCGAGCTTCTGTCATGTGTCACATAATATTAATATATCTACGACATACTTTATTGGTATATAACAATAATACAAACCAAAGACGTATGACGTAGATCTATTAATATTATGTAACACATGACAGAAGCTCGAAACAAATGACAATCTATGAAAAGCCCTATTGGAAAAAAATGAACACCATGTCAGTGGTAATATTTTCCAAATTGAATATTCGCTATCTTGGTCGTACAACGCACTCAGTCGAACAGAATGTGCTGACAAGACAGCGGCAATTTTAGATATTTGACACGGCTTTAGGAATAATAATAACGTTTGATCCAAAATTATTGTCACCATAGGTGGCTCTCAACGACAGAGATAGATATACAGTGCATGTCTGTTCTTAATTCAGATATACTACTTTCCAGTTTACGTCAACTTTGCAGTGCACGTCAACTTTGCAGTGCACGTCAACTTAACAAGAAAAGTTAGGTTATGTAGAGATGTTGGTGGTGGACATATACAGCATCCTGTTTGATTTTATTTATTATTGTTACTTATAATTGTGTTAATTCTTTTTATTTTAGATTAAAGTTCTGTGTTAAAGGCTTTGACTGATTTTTTATGTTTTATAACGTTAATCAAAATTAATTGATAAAAATTCAGATTAAAACAAGACAAACGTAATTTTTTGCACGGCTAGCTTTGATCCAATAATTGTGTATCGCTCGTTATCTTGAGTTGTTTATTAAATAATATTGATAGTGTATTGGCTAAAGAATTTAAGACGTGACATTAATAAAAAGTTATTTATTGTTTATTATTTATGGAAGATCCCAAGCAGAGACTACACCAGGATATATATTGTGATATAAACATTTTGTTGTTAAAGATATTCAAAATTTATCTAAGCGTTCCATAGTAACAATATATTATTAAAAAAATCACTTTTCCTCTTTTCTAGATTAAGTATTATCTTTTATGGCATAGTATATAAATTATTATAATCACTGAATACATAGTTAGTGAAAAATTATTATATTAATTAATTGAATTAATAATTTAAGCGATGATACAAGTAACAGTTATCCAAGAACATTCAAAAGTCATCTCAAGTTAATGGTGACAATGTCATTGTCAAGTAATGTTTATGTACGTATCCATACCAGTGAAAACTTTACTACATATAATTTGCCGTGTAAAAAAAGAAAAAGTAGAGATAGCCGTAAAATAGTTGCGCCTGTGCTCTTAAATAATAAACAAAATAAAATCAAGCAATAAAATGTTTAACAACAAAAAAAGTCAATAATATGTAATAACAATATACGCTATTAATTCCATTTTCGAAGTTGCCACAATATATTTTATAATTTCATTTATTTCGTACCGTTTCGTACCTACACCACTGGTAAAATGGTGATTTTTTATGTTACTTTTAATTTTACATGTAAATTTTTCTCATTTTATAACTTAACCATGTAATTTTAATTATGTAATAATGTACATTGAAGTGTTAATTTTCAAATTATTAACCATTTAAGAGGCAATATCTAAGAATATAGGACTATTTATTGAATTTTCATCTACGCACACATAACAGAAATATTTATTTACCTGTAAAATGTAATTCGCACTTATTTCCTGCTGCTGTCGCTTTTACAACTGTAAGCCGAACACATCACCACTATAAAGAGTTAAAAAAATTGCTAGTTTTCACTCAGAAATCGCACAAAAAGCACTAATAAAACAAGTGATGTCAAATCTCAATGAGAACCAACCGTATTAAAATAAGGATTCACTTTCGTTCGAAAAACAGATTGCGTGTTAGATCTCCAGAGAGAGAAAAAATTTTCCATGCTCTAAGATTGAACCTAATCTGACCTAACCTCATTTTCTCTGGCAGCTGAATTGACAGTTCGTTGGTCCTGAATGCTGAATGTTGGCCAGTCACAGTGCTGCCATACTTTTTTTTGTTTATTTCTTGTACAATTTCAATTAATGTCATAATGTACAAGGATAGATTCTACAAGAACGTTTAAAATATAATGATATACTAATAGCGCTGATTGATAAATATATTATACCAGTTTACTTGTATTTTTATCAATCAACGCTTATAGAAAACAAAATAATTATAGAAAAGATGCCATTTTTATTATCAGTTTATCTTCTTTCTTATAACAATTTTAATTAACTTTGATTTAAAACCATTTATCATCTTTTGAGCTTTTTGTATTCAATATTTACACTAATATTTTATTGTTTACTTTTCAAAACTTTTCTTTTGTTACATATTTTTGAAAACTATTTTTTAAATGCAACTTTATGTAATGTGATACTATGAAAAATTGAAGATATGGCAACGGTGTCGTATTTCATATTTAGAACCAGTAACAAACAGATCACAGAACACTAATTTCGCTTGACAATGCGAGGTTGCCACTCCCTCCTGACCGCGTGAAATAGAAATTACCGATTTAGATTTAGCCTGATTACGATGTGAGTTACAGAATGCCAATCCAAACATGAAAATTACGCGATAGATATCAAACATTCCGATTTCAGGTAATTACGATTCGACTTGGTCATTTCTATTCGATTTGTTAAAAGTTACAGAATAGGGCTGATAGTCAAACAAATTACATGACGCCACTACATTCTTAAAGGCCCCATTCACGTTGAGGTCGGTATCGATACATGTATCGCGACAAGTTGCGATACACGTATCATGGAGGTGTGTATCTGTTTCACGACAGAAATAAAAAGAAGAACTAGATTAGCATGGGTATCATTTGGTAAACTACCATATATGTATTCTAAAAAATAAAAAGTACCCTCAATGTATGCGAACGAAAGTATTCAACCAGTGCATATTACCAGTTATCACATATTATGGCTCACAAACAGAGACTTTCACAAAGGAGAACATCGGCAGGGTATCCAAAACCCAAAGAGCAATGGAAAGACAGATGCTGAGTATCGGTCTTAGAGACAGGCAAAGAAACCCATGGATCAGAGAAAAGACAGTATCAAGACAGGTTGCAAAACTGAAATGTAACTTCGCCGGCCATACTCTGCTGCAAAAAGATTAAAGATTGAATAAACGAATTCTGCACTGGCGACCATGAGAACAGAAAAGAAAAAGTAGAAGACCACAGATGAGATGGTCGGACGACCTTAAGAGAACGGCAGGAAAGGACTGGATGCAGATCGCCCAGAATAGAGACCAATGGAGATTAACAGGGGAGGCCTATGCCAAGGGATGGGCGTATAAGGCTGATTAGATAGATAGATAGATAGATACAGACGGCGACAGAGTTTGTTGTAGACGACGAAGATAGTGAGTTGTGATACTGATACAGCGATACTGAGACAGCCAAATACACTATCAAATGTGTATCGCGATACTGATACTTGTGACATGTATCGATACCGATCTCAACGTGAATGGGGGCCTTTAGGAAAGAGAAAAGATAAAGGAGGATGCATGTTTGTAGGCCCGTTCTTCTGTCTTTTTCATTTTTATCTGTTCATTTCTTCTATCCTTTTCTAATCGTTATGGTTCTTCATTGGTGTATTTATTCTGGTTCTTTCTAATTTTTGTAATTTTTTTTGTTTTCTGTATAATTTTTGATTTCCATTATCATAAACAAATGATTCATCTATAATACATTGAGGAATACCTATTAATTCTTATCGCTGACACATGTATATCTAAATATTTGCAGAGTCGTAATACCTAAATTCTAGATATTAAATTAAATCAGCATACAATGTAGGTTAACGATATTTGTTCCATATTAAAGCATGCCTAATAAACTTATTTGTTTAGCTATTTTAGTAAGTTTGAATGAAACGGCAATGCACTTATTTGCATTCCTTGATCGTATTTATCAATTTTTTGAAGCAACCAAGGACTAGTAGATAACAGATTGGTAGGTAATGAAAACAATCATCAATCAAAATGTCGCATGGACGTACTTATGGCTGATATAGAATTACTAGAGATAAAAGTTAGATAAAAGTAAAGGTAAATAGTTTGAATCAATATCGCATAATAAAAAAAATCGTAAAAAATTGAAGAAAAGTAAATACTTAGCCTACTTAGGCCAGTAAAGAAAAAAGACAGCTGAAAAAAATCTTATACTGTTTTTTTTTTTGTAAGTTATACAAGGTATATGAGTTATAGCTGATGACAAATCCTTGAAGATGTACAGCATATTTTGAATTTTTGAAGTTATACTTCTTTAGGCGCGATTGGGAAAAATGTTGAGAGTGAATTTTTATAAAAGCGACAGTATGAAGTACACGCATACCGACAGTATGAAGTTAGTTGGTAAATCTTTCAAGTTACGTATGTATCAATGCAAATATAGTGTGAAAAATATAAATTAGTGTTTTTAGTAAATATATTTATTATAATTTTTGTGTCCTTGACAGAAATAAAATGAAAAATTTGTGTAGAAAATTTGACATTTTTAGGTTTTCTACGATTCCTCAAGGGAAAAGTAATTGCAGGAAGGCTACAGTAAAAAAATGACGTATTAATGATATTTTTAGTTTTTGGTATTATTTTAAGTATTAAAATTAGTTTAATATTTAAATAAAAATATAATTAAACTGTTTAAAATATATTTATTTCGTTGGGATCATAATAATAGAAGTATAACTTCTTACGCGCGTACAAAGTACAAACATTTTTTAAACAATCATTAAAAGAGGAAAACTCATTTTTTGCGTATAAACCGTTTCTTATACATTTTAAATGCATTACTTCAAAAATGCAAGGAAAAATAGAAGGAAAACGGAATCCAGGCCGTAGAAAAATATCATGGTTGCGGAATGAGAGAGAGTGGTTTGATTGCACCACTAATGAACTTTTTAGGTCAGCTGTAAACATAGCCTTGATGATTTCCAATCTCCTATAGGAGTGGCACAAAAAGAAGAAGAAGGTTCAAATCAAAGTTGTAGATCTTAAAAAGTTCTTTAAATTGCGAGTTTCTAAATGAAACTACATAAACCATTGACCGAGATAATTGTAAAAAAATCCTTATTTTTGCAGTAATTTATAAATTATGGTAATAAAATAACTTTGTTTTTTGCACAATGACGTGTAATATAACTACTTGAAATTAAGGCAGTTAATGAGCTATTGAAGTGTGCTAAATCTAAATATGTGGTACATTTTAATAGAAATGGGCACACCAATGCACCTGGTGACACTTATTAAAAATCTGTACCAGTCCAATATAGCAATAGTACGACTAGATCAGAAGTTCTCAAACCAATTCAAGACCGAGAGAGGTGTTAGACAAGGATGCGTGTTGTCACCTGACTTATTCCACATTTATGGTGAACATATGAGAACGGCTTTAGAAGGATGGTAGGAAAATCTCCAATTTAAGATTTGCTGATGACACTACACTTACAGCAGCAAATGAGCAAAAAATGTTTGATCTCCTGCGAAGAGTTGAGTACGAAAGCAATAAAGTTGGTCTGAAAATCAATAAAGCTAAGACAAAAATAATGGTGGTCGGCAGATTTCATACAATTATACTATTTAACTGAATAACATGTTACAGGAATAACAGATAGTAAACAACTTTGTATATCTCGGGTCTAGTATAACTATAGATGGTAATTGTGAAGCAGAAGTTCGGAGACGTATTGGTATGGCAAAAAATGCGATGAGTCACCTAACTAAAATTTGGAAAGACCGATCTATCTCTCTAAATATCAAGATGAGACTGGTGAATGCCTTTTATTCTCAATATTTCTATACGGGGCAGAGACTAGGACTCTTCGCGCACGCGAGCGCCAAAAAATTGATGCCTTTGAGATGTGGTGCTGAGGAAGAATGCTGCCCATAGCTTGGACAACTCATAGGACAAATGTTTCCATTCTAAACCAACTAAAGATTTAAAAAAGGCTATCTAAAATATGTCTGCAACGAATTCTGCAATTCTTCGGTCACGTGATTCGCAGAGGTGACGATAGTTTGAAGAAATTAATTGTTTCTGGAAACGTTTCGGGGAGAAGATCAAGAGGACGATCACCAACTAGATGGTTCGACCAAATTAAGAATTCAGCTGGAAACTCATTCTGCGAAGCTCTTAGAGCAGCTGAAGATAGACACCAATGGAAAAAAAATTGTTAGAAATATTGGAAGAAATTACGATCCTCAGTAATGGGGAAACGGCAAAAGAGAGAAAGACATAAATCTAAGCTAGATCGACCAAATAGTTTGTAGTTATTCAATTTGTTCATTCCAGACATCGATTATCTAAAAAACAAGTGTATTTGCCTAAACAGTGACTCTTGACTCTAGAGCTATTTAGCAGATCACAATTGATTCTTTAAGGCTTCAACTTCAAGATATTTATATTAAAAAAGTTTCAACATTTGATGAAAATTCCGTCGTGCTTGTTCAAAAGTTGTTCTTCTTTCTCTAGTTCTACTTTTTATATATTTTTTTTGCTCTTTTTTCTTCTTCTTTTAGTTTGTCCATAATGGACATTTTTGATTGTAAGGTATAATATATCCAGTTAAATCTATGTTTTGGCTAATAATAAATAATATGGTTTGTATGTAACTACATTGTACAGAGAAAGAAACTCTAATAATTATAAAAAATTCAAATGTTCAAGTATTATACCCAGCAGTGTATTACATATTAGTAGAACTATAGAGTTTCAAACATTCAAATACTTGGGAATGACCAATGGGATCCTCAACAAGGAATACAATGCCGTACCGAACAAGTAAGCCAAGCTTTTATTAAATTTAAGCTGCTATTTTGTAACCGCATTTATTTTCATTAGTTTTGGATCAGATAACAGCGAAACTACAGGGAATATTCCATGGTGCCTAATGTATGCTGATGATGTGGTGTTAATAGGAAATAGTGAAAGAGACTTAGAACAAAAACTGGAACAGTGGAGACAAGCTCTGGAGGAAAAAGTATAAAACTTAGTAGGACCAAAACAGAGTATTTGGAATGTTCATTTAAAGATGAGTTACTACAAATAAAATGGTATCTTTGGATGGTGAAATGATTGTGAAAAGCAATATTTTTAAGTACCTAGGATCGGTATTACAGAGTAATGGAGAAGTAGATGGAGAGGCGTGCAGTAGAATTAGGGCTGGATGGATGAAGTGGAAAGAAGCGAGTGGTGTGTTGTGTGACAGAAAAATTCCAATGAAGCTGAAGGGAAAATTCTATAAAACAGCCATAAGACCGGCTATGATGCACGGAACTGAATGTTGGGCAGTGAAAAAGAAAGAGGAACAACGAATGCATGTGGCGGAAATGAGAATGCTTAGATGGATGAGTGGAGTGACAAAGAAGGATAAAATTAGAAATGAGTATATTAGGGGAAGTCTAGGTGTGGCATCATTTGATGCCAAAATGAGAGAGCATAGGTTGAGATGGTTTGGTCATGTTCAACGTCGAGACGTTAATCACCCAATACGAAGAATAGCTGAAGTGCAGATTCCTGGAAGGAGTAGGAGAGGAAGACCAAAGAAGACCTGGGGGGAGACGATAAGGCAGGACATGTTGGTAAAGGGGATTAACATTGATATGACCCAAGATAGTATTGTGTGGAGAAATGCAATTAGGGAAGCCGACCCCGCATAGGGATAAGGCAAAGAGAATGATGATGCTATTTTGTAACCGCAATAATTCCTTCAATCTCCGCTGCAGAATAGTTAAGTGCTTTGTATGGTCCATTGTGTTATACGGCATGGAGACATGGATGTTGAAAATATCTTTCATTAATAAGCTGGACGCTTTCGAAATGTGGACCTTGCGAATTACCATGGACAGATGGGATGAGAAACGAGGAAGTCTTGAAAAGCAAATACTGAGAGGGAATCGCTCAACTTAATCGAGGCACTAAAAATTGGATACCTGGGCCATATCCTGAGAAAGGAAAAATACGCAGTTCTTTAACTAATCATCCAAGGAAAGATTGAGGACAAGAGTGGAGTAGGTCGCAAACAAATGTCGTGGCTGCGAAATATAAAGAACTGGACAGGCGTAAATAACACTGGCGGACTTTGGATTCGCCAACGCACTGTATGTGCACGGCACCATACGAAGAAGAACTATAGAACTCATTTGTAGGTTGATCTTATATTTACTTCCTATTATTGCCTCTTTTATCTACAATTTGGGAATACCTGAAACTTCTGTTATAACTAAATTTTATTGTACTGTACTAATCTGCTTGTTATTTCTGCTTCTCTTCAGGCCCGCCGAGAGGGCGGTACAGCCGGTACATTTTACCGGGGCCCGGCGATGTAAGGGGCCCGACGCCGGCGTCGACTAGACCAAAGACGGGATTTTTCCTGTTTGTTTTGCTCTTTACTTTATGTGCATAATATAATCTCTCTCTCTCTTGTCGTTTCCCCATTACTGAGGATCGTGAGTTCTTCCAATATTCCTAACAATGTTTCTCCATTGGTCTCTATATTCAGCTGGTCTAAGAGCTTCGCAGAATGAGTTTTCAGCTGAATTCTTTATTTGGTCGGACCATCTAGTTGGTGATCGTCCTCTTGATCTTCTCCCCTCCCCGGAACGTTTCCAGAAACAATAAATCTCTCCAAACTGTCATCACCTCTGCCAACCACGTGACCAAAGAATTGCAGTATTCGTTGCAGTATTCGTTAGTTATTATACTAGACACGAGATAGACAAAGGTGCTTACTATCTGGTATTCCTGTAACATGTTAGTCAGTTGAGCAGTGTCGAATCTGTCGACCACCATTATATTTGTCTTAGCTTTATTGATTTTCAGACCAACTTTATTGCTTTCGTACTCAACTCTTTGCAGGAGATCGCATAATATAACGCGTTTAATTAATACTCTGCTATATTTAATATGACCTTTACCTCTATTTTGAATTGTATGGTGTATTCCACGAATATACGACTGTTTTGGATTATCGCGACAACGAATATTTTAGTGTGCAACATTAGAAGTACGAAAGTATTTTGCTCTAATAATTACTCCAATTAACAACAATATAATTTGCAATTTACTTTCGTTCTTCATATTTTGCACAGTAAAATATTCGTTGTCGCGATAAATCTAAAATCTAAATTAGTTGCCAGCAATTATGGAATAAATCCAGAATTTACATCAAATAAAGAAAAACGCCACAAGAAGCCTGCGAGATTTTTTAATGATTTTCCTGGACAACTAGTGATGCAACTGATAATTTTGAAGAAGATTTAAGGCGGCAAATGAAATTCATTCGCTATTTATCATTTTATGGACACACCGAGATGAAGATGATGACAATATTAAGCAAGAAATTGATGTATTGTGCAAGCTTTATAAGGAAGACATCAATAATGAATTGATAGATGAAATTTTTCATTTGAGAGCGATATACAAGGATATTATTGGTTAATCTCAACTCTCCAATAGATTTACTTAATAAAATTAAACATCTCAAATTTGAATCATGATATCCTAACGTCGTTATTGCGTTAAGAATATTTCGCACAGTACCTGTGACAGTCGTAGAATCGGAAAGATCCTTTAGTTGTCTTTCTGGCATAAAAATGCTATGAGATCTACAATGAAACAGGATCGGTTAATTATTGGGCTAGCAACTTTGTGCATTGAGAATGATTTGGTAAAATCATGCAGTTTTTCGAAAATTATAGACATCTTTGCCAATCAGAAAATTCGTAAAGCACCTGTATTATAAATATTTTCACTATTATAACTATTATCAAAATTTAACAATTTTTTCGCTTTACACTTTTGGCCGGGGACCCGCTCTTCACTCCTTACCGGGGCCCGCTCATCTCTCTCGGCGGCCCTGCTTCTCTTATCTACAATTGAGAATCCCTGGAATTTCTGTTATAAACTAAAATTTCCTGATACTTTGGATGCTGCAATGTTAGCGTTTATTTCCAGATGTACTAAAAATTATAATTTGTTTTATGAGATATAAAGTAATATTGCGATAAAATTGATTTATGCTCGTAATCAAGACCTAAAATAAAATCTGTATTTAATCAAGCAACAAAATTCTTGTAAACTGACATTGATTTTATATTTTCATAATATTTATTTTCAATAGCCTACATAAGTATAACAAGTATCTAATATCAATAGCATTCCTCAAAGAAAATACCTTGTTATTTACAAGTATTAGGTTGGAATTACATAAATAGTAATCTACAAATGTAAACCTGATTATCAATGTATCAAGGTAATGAGCAATTATCAATATGATACAGGTCCTGACTGGCCCGCGGGCATTTGATAGTCTTAAGGGGATCGGTACAAAGTTTCGGCTCCAATGCTATTTAAATGGGATTCATTTTTTTCGAATCCTGAGAAAACTAATAAATATTTTTGAAAAATTTAAGCTCAGAATGAAAAGTACGTTCTTACCGAGATCCGAAAGTCCCTGAAAACTTCTATTATGTTTATTTTAATAAGTTACAGGGGTGAAAAACTAAGAGAAAATGTAGTGTGATTTTTAATTTCGGCCCTCGATAATAATTTAATATTTCATTCTGCGTTTAAATTGTTTAAAAATAGTTTTTAGTTTTTCAGGATTCGAAAAAAATGGACCATGTCCGTGGTGATATTTTCCAAATCGAACATTCGCTATCTTTGTCATACAATGCACTGAGTCGAATAGAATATGGTGACAAGACAGTGACAAAGACTTTGGTCATCCGAATGAGTTTCTTTGGTATTGAGAACTCCGCCATCGCATTCCATACTTGGCTTCTTTCTACGCTATCATATTATGCCTGTCGAAAGTCTATGAAAAGATTGTGTATGGGTATGTTATACTCCCATCCCTTTTCTAGAAGCTGTCTCAGCGTGAATAGTTGATCTATTGTTGATCTGTTTGCCCTAAAACCGGCTTGATATGCTCCTAAGACCTTTTCAGCATAAGAGGTTAGTCTACAAAGAAGCGCAATAGTGACATCTATCAAAACAACAAGTAATCTGAAGAACAGAAGAAGATTCCTTACACTGGAAAGCAAATTCAAAAATAAAACTGTATGTAAGTGGCAGAAATGCACAAAAAATTATATTTCACGTTTAAGAAATAAAAGTTATTGAAAACGAGAGGCAAAAAAAGTACATAAAACACGGAAATAGAACGTTGAAAATGATATTTCTTTAATAAGTCTTTAATGCTCAAATTCTAATTTTGCCTAACACTCGACAAACTAGAACTAGAGCAATTGTATTTTCACGGTTCAATTAGATGTGGAACCATTTCAATAATAGTTCTGAACGAACCGCCATGACACAAGTATTGAAAAAACATTAACACTAATTTATGAAACGACATTGACCTATTATAGGCAAATTATTGGTAGATTGAAAAGATACATTTAGGATTGCATTTTTCTGAGGATGCAATTTTACTTTTTGATGTGTAAGGGGGGTTAGTATAAGCTAACTTTAAGTTTGTAGGGTTTCCTCCCTTGTCTCCCCGATGCCATTTTGTAAAAAGCGTGCAAAGGGGTTTCGCGCTGTATCTCGTAAAGTAGCTACTCTACAGAAAATTTTATCAGACATTATTTTTAGCAAATTATTTTTTTATTCCTATTACTTCTTATCATAAAACAGAAAATAATATAAAAATTAGAACCAAAAATAACTGAAATTTTTTTAACAAATTTTCTTTTGGGCGCTTCAACTTTATTCTGGTCATGTTATAATAAGATGACGCCAAAGCAATAATTGTATAAACGGTTCTTCAACGAATAATTTCCACTACATATTTGTTTAATTTCATTTTACAGTGCCTGGCTTTACTGTTTACCTGGCTTTTACAGTGCTCCCAATTGACCGAGTTCATGAATAGGTAGGTACTCAATTTCAGCCTTACCTTTCAGTCATCTGTTTTCACGGTGGTGTACACTGCTCAGCCAAAAAATGTATCAAGTAAAGTCTATGCAAAATATAATTCGGAGGATTTGTGTTTTTAAAAATTGGGTACATAAGTTGAGGTTTCATAATTAAGAATGCCATAAGTTTCGTTTCTCTAGCATTTGTCTAGGGCTGATAGGAACTAATTAATTTTTACGACTCTTGTAATTTTTACTATTTTTTAAGATGTAGGGTAGTTATATTCTATTTTAGAAAGAAATAAAAACTTATTCTAAACTGGAGCTAGGATTTACTTTGCTGTGTGTGGGTGTACCGTGTATTTTTAATAGTAGCAATTTTTCGTGCCATTAAAAGTTATTTTCTATTATTTATTTGCGAACCTAGGGATCTTTGCTCAGCGATGTACCAATTGAGATTTTGTTTGGAGCTGATGTTGTAAGCAAATTGTATACACGGAGGAAATACTAGTTACAGTGTGGTCTCGTAGCAAATTTACCATTTTAATTGGGAATAAATCACAATGTTCACAGTGATCACAATCACTTCTACTTCTGAAATCGTTATCAAAATGTTCCGAACTGGAAGTCGAAACATCAAATAAATTTAATGTATAACTAATATCGTGGCTTATTCACAATTCAAATAGTAAATTTGCATAAGATGTCAAAAAAAAATAGTTTCAGATTAATAAGAAACTGGTCTTTATTTACAGAAAGGAAAATGATTGGTCCCAACAAAAAGTAGATAATGAAGAATCGTGTATTTTAATAAGGGTAATTTTTGTGAAAGTTTATTTTCTATTAAATATTTGCAAACTAGGAATGTTTGCGTAAAGAAACTTGTAGACATCCCATATGGAATATACTGCGAGGCATAAGTTAGGGATGTAGAAAATGTGTGCTCATTTTCATAGTTGATTTTTTCGTGAACGGATTATGGATCCCGCTAATTTTTTTTACTATTTTAGATATTTCTTTAGTACTAACACAGTTGTGCAAAGATTTACTTAAAATTTTCTTTTTACTTATACCGGGTGGAGGAAAAGAAATGTTTTTCTTATGTTAATTTGAAACGCCCTGTAGGGAGGACGAGGTACAATAATGAGTATGCATCGGAATCGTATTATAGTCTTATGTTGGTGAAAAAATTTTTTAATGTGCCTAATATCTTTGGAAACAAAGAAAATAGACGGTTTTGTATTTTAACTTGTGTTTTAACCGAAATAAAAGTTTGAGACACCCTTTAGGGAGGAAAAGGTAAAATGGTGGTTATGCATCGATACTATGTTGTAGTCTCATCTTTTGTGAATCATTTATTTTTTTAATTTTTCTGATATCTTTAATAACAAAGAAACTAGACGGTTTTACTTTTTAATGTGTTTTAACTGACGACTGCGATACGTGAGGAGGTCATGTCTTATCATACCACTAAGACGAAATTATTTCCTATATATAGTGCGAAAGAAAAAGAGTGTTCAAAGAAAAAGAATATGTGTAATGTACCTCTCGATATTTAAAGAGCCTCCAGATAGACACCGAATCCGTATTACTTTCAGCGAAATTCCACCCCAAAACATCATAGAGCCTCCATTAAACAATCTCGTCTCTCTTATGTTGTGCTGTGCATACCGCTTACCTGATCGACAAATACCTCTTATAGGTGTCGATAAGAACTGTTTACGTTATGTGCCTTTCTGTTTTTAAAGTTTTGTTAACTGTTATTTTTTAGTGTTAATTTAGTTTTGTTTCAGTTAAAATACATGTTGGAGTAAAACTACTTATTTTCTTTGTTATTCTCTTTATCTTTAAAAAGCTAAAATATAAGGGAGATTCAAAAAACAAAATGTTCACAAAACATAAGACCACAATACGATTCCGATCTATACACAGGTTTGTACCTCGTTCTCCATATAGGGTGTTTCAAACTTAACATAAGAAAAACATTACTTTTCTTTCACCCGGTATAAGTATGTACAAAAAATAAGTTTAATTAAATCTTTGCACAACTGTGTAAATACTAAAGAAATATCTAAGATAATAAAAAAAATAGCGAAATCCGTTAATCCGTTCACGAAAAAATCAACTATGAATATGAGCATACATTTTCTATATCCTTAACTTATGACTCGCAGTGTTGTGGAAATTTTTAATCCAACATCCAACATCAGCATTCACGCTCCAACTTTCTTAGTAAGACCACTAGTCGTACCACTAGTGGTATTACTAGTAGTACCACTAACCCAACCGGCCCATTCACGGTCTGATTTTAGATCCAACTACAAAAGTCGTACCACTAGAGGTACTACAAATCAGATCGTGAATGGCCCCCTTTACAGTACAAACATCCTATTCTAGAATAACAATCTTCTTATTTACACAAACTACATTTTCTAGAACAAAAAGAAACATCGAGGTATACCTGTTAAAAAGGTCCCCCATAAATCAAATTCAGTAAACAAAAAGAGGTATCAGACAGTTCGTCGCCAAAAGCTTCTGGTGTTGACAGGGCCGGCCTTTGGCCGTGACAATATCATTGGTTTTTACAATAATTCTCCATTGATAAGTATGTCTTCTGTTGAATCTGAGAGTGCCTCTTTAAATACCACTTCACTGAAGACACTGAAGATTAGTGGGGACAGCACGCATCCCTGACGGATTCCTCTCTCTATTTTGATATCTCGGGTATTCGGGTATCTTACAAGATCGGTAAACTTAAATTATTCAAAATTTTACAGAAACATCATAAGTTAGCTAGCGGAACAGTATTATTTCTTAATGACAAAGTCAAGCTATTACTCACTGTCGCTGGAGAACTTTTTTTCATCTCTTTATATGGTGGATTTCCGGATTGAAAATAGAAACAGTTTCACAACTTGATATAAATATATATGTATCATTAATATACAAAAATATTTGAAGCTGTTTAGAAATAATTTGTATATGTACTTCTTTGTTCTATTTGGTCTACCACGATTAAAAAATAAAACCAACAATTTATTTTCAATTACAAAATAAGAGAGTTCAAACCATGACACATTTTTCTTGATCTTGCGTGACACGCGATGTTTTGCTATCCACAGTAACTACATAAATAATATTTTACACCTATTTGAACCTATAAAAATATAAGAATTTTACCGAGAGTTTGCAAAATATTCAATTATTATGTTAGAAAACCCAGGAAAAGAAGCCGAACAAGCACTTGAAAAATCGAAAAATTACTGCCGGCGATTTTTCAACTGGAATATCTGGGGAGTCAATATACTCTGGGCTAATTAGCAAAATACAAGGAATAGTTAACAGTAGTAAGGAAGTTAAGAAATACAAGGAATAGTTAACAGTTAATAGTAGCTATTTGTATAACAAGGGAGAAAAGTGCTACTTTTCCTCCCGAGAATGAAGTTTACTGCCCGACGCGTAGCAGAGGGCAGTAATCATTCAAGGGAGGAAAAGGCGCTTTACTCCCATGTTATACATATGGTTTTTCCACCTTCCTCAAATAACAAGTCATTTTTTCATTTTTACTTAATTTATTTATGTAACTAACCAACAAAATTTATTAAAACTAAAACTAACAAGTAGGTACAATATAACTGTCAACTGTCAAATATAAGTCAAATTATTAATGTAAACATTGTTAAATTATTAATATAAACACTGTTAAATTAAAATAACAATTTACTGTTTTCTACCATTCTGCAAAATACAGGGTGTTTTATAAATAAACGTTAAAATGTATAGATACTTACATAATTGAATATAGATATTGTACAGGGCGTCAATAAGTTATATTTCATAAATGAAATACCATGACGTCACTTTTACTTTTCCTCCCTAGAGAGGAAAAATATTTTCCTCCCTAGGGAGGAAAAGTACAACTTTGCTCCCTACTATCAGGACCGGAAAAGTATACTTTCGGTAGAGGTAGGTGGAAAAAGTTATTTACCGGCAATTTTATTGCTGGAATCGAATCTTATGGTTGTATATATATTAATAATGTAGATATGCAAAGTCCGCAGATAGTGTGCTACTTTTTTTGTAAACATAATGGCGCCTGAAAATCGTGTTTTTTTTTCAATTTTTGGTCTAACTCTACAACTCCAAAGATTTTAAATTTACACCAAAAACACCCAAATAAAAATTCACCGTAATTAAATTCTGCATTGAGATGTGTTTTTCCCGATTTACTTTGACGAAAATTTTCCCCAGAAAATGCGGGTTTTTCCAACAAAATCTTTAATTTTCAACTAAAATTTTAGATGAGTAATTGTTTATCAATAATTAAATAACTTGGTAATATAAAAGCTCTTTTTGTATAGATTATAATTCCAGAAGCCGATGGAAATTGAAAGAACAGTTTAGCAACAATTGAAATGTTAATTAAAAATTTACGGTCGCTATAATAACCATAATAATTAAGGTACATAAGAATAATTATGATTTTTGTATAAAAAGACGCTGTATCTATCTAATGTACTTTACAGAATTGAAATTGGACTATTTAAGCGGCCTCAGGAATATTTTAAAATTATAAACAATTTTTTGGCTTATAAACAAATAGAATATCTCGGGAAATATTAATTTAATAGTCCTGGATCCCGCGTACCAAAAAAAAGTTGATTAATAGCAAGCTGAAAATTTGTTAATAGCTTAACGGTGTCTAGTCGGACAAACTTTGATGTATGGGAACACTGGAACAGGGGAAGTTTTAATTGTGAAACAGGTTAAAAATTTGGAACGTCAGGCTACGAAAACGTTCCATGTATTTTGTCGGACAGAACTTCCAATTGATTTGTTACCATTTCATTAAACGCTCATGAAAAAATCAGACTGGTCTTTATCACCAACTGGGCATTTTAATGAGTGGAACATGAAGAACATGTCAAATGACAGGAATCATGTTGGTTAGTAACAGCAGTCTGATTTTTGCAGGAGAGTTTAATGAGAGGGTAACAAATCAGTTGGATGTTCTGTCCAACAAAATATATGAAACGTTTTGGTAATCTGACGTTCCAAATTTTTAAACTGTTCCATAATTAAAACTTCCCCTGTTCTAGTGTTCCCGTACATCAAATTTTGACCGACTAGATACCGTTAAGCTATTAACAAATTTTCAGCTTGCTACCAATCAACTTTTTTTTGGTACGCGGGATTCAGGCCTATAAATTAAATCATGAAAACGGTATTGGAAAAAAGGCAGGACGATTCTTTTAAAAGAAAAAACGTTTAATTGTGATGAGTGGTTCCTGAGACACATTTACGGCAAAGATATAAACAACAGGGTCATAATTTTCGAACCATCACCTTTTTGTTTTTGTCTTTTTTCTCCACACCAATTTTTATATCTTTAAAATACTCATAACATATATTATTATAATAAAAACTATCGATAGTACGAGTGAAAATTGCCAAAAATAGCGAAATTCCAATCAAAAATTAGGTTGGAGAAAATGTAATCTCAAAGTTCAAAATCGGTATACGTTAAAAAATGCATTTTCTCGGCTTCCCATGGAGCAATTTTCTTCATTATTTTTTTGTTCCCAAGTAACTCGAGTAGAGCCATCTAACTAGCGCATTATTAAATGTCAAACTTGCTTTTGTTTTGTTACAGTAGATTAATTTATTTATAAGAAAAGAAAACTACATATTTTTTCTAGTTGTAGACTTTTTTTAGATAAACTTACTACAAGTGTACCTTTTAACGTTAAAAACACAAATATTCTCATTTGAAAGCTGTATAATTATGTAAACAATCTTTATTTAAACAAATTAAAAAAATTTATTATAATAAATAAATCAATTTATTATAACGAAAAAAAGCAACTTTGACAACCGTTTATTCGTCACCGATCAATAATACACCCAACTAACCTTGATGATGAATTAAGGATGACAAAACAATAGGACAATATGCGAAAAATTTTGCATACAAACGATTATCCAAGCGAACTTAATTAATAGTAGAAACTTAGATTTGTATTAACGTAATGGTAATACAGTACATACCTAGTTATTTAAGGGCGTAGGCGCAAATATTTTACGGCTATACAAAGCCTGGGTTTCCTCGAAAGCGGCACCGACTAACAGCGACCGTAGCACTGCGATGAATTACATCAGATTACGGTGAAAAATTCAAGGTTCTTCACTGGGGCAATGGAATGTGCAAGCTCAGCAAGCGGTGGCTTCCAACGCATCCTTGGAAACCAACGCTATTATTTTGCATGGTACAGTTTTTATGATGTCCATTCATCGCAGTGTTACGATCGGAGGTTGTCGGCACCGCTTTCGAGGAAACCAGCGCTTTATACTTTCTCTTTCTTTACATGGAAAATTACGTGTAGTAAAATTCTCACTGGTATGGAGATGTAAACATTAGTTGACAATGATATTGTCATCATTAACATAGAGATGGCTATTTCTTTCAGTTTTTGAGTGTTCTTGGATAACCGTTACTTGTATAATCGCTTAAATTATTAATTCCGTTAATTAATAGGATTATTTTTCACTATGTATTCAGAACTCACAACAAAGAAAGGTTACAATGTGTTGTATGAATTGATGCGACATGCATAGATGCAGAGATATGAATAAAGACGTGTAGTGTACATATTATGCTTTATAGACTACGCATTTGATAATGTGATAAGCACGAAAAGATAATAATTGAAGTACTCCATAAGATCGGAATCGACTACAGAGACATTCGAACAATATCGAGTCTCTATTGGCGTCAAACAGCTAAAGTGAAAGTAGGATCTACATTGACCAATAAAATTGAGATCAAGAAGGGGGTACGGCAGGGCTGTATCTTGTCTCATATTCTCTTTAATATATACTCAGAAGTATTTAAGACAGCGCTGGAGGAAAGCACAGAAGGCATAAAGATAAATGGAGAAATAATTAATAACATAAGGTATGCTAATGACACTGTGATGCTAGCGAGTAGCATGGAGGGACTGAGTTGCCTAATGAGTAAAATACAAAAAACAGGTGCACAATTCGGACTCAGACTAAACATCTCAAAAAATAAATGAATATTAGTAAGCAAAACCCAACAACGAACAAGACAACTGATATTAGACAATCAAAGAATTGAGCACGTGGATTCGTACATCTACTTAGGAACAACAGTTAACTCAAGTTGGGATCAAGCAAAGGAAATACGTATCATCATCATTCTCTTTGCCTTATCCCTATGCAATGTCGGCTTCCCTAATTGCATTTCTCCACACAATTCTATCTTGGGTCATATCAATATTAATCCCCTTTACCACCATGTCCTGCCTAATCGTCTCCCCCCACGTCTTCTTTGGTCTTCCTCTCCTACTCCTTCCAGGAATCTGCATTTCAGCAATTCTTCGTATTGGATGATTAACGTCTCGACGTTGAACATGACCAAACCATCTCAACCTATGTTCTCTCATTTTGGCATCAATTGGTGCCACACCTAGACTTCCCCTAATATATTCATTTTTAATTTTATCTTTTTTTGTCACTCCATTCATCCATCTAAGCATTCTCATTTCCGCCACATGCATTCTTTGTTCCTCTTTCTTTTTCACTGCCCAACATTCAGTTCCGTACATCATAGCCGGCCTTATGGCTGTTTTATAGAATTTTCCTTTCAACTTCATTGGAATTTTCCTGTCACACAACACACCACTCGCTTCCTTCCACTTCATCCATCCAGCCCTAATTCTACTGCATGCATCTCCATCTATTTCTCCATTACTCCGTAATACCGATCCCGGGTACTTAAAACTATTGCTTTTTACAATTAGTTCACCATCCAAAGATACCATTTTATTTGTAGTAACTCCATCTTTAAATGAGCATTCCAAATACTTTGTCTTTGTCCTACTAAGTTTTAAACCTTTTTCCTCGAGAGCTTGTCTCCACTGTTCCAGTTTTTGTTCTAAGTCGCTTTCATTATTTCCTACTAACACGGAAAATAGGTATAAGAATAGAAATACACAACCAAATACGTATAAGAATAGAAAAAGCAAGAACGTCGTTTACTAGCATGAAGCAAATTTTCATCTCTAACAGACTCACCCTACCTCTCAAAATCCGACTTCTGAAATGTTCTGTATTCCCGGTTTTGTTATATGGAATGGAGGCGTGGACAGTGACCGCAACATTGACGAAAAAAATAGAGGCCTTCGAAATGTGGGCTTACCGACGTATATTACTTATAAAGAAAAGAAAATAATCGTTTTCGTTTTGATTCAATTCGAGTCTCTTGCCATCCTCTGACACCGTGTTTCGGGGTCTCTACCCCTTATCAAAGAGGCTATGCAAGTAGACTGAATTGAATCAACTCGAAACGAAGAAGAACTTCATATATTAAAATATCTGCAGCAGAGTGTGGTTAGACTGTCCTCTAACGGGGAATGACAAAATAAATAAAAATAAATTTCGACCACGAGTCAGGATTCTGTTAACCGAGATACGATAGTACCAAGCGGCGACGGTGTCAGAGGATGGCAAGAGACTCAAATTGAATCAAAACGAAAACGATTATTTTCTTTTCTTTTTCATACCTTACTCAGTTTAGAGTACAAAATGACCACGTTTCGTTAAAGTATTCTGAGACGCATTGTTGGAGTGCTCCTCCTAGCGGCGCCGCTTGGTACTATCGTATCTCGGTTAACGGAATCCTGACTCGTGGTCGAAATTTATTTTTATTTATTTTATATTACTTATATCCTAGACCGAGCACGTGACCAACGAGGAGGTACTACGCCGGATACGTAAAGAGAGAGAGGTAGGAATAGCTATAAAGAAAAGAAAGTTGGAATACTTGGGTCACGTTATGAAGCACAATAAATACAGTGTACTACAGCTGATTATCCAAGGGAAAATATACATCAGAATGGGGTCCAGGGAGGAGACACTCGTGTCTTCAAAACTTGCGGCAATGGTTTGGATTGTCATCTGCCGAACTATTCAGATCTGCCGTAAACAAAGTCAGAATAGCCATGTTGATTGCCAACGCTCGCAACGGGCAAGGCACATAAAGAAGAAGAATGTATTCAGTGATTACAATAATTTATATACTATACAATAAAAACTAATAATCGAGAAAATAGAAAAAGTGGTAAAGCGATTTTAATAATATATTGTTACTATGGAACGCTTAGATTTTTAAACATCTTTAACAACAAAATACTTGGATCGCAGATTATAAACTGGTGTATTCTGTACTTGGATCTTCCATAAATAATAAACAATAAATAACTTGTTATTAATTTCACGTCTTTAATCAATTATTTTTCAAATACACTATAAATATTATTTAATAAACAACTCAAAATATTCCTGAAGCCGTGTCAAATATTTAGTAGGCTTGTTTGTCACTATCTTGTCACCACATTATATTCGACTGAGTGCGTTGTATGACAAAGATAGCGAATGTTCAGCACGGACATGGTGTTAATTTTTTTCGACTCCTGGAAAAACTAATAAATATTTTTGAAAAATTTAAATGTAGAATGAAAGATTACATCATTACCGAAAGTAGAAAGTCTCTTAGAATAAGCAAAAGGTTTCTTTTGAATGAGATATTTGAAATTAAAAATCACTCTCAATTTTCTCTTCTGTTTCACCCCTGTAACTTAATTAAAATAAACATTATAGAAGTTTTCAAGTTTGGTTTTCTCAGGATTAGAAAAAAAAATGAATGCATTTAAAAATCATTGGAACGAAATTTTGCTCCTACTCTCTTAACATTTATTTTATAACCTTTCTTAACAATCGGAAATAAACTTCTTAGTTTATGAACTAGGAGAAAGTGTTAATTAAGTTGTCTTAACGAATCTTTTAAGCAACATGACAGGCAGAAGATTTTATATCAAGTGTGTCCACAAATGTGGATTTTATATCAAGTGTGTTTATATCAAGTGTGTCCATCAAATTCATATCAATTTATCCCAACGGTGAAGTGTGTATGGATGCGAGTGATATGCCGCATTCTCCAATTTATTTAAAAGCCGAATCGATTTAAAAGCATTTGATATTAAGTAACACTCTTATCGAAATTTGTTCCATGTTTAACAGATTAACAGAAACCATGCTCCTGTATGATGTGGTGTGTATAGCTCAGAAAATGATATTAGTAAATCATTTTCGTTTATGGCTATAAAAGTAGATGGTACTTTTGTAGCTATCCTTTTATGAATTTGTATCAGCCACACTATCTGACGAAGTATAATAACACTCTAGTCATACCGATTAATACATTGAAGGTTCTGACGAATTGTGCTCCATGCTCCATATATTTGGTTTTCAATTCATATACAGGGTGATTGATTAGTGGGGTAAAGCTCAATAATAGATCCCCTATAGTAATAGATAGAAAGATACTCCCCTATAGTAATAGATAGATATTCGAGAGAAAGATACTGAGAAAAGTATATGGCCCGGTGCAAGAGGAAGACGGCACAAGGAGAATCAGGAGAAATGACGAGGTTAATGATCTGAATGAAGGGTATGACATTGTAAGATTTGTGAAAAGTCAAAGACTGTCATGGCTGGGACATGTTCAGCGACAAGAAGACATGAAAACGACAAAGAAGATGTTACAGTGGAAGCCGGTAGGAAGGCGGAAAAAGGGAGGGTCCAGGACGAGATGGTTGGATGACGTGGAAGACGACCTGAAACCCATGAATATAAGACAATGGAGGAGAAGGGTCCAAGAGAGATCTGAATGGAAGGACATATCCAGACAGGCAAAGACCCATCCAGGGTTATGATGCCAAAAGAAGAAGAAGAAGAATAGTAATAGATAGCAATAAAAGTTAATAACAAAAATTGTAGCCAACTTTGAGCTTCACGTTACAAAATTAGTTAGAATGTTACAGGTTGTTCGATAACACAGTGGCAGACCAAATTTATGTTTTTTTAAATGGAACACCCTATATTTTATTTTATATTCGAAATTCTGTTAACTTCTCCATCACAAAAATATAAAGATAAAGGCAGTTTTTGTTTATATTCGAGTCAGAGTTGGACCACCATCTCCATATAGCTATTTCAGCATCCTCATGCATCCTCAGTGAAGCTATGCAGTCACAACTCTGAAAGGAATATAAACAATCTGCCTATTTAAGGGAAACCATCGCAATACAATGATTCCACCTTTTGAGACGCAATCTAGCGACATCTCTCGTATTACGAGGAAAACAACGAAAAGCCCTAGATACAAAGTTTACCACTTTTTAAACAATTAGAATAATTGAAATAAAAATATAATAAACAATATTTTAAATCTAAAACTTTTCGTTAATAAACTGCTTTCTGGCTGCATCCCGTATCTCCGGATTTTACAATATATAATCACAGAGACGACGAAAATAGGAGAAAGCAAGGACACTTATGCCACGCATTTACCTTCTCTTCGTCTAGGAAAAGAACTGAAAGACAGTTTCTAAATACTCAAAACTGAGTAAAAATGGAAAAGATAAAGGCAGTTTTTTTTATATTCGATTCAGAGTTGGACCACCATCTCCATATAGCTATTTCAGCATCCTCATGCATCCTCAGTGAAGCTATGCAGTCACAACTCTGAAAGGAATATAAACAATCTGCCTATTTAAGGGAAACCATCGCGATACAATGATTCCACCTTTTGAGACGCAATCTAGCGACATCTCTCGTATTACGAGGAAAACAACGAAAAGCCCTAGATACAAAGTTTACCACTTTTTAAACAATTAGAATAATTGAAATAAAAATATAATAAACAATATAATAAACAATAAAAATATAAAGGTTTGTTATGTTCAAGTTGAACTCCCTGTATAAATAAAAATAAGCACAACAGCAATGATTTATTAATGCCATATTTTTTTATTTATTGTCAAAATTTTAAATAATTATTGACATTGCTAATTTTCTTTATATCAATTAAGCCATGACTGAATTGACAATTGAGGATTATTGATTTTCAATCCGGTAATCAATGTAACAATGTAGCAAATAAAGAACTAAAAATAATTTATTAGTAATACATTTTACAAAAAAAAATACAATTACAACATACAACATTTTTGAAACATTCAAAAACTACTTTTTTATTTAAATGTAACAAAGAGAGAAAATTATTAATGAATTTTACAAAAAAAATACACAACCACAAAATACAACATTTTGTGAAGACAATTAAACACTACTTTTGTATGTAAATGTAACAATGTAACAAATAAAGAACGAAAAATAATTTATCAGTAATACATTTTGCAAAAAAAACATGTTTGAAAAAATTAGAAGCTACTTTTAATAAAATATTTTTATTATTTAATTACATAAGGTGTTCAAAATTACCTCCTAACACATTTATGCACGCCTAAAAACGATCATTGAATGAGCTACTTACTCTACGAAGCATTAGTAAATTAACACATCGAAATACACTTTGTATTCTATTTTTCAGCTCATCCCTTGTTGTTGGAGGTATTTTATAAACTTCATTATTAACGTAACCCCAAAAAAAATCAGTTCAGTTTATTAAATTCTGGTGATTTGGGTGTCCACGCTACTGGTCCATTGAAAAATGAAAATATCTCGAAAACTAATAAATTTAGACATAGGGAATGTCATCTAAAAATTAAAGAACGGTAATGGTACTTTTCAATAGTGATATAAAATACAGGGTGTTCCATTGAAAATTACTGAGAAAATAATGTACTTGCGTTTTGACTCACCCTGTATTTGATATAAAGAAAATTAGCCATATCAATCATTGTTGAACATTATGACAATACGTAAAAAAATATGGCATTAATAAACCATTGCTGTTTTGCTTATTTTTATTTATACAGTAAATACCCTGTATAACATAACAAACCTTTATATTTTTGTGTTGAAGAAGTTAACAGGATTTCTAATTTAAAATATAATATGGGATCTTCCATTTAAAAAAACATAAGTTTGGTCTGCCACTGTGTTATCGAAACATTCTAATTTTGTAATGTGAAGCTCAAAGTTGGCTAAAATTTTTGTTATTAACTTTTATTGCTATCTATTACTATAGCGGATCTATTAAGCTTTACCCCACTAATCAATTACCCTGTATGTATATTTACTTCAGTCGTGAAGTATTATTTCTCCACCTTTCTTTACCAATTTTTGTTATAATATGTAGATATGTATGGTAGGGCATATTTCTTCATTATAGTGATTTTTAAAACGTTTTTACTTCACTTGTTCTTCGTCTGTCTCATTGTCACTTTGTCCGAAAAATCTTGCAATCGGTTTTAAACATACTTCCCGACTAGCTAGATATCTGAAATTTTCAGAATAGCTCAGAACTCGATGACAATGCAATATTCAACAGCCTTTATATTCATGCATTGAGTTTTATTATTCCAAAAAAGCATAGTTATTTTAATACTGTTGCACTAGAACTTATATGCGAAGTATTTATCACCATACCTAACATCCAATTTGGTCTAGTGGCTAGGATACCCGTCTTTTACCCAGGAGGATCGGGTTCGATTCCCGGTATCGGAAAATTTGACATTTTGATTTGAAAAATAATTGTTTTTATAATACTTTTTTTATATTGTGTCCTATAAATAATAAAAACGTGGTGTTATAAAAAGTTTATTTTTATAATAGTTTATTTATTAGTATCTTTTCTAAAACGATAGTATTATTTATAGAGTATATCTTAAATTTAGTTCTGTTATCATTTTTTTGTTTTTCATTTCATTATCAATCATTATTTTTTGGTTTCAGGGGCTGAAAATTCAGAAGTTAGAACAAGAAAGTATTCAACTGCATCGAGACATCGCATCATCTATGCAGGAAATGGGATACCGAGTCAGTAGCGTACACTCTGCCGATCTTGCCAAAAATTTGCCACTTTTTCCTCATAAGAGAGGTTCAGACGGGTACTTAGGAGATACTAGTATTTTAGGTAAACCATAACTAAACGTAAAATGTCAAAACATTTAACCATGCATTTAAATTTATTTACCATGCATTTATATAATTTATAGTCCAGAAAGCCACTGCGCATCCGCTGGTAAAAATATTCTAATTCGGATTTTTTGCACAATCTTACTCAATAAGGACCCCTTTTAACAAATTTGCATGTTACCAGGACCAAAAGTTGGTCAAAAATTTTTTAAACGTTGTTTTTTTGTTTTTTTCCTAAAATTATTTTTTTTGCATGGAACAAATTTTTTTTTCGGTTTTTTGGATCATTCCAAACAGAAAAGGTCTTTAGTGACTTTTCTCTAAAGTTGATAGTTTTTGACATATAAGCGATTAAAAATTGAAAAATTGCGAAATTGGCCATTTTTAACCTTCAAAAACTATGTGAAAAACTGAAAATTTGAATGTTGCCAAGGTAGGTTGATATTCTTTAAACATCAATTGATGAAATTCCGAAGAGTTTTTTGCAATACAGTATTCAAAACTCCTTTGTTTTTTAATTGCTAATCAAGCGTGCGCGACACTATTTTTCACCGTTGCATGTGTATGCAGTATGGTGCAAATGAAAGGAATAAATTCGTTATTTCGTAAACCGGCGACTTTAAGGAAAAATCCCGAAACAGGTCGATTTTTATTTTTATGTTATGATATTATGACATATATGGTATACTAGTGACGTCATCCATATGGGCGTGATGACGTAGTCGATGATTTTTTTTAATGAGAATAGGGGTCGTGTGCTAGCTCATTTGAAAGGTCCTTTAATTCTCTATTCAGTAATATAAACATTTGCATAATTATTTATACAGGGTGTCCAATAATTTAATTTTTTTGTCAATTTGCCATATGATTTAATTTAATAAAAATTTTTTGGACACCGTGTGTAAATCATTATGCAAATGTTTATATTACTGAATAGAGAATTGAAGGACCTTTTAAATGAGCTAGCACACGACCCCTATTCTCATTTAAAAAAATCATCGATTACGTCATCACGCCCAGATGGATGACGTCACTAGTATACCATATATGTCATAATATCATAACTTAAAAATAAAAATCGACCTGTTTCGGGATTTTTCCTTAAAGTCGCCGGTTTACGAAATAACGAATTTATTCCTTTCATTTGCACCATACTGCAGACACATGCAACGGTGGAAAATAGTGTCGCGCACGCTTGATTAGCAATTAAAAAACAAAGGAGTTTTGAATATTGAATTGCAAAAAACTCTTCGGAATTTCATCAATCGATGTTTAAAGAATATCTACCTACCTTGGCAACATTAAAATTTTCAGTTTTTCACATAGTTTTTGAAGGTTAAAAATGGCCGATTTCGCAATTTTTCAATTTTTAATCGCTTATACCTATATCAAAAACTATCAACTTTAGAGAAAAGTCACTAAAGACCTTTTCTGTTTGGAATGATCCAAAAAACCGAAAACAAATTTTGTTCCATGCAAAAAAAATAATTTTAGGAAAAAAACAAAAAAAAAACGTTTAAAAAATTTTTGACCAACTTTTGGTCCTGGCAACATGCAAATTTGTTAAAAGGGGTCCTTTTTGAGTAAGATTGTGCAAAAAATCCGAATTGGAATATTTTTCCTAGCGGATGCGCAGTGGCTTTCTGGACTATATTACATACATATAGGTACAATATACAGGGTGTTTCATTAAGAATTACTAATCTCGGAGTTCTAGATTCTAGAACTCAAAATATTAAGATTTAACCCAAATCACTTAAATAAAATGTGGCTCCTTACTAAGTAACAGGGTCAATTTTTATTTGAAAAAAAAATTTTTATTTAAAAATTTAAAAACTATTTTTGCTCGGTATTTTAAAACTATTCGACATATCCTTTTCATACTTGACGAAAAGTGTAGATACTATATAATCCGGTCAACATAGACATCAAAATGCTTGGCAAATAACAAAAATTGCCGGAGAGCCAAATTTTGGTGGAGAGCTAGGGTATACCATAACAAATAAAGTTTAAAAAGTCCCCATCGATCCCATGTGTGCGTCAAAAGTTATTCGGGGTCAAAGGTCAAAATTTGAGATTTTTTGGATTTTTTTCGAAACGGTAAGTTTTATCAAAAAAAAACCTTAAACCAAAGTTGTAAATCTTAAAATTCTCTACAAAAATAGTCCTTACTATTTTTTTCCTAAGAGTTGCCATTCCTGAGATATCGCGATTCAAAGAGTCACATTATACATGATATGCACACGTTTCCACACCACCTGTGAGGTAGTGTACTCGGCGCGTTTTTTTTACCGTGGTTTCCCCTGTAGGCCTACTCCACTAACTGTTTTGACAATTTTAGGATTATTTAAGGAAACAATACCGGTCAAGTTCTAGATATTACCTTATTATTGATATTGATTATTGATATTGCTATTGATTATTAGATTAACTGTTGTTTTGATATCTTTAGATATTTTAATCAGATTCATATTCTTGAAAGTCTACTTCAACAGTCTTCACAAGTCTTCTTCGATTTCATCTTCTTCCTCTTCCTCTTGCTAGATGTTCAAAAATTGTTCAAATGTGACTCAGTCATTGGTATCTTTTTGGAGCTCCATAAACCGCAAGAAGAAAGCGAATTCCTTCTGTAATTATTGTTTGCGGTGTAGAATCAAGTTCTGTAAAAACTTTACAGCAGTCAGTCAAATCTTTTTTTTTTCGAATAATTTAAGTACTGACGTTTTGTCCCTTCTGTACATTGCGGACGTAGTGTCGCAGCCGGTTATCGCATGTAAAAATAAAATGTACTTTTGGCATTTGGGATAAGCCGATAAACTATTCTAAGAATATATCTCTGTTCGCTGTTGAGCCCTTCCAGGTTTCAGAAAATAAATATCTTTATCTACTGGAGTCCTTGCAGTAATCAGTACCAACAAATCAACACCTTCACCAACTACAATTGTTGTGTTTGTTGCCTTAAATTTTTCAATTGCTGTCTCAATTATAAGGACATCTGCGTCATTTTTAGCTTGTTTCACTTTAATATTCGCAACTGTTAATTTGTCAGTTAACATTTCAGCTTTCTTCTTGCGGTTTATGGAGCTCCAAAAAAAATTATTTGTTTTGATAAATACCGATACTTAACTTTTGTAAAAAATACGCGAAACAAGAAACAAGTACAACTATCATGTCTTCCTCCAACATCAGCATCTGCTTTTTAACATTTGTATCGAGTATATTATCAAGTTCAAACATGGCTAGGCAATGAACTGAATCCAGAAGACTGGGGTTGGAAATTAATAGATAATACTCTGGAACTGATTAAAACCTTACTCCCACCTGCTCCAGAAAAACTCCTTAACACTATTTTTTGCAATTGCAAAAAAGGTTATAGTGCCAAATGTGGATGTAAAAAAGTCGGGTTGCTGTGTTCTCTAGTGTGTACCAACTGCCAAGGTCAGTCTTGCTCAAATGTCCAGTTTAGTACAACAGAGGAAGACTCCTGTGATTTTAATGAAGAGACCAATGACTCAGTCACATTTGAACAATGTTTGAACATCTAGCAAGAGGAAGAGGAAGAAGATGAAATCGAAGAAGACTTGACTGTTGAAGTAGACTTTCAAGAATATGAATCTGATTAAAATATCTAAAGAAATCAAAACAATACTTAACCTAATAATCAATAGCAATATCAATAATCAATAGCAATATCAATAATCAATATCAATAATAAGGTAATATCTAGAACTTGACCGGCATTGTTTCCTTAAATTATCCTAAAATTGTCAAAACAGTTAGTGGAGTAGGCCTACAGGGGAAACCACGGTAAAAAAAAACGCGCCGAGTACACTACCTCACAGGTGGTGTGGAAACGTGTGCATATCATGTATAATGTGACTCTTTGAATCGCGATATCTCAGGAATGGCAACTCTTAGGAAAAAAATAGTAAGGACTATTTTTGTAGAGAATTTTAAGATCTACAACTTTGGTTTAAAGTTTTTTTTTCGATAAAACTTACCGTTTTCGAAAAAAATCCAAAAAATCTCAATTTTTGACCTTTGACCCCGAATAACTTTTGACGCACACATGGGATCGATGGGACTTTTTAAACTGTATTTGTTATGGTATACCCTAGCTCTCCACCAGAATTTGGCTCTCCGGCAATTTTTGTTATTTGAAATGTCTATATAGACCGGGTTAATACACCATATGAAATTATGTTAAATAAACGTTTCTGGCTATTACCAGAGGCGTACGACAGGGGAAAGTGCATGGTTGACCATCCCCAAATTCTACGCCATTGGCGGAATGACCATTTTATCCCAATTTTTAGATTCTCCAACATTTTATACGTAAATAACATACTCAACTTTCATTCATTCATTCTTAACAATAAAATCATTAGTTTTCGAGATATTTGAAGTTAAAAATTAAGCGGCAGAATACATTAATCAAAATAACTGTGCCGTTACATGTTACTTATTGACTTAATGACTACTGTTACTTAATGACTTTATCGTTACGAGTGGAGAGTATATTATTTACATAGAGAGAGAGGGTATTGGAGAATCGAAAAATTGCGCTAAAATGGCGATTCCGCCAGCGGCGTAGAATTTGGGAAGGGTCAACCATTCACTGTCCACTGTCGTGCTCCTCTGGTAGTAGCCAGAAACGTTTATTTATCATAATTTAGTAGGGTGTAAAGTACCTACACTTTCTGCCAACTATGAAAAGGATGTATCGAATAGTTTTAAAATACTGAGCAAAAATAGTTTTTAAATTTTTAAATAAAACACCCTGTAGCTCAGTAATGAGCCATATTTTATTAAAGTGATTTGGGTTAAATTTTAATATTTTGAGGTCTAGAATCTGCACCTCAGAGATTGGACATTCTTACTGAAACATCGTGTATTTAATCTTAACACTCCCTAGAAGTTGAAGCCGATTTTTACTTAAAAATTTTTTTTTGGATGAGGATAACTGCATTCATATTTTACTATCATTTATAATCTTAATTTAACAATTTTTGATGGGTTTTCTTTTTTTTTTATCTGTTTTTATCCATTTTTCCCACGTGTACGTATGCGTGGGAAAAATGGACGCGCATCTATTTTTTTTTTCTAATGGTGCCCCACCTTTTTCCATCTTTCATCCTACCTTAGGGCTTATTTCCTACTTACTTTAAGCTCTCCTTACTTTAATCTTGATTTGAAATAGTTTAGATTATTCGATCTCATAATAATTTCACAGTTTCACACATTTTATAAAACACAAACGCCTTTATTATGCATGCTTAAAATGGATACCTACTTTGAATAATCTAGAATCTAGATTAAGCACAACCTTTAAAAAACATAATTTAATAAAAAAATTCAATTTTTAGGTGTGCCAGCTGGATTAAACAGATATACCCCAAACTCATTAGAAGATATTTTAGAATGGGAGCTTATCTCCAAAACTTTATATACTCATAGAGATTTAAATCCTAGAAAGAGAATAGGTTCGTCCATGAAAGAAGGTTTAAGTGATGTAGTTAGAGAGGTAAGTAATTTGTATAAATATATTATTAAAGCAGTTTCGTAAGAATTTTTGCTTATAGGAAAAGTCTCTTGACGAAAAAGAAGAAATATTAAAAATCTAGAACGTTGGAGCCTAAGGTTTGAAAAATTAAAAAATGTATATAAACAAATTGTTAACAAAAAGTTGAAAATTTAAGTAACAGTAGTATTTGAATAGTTCTGCCGTTCAGTTTAAGTTTTTTTAGCATTCAATATAAAGTTGTTATCAAGTATCGTTATATGGTTTGCTATTTTCAAATAAAATGATTAAGTATAAAGATGTGTAACATTGGTGACAACGGTGGGATTGAAGAGTTATTCAGTAATTGTTAATGGTTAATACAAGATCTACTGAATTCGATCATGATATGGATAGGTCCGGACCACCGCATGGTTTTTAAAAATGAAAGATGAAAGTAGAAGTGTACGTAAGAAGAGAAAAAGCATCGACAAGAAGAGGAAGAGAAGCGTAGGCAAGAAGAGGAGGAGAAAAAGATAGACGTAGAAAAGTAGAGGTAGAAATCATAAATAGTTTATCTTAAATTCACGCAAATTTTAAGTTAGGGGAAGTCAAATTACTAGTGGAATAGACAAATTAGAAGAACAACAGAACGATATAAAAACCGATTTAAAAAAAAACATAATAGACAAGTAACAAAACTATTTATAAAATAAAATAAAACAATAACAAAACGATTTAAAATCTAATTTAGAAAGACAAATTGTTGAGTTAGCAAGGCCAAAGCTTCTTTATCTATTATTGTTTCAATAACTAATGTTGAATCTGAATAAACAGCTTCATCATCTTCCATAGTTGAACCAAACACAATTAGAACTGGAAAATTTTTAAAACCACCTACATTCGATGGTCAAACCCTGCAGCTAGAGGAAATGGCTCCAAGGCTTTCTTTTTGAGAAAGAAATGGCGATTGGTAGTGTCGCTTCGAGGGCTTGCAGCAACCGTCTTGCCATTTCTTCCCCAGGATTCACCAGGTTATACCTCACTTGTTCAAGATTTAGAGACAAGATATGGTCAGCAGCATGTAAATCAGGTTTTCCAAAGCCAGCTGAAAGTTTCATATCAAAACCATAACGAAAGCTGGCAAGAATTTAAAGCCGATATTAAAAAATTATTGCATTTGGCATATCCTCAGGCTCCTAAATAATTTCTGGACAAGTTTCTGAAGAATATCAACCCAGGAGTATGAGACAATATTAGATGATGTTTTAATTGTGAAAGAATAAGACATTTGTAAAATAATTTCGGAAGCTTATCCCAGGCAAGGAAAGAAGAACCAAAGAATGAGCTTAGAAGGTCGCCTATATCGACATCTAGAAGCCCGTCACATAGTCCTACTAGAAGTTATAGATCTCTAAGAAAGTGATTTCCCACAACTGACTACAGAACGGAAAAAGATACCCTGGAACCTGAAGTTGCCCATTTGAAGGAGCAACTAGTGACTAGTAAAAATAAATTATAAAAGTTAAGAGAACAGGTGTCAATTCCGCAGAATGTGTTAAATGAACAATTATAAGAATTCCAAGATGCTTTGAACGAATTACAGGTTCAAATCCTTGAAGAAAAGAGAATGTAACTGGAGAAGTCAGTCTCAGGATGACCCCCACTAAACAGCATGAAGATAATGATCCCAGAGTCCCTGGAAAACCTTAAAAAGAGTAAAAACAACGATAATGACTTAAAAGGCATATGAGAATGGCTTGAGAATGGAGTAAAACCTATTTGGCAGGAAATAACCAAACATAGGCGAACTATAAAGGCGTACCGGGATCTCTTCCTTTCCAATAGTCTATTGTATCGGAAGAAAGTCTGGATGGAGTAGGTATGTACAGTTCAGTAATAATTGGTACTCTCAAAATCACACATTAAAAGTGTGTTACAAGAACTTCATAGCAGTTTTTTTGGAAAACATTTTAAAGTCAAAAAAATACTTGCCAAAATGCGAGACAGATTTTACTGGATCAATTGTCGCCGAGATGTAGAAGATTGGTGTAAGAAATGCAATCTATGTAACGGTAGAAATGGTCCTAGAATAAGTCGTGGTAAAATGGCACAATATCTTTCCGGGGAGCCTTTTAAACGACTTGCAGTGGATATTCTTGGTCCACTTCCAATGACAGATAGGAAACAAGTACTTGATGGTGGCAGTGGATCACTTTTCAAAATGGCGTAAAATTGTAGCCCTTCCTCATCAAGAAGCGATTACAGTAGCAGAAACATTCATAACATACGTCGTATCAAGACATGGAGTTCCTTTAGAATTACATTCTGATCAAAGGAGAAAATTTGATTCTCGACATTTTGCGAATATGGTAGTCTGTTGAATATATATAGTTCAGCTCAACAGGCCTCAGGGGCCCAAGGCTTCACGGCTTCAGTCTGTTGAATACATTCTATAAAACATGGAACTTTGAACATTTAACATTGAAGACAAGAAAAGATCCAATGACAAAACTTTATGAGACAATGTCCATACTTTCTCTGTTATATGGATGTGAAAGAGATAAACTCTAGAATTTACAATCCAAGATAGCAACATGAGATTTCTCAGAAGACTAATAGACATTACAAGACTTGATAGGCAGAGAAAAGAAGACTTGAGACAAAAGCCTAATATCTACTCGATCAATCAGAAAATAAAAATACAGAACAAAATAGAAACGACATAGTAAATTATAAATCGAAAAGAAGAAATGTACAAAGAACAAAACAGAACAAAATAGAAACGATATACTAAATTATAAATCGAAAAGAAGAAGAAATGTAGGTCGCCTGTTGAAAACATGGATTGAAGTTTGATGCAGAAATAAGCAATAAATGGATTAATCTCTGGGTTAAAGGAGGATCCCTGGATCTAATATCAGAAATGAATAAATGCCCATAAAGACAATAAATCAGAGATGTTTTATAAAGTCAATTGTAAGTAGTGTAAGTCAACATACATTGGACAGACGCATTATTATCTACATTGAAGAATTAATGCGCAAATTTACTTTGGTCATATCACTAGAAGGAAAGACGGCATGGAAAGACTGTTCGTTGAAGGTAGAGTCGAAGGCAGAAGATCAAGGGGGAGATCTCCTTGACAGGGGTCTGATCAAGTCAAAACTACACAGGACTCTCCCTTCCGGAAGCATCTCATAAAGCTCAAAGTAGAGTTGAATGGTTAATCCCAGTTAATAAAACATCATGAGGTCACCATATCCTTGCGTAAGGTAACTCGATAGAAAATAAAAACTCTATTAAGCTCTCTGATTTAAACCTGCGTGTCCCGGTAGAGTTGTACTTTTTTTTTATTATTTATTAAATTAACAATGCACCTAATCTTAAGACTAACCAGCATTTTACATTTAACTTAATCTACTACTGTACTGTCCTAGGTATTCCCAACGGTTCACCTTAGAATTTAATAATTATTGTTGCACACATCACTGTTGTGGCTAGGTTCACTGTCCGAATTTAAACTGACACTGACATTTTTATAGATTTATCACTATCACACAAGTTCAAAAGGTTTGGTGCGTTTGAGCCTGCGGACTAGGTTTTGATTATCTAAAAGTTCTAACACTTCCCTGTTTGTATGGTTGTGGAGTCGTTTTTCGTGACCCTTGGCAATCTTCTTTATTTCTTCTTTGATTGTTGCTATACGAAGTTCCCGATGTAGGTCTTTGTTGCGGATATACCATGGAGCGTTGACTATGTTTCTTAGTATTCGGTTTTGGACTCTTTGAAGGCAAGCATAGTTACTCTCACTAGTACAGCCCCATAACTGTAGACCATAGGACCATACTGGTTGGAGCATTTGTTTGTAAACTAATACTTTGTTTTTGATTGTAAGTTGTGAGCTTCTACCTAATAACCAATATAACTTCTTGTACTTCAGTTTTAGTTCTTCGGTTTTCTTTCTGATATGTTCTTGCCACTTTAATTTGCTATCCAAATGTAGCCCTAGATATTTAACTGTTTTCTTGTACGGAACGATTTTATTGTTTATTCTAAGTGGGTGACTATTTATTTTTTTGTAGGTGCAATCGATATGGGCAGATTTCCCTTCATTGATTTTTATGCGCCATTTATTATTCCAGGTGTTTATTTTGTTTACTGCACTTTGCAGGTGTCTAGCTGTTTCTTCGAATGTTTCACCGACTGCTAGTATTGCAGTGTCGTCTGCAAATGTTGCCAGTTTAATATTTTCTGTAACAGGTATGTCACAAGTATATAATAAATATAGTATGGGTCCCAGAACACTGCCCTGTGGGATTCCTGCTTTAATTGGCCGTAATTCTGAATATTCGCCTTCCTGTTTAACTCTAAAAGTTCTATCTTCCAAATATGATTGTATTAGATGTACAAATTTGATGGGAAGATAAGATAAGATGGGAAGATCCGTTAAGAGTTGTAGTAATTTACAAAAATGTAAGTTCTGTTTCTCCTAGTCGCCATAGTTATTCATCATTCAAGGGCAATATTCAAATTTGACGCTAAAAATAAATTTGAAATACAAATTTTAAACTACATAAGTAGGTAAGTTCACACGTGTAAGGATTATTTTTAAAAAAGATGTATATTTCAAAGAAGTAAACAAAAAGCAGATTTTAGATAATCATTTCGACTGAATATGTACTGTAAAAATAAAGACAGATTTTAGAATACGTTATGTGTAGCAAGATCTAAACTTTCGTTTCCATCTTAAAGTGCCATTTTCTAATTAACCCAGCAATCACAATGAGTCTCTACAGATGCTGCGAAAAAAACAGATTTGATAAACGGTGAACCAATCTCATCGGTCCCACATTATTCTTAATTCTACGCCATTACCTGTGATCAGTTCTTGTTCTTGGATAATTGATGTGATTGGTGGATAAATGGGTCAAGTGACAATTGAGTTCATCTAAACTATTAGTCGTCCACATGATCCATAATTTAAATGTTTAAACAAATAATATTCTAAACGGAATTATAAGTTTATGTAATTAAATAAACTCTAACATCGAAGTAAAACAACTTCTACGTAATAGGTATAATTTAATAAAATCCTAAAAAGATCCCAATGGATTGTATAAAATATGTTCAGAACGAACGTTTTTGGACCTATCAGTCCATCATCAGTGAACTCATATACTTGCTAACTAGCCCCGCCCAGAACCAAACACTGGTTGTAATTATAAAGCAATCTACATTCTAAGGTAGTGAAATTGAAAAGGCTAAACGCCGATGTTAGTAGATAATTGAAAGTTAATATGTATACTTAAAATTCATATTTTATAAGTTAATTATTATATATAAATATTACATATCCTATTTTAAATATTTTCTTTGATTTATATGAATTTAAATCCGCTAGAGAAAATATCCTCTTTTATGACATAGAAATTGAAACAATAAAATAGTTTACAATTTTATATTGGATTCTATGTAGGGCAGTCAATGAGGGTATGTGGCTCCGAATTCCATCCTATTATATTGATTCCACCCCCTTCTCGGGGGTGGAACATTTTTTGCTTAAATAACTACGGAAGTTGCTAGAGAACCTAATACTAAGCAAAAACTGTTCTATAATTTTTTTTTTCGAAAACTCAATATTTTTTGAGTTATTCCTGGTTGAAAATTAGCCATTTTCATTGAAACATAACACCTTTTAAACGGTTTTTTGCGAATACCTTAAAAACTTTGCATCTAACTAAAAAAACCATAATATAAAACATTTTTGTAGCTTATAAAATAACAAAGAGATTCTTTCCTTTATGAATCTTCTAGTTTAACACAAAAAGAGATATGGTAAGTGAAAAAACTTGTTTTCTTGGTGCATGCTCAAATCAGTGTATTTAACTTGAAATAACGGAGAAACGGTCAATTTTAGATGTATAATGCTACCAATAACTTTTATTGTGCGTGAAAAGACCTTTAAAATAAGCAATATTACATGTCGATTACATTCAAACTATGCGAGATTAACTGTAAAAAATTTGATGACTAACGTATTTAAAAAAAAATGAGAAGTATATTTAACCCCTCATCCACAAGAATTTAAATGCATCGTTTTCCTTCTACAATACATTTTATTATAGTGTTCTTTTTATGTTCAAAAAGTTGGGCGGGTTTAAAATCAATGGTTTTTGAAAAAAATAAGATCAAATTATTGAGCGCATTTTTAAATTTACTTAAAAATCTTCCTATTTCTCTCCATGTAACTCGAAAATAATAAGAGATGCCAAAAAAATATGCCATACAAAAATGTAGGTTTCTTCTAGATAAACATTTTGATTTTATTTTTTATAACAGTATTTCTTATCATTTTCAAGTTACATGGAGAAAAAGGAAGATTTTTAAGAAAATTTAAATATGCGCTCTATAATTTGATCTTATTTTTTCAAAAACCATTCATTTTAAACCCGCTCAACTTTTTGAACATAAAAATAACACTGTACTAAAATGTATTGTAGAAGGAAAACGATGCATTTAAATTCTTGTGGATGAGGGGTTAAATATACTTCTCAATTTTTTTCTTAAAATTCGTTAGTCATCAATTTTTTGCAGCATATCTCGCTTAGTTTGAATGTAATCGACATTTAATATATATAGCTTATTTGAAAGGACTTTTCAAGCACAATAAAAGGTATTGGTAGCAATATACACCTAAAATCGACCGTTTCTCTGTTATTTCAAGTTGAATACAAAAAATTTCAAAAAAACAAACTCTTTTTACCTACCATATCTCTTTTTGTGTTATAACTAGAAGATTGAAGAAGGAACGAATCTCTTTGTTTTTTTATGAGCTACAAAAAGGTTTTATATAATTTTTTTTTAGTTAGATGCATTGTTTTTAAGGTATTCGCAAAAAACCGTTTGAAAAGGTGTTATACAGGGTGTCTGCGTAACTTGGAACCATATGGGAAACTTTTTTAATATCAATTTTACGAAAAAAAAGTCATTCTTTGTAAAGTGCTCTGCATAGTCTAAAACCTAAGATGCAATCATCAGATATCAAATTTTGTCTACAGTATACGAGGTATGTCAAAAAATATTAATTTCGCTCAAGAGCAAATTAGCTTTATATTTCAAAATATCAAAAATTTTTATTATTTAAAGTTATTTGTGATTAAAAACCATATTCAAATATGCAATAATAGCCTTCTACGTAAAAAAAAATTTCTGAGATTTTTATAAATTACCGATTCCGAACATCATTTTTATTTATTAGACATGTAATAACTCTTTTATTAATAATTTTAGGAAAAAAACTTAATTTTCATAAAAATCTGTGCATGGTCTAAACCTCAAGATAAAACTATCAGTTTTCCAAGTTTGTTAATTTTATACGAGGTGTGTCAAATAATATGAATTTAGAAAGAATATAGAAAGAATTCTTTTTAAATTCATATTATTTGACACACCTCGTATAAAATTAATAAACTTGGATAACTGATGGTTGCATCTTGAGGTTTAGACCATGCACAGATTTTTATAAAGAATAATTTTTTTCCCTAAAATTATTAATAAAAGAGTTATTACATGTCTAATAAATAAAAATGATGTTCGGAATCAGCAATTTAGGAAAATCTCAGGATTTTTTTTTACGTAGAAGGCTGTTATTGCATATTTGAATATGGTTTTTAATTACAAATAACTTTTCATAATAAAATTTTTTGATATTTTGAAAGATAAAGGTAGTTTGCTCTTGAGCGAAATTAATATTTTTTGACATACCTCGTATACTGTTGACAAAATTTGATATCTGATGATTGCATCTTAGGTTTTAGACTCTTCAGAGCACTTTATAAAGAATGACTTTTTTTCGTAAAATTGATATTAAAAAAGTTTCCCATATGGTTCCAAGTTACGCAGACACCCTGGCTTGAAAATGGCCAATTTTCAACCACGAATAACTCAAAAAGTATTGAGTTTTCGAAAAAAAATTATAGAACAGTTTTTGCTTAGAATTAGGTTCTCTAGCAACTTTCGTAGTTGTTTAACCAAAAAATTTTCCACCCCCGAGAAGGGGTGGGAACCGCCCCAAGACAAAATCACAAATCGGCATAGGGTAGACTTTGAATAAAGAGATATCTTCAGGCTATTCCTAAAATTTCATTAAAATCCATGCAGTAGGATAGAATTCGGAGGTAATAACCTGTTCTTGCTCTCATTGACTGCCCTAATAAATAATGAAAACGTTTTATTATAAAAAGTGCTTTTTTATAAAAGTGTAATTATTTATCTACTTATTTTAGATTATGGAACTGATTAATTCGTATTCTAAGCAGAGAGGAAGAGTCATAGATTTTAAGGAAATTTTGTATGGATACTGGAGGTTGGATCCAGTCTATGGAGTAGATCTTATATTAGATATGTTACTAGTGTATAGAAAATACCGAGGACACAAAATGACAGTTCAAGTTAGGCGACATGCGTATGTGCAGCAGACATTTACAGGTTCGTAAAATACGTTTTATTTTAAATTTGAAAGCAGATTTTAACACAAAAATTTGATCTCAATTATTGATATTTCCTTCTCTGAATCCTCTCTGGTATTCTTCTAGATTCTTCTCCGCGTATATTTCTAGTCGTTTTTTGACTAGTATGGCGAGCACTTTGTATATTACCAGTACCTCTAACAAGAATATTCCCCTATAGTTTGTGCATTCAGTTATACAGGGTGTCTCGAAACGATTGGTCATAAATTATACCACAAATTCTGGGGCCGAAAATAGGTTGATTGAACGTCACTTACCTATATACAATAGTGCACACAAAAAAAGTTACAGCCCTTTGAAGTTACAAAATGAAAATCGATTTTTTTTCATATATCGAAAACTCTTACGAGCTTTTTTATTGAAAATGGACATGTGGAATTTTTATGGCAGCAACATCTTAAAAAAAATTAAAGTGAAATTTGTGCACCCATAAAAATTTTATGGGGGTTTTGTTCCCTTTAACCCCCCAAACTTTTGTGTACGTTCCAATTAAATTATTATTGTGGCACCATTAGTTAAACACAATATTTTTAAAACTTTTTTACCTCTTAGTACTTTTTTGATAAGCCAGTGTTCATTGAGATATTTTGAATATTTGTCAAATCCACTTCATATTTGTATATGGTTATGTATGATTATAGACACTTGTTAATAACCTGAAAATTTATTTATAACTTACATTTTTAGGTATATTTTGAAAAAGAAGCCACATCTCGATAAAAGGTGACTTATCAAAAAAAGACTAAGATGCAAAAAAGTTTTAAAAACACTGTGTTTAACTAATAGTACCACAATAATAATTTAATTGGAACGTACACAAACATTTGGGGGGTTTAAAGGAACAAAACCCCCAAAAAATTTTTATGTAAACATATTAAAAAATAAGCCGCATCTCGATAAAAACTGGCTTATCGAAAAAATACTAAGAGACAAAAAAGTTCTAAAAACGTTGTGTTTAACTAATGGTACCACAATAATAAATTAATTGGAAGGTACACAAAAGTTTGGGGAGGTTTAAGGGAACAAAACCCCTATAAAATTTTTTGGGGTGGACAAATTTTACTATAATTTTGTTTTAAGATGTTCCTGCCATAGGAATGATACATGTCCATTTTCAATAAAAAATATCATAATAGTTTTCGATATATTGAAAAAAATCGATTTTCATTTTGTAACTTCAAAGAGCTGTAACTTTTTTTATGAGCACATTTTTACTAAGGTAAGTTAGGTTCAACCGAACTATTTTTGACCCCAGAATGTGTGGTATAATTTATGACCAATATTTTCGGGTATACACACCCCCAAACTTATATGGCATCATCTGATATTTCTTACTATTTCGTGCGAATTTAAAAAAACGAACACACGAAGTCAAACAATATTTATTTTAAAGCAATTTAATAACAAATACATAATAACAATTAAATAAAACAATAAAGGATTTAACAAACAAATTGAAAGTAGTTGTTTTAAAGTCAATAGCATACAAAATTCCAATGTAAAACGAATAATGTTTAAATTGTTTTTATTTATTTATTTTTGTATTTTGTGGTAGTCAGTGTTATCACCTCTAGTCCTTATGCAACCTTCAGTTTGCGTGGGCACGCTCATAATCAAATTATCAACATTTTGTTGTGGTAGGTTGCTCCATCCTTTAAGAACAGCTTGTACTAGCCGTGCGGTGTTTTGTAGATTATCCCGGTGAGCTCTAATTTTTCTTAGCATATCCCACAAATACTCTATAGGATTGAGCTCGGGTGAGCAAGCAGGCCACTCCAAACAAGGGATACCTTCTGCTTCAATTATGCCTGTAGTCACTCTAATGGTATATGGAGGTCCATTATCATGCAATAAAATAAAATTTTCTCCTGTTTCACCTCTCCAGAGCCTGAGCACAGGTTATCAACATACCTGTGAGCAGTTAAAGTTGATTGGATGAAAATTAAAGGAGTTTTTTTACGGATCATAATTCCTCTCCAGAACATTACACTTCCCCTTGTATATTTGTGAACAGATCTGACAGTTTTCGTTCTTGCTTGTCTTCCTCGACCTCTAAGTACAAGATTTCGTGGGACATCTGATTTTACACAAATCCTGACTTTTTTGAAAATAGCACATTTTGTCAATTCCCAATGTTCCAGTTTTGGTGGTGAAGACACCAATTTAGGTGATCAATCTTGTGCTGCCTGGATAACTCGGGAACCCATAACTGTCTCCTGCTGTATACTTCTTGGTACGAACTCTTCTTCTTATCGTTTCAACTGAAACAGTTACAGCCGTAGCTTCTAAAAGCTGCCTTTGGAGCAGCAGCTGAGAAATGGTTGGGTGTCTTCCAGCTGGTTGGACAATTAAACGATCGTAGAGAGCCGTTATTACTTTTGGCGACTTTTCCTTGCTTTATTTTTGTGCTTTCCTAGTTCCTGTTACCTAGCATAGGTTTTGGACAGAACGCCCTGTATCTTGTATTACGCCTAGCTCTACAGCTATGTTTCTCTGAGAACATTACTTTCTCTACAAGACCAGTATATTTCCCCGTTGTAAGTGCTATAACCCCACATGAGGCATATTTTCGTTTTTGGGCGCAAAAGTTAGTTTATTTATTTTCGTTCAATTTGCAACTCAAGGAAATAACCTATACCGTATCGAGCTGTGCTATCTGATTGTCTTATATATTTGTTTATTTTCAATAAAATCCTTTATTCTTACAATAACAAGTTTTTTCAAAAGAAATAAATATTTCTTTGAAATACATGGTGACTCCATATAAGTTAAATATAGATATTATAATGGACATGTCCTATGACCCGGCATTTCTTCGGCGTCCCCCACTTCTATTAACTCACGAAGTTGGTTACATAAAGCCTCTCATCCATATTTTAAGTTCTCTGCCACAATACCGCTCTTCTCGAGGCTTTTTTGGTTTTTCATATCTTTTATCATTTCTTCAATTTCTTCTCTTGTGGGATTTAGCATTTCGTCTGCTACTATGTATTTGGAAGTTAGAAACATTATAATTTTTTTCAGTAGTTACTCCGCCATTTAGCAAATACATAGTCGAAATATTCTTTCGATCTTTCATATATTTGGTCGTCGTCTACTATCAGGTTTCCTTGCTCATCCTTTATACTCATCGTTCTTGTGATTGTAGCCAACTTTGAGCTTCACATTACAAAATTAGTTAGAATGTTACAGGGTGTTCGATAACATAGTGACAGACTAAACTTATGTTTTTTTTTAATTGGAACACCCTGTATTTTATTTTATATCCGAAATCTTCTTAACTTCTCCATTACAAAAATATACAGGTTTGGTATTTTAACCAATTTTATATGAAAATCGTAACAAGTTCAACTCCCTATATAAATAAAAATAAGCACAACGGCAATGGTTTATTGATGCCGTATTTTTTTATTTATTGTCAAACTTTTCATAAATGATTGATATTGCTAATTTTCTTTATATTGAATACAGGATGAGTCAAAACGCAAGTACATTATGTTCTCAGTAATTTTAAATGGAACACCCTGTATTTTATATCACTATCGACAAGTACCATTACCTTACTTTAATTTGTATTCAACCTTCCCTATGTCTAAATTTATTAGTTTTCGGCATATTTTCATTTTTTCATGGACCAGTAGCGTGACCACCCAGATTACCAGAATTACCAGATGAAAAATAGAATACAAAGTGTATTTTGAAGTGTTAATTTACAAATGCTTCGTAGTGTAAGTAACTCATTCAATGACCGTTTTTAGGCATGCATAAATGTGTTAGGAGGTCATTTTGAACAACTTATGTAATTAAATATTTTATTAAAAGTAGCTTTTAATTTTTTCAAAAATGTTGTATTTTGTGTTCATGTTTTTTTTTAAAATTTTTTACTGATAAATTATTTTTCGTTTTTTGTTGGTTACATTGTTACATTTACATACAAAAGTAGTTTTTAATTGTTTTCCTGTCTTGGTCATGATATCTACGAATATCCTCGAAACACAACCTCCACCATATCTAAGTAGTAAATATACCAATTGGATTAAATTCCGGGCTATGCTTCATGAGAGACTGGACCTAAACATCCCACTAAAATCGGATGGCGAAATTGACGAAGCAGTAAATCAATTAAATAGGATAATTCAGGAAGCTGGCTGGCAGTCAACACCTAAACAACCAAGAACAATCATACACAAAGATTTACCCAACGAAATAAAAGAAAAAATCGCAGAAAAAAGAAGACTAAGGAAAGTATGGCAAAGAACCCGTGCACCCCAGGATAAAAATAGATTAAACCAAGCTACAGCGCGACTAAAAACTTTGTTAAACAACAATAAAAACAACGGCATAAAACGATATCTACAAAATCTATCTGCTACGGAAACCTCCGAATACTCGCTATGGAAGGCAACACGAAAGATTAACAGACCACAACTCTCTAATCCGCCTATCCGGGCCAGTAACGGACGATGGGCATGGGCTAAAAGTAACAACGAAAAAGCTACAGTCTTTGCCAAATACCTGGAGGAAGTGTTCCAACCACATGCCCAAAACAACAACTCTGATGCAGAAGATAATATTCAATTGTATTTAGAATATCCATACCAACTAGAAGCACCGTTGGAGAAATTCACAGCCAAACAAGTTTTCAACAAAATCCAAACAGATATGAATCCGAAAAAGTCCCCAGGGTGCGACTTAATCACTGCAAGAATTTTAAAAGAACTTCCCAAGAAAGGCGTGCAATATTTGACACAGATTTTTAACGCAATCTTAAGAACTGGTTACTATCCCCTTTTGTGGAAAGTGGCACAAATCATCTTAATACCCAAACCAGGCAAGCCTGCAGAAGAAGTTAAGTCCTATAGACCTATCAGTCTACTTTCAGTGATGTCAAAGGTTTTTGAAAAACTCTTACTAGACAGATTACAGCCAATCCTCGTGGAAAAGCAGCTAATACCCAACCACCAGTTTGGATTTAGACAACAACATGCTACCACCGAGCAAATTCATCGAGTCTGCAATTCCATAAACAAAGCCTTAGAAGACAAGCAATACTGCTCTGCAGCCTTTTTGGATGTCTCGCAGGCTTTTGATAAAGTCTGGCACACTGGCTTGCTATACAAAATAAGAAAAGTCCTTCCTCTCAACTACTTTCTAATCCTCAAGTCCTATCTCTCCGACCGCCATTTCCTTGTAAAAGTTAAAGATCAGTGCACTAACTTATATCCAATCAACGCTGGAGTACCTCAGGGTAGTGTCCTTGGACCAGTCCTATACCTACTCTACACAGCAGATCTTCCTACAAGCCAAAACATAATCACAGCCACATATGCAGATGACACAGCAATCATTGCAGCTCACTCAAACCCGTACATCGCCTCGCAACTGCTCCAGACAAATCTCGACAGTATAAATATCTGGTTACAAACATGGCGAATTAAAGTAAACGAAAGCAAGTCAGTACATATAACGTTCACTAATCGAAAAGATACGTGCCCAACCGTCTCAATAAATAATCAAGTACTACAACAAAAGGATGACGTAAAATACCTAGGTATGCACTTGGACCGCAGATTAACGTGGAAGAAACACATATTCACGAAAAGAAAACAGTTGGGTCTGAAACTCAATAAAATGTACTGGCTGATAGGAAAAAGGTCACAACTGAGTTTGTACAATAAAATTTTAGTATACAAGGCAGTGATTAAGCCAATATGGAGCTATGGTATCCAACTGTGGGGATCTGCGTCGAGATCCAATATCGACATCCTGGAGAGATTCCAATCGAAAACCTTGCGCATTATCACAAATGCACCGTGGTACATGCCCAATGAACACATCAATCGTGATCTCCAAATGAAGACTGTCAAAGAAGAAATTGCCAGTTACGCCCAAAAATACGACATCCGACTACAAAACCACCCCAACAGGCTAGCGAAGAACCTAATGAGACCCCAGGCAAACAGAAGGCTAAAGCGCCACACTCCAAGCGATCTACGAACAAGATTTTAAATTTTAAATTTTAAATTTTCAAAAATATTTTATTTATTATAGAGTTTTATTTATAGGGTTTTATTTATTAGTCACAAATAATTTTGTTAAATACTAAAATTATGATTTTATAGGTTATTGTCACTGGACAGTCTCCTGCAAGTTTCTTTTAATTGTTAAACAATTTACTTATTGTAATTATTATTACAGATTGTAAATAAATGGGATGTTAAGAAAAAAAAAATTGTTTTCACAAAATGTTGTATTTTGTGTTTGTTTTTTTTTTCAATTTATAACTGATAAATATTATTTTTCTTTCTTTATTTGTTACACTTACATACAAAAGTAGTTTTTAATTGTTTCAAAAATGTTGTATGTTGTGGTTGTGTTTTTTTTTTGTAAAATTTATTACTAGTAATTTATTACCAGATTGATAATCAGTAATCGTAAACTGTCAGTTTTAGACATGGCTTACTTAAAATTTGGAAAGATTTAGACCCGTAATTAATAATTTGCTCTGAAAAATGAAAATATATCGTAAACTAATAAATTTAGACATGGCGAATGTTATGTAAAAATTAAAGTAAGGTAATGGTACTTTTCGATAGTGATATAAAATACAGGGTGTTTCATTTAAAATTACTGGGAAAATAATGTACTTACGTTTTGACTCACCCTGTATTCAATATAAAGAAAATTAGCAATATTAATCATTTATGAAAATTTCTAAAATAAATAAAAAACTATGACATCAATAATTCATTGCTTTTGTGCTTATTTTTATTTATACAGTGAGTTGAACTGAAAATATCATGTATAATATAACAAACCTTTATATTTTTGTAATGGAGAAGTTAAAAAGATTTCGAATATAAAATAAAATATAGGGTGTTCCATTTTTTTTAACTCCTTTATTCTGCAATCTATCAGTAATGACAATAAGCGTCTTTGTTGATAAATGATTATGACATGTACAGGATGCTCCATTAAGCACCCTGTTTTATAATGTAGCTATTGCTAACTTTGTGGTATTATCTCTAATATTTACAATATGTTATTATTTACAAAAATGTGTATATTACTAATTACTTAAACCTATTAATTAAGTCTCTTGGTTTGAATTTTTTTAATCTTCTTTCTTCATGTTCATGTAAGTCTCAAACAACCGCTTGGCTAACTCGTTAGGATGTTCAGACACTCTTTCGCGATATGTTGCACTATATTCACTTATCACCTCTTGCACTGTTGGAATTGCTAAGTCTCATGGGATCACGTAGTTGGGTACGTAGTATGGAGCATCAAGAATCAGCCTTATCGTCTTGTTTTGGAACCTCTGTATTATATTTAGGTTGCTATTAGAAGCTGCTCCCCAGAGCTGGATACCGTAGGTCCAAATGGGCTTTATAATGGCTTTGTAGACCAGTAGTTTGTTTTCTAGAGACAACTTCGAGTTTCTGCCGATAATCCAATATAGACGGCTTAGCTTTAGTCCTAACTGTTTGCGTTTAGTGAAAATATGTTTTCGCCATGTTAGTCTTCTGTCTAGGTGGATTCCCAAGTATTTTACATCTTCGGCTTGAGGTAAATCGTTGTTGTTAAGTTGTACTGGTGGGCAAGTTTCTTTACGGAGTGTAAATGTTGCATGTGTAGATTTTAGTTCGTTAGCTTTCATGCGCCATTTCGACAGCCATTTTTGTATCTTGTTAAGGCAGATTTGAAGTTGTCTTGATGCCATCTTTGGGTCTTCGTGTGAAGAGAGAGCAGCTGTATCGTCCGCGAATGTGGCTATTGTAACCATCGGTGTAGTAGGAAGATCACTTGTGTACAACAAATACAGGATAGGTCCGAGTACACTGCCCTGTGGTACCCCTGATTTTATGGCGTTCAGAGAAGAGTATTCTTGGTTTTGTCTGACAAGGAAGTGTCTATTGGTTAGGTATGATTTTAGTAACAGGAAGTTGGGATATGGAAGTAGCTTCTTAATTTTGTAGAAGAGGCCAATATGCCAAACTTTATCGAATGCTTGTGACATATCAATAAATGCAGCAGAACAATAACGTTTTTGTTGGAAGTCATCGTTAATCTTGTTAACTATTATATGTACTTGTTCGATAGTGCCATGTTTGTTTCGGAATCCAAATTGGTAATCTGGAATTAAGTGCATCATTTCTGTTATCGACTTCAGCTTTTTAACGTATATTTTCTCGAAAATTTTGGAGATAGTTGGTAGCAAGCTAAATAGGTCGATAAGAGGTAACTTCTTCTAATTTTTTGCCTGGTTTAGGGATCATTATTATTTGTGCTACTTTTCAGATCTTTGGGTAGTACCCTAGTTTGAGGACGGCATTGAAGATATATGTTAGTAATTTAAAGCATTTGGGTGTTGATTCCTGAAGCACTTTTCCTGTGATAAGATCATATCCTGGTGCTTTTTTAATGTCAAGTTCATTTATTATTATATTTCTGGTTTCACTTACTAGAATATTTTTATAGGCAGGTCCATTTGGAAGGGTGCATTAAGTGTTTCGTCTATTTCTTTATCTTCTGAATGCTGCTCTGGATCGTATGGATGGAATACTTTTTTTAAGTGTTCAGTAAAGACTTCTGATTTTTCTTTGTCATTTCTTGCCCATTTATTTCCGTTTCTAATTGGAGGATTAAACTGTTGAGGTTGTTTAAGCTTTTTTGTAGCCCTCCATAGTGCGTAGTCTGAGGCTTCCGTTGGGGTTAGAGATTCTAAATAATTCTTAATGTTTTCATTTTTACTGTTCGATAATGTCTGCTTTAATTCTGTGGTAGCTCTGTTATATTTTCTTCTATTTTCTAGTGTTCTGTTTTTCATCCATTGTTTTCTCAGTTTTCTCTTAATATTTATTTTCTCTTTAATTGATTGGGGTAGTTCGTTTGCTTCTCCTTCTCGGTATATTATTGGAGTTGCGTTCCATGCTGCTTGTTGAATTTTTGTCGTTAGGTCTTCTGTCGCGACGTCTATATCATTTTCTGTTTTAAGTGGTATATTTAGTGATATTAGGTTATCTAAATTGTTTCTGTATTCATCCCAATTGGTTTTTTTATTATATAATGTAGGGGGCATGTCTTTTTTTAAGATCTTTGAATGTATTGTGATTATTACCGGGGAGTGATCGGAGGACAGGTCATCAGATGCGGTTACCTTGCATTTTTTAATATCTAGGCCTTTGATAGTTGCGAAGTCTAACAAGTCTGGAAGTTTATTGGTGTCTGATGGCCAGTAAGTAGGTTCATTAGTAGATAGGTATTTGAGGTTATTCGCATTCATTGCCTTCAATAGTTCTCGGCCTTTAGTGGTTGTTATACGTGATCCCCAAACGGTATTTTTGGCATTGTAGTCTCCGCCGGCTAGAAATTTATTGCCCAATGTCTTGAAGTATTCTTCGTATTGTTCTTGTTTATTGTTGTGTTTGGCCGGGCAGTAAATTGCAGATATGGTTAGTGGACTGGAGTCATTTGTTATAGTTACGCTCGTGGCTTGTATGTGTTCTTTAGAAAATTTTTCTCTCTCGAAATGTTGAATATTATCCCGTATAATTACTGCGGTTCCTCCATGTGCCTTTTCGCTCGGATGTTTCGTAGTGTACACTTTGTATTTTGGTATACGGAAGTGGTGTTTTTCTGTACAGTGAGCTCCAGATATAAGCAGCATGTCAAGGTTTTCATTATTTATATATGACTTTACTTCACTTCCATTTAAAAAAACGTAAGTTTGGTCTGCCACTATGCTATCGAAACTCCTGTAACATTCTAATTATTTTGAAATGTGAAACTCAAAGTTGGGTACAATTTTTGTTATTAACTTTTATTGCTATCTATTACTATAACGGATCTACGGAGCTTTACCCCACTAATCAATCACCCTGTATACGTAGGTTTTGAAATATATAGTAGTTTCCATTTCTCTTTCGTGTTTATTCCCCATAAATTGCTTACGAAAATGTTGATAATTATAAAATATTTACTCTCAATAATTACGTTTTTTTAGGCATTCACATTAGGGAACTAGACGACTTCGAACACACCAACCAAATTCTAGTCAGCTCAGACTCGTTACCAGTTCACAAGCAGATAGTCAATCACATATTTTCGAAAATAAACGAAAAGCTACATCCTCTACTAAATTATTATAGCCCGGAAGAACGATACATTAATTTTATTTTACCTTTAAGCGGCCGTTATTCGATATTTAAGCGATTTATTCAGTTATACGAAGACACATGTTTAAAAGAACAACAGTCTACTAACTTATACATAGTACTTTACAAAAATAAAGAAAATGCTCAAGATTACCAAAGAAGTTTGGAATTAGTTAGCTCTTTAACGCAGAACTATCCGTATCGGGTAATAAAAGCTATTACTTCTGAGGAAGATTTCTCTAGAGGAAAGGCGTTGCAGTTAGGTGTAGATGAACTTCAAGACGACAATTTGATGTTATTTATAGATGTAGATATGGTATTCGACAGAGATAGTCTTCAGCGAATTAGAAGAAATACTGTCCAAAATAAGAAGGTGTATTTCCCCATAGTGTATAGTTTGTACAATCCGCAGTTGTTAAAGGAGTCATACAATGAGACGATATGGATGTGTCCAAAAAATAGTAAGTTTTATCATTATTTTATCATTTAAAATGAAAAAAAAAACAAGTTTAGGAGTTAGGTTATATTTGGTTCAATAGGTCATTCCAACATGGTGTCAATTTTAAAATCAATCTCACAGCGGGAGGCAAACAAATGTTATTGTAATATTCAAACGAGCGTTCGTATTTATATGCAACTTTATTAATTGATTTATACAAGTTTTCTTTACAAACCTCTAGCTTAAACTAAACTCAAATAAAAGCGCGCTCCGCTTAAATAGCAAATAACGTTATTCTCGATCATTCCAGACTTCGCCACCTCTAGCTATTGTGTGACCGGCACGTCTTTCTCCACCGATTCCACGTATATCGTGCTTCCGCCAGAATGTTCTGGAGATGGAACCGTTTGGAACTGCTACTTGCGGCCGGTGCGCGGTGATTCATTGTTTTGCTACATTGCTCCCCTCTTAAGATCTGAGCGTCCCGATCAGCAACTCTAGATGAAGGCCCAGGATGGCGAAATCTACACGACTCTCTAGCTCTGCATACACCCTTTAAGAAGAAATAACAGTCTACTGTCTTTGAAGGGTACGACATCTTCGGGTTCATGCAACACACAGTAATTCGTACGCCAGTTTCTCTGAAGATCACTTCAAGCATGCTTCTCACAATCTTCCAATCCAGATTTTCTACTGCATGGCCTATTTTTGGTAAAGCCAAATCTTTGATGTCATACTTACACACGATTTTCTTCAAATTAGTTAAAGCACGTCATATGTTCTCGTAGCTTGGCGTGTCTGTATAAGACTTCCTGGTCACCATATACATCAAAGATCGAGGACCATCTTCCAATCGCAGTACTCTTCCAATTTTAGGCTGCTGATTTCTTAACTCGTCCAGGCGGCCGAACCTTCTATTGAATACTGACGAGATTCCTTTAGTCATCTCGAGGTCTTGGGCAACACATTGGGCTAGAGAGACGTTTTCTGGAACACTAAACAGATCTTGCTGAACTTCTGTGGTCACGCCGAATCTAGCACTCTTTCTCTCTGCGTAATTGGACATAAATTCCTTAAAGCTTGGCTGTGTGGCATTTTTCATCTCCTGTTGGAGGACTCGGGCTTCTTCTGTTTCATTTGAGCCAGCATATGGTGCAAGACGATTTATGTGAATAACTTTTGGTTTACCGTTTGGCAACTTCTTAATTCTGTATATTACGTCATTTATTTTCTTAACTTCATACGGACCTTCCCATTGTCTTTGCAGTTTAGGACACAAGCCTCGACGACGTTCTGGATTATACAGCCAGACAAGATCACCTACTTCGAAGCTTTCATTCTTGCATCGAGAATCATATTGATCTTTCATTCTGTCACTGGCTATCTGGACGTGTTGTCGGGCAAGTTCATGAATGTTATTCATTCGTAACTTCAGGCGGTCGACGTATTCTTCGCCTGCAACATGTACCTCGGAAGGTCTGCAGCCAAACTCTAGGTCGCAGGGCAAACGAACTTCACGACCCAACATCAGGCAGGTTGGTGTTTGACATGTAGTTTCATTCACGGCCGAGCGGTAGGCCATCAGGAATAAATGAATGTGTTGGTCCCAATCTCGCTGATGTTCAGATACAACTTTGGACAAGTGTTTACCCATCGTTCGGTTCATCATCTCGGCCATCCCATCTGATTGAGGATGCAGGGGTGTCGATCTGGTCTTATTGACACCAATCAATTTACAAATGTTTTGGAAAAGGGCTGACTCAAAGTTTTCGCCCTTGGTCGGAATGGATCTCCAAGGGAATACCAAATCGGCTGAAGAATTCTTTAACAAGTACCTCTGCAACGGTAGCAGCTTCTTGATTTGGTAGTGCATAGGCCTCAGTTCATTTCGTAAAATAATCCATGGCTACCAGGATGTATTTATTTCCAGCATCGGTTTCTGGAAATGGACCTGCAATGTCGATTGCTACTCTTTCCATAAGACTGCCAACGTTGTAGTGTCTCATGGGTGCTTTCTTTTTACCAACTGGACCATTACCGGATGCACACAGTTCACATTTCCGACACCATCTTCTTACATCATCTTTACAGTTCACCCAACAGAACCGTTCTCGAACCTTTTACAGAGTCTTCGTAATACCAAAGTGTCCACCTGATGTACCGTCATGCAACTGACGCAATACTTCTGACACTTTACTATTAGGTACAATCAACTGAAGCTTAGATTCTGTACCATCATCGTTCTCAAAGGTTCTGTACAGAAGATCATCTTTTAATACCAGGCAATTCCATTGGCTCCAGTAGGCCTTGACTTCCGGACTACATGCACTAATGTTTTGCCAAATAGGTCTCTCACCTTGACGCATCCAATCCAATACTCTTTTTATACATGGATCATCTTCTTGGGCGCCTTGTAACTGTTGGGGCTGCCATTGCTCATTAACGACGGTGGTTCGTCTCACAGGGCAAAGCTGTTCCTCTACTTTAAGCCGGTGATTACAACTTTCACCGCATGGCCGTATCGAGGAAGCATCTGTATTTGAACCAACTCTTCCAGCCCTCTTCACGCGTCTCTTCGGCATCGTGTCACGAATCACCCTCCGTATCATTTCCTCCAAACCTTCATATTTTCTCTTATCGCCTTTTTCCACGGATATTACTCGATTGTTTCGTGAAATTTGGCTAGCTGCTTCGTGTTCCAAGGCAATAGCAAGTGCTTCATCTAAAACTTTCGGTCTTGCTAGTCGTAAAGCTTTCTGTAGTTCACTATCTTTCAACCCATTGACGAAGGTATCTACCGCAATTTCTTCTAAAACGCTGTCTGACACCTCCGGATAAGCCAACCGCACCACACCAGCCACATCTGCTTCAAATTCTTGCAGATTCTCACTTGCTCGTTGACTTCTTCTTCGCAGTTGTGCTTTGTATACTTGTTGTAGATGGGCATCTCCATAGCGTTTTTCTAGACGAGTGAGCAAGGTCTGGTAACATTTTTTTGGCCCTTAGGAATTGACCTTAATATATCTGCAGCATCACCTCGTAGAGCAGCAGTCAAGGAAACAGCCTTTTCTTGTTCGGTCCAATGATTGACGGTCGCAATAGTTTCTAAAATTGTCTAAGGTATATGGACCAAGAGGACTTTCCATCAAATGGTGGTAATTTGAATCTCATATTATGCGACGTTTCATCTCTCGGTAGTTCATCTTTCACTACAGGATCTAAAAGCTACTGCATTAACTAACGGTTGCACTTTTGTATCGGTTATCATGCTCTCTAATTGTTTGATCTTCTCTTCTAGCATTTCTTTATTGTTGTCTACACTTTTCTGTATCTTATCGAATGTTCTAGAAACTTCTTCAAATTTCTCGTCGTTCTGTCTACAAACGTCTTTAATTACTTGAGAAATACTTTCAAATTTCTCGTCGCTTTTGAGAAACACTTTCGAATTTTCTAGAAGTTTCATCAATCTTTTGAGAAACACTTTCGAATTTCGATAAGATTGCTTCTTCCGCTGACTGGAAGTGGAACGTTTTTGGGTCATCTCCATTCTCCTTGAGGACCTCCTCGAGTCGTGCTTTCAGGACTTTCTTGGATCCACTGGCGTCTAACTCGTACTCTTCTAATTGTTCACGGAGCTGTTTTACAGAAAGTTCTTCTAGCAACATCTTTGGTCGGCACACACGTACTTTTCAAAATGTCTTTTAAAAGTCTTTCCGAATACCGAACAATTAACGCACTCCGATTTTCCCCCGACGAATAAAGTTCAAAAGTATTTTATAAAGTTTTTATCTAATTCACTTATTTATATCGCACTAAATTTACCGAACACCGGACACCACTGTAATATTCAAACGAGCGTTAGTATTTATATACGACTTTATTAATTTATTTATAGTTTTCTTTACAAATCTCTAGCTTAAACTAAACTCAAATAAAAGCGCGCTCCGCTTAAATAGCAAATAACGTTATTCCCGATCATTCCAGACTTCGCCACCTCTAGCTATTGTGTGACCTTCCACATACCGCACATCTTTCTCCACCGATTTCACGTTTATCGTGCTTCCGCCAGAATGTTCTGGAGATGGAACCGTTTGGAACTGCTACTTGCGGCCGGTGATTCATTGTTTTGCTACATTATTCTATCAGTTCATGTGTCTTAGATCATTGTAGTTGTATTTATTTGTAATTTTGTTTTGTACAAAGATTAATTTAACATTTTTACTGTAATAATCGATAATTTTTAAATTAACTACATAACTACTTAATTTTTTAGGTTCCTTCGATGATTACCATGGATTCTGGAGACAATTCGGATTTGGAATTGTTAGCATCTACAAAAGTGACTACATTCGTCTAGGTGGTTTTGATCTGAAGATTTCTGGTTGGGGAGCAGAAGACGTTAATTTATACGATAACGTCATCAAATCCGACTTAAAAATAGTGAGAAGTGTTGATCCTGGACTAATCCACATCTTTCATTCGGAAAAGTGCGATGACCAGTTAGATACTGAGCAGAAGATTATGTGTTTAGGAACTAAGGCTAATACTCTAGGATCGCTACAAACTTTACAAAAACTGTTTTTGAAATATAAAGATTTGTTTAGGTAGCACTTGCTTGTAATGATAGCGATAAGTAAACAGAACTTTGCCATAGACTTTTGTTATTGATCGCCATAAATAATTTATATACATGTGTTTTATTTAATTTATATCAATGGATATCCTACATTTTCTGTAAAACTGACGTTACAGAAATCTGTAACCCCATAAAGATTAGAAAAATAAAATTTGGGGCAGCTCCTAATGCAAGGTTAGTCCTGTTATTCGTCTAACCCGACTGGACTATTACTACAATAATCTTTTTTGCACGATTGATCATTTTTGACTGTTTCCCGTGACAGATTTTACGTCAGTAGGTGACATTTACTAGCAACTCGACGGTAAGTAATCCAACTCGACGGTAAGTACTCCAACTCGACGGTAAGTAATTCACTTACCGTCGCGTTAAAAAATCTCTTAATTTTAATTTATTTTTTGAAAGAATAAAGAAAACTAACGAATTATTTATTAATATTGAAACTTATGGTACAATTTGTTAAATTATTTAATGAAATCCCATTTGTTTGGGCTGTGGTTTCACTTCTAACAGAAACTCCTGCAGAATCGCATACATTAGTAGTATTACTAGTATTGCACAATATTTTTTCGGCAAAATCTATTTTATTTTGAAGAGAATCTTCTACATAGCGCCACTGTCGATGAACGCCAACCTCCATGACGCTTTAATCCGAGGACATCAACACCTTTATTAGCCAAAAGCGTTGCTGATGTCCTCCTGAACGAATGGCCAATATAGTTCTCGGGATTAGGCAAATTTAAGAATTTGGCAATTTGAGAAGGCCAGCCCCCGATTGTCCCTTTCCCTATTACTTGAGCACAACATTTTCCTTTGGCGTATCTTAAGAACAAATGATTTGATTTTACTTGTAATGGACGAAGTTTTATATACTTTTGCAGAATTTCTAAATATGGAATTTTATCGTCTGGTTTATTAACGACTGTAAAAGTACGCTGGATGTTCGTTTTTGTATTGGGTAGTTTTACAATCATTAAACCATCGGTTTGTTGGATGTCATTCATAGTAATATTATATAATTCTCTTCTACAGGCACCAGATATTCCCAATATCCTTGCGACCTACAAATTATGAAAAAATCTTCATTAGAGTATTTCTTTTACCTAAACTAGCTTATATTACCTTGTGAACTAGAAATTCTTCATCCGGTGCTTCCATCAGAAATTTTTCAAATTGCTCCCGTGTAAAAATGCTCGCTTTCTTAGGCCTATAGCCAACATTTTTTCTCTTCAAATACGCGATCAAAGTTGAAAACTTGGAAATATCAATGCCATCATAAAGAAAAACGGTGGATTTAATCATTGAATATTCTGCCCAGAGGCTTCCAGGAGCTTTCAACTGCATATGTCTTTGAACGAAATATGCCAATAGAGTCTTTTCTTCGATTCTTAAATTCTTGCCTTCGCACCATTTTTTAAAACTTTGGTAGGTATTTTGATAACGGATTTTGGATTTTTCGGGAATAATTGCGGAACACCCTTCTTCCCAAGCCCGTTTAATTTCTTCAAATTCACTTTCGCTCATATTTTAATTTATAATAATCAAAATTGTACTTAAAATTATTGACAACTAAATAAAAACTCAATTCTGCATTGTTGTTATGCACCCTAGTTACTACCTAACAACCAAAGTATCTATCTTGATAAAATGAATGAAACTAGTCAATATGACGAAAATGTTTAATTTTATAATTTATAATGGTATCAATCGTGCAAAAAACGTTATAAGCATGTCGAACGTTAAGGGTAACCGATCTCAGACAATAATTAGAGTCGTCGCTCTGCTCCTCCTCCAAACAATTGTCTTCGATCGGTATAAAACCCTTACCGTTCTCCATACTTAATATACTATATTTTGCAAGCCAACAGCACGTGTAAATGATAAAATCGACACCCCCATCGAACAAGGTTGTAACTCATTTTTAGCGATTTTACAGGAGAGGCAGAAAACGAAAACATGAATTTTTAAAAATTTGTAGCGAAGTGATTAGGCTCTTTTACACTAATGTGATATGATAATTATAACATAATAAGAGATTACTGTGAGATGTATGATTTGTAATTTTATTAGCTATTGAAAATCTTGAGTTTGATTGAGGTACAACCTTGAGATTAAACATGAGTATACGTAGAAAAAGGTTGTAACTCGCCTAACAACCATTTTACACTCTCCGTGTTAATTATTTTTCCCGTTTAACTATTAAAAGGTTGTATGTTTTGAGTTATTTGCAATATAGCTAGGAGAAAATTAGTTTTTATGGTATATTTAAACAAAATATCAACTCACAGTTTACACAATTTTAATTGGAAATTATCCACAGAGAACGGCAGTTCTCACCAGTGGCGCACAACACCCCTACAAGCGACACTATATATACACGAAATTTTCGATTTTCTAAACCTGACTGAATTGAAAATTGGGCCAAATCCCATCTTAAAGTTTAGGAAAAGACTCGTCCATCCATATGTTACCTCTCCATTTTGGTCCAAGGGTGTGGATTTTACGGCCCTTCCCATTTTAAGCCTGTTTTTCGTTCTCGTCCCCAAATCTCCCAAAAATTTCAAAAATTTAAGCCCGACCTTTGCGGCTTCTGATAGCACAGATCATTACCTTTCCAACGCATGTTTAATTTTGAAAATCGGTTATACCATTCAAAAGTTATCGAGCTCAGAAATATGACTCAATTTTTATTTAAAAAATGGAAAATGTTTGTGGATATGTATGTATGTATGTATGTATGTGTGTGGAAAAGTTAAACCGATCTAAATTTTTTTTTCTGTGTTTCAAGAGAGTGTGAGGGCCGATTCAGAACCGGTCTAATTTTTGACTTCTGACTACCCGTAAGTTAGCTAGAGGACTAGGTAAATACAAAATAGCATATTTTTTGGGCGTATATATCTTAGGTTTAAGGAAAGACAGGAAAACCGCAATTACACCAAATCAATAGGATTGAGTTAAGCTTTCAAATGGCGTTCAAGCGATCAAGCTGAGACATACGCAGTGCTCACCATAGCCAAAAAACTGAAAAATTAAACTTTAAAAATTTTGGTTTTTCGACAATTACTCAAAATTTCAACCTACGAATTTCGCCAATAACTGAGCGTTTGTAGAAGAACTCAGGACGCGTCTAACGGTGTATACCTTATATCTGGGAAAATTCGAATTTTTAAGTTATAGGCGTCATAAATATGATCAAATCTATTTCTTATGGGAAAAAACGGTTTTTCAAGCTCAATAATTCCTGTAATACGTTCAGTTATCATAGTCGATCGTGGATGCATCAGATACTACTTGTCAATACGTTTCAAATTCATGTTTAGTGATCAACATCAGGTAAGCCGTTCAGAAGTTATAGAGCTCCAAAAGTAGAATTAGTCCAGGAACTGAAATTTTTCACTTCGCAGTTTTTACAAAATGGATCGATTTGCTTAAAAATTTGACAATAAGTAGTGGATAGTCCAAGGATCAAAATCTATATGATGCCGAAAGACGCTTTTACCATGGGGTGGTTGCCACCTCATCTCGAGAGTGGAATTTTTTTTATATTTTGACCACAAATGCTGGTAAAAATATTAATTATAAGCAAAAAATGTTCATGATCAATTTTTTGATAAAATTAATAGTTTTCGATTTATTAGTTATCGAAGCTGTTAGTTTTATATCGGAAAGATTACCAGATAACGGTAGTTCTCGCCAGTGGCGCAGAAATACACCCCCCTACACGCGACACTATTATATATACGAAATCTTCAAGTACAAAAAAAGACTCATCCATTCACATGTCAACCATCCATTTTGGTCCAAGGGTGTCGATTTTACGGCCCTTCCTATTTAGGGTCTGTTTTTCGTTCTGGTCCCCAAAACTCCCATAAACTTCGAAAATTTAAGTCCGACTTTTGCGGCTTCTAACAGTACTGATCATTACCTTTCCAACGCATGTCTAATTTTGAACATTACCAGAGAACGGCAGTTCTCGCCAGTGGCGCACACCCACACCACCCTACACGCGACACTATATAGTGTATATACACAAAATTTTCGATTTTCTAAATCTGACTGAATTGAAAATTGGGCCAACTCCCATCTTAAAGTTCAGAAAAGAATCACCCATTTATATGTCAACCATCGATTTTGGTCCAAGGGTGTAGATTTTACGGCCCTTCCTATTTAGGGCCTCTTTTTCGTTCTCGTCACCAAAACTCCCAAAAAGTTTAAAAATTTGTCCAACCTTTACGGCTTCTAATAGAACTGATCATTACCTTTCCAATGCATGTCTAATTTTGAAAATCGGTTATACCATTCAAAAGTTATAGAGCTTAGAAATGTGACTCAATTTTTATTTAAAAAAGGGAAAATGTTTGTGGATATGTATGTATGTGTGTTTGAAAGTTAAACCGATTTGATATTTTTCTCTGTCTTTAAAGAGGGGGTCAGGGCCGATTTAGAACCGGTGTAGTTTGTTACTTTTGACGACCCATAAGCCAGCTATAGGACTTGGTAAGTACAAAACGGCATATTTTTGGGGGTATATATATGCGGATCACGAAGAGGCAGGAGAACCGCAAATACATCAAATCAGTAGCGTTGACTTAAGCTTTCAAATGGTGTCTAAGCCGTCAGGATCAGACATATACACGGCTCAGTATAGCCGAAAAACTGAAAAACTAAATTTTGAAAATTTTTTTTTTTCGACAATTACTCAACATTTCAACGTACGAATTGCTCCAATAACTTAAGGTTTGTAGAAGGACTCAAGACGAATCTAACGATGTATACCTCATATCCGGGAAAATTCGAATTTTTAGGTTATAGGCTTCATAAATATGATAAAATCTATTTCCTGTGGGAAAAACGGTTTCGAAAGCTCAATAATTCCTGTACCTAATAGCTTCAGTTATCATACTTGACCTTAGATCCATCAGATACTACTGGTTAATACGTTTCAAACTCATGTTTACTGATCAAAATCGGTTAAGCCGTTTAGAAGTTATTAAGATACAAAAGTATAATCCAATTAACGATTATTCCCCAAATGGTTTATGTAGTTGTAGTGGTTACGACGCTAAATTTGATCTGGCAACGGGCAATCCGACTTCATTTACCGGCCATCTCAATATATTTTTTTTCAGTCTATTTCGAATAGAAAAAAATCTAGTGTACATTCGATTGACACTAGATCATTTGGGAGATAATGCAACAAAGGTGACAATTTATAAAGCTTGACGTGTAATAGAGGAACATTGCATTCAACTTCATACATTTAATTTATAAATACCTTTGAAAAACTCCTGATACAAGAATAAAAAACCGCTAAACGCCGTAAAAATGAGTGGCGCATAAAATATTCCAGCTACAAAAGATCTGATATGAATGTTACGTGGCGCGAAAATGGATTTTCATTTAATGCAAAACAAAATTTTAGTTTTATTTTAAAATATTTTTCCATAATATTTGCTAAATTTGAAGTAAACGCGCCACAAAAGAGTTTCAAAATTCAAACTGTACCAAAGTTACTCTTTTGTGGCGCGTTTACTTCAAATTTAGCAAATATTATGGAAAAATATTTTAAAATAAAACTAAAATTTTGTTTTGCATCAAATGAAAATCCATTTTCGCGCCACGTAACATTCATATCAGATCTTTTGTAGCTGGAATATTTTATGCGCCACTCATTTTTACGGCGTTTAGCGGTTTTTTATTCTTGTAAATTTTACAATAACATTAATATTAATATTATGAAAAAAAAATGGTATAAAATATCTCAAATTTTTCGCATTCTTATTGCGTATCTGTTTTTTTCTTATCTCCCTTTATTGACGATCAGATATAAAACAAACATCTATAAGTCAATATGTTGGTCTTACATAATTATTGTAAATGTGGTGACGTGGAGAGGTAAACATCCAGCGATGTTTCCTCAGTTACCTCTTAGGTCGGATGGCCAGCTTCTTCTGAGTCTTCTGTTGTGGACAGATTGCAGTTAGTGGATGAAGTAATGGATGAGGATGGTCTTCTAGTTTGTTGTGGTGTTGTCTGTTGTTTTCTCGGATGACTTCGGTTACATATGGAATTTTTAGATCAGTGTGTAGAGTTTGGTTTGATACATACCATGGTGCATTAACTATTGTTCGAAGAATCTTGGATTGCGCTCTCTGGATAATCACGGTATTGGATTTTCTAGCACAGCCCCACAGTTCAATGCCATAAGTCCAGATTGGCTTTATCACTGCTTTATATATTAGCAATTTGTTTTCTATTGAAAGGTGGGATTTTCTTCCGATTAGCCAGTAAAGTTCTTTGGTTTTTAGGTCAAGTTGCATTCTTTTCTTTGTTATATGGTGTTTCCAGTTGAGTTTACTGTCTTAAGTGTTTACTAAGGTATTCACTAAGTGTAACCCTAGATATTTGACTTGATTACTTTGTGGTATTTTTATTTGATTGATGGTTACCGGTGGGCAGGTTCCAGTCCGGAGAGTGAATGTTATATGGGATGATTTTGTTTCGTTTACCTTAAACTTCCACTTCTTCAGCCATATTTCAAGTGAGTTTAGATGCTCTTGGAGATTTTGTGTTGCTGCAATAGGATCGTCATGCTTGGCAAAAATAGCAGTGTCGTCTGCAAATGTCCCGATGGTTGTTTTATCATTTGTAAGCAAATCATATGTATATAGTATGTACAATAATGGCCCTAGTATGCTCCCTTGTAGTACGCCAGAGTGAATAGGCTTGTATTCCGAGACTTCTTCATTAACTTTTACTTTAAACTGCCGTTCGTGTAGGTAAGCTTTCAGTAGGTTGTAGTAACTTGCTGGGAGAATTCTTTTTATTTTGCATAACAAGCCTGGATGCCAGACTTTGTCAAAAGCCTGACTGATGTCTATAAAGGCTGCTGTGCAGTACTGCTGGTTTTCAAGTGACTGGTTGATGGCGTTGACTATGCGATGGCATTGTTGTATTGTTGAATGGCTTTGTCGAAATCCGAACTGATGATCTTGGATCCAATTTTGTGGATTTATTTCTGCATTTATTCTGTTTAGGATAAGTCTCGAGCAACTTGGAGATTGTTGGTAATAAGCTGATAGGCCTATATGATGAGACATCCAGAGGGTTTTTGCCAGGCTTTGATATCATAATTATTTGTCCAATTTTGAGTGCTTTGGGCCAATAGTCACATCTGACTATTGCATTGAATATGTGCAGTAGCTTAACTATGCCCTTTTGGGTATTTCTTTTAACATTTTTGCGGTTATCAGATCTTCACCTGGTGCCTTCTTTGGGTTTAGGGTGGAAATTACGTCTCTAATTTCTTTTAGAGTAAATGGTTTTATTCAGTCCTGTATCTGTAGTGGTTCTTCTAATATTTGGTTCGCTTCTGATACTTGGTCGTCATTTAGTGGAGTAAAAACTTCTGCTAAATACTCGGCAGAGGTCAGCCTTTTCTTTATCACTTTTTGCCCATGGTCCTGGTGGTGTTGAATTTTTACGTATTGGAGGTAATGCTGTTATTGGCTTTCTCTTACTTTTTATGGGCTTCCATATAGAGTTGTCTTGTCTTGATAAATTGGTGATGTAATTCGGGAATGGCTCATTTTTGACTTCTTGCAGCTTCGATTTTAATTTGTTGCTGATGCGATTGTATCTTGTTCTGCTGTCTGGTGTGTGTGTTCGTTGCCATGCAGATCTAGCCTTTCTTTTTTCAGCTACCAGTTTTTTTATTTTGAAAGGTTGAAAAGTTATAATGAAAGTTATGATGATTAAGTTATATGATTTCGAAAAGTTATAAGGCACTTATGTTTCTGTTGGGACTACTTTGTGGGGTAGCTGATTTAGCTGCTTACTGTAGTATGTTTATAAATTTGTTGTAGTCCTCTTCTATTTCTTCCGGTTTTTTTAGCCTCGTTGTTATTTCGATAGTATCTTGAATTATTTGTCGGTAAGTGTCCCAGTTTGTTTTATTGTTGTGCAGGTGGAGTTTTGGTTTTTTAGTGATAACTGTTGTACTTACCGTTGCTATTATTGGGCTATGGTCAGCACTGGCGAAGCGTCCATGTAACCACTGTTACCATTGGTAACGGTTAAAAATCTTGCAAATAAATATTTTATGACGATGAATAATTCTATTTACCAATATTTTTACCAATAGAAATATATTATTATATTATGTGGTAATAGTACCTAACTCAGTAAATAGCCAACTACTCGTAGACACGAAAATATTGGCGAGTTTATGTGACTCCGTTGCACTATATTATACTCTGTTACCAGACTCATTTCTGGTTACAATGGTTATATACCCACGCTGGCGCTCGGGACCGGCTAGTGACTAAAAATTTTGAAGAAGCGACGGCATAAGCGCGCTGTGTATCAGTAGCGCTGTTACCAGATTTAAAATTGGTGACAGTACCTATAAAAAGTGTGCGTGCAGTTAACCATGGATGAGTGTCGCTTCTTAATCGATCAACTACTTGAAAAGTAATTCTCCTTGTATAATTTTAAAGAAAAAAATGAGATTAAAAATGAAAGACCTATTTTAAACAATTTAAAAAAGGAAACAACAAAAGTAGTTCGATATTTCAAATTTGGTTGGTACAGTGAAAATCCTTGGTTATATTATGGTTGCAAGAAAAATATACTGTATTGTTGGCCATGTCTTCTGGTTTCTACAGAAAAATGGGTGGATCAGGTTCACGATTTTAATAGTGTTAGATTTTTAAAAAGGAAACATGAAATTTCTCCGTTACCTACATGTAAGATGTATACCCAATTTGATTTAGTTTGGCAAAACAAAAATCAAAAGTTCTCTTAACCAAGCTTTTAAAGCAAATATTGCTAAACATAATGAGTTTGTTAAAAAAATAGATAGGTATATCCTTAGCACACTTATAATAGATACTGTATGTTTTTGGGCCAAACAAGAACTAGTCGTGTTGAGTGCGACGACTCTGACAATCCAGGCAATTACAGGGAATTGTTAACACTAATTGCCAAAAAAGATCAAAAATTTTGTCAACATCTATTTTTTCGAGAGTTTCAAGTGATATACAAAATGATATTATTGAAGCTACACTCACCGGCACAAAATTCCGCCATCCAAAATTTTTGATTAAGTTTGACAATTTATAACTTTAATATTTGTGCTCCGATTTTCAAGATTCTTGCACCAGTTTGTAGGTACATGTATTAATATTGTTTGGTATTATTCCGGTAACAAAAAATTTTGCTTTCATGTCATTGTGCAGGGATGAAAGGAAGCGTTGTATTTTCTCCTAATTTTAAAAAATTCTGTGGAAAAATGGAATAGCTGATTTTGTTTCATAGTCCTTTCATATTTTTCCGGAGGCATCACCAACATTTTGTTTTTTGAATTATTCGAATATATTTTTTCTTGTAAGAGCTGTACCATTTTTTTGTAAATAAAAACACTGATTGACTCATACAATTGAGGTTGGATTTATAAGACTAGAATAACCCGCCTGCAGCCCAGATCTCAATCATATTGAGGATTTATGGGTTGAATTTGCCGTTATCCTAGGCCTCCAGAAAATTTGGTACAGTTATGGCCCTGGTAGAGGAATATCGGGCTATTCCCCAGGCAAGGAAAACACATCTTTACTAGATGCTAAACAGATTGCGAGCAGTCGTTGCTGCAAGAGGTGGACATAACCGATATTGAATTGTTTTGTTGTTAAATTTGTTTTGTTTTGTTAATTTTAGTGTGTTTGATATTTTTAATTAAATAAACCTTAAAGAAGTGTTTTTAATTACAGCTCTTATAAGAAAAGAGATATTCAGATAATTAAAAAAACAAGACCTTAGTGATACCTCCAGGATAATACAAAAGGAGTATGAAACAAAATCAGCCCTCCAATTTTTCGACAGAATTTTTTACAATTAGGCGAAAAAACAACGCTTACATTCACCCCCGTATAATGCTATCTAAGCGAAAATTTTGTTACCGGAATAATAGCAATTGACATCAATACATGTACCTACAAACTCATGCAAGAATCTTTAAAATCTAAGTACAAATAATAAAGTTATAGATTGTCAAAATCAAAAATTTTGGGTGGCGGAATTTTGTGCCGGTGAGTACATTTAGCCGTATCTTCATTTTTTTAAATAAGATTTTTTGTATCTGGTTTTGGTAACACTTCAGAAAAAGTCACGCGTCGCCACTGATGGTCAGTAGTTAGGTCATAGCTTGGTGTTATATCTGTATAAGTCATACCGATACCGTTTGTTATGAAGAAGTCCAATAAATCTGGTTTTTTGTTGGGATCGTTCGGCCAGTATGTTGGTGTTCCTGTTGAGATAAATGAGTAATTCTTATTTTGTACAACATGTGCCAGTTCTCTGCCTTTTGTTGTTATAATAAGTCGTGACCCCCACAAGGTATGCTCGTTTTGTATTTCTCACTTATTGCTAATGGGTTTTTTATTGTTGTTGATAAGATAATTAGAATTCTTAATAATCGGCCCAGCGACGACTCGCGTAACTGTAAATATTTAATTTTAAGCCATTTTACTTTATTACTTTACTCTTTTACTATTAATATCTACTTCAAATATACATGTGTGTCCTCAAATAGGTTAAAATTTAGAATCTGCTTCTGATTTATTTTAGTTACGAATTTAGGTTTGCCTGATGCTTTGTCATATCGTATCGTGGTTATCCATAGGTGTGGAGCATATACGACTTAATATTTTTCGGTTTTTTATAAGGGCATACATTGAATCACCCTCTTTTTGTGAATGTGCTATTTCAAAAAATACATGCGTTATGTTATTATTAAACTTCACTACATAGAAGTATGTAGCAAACTCTATTCTATACTTATTTTGTCCACCGCAACTATCAAAAAGAAAAAAAGTCCGTAGATCCTTTTTTACTTTTATTTCGATAAATTGACTTATGAGATGCACCACATGTTTGAATACTTTATAAATTAAACATACGTGCAACAAAGTTGTAACTCATTTAAAAACTTTGTTAATCGTCAACTATAAAGAAAGTAAATATTTAACATAGGGAGTATCCAATTTTTTTTCAATAGGGTATTAGCCAAACTATTGAGAATTAAACTATGTCGTTTATATTGACGTGTGCGCAATTTTTTGCTGAATTCGCCTGTGTTGAAATCTGAAAAAAGATGTAACTTGAGTTACAACCTTGTTCGATGGGAGTGTCGAAATGATAGTCAAAAGAGCAAAACCTGTATTTACTTAAAAAACGGTAAGAATATGAAACCATCGTCCACGCCTTTACAACAGGTACACACTCAAATGAACAAGGATAACTTTTGTGCCCATCAGTGGGACACATGGGTTGAACGGAAAACTTACTGTGCCCACGGGTGGTGCACATGTGAGCTACAATGTTAAATAATACATAAAAACTAATGTGGCTTTTTACAAAGAGTAAGTCACATTGTAACAATCTTTCAAGGCGTTTTTTTTTCAATTATACGCACTGCTGATATAAATGATTTGATATAATTATTGTTCCTACAGCAAGAGATTGTAAACTATTATAATATAATAAATTCATAATTTTAAAGTTGTGTCTTATTAAAAACAAAATCTAACCAATTGAAGTATCCAGCCAAAATGATCGTTACCCAAAAATCAGCTTATTGTCAGAGGAGTTTTCACAAAGTTTTGGCTGAATACAAAAAGTAACAGGATGAGGACAAGAATCGTTGAAAAGGCATCATCGTGAAGAAATAAAACGGTCCACAGAAGTTCGTAAAGGTCTCTTTAAATATATGGGTGTTTGTGACATCTAGTAGTCTAAATAGCTTTAGAGAAAAGCACAACTGGTGTTTCTAAGAATTCGAGAAATAGGAGTTTTAGAAATTTGGTAAAGATGTTATGGTCTCAGCAGGTATGTTAAATCGCAAAACAAAGAAAAATAAATAGATATAACTATGTCTAAGTAAAGGAATTAACATTCTCAATAAAACACAATAAACTTAATAAATTTATTTATTACAAAGTCCTGTTATTAAAACAAGAAAACCTTCCTCTTAACCTTGTTTCTGAGCCAATTCTTTAGCCTTGGCTCTCTCTAACTTAGCAATACGAGCAGCAGATTTGGATCCAAGCAAACCACCACCCCAGTGCCTCCTGATTTCATCAACACGGTCGTTGAAGTTAGTTTTGATTACTTCCAAAAGTTTGTTGAAGTTGGACCTAGAAACAAAACAAATGTAACTTTGGCAAAAGTTTTAACATTTTTAGCAGGATTGACTTTAAAGGCTGTATGGTATTTCGACCTAGATCTCATCACATACATAGAGAATAGGGAACTTGCATAAAATTTTAAATTCGAAAAAAATGGTATAAATCACAACAGAACATAATTTAGAACATGTATCAAAGATAAAAAAGTCTTGTTTGTCTTTCGTTTGGCCCCTAAAGACTAAAAATTCAACTTATACCAGCCAGTCAAAAACGCGTCATGACGTCACGGGGTTGTATGTTCACATTCTACACCAATTGTATATATAATTTTAAATTAGACATTATAAACGCCAGTAGAAAATACAGTTATTTGACGTTACAAGTGTCTTTGATCGTTTGAACTATTCATAGAAAACTTGTACTTTTACAAAATGGTTTAATTTTCAATAGTAAACCTTCTTTCCTTTCCTTCAAAAACTGCATCAAACACCAATTTTAACAAACTGGTATATATTAATTTTAATGACATATGATAAATGTCATTAGAATATAAATATTTTTCCTTTATTCCCCGACGACGAGTTGACCAAATACCCAAGTAGGTGGAGGTCAATAAACTAAAGAAGAAGAAGAATATTCCTAAATATAAGCATAAACGGAACCATATAGTTAAACTCTGTGACGTCACGGGTCGTTTGAACTATTTTAAGATACCGAAGACTTTAAATTTGTACTTCTAAGTTATTATGAGTTTTTGAATCGGGAAATTTTGAAAATCTCATTTTTATACAAAACTGAACATTATTATGTAATAAGAAATAGAGAGCCAAGGACATATAGTTCTACAAATAACGAATATACTACAAAGAATTACAAAAAAACCCCTACCACTATTTTTTGTGGACTTAAAAATGCAAGATAATAATAAAGAAATTTATAAGATGGAATATTTACTCAACGCAAAAATTGATGTCGAAGCCCCAAGGCTAAAAAGAGAATTAGTACAATGTACCAGATGTCAAAGATATGGTCACACAAAAAATTTCTGCTATCATCAATACAGGTGTGTAAAATGTGCTCTAAATCACAAAACAGCTGATTGCCCTAACAAAATTAGATCTGATCTAGTAAAGTGTGTACTTTGCGGTAATAACCACCCAGCGAATTACAGAGGATGCAGTGTACATAAACAACTGCAAGAAGCAAGATTTCCAACCTTAAGAAAGAAAGAGTCACCGAATCAACTACAAAACCAACAGCTACCAGTGGCTACAACAAATATAAGTACAACACAAAGACCTACATATGCTCAAATGGTAAATACCAACCAACAAGATATTACAATGGTCACTCAGGCAAATGACATGCAGGACTTAAAGAATATGATGAAAGGGCTTATGGAACAAATGAGCACCATGCTAAACTTATTAACAACACTTGTCTCAAAAATGAACTAATGGCTAATACACTAAAATTTTCCATATGGAATGCTAATGGCTTGAGACAACACAAACATGAGTTGTATGCATTTATAGTTAATCACCAATTAGACATAATACTGATTTCAGAAACACACTTCACGAAAAAAAGTTTCATAAAATTTCACAACTATAAAATATATCACACAACACATCCAGATGGAACTGCACATGGTGGGACAGCAATCATTATAAGAAACAACATCAAACATTACCAGACAACTCACTATCAAAAAGCACATATTCAGGCCACAAATGTAGTTGTAGAAGACTGGACAGGACCTATAACTTTTTCAGCTATATATTGTCCACCAAAACATTCAGTTAAACAACCAGAATTTAAAACCTTTTTTGATACACTTGGACCTAGGTTTATTTGTGGCGGAGACTACAATTCAAAACATCTAATGTGGGGATCTAGACTTATTAATACCAAAGGCCGTGAACTACAAAAAGAAATACTAATAGATAATCTGAACATAGTAACCACAAGGGGGCCAACATACTGGCCTACAGACCCTGCGAAAATTCCAGATCTCCTCGATTTTGCTATAGTGAGAGGAATAAATGAAAAATACTTTAAACCAAAGTCTTGTTACGATTTATCCTCTGACCATTCACCTGTTATCATAACTGTAAGCAAAAACATAACAAAAATAGAAAGGAGCTGTATATTACACAACACCAAAACAAATTGGAGTTATTTTAGATATCAAGTAAATAATCAAATCAATTTAGACATCCCACTAAAGACCGATAAACAAATCGAACAAGCAGTAGAACATTTTAACACAGTTTTACAGGAAGCAGCATGGAACTCAACACCAATACCTACAAATCGACATATGAACAAACACTGTTCCAATACAATACATGAAAAAATAATTGAGAAAAGAAAACTCAGAAAACAATGGCAATTATCAAGATCACCTCAAAGTAAAACAAACCTCAATAAAGCACAAAAAGACCTAAAAAAATTGATAATAGCAGAAAAAAATGCAAGCTTTGAGGAATACCTACAAAAACTAGATGCAACTCAAGCTACTGACTACTCGTTATGGAAGGCCACAAGGACTCTACGAAGGCAGAACTATACAGTCCCACCACTAAGAACACAAACAGGACAATGGGCGAGAAGTCCTCTAGAAAAGGCCGAAACATTTGCGACACACCTTAAAAAAGTCTTTACACCAAATGAGGGAAATTACTCACTACAAACTGAAGAAGAAATTATTTCGATACTCACAAAACCTTATCAACTAGAACTTCCTGAAAAAAGATTCACAAAAAATGAGGTAAAAAATATTATACAACACAACATCGATCCAAAAAAGGCTCCAGGATACGACCTGATTACAGGAAAAACTCTTCAGGAACTCCCAGAGAAAGGCTTCCAATTTCTGACACAGTTATTTAACTCTATAATGAGACTAGGTCATTTCCCATCACAGTGGAAACTAGCACAAATAACAATGATACTAAAGCCAGGAAAAGAACCAGAAAATGTACAGTCCTACCGTCCTATTAGTCTTCTTCCAGTGGTATCCAAAGTTTTTGAAAAGCTGACACTTACTAAGCTAATGCCTATACTAGAAAACAAAAAACTAATACCACCACACCAATTTGGGTTTATAAAACAACATTCAACAATACAACAGGTACATAGAATTGTAGAGAGAATCAACGAGGACTTTGAAAATAATAGGTACTGCTCGGCGGTATTTCTGGACGTAAGTCAGGCATTTGATAAAGTCTGGCATAAAGGCCTATTATGTAAACTAAAACAGAATTTACCTACAAATTACTATATACTCTTAAAGTCATATATCACCAACAGAAACTTCCAGGTAAAGTATGAGAATGAATACACAAACATACAACAAATTCTTGCTGGGGTGCCCCAAGGAAGTGTACTAGGACCTATATTATACCTTATATTCACTGCTGACTTACCGACAGATACACATATCACTACAGCCACATTTGCGGATGATACGGCAATACTATCATCGAACAAAAATCCCAAAATAGCCTCAGAAATCTTACAAAATAATCTAAATAAAATTCAACAATGGATGACAAAATGGAGAGTCAAAATTAATGAAAACAAATCGCTACACCTAACATTTACCACGCGTAGGGAAACATGTCCGGCTGTATACTTAAACGGTAAAGGAATCCCACAAGGGGATGAAGTCAAATATCTAGGTATGTACTTGGACAGAAGATTAAACTGGAGGAAGCATATATTTACTAAGCGAAAACAACTGGGCCATAAGTTAAGAACCATATATTGGCTGTTGGGCAAAAAATCAAAACTATCAACTGAAAATAAAATATTAATCTACAAATCTATCCTAAAACCAGTGTGGACTTATGGGATAGAATTATGGGGAACCGCCGCACATTCCAACATTGAAATCATACAAAGATTTCAGTCCAAAATATTGAGATCAATACTAGGAGTTCCATGGTTCATAACCAATGAAGCCATCCATCGGGACGCCGGACTACCATACGTCAAAGATGACATCAAAAAGTGCGCGAAAAAACATACAGAAAAACTTAAAGTGCATCCAAACGTGTTAGCAAAAAATTTAGTGAATAAACCGCGTACTGTTCGTAGGTTAAAACGAAAAGTTCCGTTAGAGTTAAGTGAACAATAGGTACTAAATTAATGTGTATAAGTTTATGTCAGAAATAGTCAGTGTTGTAGGCTAAGTTTTAAAAAAGGGGTGCATCACTGGATGCCTCCCTACATGTCATTCCTAATTATTGTCAGTCCTATTACTTATTGTCTGTTATCTACCTAAACATTTAGGTTTAGATTGTATAGATAGATTGTAATAAATGTGGGGTTAAAAAAAAAAAAAAAAAAAAAAAAATTATGTAATAAAAAAAATGTGCAAGTTCCCTATTATATAATTCTTAATCATCATGATTTAATTTTAAGATTAGCTCAGTGTCAAGGTTCTTCATTTTAAAATGTCTCACTTGAGAACTCAGGTGAAGAAATTCAAAGCATCATAGCTAATTGATAACTCAAATGTCATTTTGAATAGATTATTCACAATTCAACAACTTTATAATCCTGTTTTAGAACCAGCCTCCGCAAAAGCAAAACATAACTCAACATATGAGATGAAAAAACGTGGTTTATCCTGATATAATAAACATTGTCAATGTTTTAGTGAAATGTGTGATAAATAGTGAACTAATTAAACCAGTAATGATCATATTTACCATACTCTTTTGATAAACCTACCTGTCTCCAGAGTCAACTTGTGTAAGAGCTACAGATGAACAAGTCTTGCGCCTTACTAGAAGTCCAAGTCTTGCTTTACCTTTAACTATGCAGTATGGGACACCCATTTTTCTGCAGAGGGCTGGTAGGAACAGAACCAACTGAAACATAAAATGCAATTAAAGTATCTGAATTAAGTATGTAAATAAATATATTTGTACTGTTTTCAATCAGTATCTGTTGTCTTCATTTTAACAATATTTCTCTTTGAAGAGATAGGTCAGGTGAAGAAATTCAAGAGCATCATACTATATACACTAGAAGTCAAACAATAAGGAATGCACGTAATGTTTCCCTTGTTGCCATATTCTAAATTTGAAAAAATATATAGGGAATAATCAGATTTTTTTGACATGCCATTCCTATTTACAGCGAGCATTTTATTTGCTAGAAGTAGTGACGATTATATATGACGTCATTATATATTTGGTCAGATGGTAAATGGTAACCTATGATTGACTTTATAGTCACTAATAGAAAAATCCACCCAGAGCAGATTCTAGATATTCGAACTTTAAACTCGGCAGACGCAGGGAGTGAACACAAATTAGTCCTAGCAAAAATAAGAATGAAACTAACACCAAAACATTTTCCACAGGAAATCACCGAGGAAAAATTCAATGTAGAATCACTGTGGAACGATTCTACCAAAGAAATGTACCAAAGGAGGCTAGCACAGAAGATACAGCTGAAGCAGATAGACGACATCGAAGATATAAACGCGAGCTGGGAGAAAATTAAAAACAATATTGAAGAGGCAGCAACAGAAGCTCTAGGAAAACGCAAAGTCATACTGAACAAAAGAAACAACAACAATACACCATGGTTCAGAAAAGAAATAAAAGACAAATGTAAAGAGAAGAGAGACGCCTACATGAAGTATAAAACATCAAACACTCCAGAATCCAGAGACACCTATAGAAGAATACGAAATGAAACAAAGCAATTGGTACGAAGAACAAAAAATGAACACTGGGAACAGTTTACAAAAAGGATGGAAAGCGACTTCTACGGAACACAAAAACAAATATGGAGATTCATAAGAAACCAACGGAAAGAAATGGCAGAATTGAAGGAATACAATAACATACCAGCAAACGAATGGGAAAGATACTTGACGGAACTGTTTAAAGGAAAGGAAAATCATAATCAAAATAATAACCTACCTGAATTAAGACACGAAATTGAAATCAGTTTTCAGGAAGTAGGGGTAGCCATAAATTCACTCAAAAATAGGAAGTCACCAGGACCAGATGAAATAACCAACGAGCTTCTAAAATACGGAGGAGAAAGTATAACCCTAGAGATGACAAAACTTATACAAAAACTAATATTGCACTGCAAGATACCAGACGCATGGAGAAACAGCATAATGATACCAATGTTCAAAAAAGGAGACAAAGAAGACCCCAACAATTATAGAGGTATAAATCTACTAAACACCGCACTTAAGCTAACCACAAAAGTCCTAACCAACAAAATCAATAAACTAACAACTTTATCAGATGAACAACAAGGATTCAGATCCGGAAGATCCTGCGTAGACGCCGTATTTGTACTGAGACAAATCACAGAAAAGGCCATTGAGTACAATAAACCAGCATATCTATGTTTTATAGACCTGACAAAGGCTTTCGATCGCATCCAAGTCGAAGACGTCTTACATTTACTGTATGGAAGAAACATACCAATCAATATTATACAAACCATCGAAAACATCTACTTTCATAATCGAATACAGGCAAAGATAAATGGAAAACTAACGCAGTTTATACCAGTACAAAGTGGAGTCAGACAAGGTGACTCATTAAGCCCACTGCTCTTTAATATAATAATGGACGAAATAATAGAAGCAGTACGTAAAGGTCGTGGTTACAGAATGGGGAATAAAGAAATCAAAGTATTGTGTTATGCAGACGACGCCGCATTAATCGCCGAGACAGAAGACGATCTCCAAAGATTAACACACATCTTTAATACAACAGCCAAGAAATACAATATGATAATATCAGCAGAAAAAACCAAATGTATGACAACATCTAAATACCCACTACGATGTAAAATCGAAATTGATGGGAAAATAATAAAGCAGGAAGCAAGGTTTAGATATCTGGGAATTGATATAACCAGTTACGGAGATGTTGAAGAGGAAGTACGACAACAAAGCTTAAAAGCAAGTAAAGCGGCGGGATCTCTTAATGACACAATCTGGAAGAACAAACACTTAAGACAAGACACAAAAGCAAGAATCTATAAAGTAGAGTAGAGTATTTATTGGTAATAATGTACAAATGTACTTTTACAGGTCAGCAATAATTAAAATTGTCTAAAATTACATTAAAAGTTGACAGTACTTCAGTAAAAAAAACCTATTACTAAAATTTAAAAACTAAACACTAATTAAATTACAGGACAAAACAAAATTTAGATCTGAAGTACTCCTCAAATGAGTAGAAAGCACCCATCAGAAGATAATTTTTAATTTGTCTCTTAAATTGGTTAAAATCAAGACTTTTAATAGATATTGGTATACAGTTATAAAATTTCAATGCTAGGTATCTGGTTCCATTTCTGGTCCTCTCAAGTCGACTGAAGTCTGGTACAAGGGCATCATGATTTCTAGTCTGATAAGTATGCTGTTGTGTTTTATATAGATCTACATTTTGATGAACATACAACAGGCACTGCATAATGTACACAGAAGGTAGTGTGAGAATCCTCAGGTTTCTGAAAGACTGCCTACAATCGTCCCGATAACCCTGACCTGTGATTATGCGAATACACTTTCTCTGCTGACCAAACACCTTATCTATATGGCAAGAGTGTCCCCAGGAAAGGATTGCGTAAGTTAGTTGTGAGTGAAAGTTGCTGTGATATGATGTAAGAAGGGTTTGAAGGGAGGTAACCTTAGATAGGTTTCTAAATAAAAAGAGTTGGCTTGAGAGCTTTTGGGAAAGTTTCAGTATGTGCCGTTCCCAAGTGAGTCCCTGATCAAGATAAACACCAAGAAATTTAGCTTCCTGTGAACAATCTGTTAAAATGGGATGTGTAATGGTGTTATGTCTTAGGGTAAAGTTCACTGTTTGTGATTTTGAGTTATTGAGAGAGAGACGATTTGCCAAAAACCATTGGAACAAATTGCTCTCTGTGGTCTCAAGATCAATATCACTGATTTGGGAAGGGTGGTAACTTTGATAGCATGTAGTATCATCAGCAAATAGGACTGTGCTTACCGGGCCCTCTTGTGAAAATCCCAAGTCATTTATATAAATGAGAAATAATATTGGACCTAGAACTGACCCTTGAGGCACTCCATACATCAAAGGTTTTTTATCAGATTTAAGCTGGTTAAAAAACACATATTGAAATCTATCTGATAGATAAGACTCAATCAATTGAATAGACATAGGATGAAAATTATAGGCATGTAATTTTTTAAGAAGAATACTATGAGTGACACAATCAAAAGCTTTAGTAAGATCAAGGAACGAGGCAAGGGTATCAAGAAAGTTTTCAAATCCTTCCAAAATACTGCCTGTAAAATGATCGATAGCAAGTGTTGTTGTTTTGTTTTTTCTAAATCCAAATTGCTGCACTGCAAAAAGCCGATTAGATTCAAAATAGTCATTGATCTGCTTCTTTAGGATTCTCTCAAACACTTTGGAAAGAATTGGCAAAAGAGAAATTGGACGAAAGTTATTATGATCATCAGCCGAACCTTTACGTTTAAAGAGAGGTATGACTTTCGCAGTTTTAAACACTGAAGGAAAAATGCAGGATGAAATTGAGTAGTTTATTAGTTTAGTTAAAGGTAAGCTAATGTTGTGTTTAATTGCCTTGATTATTTTTGTGTTCATTCCATCCGGGTCCTTGCTCTGGCTATTTTTTAATTCTTCAATTGCTTTTACAACTTCCTCCAAATTTGTTGGCTCAAATCTGAAGGAGCAATGATTAGAGGCGAATGAAGGAGCATGTGGTATAAAACTAAGGTATGTATTGAATGATTGGTCAGTATGATTAAGTGTATTTATTACATTTTCAGCAATACCACAGAAGAAATCATTAAAACTATTTGCATTGAGTGATGAATTTTTTATTGGTAAATTCTTACATCTTGAGTTTATTAGGGACCACATAGCCTGTTGACGGTTGTTAGAGTTTAATATAAAATCATCATTAGATTTAATCTTTGCCTTATGTATAGCATGTCTGTATTTTTTCCTATATTCTGAGAGTGTTTTCTTTGTCACTAAAACGGGGTCACTTTTATTTAAAGATGTCAAAAATTGTATGTAAAATTGTAATCTATAAAGCAGCAATTAGACCTATATTAACATACACGGCGGAGACAAGGCCTGACACATCTAAAACGAGACGACTACTAGAAACAACAGAGATGAAAATACTCCGACGAATATCAGGGAAAAGTCTGTTGGATAGGGAGAGGAGCGAAAACATAAGAAGATCATGCAATATAGAAGACAAATGGATGGGTGACAAAACGGAAACAGGAGTGGAACGAACACATTAGTAGAATGGCAGAGGATAGGATAGTACGAATAGCACGAGATAAGTCACCAAATGGACGAAGAAGTATTGGCAGACCAAGAAAAAGGTGGTGCGATAACCTAAACAATTTAGGAGGATAATATTGAAGAAGAAACAGGCTTTAAAGCCTACATACAAGAAGGAAGAAGAAGAAGTAAATGGTAACCGACATCTGTCATAATATTGGAGGTTAAATATAATGTCAAATTATATTTTATTTATTTAGTTTATATTTTAACAACAGTTTATTTTTTCACCAACTTCACTTTCCCTGCCCTATCCTTGACTGGTCTTGTTGAATGGTAGGTTTAATTAGGCGTTAATTTTAAGAAATGTGAATAGCAAAAGTTTTTCTTGTCTCCGGAACAATCGTGATTTTGGGGTTACGAATTAATCATTACCGCTTCACATGTTACTTTAGTTAAGTTCTGTTTATATATGATCTGTAAGTTTCATCGATTCAAAGTGCTTATTTTTGAAGAAAATTCGTTTTAAAATAAAATTTTTAATTTTGAAAAAAAATGCTTTTTTTCCACATAACTTAAAAATTAGAGATACCAAAAATCTCAAACCATAAGCTTTGCTTTTCTGAATATTTTGTATTTTTTGTTTTTCTGTAAGACAAAAATTGGTTAAGATTTGGTGTTTCTAAATTTGCATACACTAGTGACAAGTAAATAAAATAAATAAATAAATACTTTATTTTCTTTTAGACAGACAGAGTCTGTAGAGAATTAGTCAAAAGTAATACATTAAGTAAATATAACAAACAAATAAACAATTTCACTACACAAACAAACAATGAAAATACATTTAAAATTGAAGAAATTCTTCAACCGAATAAAAAGTGTGTGTCATCAGAAATTCCTTTATATTTAGTTTAAAGCTTGTCGAGCTCCTACACAATTTTATATGCGCTGGTAATCTATTATAGAGTCTTTGTCCCATTATACCCGGGGACCAGCAATATATATTTCCCCTACACATTGGGGCACGCAAGGTATCTTTATATCTAGTATTCATGTTATGTATTTGCCCATTGGTTTTAAAATTTTCGAGGTTATTAAATATATATATATACAAGTCTCCAGAATATAAATACAGGCCAATGGCAATATTTTGAAAGTACTGCCTACAACTTGTTTTATGAGGGATACCAGCAATAGTCCGTATTATTCTTTTTTGTGCAAAAAAGACTTCATTGATATGGCAACTTGATCCCCAAAAACAAATCCCGTATCTCAAACGAGATTCGGCTTGGGCACAATAAAGCATTATTAATTGTTTCTCCGTTAATACTTGTTTTAAATTTCGAAACAAAAACGTTACTGAGTTTAACTTTGCGGCCAGCGTATCACAATGTTTCCTCCAATTAAGACATTCATCTAAATGAAGTCCTAAGAACTTTAATGATGAAACAAGTTCAATATCATTATTATTTATATTTAAGTTAATTGGATTAATACATCGTTGCCTATGAAACTGCATGAAAAGAGTTTTTTGGGTGTTCAACAATAAATAATTATTACAGAACCAGTTGTAAAGATCTGACAGTAAGCTGTTACATTTGGACTTCAAAGAAGTATCAGGTCCAAGTGACTCGTTCAAGCCCTTTTAACTACAGCCCTTTCAAAAATAAGGCCTTTGAACCGATGAAACTTACAGATCATATAAACAATACATACACGAATAAAAAAACTTGTGAAGTGGTAACGATTAAGTTAATTTGAGGTGCTAATTAGGGGGCGATTTTCACAATTTTGTTTACCAACAAAAAGGGACCAACTTTATTTTGAGCGTGACTTGTTTAGTTTTGATGCTAGAAATCTTTTTTTATAAAACAAAATAAAGCTTTTTTAAACACTCGACAAGTATTGACTTGGTGAAAAAACTCTATAGAACAAAAGTTGCTTAGAATTAGTCAGTTTATCGATTTCCAGACTTACTTTGGACATATACTTTTTCACCCCCGACAGGGGGTGAAAGTCACCCCCAGGGCAAAAGCACACATCGGCACAATATCACTTTTTTTCTTTGACTTGCTAGCTATGTGTATGCCAAATTTTATGTCAATCCAGGCGGTTCTTTAAAATTTAGAGGTTTTGCAATATTTTACCGTTAAAGAATGTACTACGTGGAAAAACATAATACTGAGCAATAAGAAATATTCACTTCAATAAAAACGTAAAACAAATATTTTTAACATAACTCACAAAAAATAATAAATTTTAATGTTCTTACCTCAATTGGGTCAACATCGTGTGCAATAACAACCAATTGGGCTTTTTTCTGTTCGATCAGCTTAGTAACTGTATTGGTACCAGCCTTCAATGTGTTTGGTTTTTTAGCAGGTGCCTCCTCTTTCTTGGCAACCTTAGCTTCAGCCTTAGCCTTTAACCTATTTTTCTTTTGAAGGGCTGTCTCGGGCCTGTATTTTTCCAAGACTTTAAATAATTGGGTGGCTGTAGAAAAACACAAAAAATAAAATGAATTACTGAAAATAGAATCAAAACAAGGTTCTGAAAGTGTTTTCTTGTGGCATGTCAAGTTAAATATTATATTTATATGGGATTAGTCACACTTCTTTCTAATGACAATTACATTTTTACCTAGAAAAGATTTGATGTTTCGATTTCCACTAAGGAAATTGTTTTCAAAAAGATTGACACATTGGCTGCGTTTAGAGATATTTTTAATCTTATGTTGACTGCATTTACAAGGCATAATATGTCCCGTAGGGAACCTTTGCCACTGCACCTTACGAAACTGTCGATACAGCCAGCCATTAGTGTAATACAAGGACTGTTTGTCTCCTAACACATCCAAGGTTACCCGACATGAAAAATTGTGTTTATAATGAGTGTATAACTGCCAAATTGCTGAGGAGGTTATGTGTTATTATAATTGAGGATGATATACTTGGTGTTGTAGGCAAGCCATGCTTTGGCTGAACTTTTTACTCTCAGATCTTCAGTCAAAACATAATATTTCAACCTCAATTTTAATAACACAAAACCTCCTTAACAACTTCACAGTTATACACTCTTTAAATACAAATTTTCTTAACAATCTTTTCTAAAATGGTTTTCAGAGTGAAAATCGAAACATCAAATATTCTTTAGGTAAAAATGTAACTGTCATTACAAACTACTGTGGCTAATCCCATATATACACAATATTTAGAAACAAAATATTGAACTTTTGAACTAAAGGGTACCCATGTTAAGATAAACAAATTGTAGAATCAATATATTTCATTTTTTTTATGTTCTATGTAATTAAAAAATAACGACTCAGCACAATAATTGTAGTTCGCCACCCCATCCCTCTGGCCCCTACCAACAAAACATCATGTTTTCGAGGGTTGCAAATTATTGCAAAAATCTTTGTGAAATTAATGGTATAGTATTTTTACTACAAAAGCGATATTACGTAGGTCAAAATTTTTGACGTAAGAGAACTGTCAAAACATTAGAATGTAACTTTTCATTATTGCCATGTTTATTTTTCATTTATGTGACTTTTCATTATAAACATGGCAATAATGAAAAGTCACATTCTAATGTTTTGACAGTTCTCTTACGTCAAAAATTTTGACCTACGTAATATCGCTTCTGTAGCAAAATAACATAATTAAAAATTTCAATTATTCCACTCCATCTGCAATTATAGAATAAAATTTGATGTGATAGATTTTAGGATTGATGAGTAATATTTAACATTTAGGGTCAGTTGTTCGAACGCTAATCAACAATGATCACTATCAAATATTTAATTACTGTCACCAACTGTCAATGTCAACTTTGATTGGATTGCTGAAAACATTGATTATCTGATTTCATAATTGTAATCCATAATTATGTTTTCAGCAACCCAAACAAAGTTGACATTGACAGTTGGTGACAGTAATTAACTATTTGATAATGATCAATTTTGATTATCGTTCGAACAACCTGCCCTTAGACTGAGCTAATGTTATCAACGTTATTAAGTTGTTATTTGTATGTGGTGTGTTTTCTGCCAAATTAAGACTATTCAGCATTCAAAAAAGAACACATCAAGTTATTTGTGTTGCATATTTGTCCCCCCAACCTGACATTAAATCTCAGATCAGGTCTACTAATATGCTAATATAAAAAAAGGGAAAATTCAATAAAAATGTCTCCATTTTTATTTTTACAGCTAACTAACCTTTTAATTTGCATGACTGAGAAATTAATTTTCTTTTTTCAAAATAATGGGTACCCCCATTTAGGACAGGCAAAATGCCCTCACCACCAGAATTAAATATTTTTTAAATTTTATTACGTTCTGTGATTAAAAAATAAGACAGTATAATTTTAACCCTCCTCTATCTACCCCCAAAAGTCACTGTTTCGTATTTATTTTGTTTTTAGGCAGATAAAATCAATTTTACAATTTAAAAAGTTTACAGGAATAGTTAAGGCTTTTGCAAAATATCTATTTTTTATAGACCCATAAGTTGAGTGTACATAACCTAAATATATTTTTTTTCCAAAAAAGAACTTTCTTTTTTGGGATGTCTGAATTTTTTTATTTTGTTTATTTTAACAGTAAAAACGATAGTTCTATTGGCTTCTTTGGGGCCTGAAACTATTCTTTTTTATGTAATTTGAATACGAATTGGAGAAGCATTGATTCAGGTCGTATCAATCTCAATAATTTAAATATGAATTGGAGACACATTGATTCAGGTTGTATCAATCTCAAAAATACAATTAACCCCACAAAAACACTTAAAAACATAATTTTTTGGGTTTCACCCAATTTTTTAATAATCAATGAAAGGATACGAAAAAATGACACTTTTTGTCTTGAGTCTTATTTTTTATTCACATAGAAAACATGAGAACAATTGAATTGTGTTTGTCTACATCAACAGGGCCCTTAAAAAAATTGTCCTTTAAATTTTAAGATTCTTGACTATTGTTGGAGTAAGACTACAAACTAAGACAAAAATCATCAAATAATTTGGATGTACCATTCTTATTTTGAAAGGTTGTAGACATTATAGTCTAAGATCTGAATCAAGGTCGACCTGCACCCATCGGCTTTCCGGATGAAACATTTTTTTATTAAATTTCATACATAGACAAATACTCTGGGCTAATTAGCAAAATTCATGGAAAAGTTATTTACCAGCAATTTTATTGCTGGAATCAAATTATAAGATCCTATATATTAATAATATAGGTATGCAAAGTCTGCAGATAGTGTGCTACTTTTTTTATAAACAAAATGGCGCCGACAAATCGTATTTTTTTCAATTATTGCTCTATAACTTCGAAGATATTAACTTTACAACCAAAACAGCTTAATAAAAATTCACCGCAATTAAATTCTGCATAGAGATATGTTTTTCACGATTTGCTCCGACGAAAATTTTCCTCGGAAAATGCGGGTTTTCCTAACAAAACTCTAATTTTCAAATACAGTTTTAGGTAAGTAATTATTAATCAATAATTAAATAACTTAGTGACATCAAAGCTTTTTTGGTATAGATTGTAATTCCAGAAGCCGGTGAAAATTAAACGAATATTTTAGCAACAATTCAATTGTTAATTAACAAATTACGATCACAATAATAAACAAAATAATCATGATACATTGATCAAACTTATAAAGATTATAAAGATGAGATGCTTATTTAATATTTTATCGACAAAATATAAATTTTTCTTTTTTTTGCATAATCTTTAAATTTTGAAAAAAAATAGTTATAATACGCTGGTCTAATTAGTAAAGTACAAAGAAAGGTTATTTACCAGCAATTTTATTGCTGGAATCGAATTATAAGATCCTATATATTATTAATATAGGTATGCAAAGTCCGCATATAGTGTGCTACTTTTTTTATAAACAAAATGGCGCCGACAAATCTTATTTTTTTCAATTATTGCTCTATAACTCCGAAGATTTTAACTTTACACCAAAAACACTCAAATAAAAATTCACCTCAATTTAATTCTGCATAGAGACATGTTTTTCCCGATTTGCTCCGACGAAAATTTTCCTCAGAAAATGTGGGTTTTCCCAACAAAATCTCGAATTTTCAAATAAATTTTTTGGGCCAGTAATTATTTATCAATAATTATATAGCTTGGTGAAATAAAAGCTTTCTTGTTATAGATTATAAATTCAGAAGCCGGTGAAAATGAAACGAATATTTATGCAACAATTCAATTGTTAATTAACAATTTACAGTCGCAATAACAACCAAAATAATCATGAGACATTGATCAAACTTAGAAAGATTATAAAGGTGTGATGCCTATTTAATATTTTGTCGACAAAATATAAATTTTTCATTTTTTTGCATAATCTTTAAATGTTTAAAAAAAATTGTTATAAACAAATTAACATTTCTCAGAAATTGTTCATTATATTCTAATTTAAAAAAATACTTAAAATGCGTATTTCATAGGTCTTGAAAATGAATGCTTTAAAAAAATTTTCCAACCATTTGCAAAAAAGTTATGAAACAGAAAAGTAAATATACGAAATCTCCGTTGTTTATAATTAGTTTTAATTGTTTCAAAGCTTAAAAGTGAGTCTATGGTACAACCTAATTACTCACAAAGAATGTCAAAAATTACTGCAATGGTTATATTTTAATCAAAGATTAAAAACACTTTTTTTTGTAATTTTTAGCGCAAACGTAGGCCTGATACAGAGTCGGAGCTAAAATGTTCACTCGAAGCGACTGACACGCAGCATGCATTATTTATTAAAAGTGTACATCACGGGGTCCGTCGTCCCTCCGAGTGAAAATGTTAGCTACAGTACTGTGTTACTCTACGTTCGAGCGTGTAAATTACAAAAAAATATATTTATAATCTTTAATTAAAATATAACTATTAAACTGATAATCGATATTTTTTGTAAATAATTAGCTTGTACCTTAAACTCACTTCTACGCTTTGAAAGAATTAAAAAAAAGTATAAACACAGTAGTAATCGTATGATTATTTTGCTGTTTCATAACTTTTTTACAAATGGTTGCAAAAAAGTTTTAAAGCATACATTTTAAAGATATTTAAAATGCCAATTTTAGCTATTTTTTAAAATTATAATATAATAAAAACTTTCTGAGAAACGTTAATTTGTTTATAACTATTTTTTTTTTAAACATTTAAAGATTATGCAAAAAAATAAAAAATTCATATTTTGTCGACAAAATATTAAATAGGCATCTCATCTTTATAAGATTTCAAAGCTTGATCAGTGTATCATAATTATTTTGGTTATTATTGCGACCGTAAATTATTAATTTACAATTGAATTGTTGCTAAAATATTCGTTTAATTTTCATCAGCTTCTGGAACTATAATCTAAACCAAAAAGGCTTTTAAGTCACCAAATTATTTAATTATTGGTAGATAATTACTTATCTAAAACTTTATTTGAAAATTAAAGATTTTGTTGGGAAAACCCGCATTTTCCGAGGAAAATTTTCGTCAAAGCAGATCGGAAAAAACGCGTCTCTATGCAGAATTTAATCATGGTGAATTTTTATTTGGGTGTTTTTGTTGTAAAGTTAAAATCTTCAGAGTTATAGAGCAATAATTGAAAAAAACACGATTTTCGTGCACCATTTTGTTTATAAAAAAAGTAGCACACTATCTGAGGACTTTGCATACCTATATTATTAATATATATAATCATAAGCTTCGATTCCAGCAATAAAATTGCTGGTAAATAACTTTTCCCAAAAATGGCCTATTCTCCGATAATCAGCCCAGACTAAAATACTACTTGGATGGATTGCCTACCAAAATCTTGTCACAGCTATCTGTAAGGGGGGGCCGTGGTGTATGGAATCAACATTTCAAGCACATTTTTTTTAAAGTAGTAGAATTCTTTTTATTTTTAAATTAAATAAGCATATTCAGTACAATTTATAGATTATTCAAAAAATATTCAAGAAAAAATATTGAAAAATAAGCCAACTCATCATTAAATCATGGTAAACAAAAAATTTAAAAATTTTTTATTAGCTTATGAATTTCTCGAGGTAACACTGTCAATCAAGTTTTTTTAGTTTTATAGAATTTTGACTTTTTGATATTACTCAAAAGTCAAAACAAATTTTTTGCAAAAAAGCGTGAAAATTAACATATTTATTATTGTTAAACAAAAAATATCTCAACAGTGTTACCTCAAGGAATGTCTAAATAAAATATATACAAAATTCCAGGTGGGTTGGTCAAGTAGTTTTTGAGTTACCTATTAAATATCTCATTCTTTTAAAATAAATTAAGAACTTCATTGCGAAAAACGAACCTCTACCGCAGTTCAAAAATATTTTACACATTTTTTTTAAAGCCCAAATAGTGTCTGATATTTTTACTGCACACATGGTGCTAGTATAAATTAATTACAAAACAGTGTTTAAACATAAAAAAATGTTTTGATTAATTTCACCTCTAGACACTTTACTGTACAAGAGAAAACAAAATTTTAAAATGTTTGTTGTACTTTAATGTGTATATTGGCCTTTTTTGAGGTAATTTTGATAATCCGGATAATTTGATAATCCGGATGGGGTCCGGTCCCAATTAATCTGGATTATTGAAGTTCTACTGTATAACAACAGCCTTTGAAAGAAGCAGTTTTGTAACTTTTATTTTCCTATTTGCCTGTCAAGTAGTAAAGTGATGCACACCGGAATATGTTTTGACTGACACATCTGGAATTTTGTATATATTTTCTTTAGACATTCCTTGAGGTAAAGCTGTTGAGATATTTTTATTTTATGGTAATTTTTTGTTTAACAATAATAAATATATTGATTTTCACCATTTTTCACAAAAACATTCATTGTTTTGACTTCTGAGTGATAACAATAAGTCAAAAGTTGATAAAACTAAAAAAATTCAACAGCTTTACCTCGAGAAACTCATAAGCTAATAAAATCTTTTTGAATTTTTTGTTTACCATGATCCAATAATGTGTTCTGATGTCCACCGCAAAACTCATTGTTTTTTGAGGTGTCTAAAAATTTGCCACAATTGGCTTATTTTTCAATATTTTTCCTTGAATGTTTTTTTAATAATCTATGAATTGTACTGAATCAATTATTATTAATTTAATTTAAAAATAAAATAATAATTCTACCATACTTACAAAAGAGAATCAACATGCCAAAAAACAATGCTTTGACAAGATAAAATTTACTTATTTGAGAACAGTTTTGGGAAGAAAACATTACAATTCACTTTCTGTATGTTCCGTTAATTTAGGTTAACTAAATATAGTCATAATACAAACAGCTTCCACTTTTAGAGCATGGTATTGAACGACACAGTCAAACCTGCTTATTAGAATAGCCTTGTCAATCATAAGTATTTCTATAACCGGGATATTCTAATAACTGATCATCGATGCCTAGTAGAAACGTTTCGCGACCTCAAAATTATATTCCTTAAATCGGGATATTCCTATAACTGGTATTCTAATAAGCTCTGGTTCGACTGTATTGTCAATAAATTGCAAAATTTAATAAAAAAAAAAACATACGGTACCTGTTTGTTTGTCAATGGTTTGAGAGAATTGGTTAATTGGTGGTGGAACTTTCAATCTCTTTTGAAGTACAGCCTTTTGTCTTTGAATACGGATGTATTTTGGCCATTTTACAAATCGAGATAAATCACGGGGAGGTTGAATATCCTGACCTAAAAAATAGTAGAGTTACAAATTACCTAGATGTTTATAAATAAAGTTACACACCAATTCCAAAATTTCTAGGCCTCTTTTCAAAAAGTGGGTTAATTTCTTTTTTCTGTTCAATTTTCTTGACTGCAAGAGGAGCTGCAGCTACTTTCTTTCCTACCTTCTTCTTAGGCTAAAACAAATAGCTCATAAATATATAGATAATTATTTGTGTGCAACAGTCAATGAAAAATTATACTTCAGACAATCTATTGGTGGTAGAAAAGTTATCTTCAAGAAACTTCTGATAGCAAATACTGGTATCATCATGGTATTAAAACTTAACCTCAAATCAATATTCTGAAGAATTACCAAATACACAAAAACTTAATTAAAAAATACGTAGATTACAATAAAGCTGTAAAGCAGCAAAAACTGAATAAACTCAAATATTTGTTGAAAACACCATTTGGTCTAAAAACTAACCAAAACATTTGGTAAGCTGTCACTTTAATTATGTATTTAACAAGTATATCTAAATTTATAAGAATAAATATAAAATAAACAATCATCTGGCAAATACGTACTTTCTTTTGGACCATCTTGGAAATTAAATCCTCAAGGGATGTTTATAATATTTAAAAAATTAAATCTACACCACAGACAACCTCACTTCGAGTCGCTGTCAGTGGAAAAAGAGCGCATGCGTAGAGAAACAATCTGGCCAACAGTTTAATCAGCTACTGATTGGATTTTGAATTTTTGGATTGGATTTTGCAAAATGTATATTTAGTTAATATTCAAAAAAAATTAGCCAAACGTACAGTCGGATTTAAATAAAATTTATTGTACACATATTTGCTTTATAAATATTTGATATTTTGAATAAAATCTTTTCTATAGCGTTGTAAGGAAATGTAAAAAACGCAAACAAAATATTAAGTTATTAGCACTGAAGACTACCTCAAATTACAGAAGTGTTATTCATCTTCCAGATTTTTTTAAATGTAAAGGTTTTTGAATTTTTTGATCAATTTCCACAAGATCTACTCTACAGTGATTTCAGTGAAATCATATTGGTACTTCTGTTTCACCCTGTCGTTTGCAAAATAAAAAAGAAGAATTTTATAACCTTTTCTTATTTTCCCACGTCTAAAATCCGTTGAAAATTTGTTCATAGTTCAAAATTTTCTAAAGGAATAGATCCTGACTGCGCTAATAGACCTGATATTACTTTTTACTTCATTAAACTTTATATTAAAGTATCAAAATGTTTTGGGGTAAGTAGATTTCAGTTTATTTGCTTTATTTTCCAAAATACCACGTGTTGAAGTGTTCATTGTTTGTAGTTCACTAAAAATTTGAAGATGCTTGAAATGCCTGTTATTTTCCAACTTCAAAGTTAAAACATAGAACATTTTTTATGATACGCTGGTCCATGGCTTGAAGTTTGCATAAAAATGTAGAAAACCGGAAAATGCTATTTTTTACAATTTTTTTTGGACTAATGAAAAAAGGCTTTATGAATTTAGTTACGGGAATTAAAAAGACAGCTCTAATTCGGCTCAACTCAGGATCTACACTGTTCAGGCATAAAATCATTTCAAATATGCTCAATTTTGGCTTATTCACCTAATGTCCCTTGTGGCTTGTTCTTTAGTGTCTGTTTGATTTTGTGCCATACTGTTTAAATGACATTTAGGTTAGGACTGTTAGGCGAGGCGCCCACTGAGGTGGAATGGCCGTGGCCCGTGGCGTGGTATTAAGTAGAGGTGGCCGACTCGCTATTTTGATGCAGCAGTTGCTTTTTCAGCATTATTCAATGTATTCATGTTGATATAAGAAAAGCAAAATAATATTTGTTTGTTTTGTTTCAAAAAGCAGTTTTGTTGGCATTTAATGAGAACATATAAATAATATAAATAATTATAATTATTGTTAAAATAATACATCTAAGTACGGATATTTTTTGAACTGACAAAAACAAGATAACAAAGTACATGGTGGTTGTAACATTTATATGGTCGTACTGTTTATTTAAACTTACTTTTGTTTTCACCCAATTTTGAAAAAAATGTGAAAACTTTGAATTACCCACGTCCGTCTGTCTGTCTGTCCGTCTGTAATCACAACTGCTCCGTCAATATACCAGGTAGAATTACAAATGAGGTCTCAAATGAAAGCTTATAATCCAAGGATGGTACTAAAGGTGAGATATTTGACGTATCATGTCTGTCCGTCGGTCCGTCCGACCGCGAATATAACTCCTCCGTCATTATACCAGGTAGAATTACAAATGAGATGTCAAATGAAAGCTTATAATCCAAGGATGGTACTAAAGGTGAGTATTTGACGTAGGCTGTCTGTCCGTCGGTCCGTCCGACCGCGAATATAACTCCTTTGTCATTATACCAGGTAGAATTACAAATGAGGTCTCAAATGAAAGCTTATAATCCAAGGATGGTACTAAAGGTGAGATATTTGACCGAGGCGGTCTGTCCGTCGGTCCGTCCGACCGTAAATATAACTCCTCCGCCATTATACCAGGTAGAATGACAAATGAGATGTCAAATGAAAGTTTATAATACAAGGATGGTACTAAAGGTGAGATATTTGACCTAGGCTATCTGTCCGTCGGTCCGCCGGACCGCGAATATAACTTCTCCGTCATTATACCAGGTAAAATGACAAATGAGGTGTCAAATGGAAGCTTATAATCCAAGGATGGTACTAAACGTGATAAATTTGACCTAGGCTGTCTGTCTGTCTGTCTGTCCGTCCGGTTTCGGCCTGGAGGGGGTTGTGTCATCAACAGCATATTTGTTTTCCTTACTTCTCTGAACTAAATAGACATCAAGTAAATAGTACTGAAATAGACGTGAGTAGTGTTAGGACTGGATCCCGCGTATGAAAAAAAAGTTGATTAATAGCAAGCTGAAAATTTGTTAATAGCTTAAGAGTGTCTAGTCGGACAAACTTTGATATATGGGAACACTGGAACAGGGGAAGTTTTAATTGTGGAACAGGTTAAAAATTTGGAACGGTCAGACCACGAAAACGGCACATGTATTTTGTCCGGCAGAACAGGTTTAAACTCTTCGAACAGAGATTAAACTCTCATGCAAAAATCAGACTGCTATTTATTACCAAATGGGCGTTTTAATGAGTGGAACATGTAGAATATGTCAAATGACAGGAATTATGACAGATGATAAATAGCAGTCTGATTTTTGCATGAGAGTTTAATCTCTGTGCGGAGAGTTTAAGTCTGTTCAGTCGGACAAAATAAATGTGCCGTTTTCGTGGTGTGACCGTTCCAAATTTTTAACCTGTTCCACAATTAAAACTGCTCCTGTTCCAGCGTTCCCATATATCAAAGTTTATCCCACTAGACACCCTTAAGCTATTAACAAATTTTCAGCTTGCTTTTAATCAACTTTTTTTTCAGATGCGGGATCCAGACCTATGTAGGACATACAGTTTTCGAAAGTTTTCAGTTTAAAAATTTTATAAACGTTCAATTGGCTCGAACCCTGGTGTGAGGCCTGGAAATAGTCAACAAGTGGTGGGGCAATTGGGTGGCGGCAAAGTGGTAGAGAAAAAAAAACATCTGGTGTTATCATTAGTGAAAATGTCATCCTCAGAAGATGAAGACTACCTTTCATTTCTTCAAATTGCCAACCTCAATGCAAAAAATACGAAAAAAAGAGAACGTCGTTATTGGGTGCATCCTCTCTGGCAGAAAAATAGGAAATATGGAATTTTTAATGTTTACAAAAACGACTTGAACTTGGATGACCAAAAATTTAAAGTTTTTTACCGGATGAAGAAAGTCACATTTTGCAATTTATTGAGTAAACTGCGACCTAGCCTTCAAAAAAAGGATACAAATTTGAGGAAATGTGTTTCTCCCGAAGAAAGACTTTTAATAACATTGCGGTAAGTCTATAATAAGAAATAAGCTAGTTATTATATTTATTAATAAAAGAGGTAGATACATTTTATTTTTTAAAAATTATTTGGATAAGTATCCTGCATATTCTTTATTACGGTTTCTTTTTCTACTGGTGCTGAATGTGGTGTGGCAATCGAAACGTCTGGATAGTTTGGTCATAAATGCACAGCCTCAGCAAATACAGGTATAATATTATTATTACTAGATACATGTAGATGTAGAGGGACGGCTAGATGGCATACCGTGAACGTGTATCGGCAAGTAGTTGTCGGATGTTGGGCAAATTTGAGTGACTGTGGTATTTGCTATTTCAGTTTCGTCCAAGATTTCACCAGCAAGATTTAGGACTCCCACTTTGTATTGACGTTTCTGCCTGTCCGTCATTTTTTTTAAGTCTGGCAATAAACTCAACAAAAATTGGACATCTGCATCATTGTTCGCTGAATCAATTGGTCTATTAGTTGATTGCTTCTTTTTCTTTTCCTCGAAATAGTCCATTGCAGCCTTATTAACATCTTGTAATGTTGCGTCAGCAGTTTTCATTTTTTTAATTTTGTTTTCGGTAACCACTGACGATTTTGAAAGAGTCCTTTTTTCAAGATGTCTTGGAAAATTGTCTTTTTCCAAGACATCTTGGCGGTTGGATAAAATTATTTCGGTTTCATCATTCTGGCTGATTTCTTCTCTCTCTTCTTCTTCTTCTCCTCCAGATTTTTGTGACAACTCTTCGGTTAAAACATCTCGAGTAGAAAATTGTTCATTAAATGTATTGCTTGAACAGCTTTCTGTATTGCTTGGGGAAGCAATGTTTCCCTTAGCTTGGCGTGACTTTGTGAAGGGTAAAATGAAACCTATATGTTCTGCTAGATAGTAGGGTCGTTTTACTGATACGCCAGATCCAGATGGTACATATTTCTTCAGATGTTTAGTGTAGTTTCCTCGTAGATTCTTCCATCTATTTTTGCATTCTGTGATGGTAGCTGGAAATCAAATAAATCTTTATTAAAATTAAAAGGTAACAATAAACTCAGTAAATTTAATAAATTATTTAAAGACAAGAACATTGTCTCTCTTTTCAGGTATTTTGCAACCGGATGCAATCTAAAAGCTCTAGCATGTTACTTTTTGAGAGGTCATACTACAATAAGGAAAATAATTGATGCAACTTCAAAAGTAATATGGAAAGTTCTACAACCAGAGTACCTCCCTATCCCTACTAAAGAAACATGGTTAGAATCGGCAAGAAGATGCTGGGAACTTTGGAATCTACCCAATTGTGTGGGAAGTATAGACGGCAAACATATCAGGATCAGACGTCTGCCAAAATCAGGTTCTGAATTCATAAACTACAAAGGGTATTTTTCCATTGTTTTGATGGCTGTGTCAGATGCAGATGGATGCTTCATGGCCATTGATGTAGGTGAGTACGGGCGAAATAGTGACGGGAGGGCGTTAAAAGAAAGTAATTTTGGAAAAAATTTACTTAATAACACTCTAGACTTACCAGACCCATCTCCACTACCTGGACAAGACACAGTTTTTCCATTTTATTTTACTGCAGACGAAGCTTTTCCATTGACGTGTAATATCATGAAGCCCTACCCTAAAAGGGGATTAACAAATAGGAAGAGAGTATTCAATGGCAGATTATCAAGAGGTCGCAAATCAGTAGAATGCTCGTTTGGAATGATGTCATCGAAGTTTAGAATTCTTCACACAACCATTGCTCTTAATGCAAATACGGTGGACAATATTGTTCAAGCCGTATGCGTATTGCATAATTTCATTAACAAATCTGAAGGTTTGTTTTCGCTTCCGCGAGGAAAAAAAGGAGACGATTGTGACATCGATATAGAAAATGAAGAACACCCGGCATTCACAAATCAAAGCAGAGCTACCAACCCTGCAATTGCTATACGAGAAAAACTCTGTGATTTTTTCTTTACCGCAGATGGTTCGCTTAAAAATCAGAAAAGATTTTGTGTATGAAGACAAATGTATAAACGTTTTAGCTATAAATGTGTATAATATGTAAATATATATAGTTAATTTTCTTTACGTTATCGACCGTGTATTAAATAAACTAGTAAGTGAAACATTTGGTTTTTCCTTAAAAACTTTCCTAAACCTTTCCTAATCGTTGTCGTATTGTTGCTAGACAGTTAAATTTTCATTGTATACCGGGTGAATAAATCAAACTGGATTTTTTTCTTAAAGTTCGCATCACCCTGTAGAATATTCTAGCATTTATAGAATACTGAAATTAAAATCCAACTATAGCCTCATGTTTTCTCAACATTTTGTTTTTTGATTTATTCGCTTATGTTGGATAACAAAAAAGTTAGGTACTTTAACAACTAGCCATGTTTTTCATCAATACAGCTTGTTTTTAAATAATAATTGGCAAACTTTAAGGGGTAATTCTGCATGAAAAAATAGTGACAGTTTGCTTTATAAACGGTAAGTCCGCAAATGCTTCGTTTCCGAGAATGGGGGTGTTGAAAGTTTTCTTACAAACTGACGATTTAGTTATTGCTTTAAAACCGGTTGAGGTATGCAAATGAAATTTGGTGGGTTTTAAGACGTAGTAATTGCACATTTTTTGACATACAATTAAGAATTTAATATTCACCATTGGCGCGCATACGGGTAATATGAGGGCTTATATTACCAGTATGCGCGCCAATGGTGAATATTAAATTCCTACTTGTATGTCAAAAAAGTACAATAACTACCCACTTAAAACCCACCAAATTTTATTTGCATATCTCAACTGGTTTTTAAGCAATAAATAAATCGGTAGTTTGTAAGACAAATTTCAACACCCTCTATCTCAGACACGAAGCATTTGCGGACATAGGTTTATAAAGCAAACAGTCATTATTTTTTCATGTAGAATTACCACTTGAAGTTTTCCATGCTTATTTAAAACACCCTGTATTGATGAAAAACATGGCTAATTGTTAAAGTACGTAACTTTTTTATGGTCTAACTTAAGCGAATGAATCAAAAAAGGGAATGTTGAGAAAACATAAAACTATAGTTGGGTTTTAATTTGAGTATTTTATAAATGCTAGAATATTCCACAGGGTGATGCGAAGTTTAAGAAAAAAACACAGTTTCATTGGTACACCCGGTATGCAATGAAAATTTACCTGTTTAGCCACAATATTATGACAGCGATATTGGCTATAACCTACTAAAAAAATAACTTAAATTGGACAGCAGGTTCAGGAAATTTATTTTTAGCACATAAGCAAAACGCTTGGATAGATCGATTTTTAAAATAATCATAGTATGGTGTATTCCACGAATATACGACTCTTTTGGATTATCGCGACAACGAATATTTTAGTGTGCAATATAAGAAGAACGAAAGTATTATAGAATTAACGAAAGAAGAATTATATAAAGGCGAAGACCAATTTTTAGTTACAAGGGTAGGTAGGGGGTTGTTTTCACTGTTTTTTTCGTAGAGAAAAATAGGTACCGACTTTTTTTTTATCATAAGTTGCTCAATTTTTATGCTAGAAACTTTTTATTATTTTTTTTATAGATCTGATTGTATGCTTGAAAAAACATCATGTAAGTTTTCCTGGAAAAATGCAAAGTTTTCCCGTTATTTGGCTTTGATTATTTCAAATTATGCATTTGACGAAAAAAGCTAACCTTTAACATGCCGTATCTCGGTTTATATTGGTCGTAAAAATATTATAGAAAAACAGTTTCGTTTGTGTTACTAAAAGATACAATTTTGATATCTACAGTTTTTTTCATTAAATGCATATTTTTCGAGTTATTCTCAAAAAACCCTCTAGAAAAGTCTATTTTTCCGTCGAAAAACTTTTACTTTCAATCACGAATAACTCGAAAAATGTAAAAAACATTTTTTTCTTAAAATTACTTTTTACATCGATTTACATGGTTAAAATGTAATAAAAAATTCCCACCCCTGAGATGGGGTGGCAACTACCCCCAAGGTTTTAGCGTACAGCAGCATGATATAGAAAATGATCCTTGGACTATTCCCTACCTTCTGTGAAAATTTCAAGTAAATCCATGCTGGACGAAAAAATTGCGAGCCAAAATGCTTCATTTCCTTGACTATAAAGGAACAATATTATAAAAGAGGCACCATCGAGTAATAAAAAATATTTTTTAAACCATGGAGTAATAAAAAAAGACTTTTTTATTACTCAATGAGAGCAATTTAACAAGCACTTATTTAAATTCTCGGAAAGTACCCTATTGTCGTATCATACTCCCAAATGTTCAGAATTTGAAAAAATCGCATATAGCCCACGTAGATAAAAATAAAAGTCCGAAAGCCGCTAGCCACTTTGAATTACTTTATGACTACAGCTGCAAGGGCAGATCGTATGGCAGTAAAATATTTTCTGGTATTTTTGTTTAGATCGCCGCTCCTATCATCGGCCGCCCGTGTGCGATGCACACTTTGCACACATGGTAGCGGCGGCCTTGTTACAACCGGTAAATTTGTCGGCGAGTTTGTACTTACTCGTAACAGAAGTAATAAAGTATTTATTACCTGATAAACAGCTATACAGGCCTGACAAAGCATAATACCCGATATAATTTAAGTTTTTAGGATATATAATTTTAGGTCAAAATTTATTCGTTGACTTGAAAAGAAAAGTATTAGGTCTGGATCCCGCGTATGAAAAAAAAGTTGATTAATAGCAAGCTGAAAATTTGTTAATAGCTTCAGGGTGTCTAGTCGGATAAACTTTGATTTATGGGAACACTGGAACAGGGGAAGTTTTAATTGTGGAACAGGTTAAAAATTTGGAACGGTCAGACCACGAAAACGGCACATGTATTTTGTCCGTCAGAACAGACTTAAACTCTCCGAACAGAGATTAAACTCTCATGCAAAAATCAGACTGCTATTTATCACCAAATGGGCGTTTTAATGAGTGGAACATGTAGAATATGTCAAATGACAGGAATTATGACAGGTTATAAATAGCATTCTGATTTTTGCATGAGAGTTTAATCTCTGTTCGGAGAGTATAAGTCTGTTCTGTCGGACAAAATAAATGTGCCGTTTTCGTGTTCTTACCGTTCCAAATTTTTAACCTGTTCCACAATTAAAACTGCCCCTGTTACAGTGTTCCATATATCAAAGTTTGTCCGACTAGACACCCTTAAGCTATTAACAAATTTTCAACTTGCTATTAATCAACTTTTTTTTCATACGCGGGATCCAGACCTATTATAGTATGAGAATAGACAAATATTATAAATATCAACAGTTATAACTTTAATAAACGCGTATTTTAGCTTATATTTACAACAAAGTTAAGCTATTAACAAATTTTCAACTTGCTATTAATCAACTTTTTTTTCATACGCGGGATCCAGACCTATTATAGTATGAGAATAGACAAATATTATAAATATCAACAGTTATAACTTTAATAAACGCGTATTTTAGCTTATATTTACAACAAAGTTAAGCTATTAACAAATTTTCAACTTGCTATTAATCAACTTTTTTTTCATACGCGGGATCCAGACCTATTATAGTATGAGAATAGACAAATATTATAAATATCAACAGTTATAACTTTAATAAACGCATATTTTAAATTTACTGTATTTTCTACTTACCTCCTTCTCCAATGTCCTTAGCAATTTTGGCCCAGGCTCGCTCTTGCAAATGGCTCATATGATATTCTTCCCGAGTACTGTCATAAAGACAAGGATGAGCCTCTACAAGGCCTACAAATTTTATATTAAATTGTTGATCGTCTTGCATGATTTTTAAATACGTCTTCGTATACTCAACACAAACACAACGTGGTCACCAGTCGAATACCACTCGAAAATTAAACATGCTGTCGATTAGTGGCAAGGGAACTGGCGTACGGCATTTCCAAAATACCTCCCCTTCAAGTTCAAATCCTTTGTATAAACGTTAAAAATTGCAAATTTCTTATTTTTTGCCAGATAGGGTGCACCCAATAATGATGTTTTCTCTTCTTTGGGTTTTTAGCATTGAGGTTTAAAACTAAAGAAATAAAAGATAATCTGTGCTACTGTAGTATCTAGTCTACCGTCGTGTTTTTACTATAGCTTGCGGTCTACTGAGGGATGCGGTGTATAAGCTGTATTATATTACAATGCCGACAAAAAAATCTTTACAAAGTGAATAAAACGCATAAATCATGAGAATTATTATTTTAATTTTACAAATTATGTATTAATTAATTACAAGTAATTGAACTTCGTAAATCCTAGGTTCTCACCCAAAGGGGCCGAAAGCAGAACCGGAAGAAACGATTTCACTAATTTTGAATCATTTTTACTAAACTTTTTCCTGAACTAAAGAATTTCAAAACCGGAACTAAAGATTCAAACTCGACTTTTCAATACATTTCAATTAATATGTCACATGTATCATTTCTGCGACTCTGATATGGTACTTCCGGTTAGAATTTTTTAACCGGAAATGATATAAAAACCAAAAGTATCCGGTTCTTCTTGAAGTACCGTCTTCAAGAGGTTGGTTACCATTGAGGTTGGCTACCATCACAGCAATCTTAACTTTGTTAACTGCACCTCTGAACAATTGTATATTTTTGTATATGCGACTATAATATATGGCACTTCTGGTTAGAACTTTTTAACCGGAAATTATATAAAAACCAAAAGTAGACATTTGTTCTCATCCTGCTAAGGCACGTCGAATAATATATCGCTTATACTACTCCAGCGACTTTAAAACAGTACATCCGGTTTCATATTCGAAAACCGGAAGTCTCAGGTGAAATTTCTCACCGTTAGTACCTATAGTAACCATATAAATATTACAACCACATATTTGTTCTCATCTTACTAAGGCACGTCGAATAATAATATATCATATACTATTTCGGTGACTTTCCAACGGTACTTAGAACTGTTGCAACTCTAACTCTAAAAGTTAGAACTTTTTAACCGGAAATTATATAAAAACCAAAAGTATACATTTGTTCTCATCTTGTTAAGGCACGTCGAATAATATATTGCTTATACTATTCCGTCGACTTTACAACAGTACTCCGGTTGCAATTCTAAAAGCGGAAGTCCTATGTCAAATTTCTCACCTTTAGTACCATCCTTGGATTATAAGCATTCATTCGACTCTTCATTTGTCATTATACCTGGTATAGTGACGGAGGAGTTATATTTGCGGATGGACGGACAGACAGACAGTCATGAAACAGGAAGTATAATATATATTGGTTCTCGTCTTACGAAAGCGCGTCCAATAATGTATCACTTGTACTATCCCTGTGACTTTAAAACAGTGCTTCCGGTTGCATTTCTAAAACCGAAAGTCCTAGGTGAAATTTCTCACCTTTATTTAGTACCATCGTTGGATTATAAGCTTTCATTCGACACCTCCTTTGTCATTCTACCTGGTATAATGACGGAGGAGTTGAGCTTACGGATGGACGGACGGACAGACGGACGAGTATAATTCAACGTTTTCACATTGTTTCAAAATTGGGTGAAAACAAAACTTTCGAAAACTGTATGTCCTACACTATTCACGTACTTTTCAGTACTATTTTACTTGTTGTCTATTAGAAAAGTCTAGGGCATTACTATATATTTCATTTAGAACGATTTACGAAGTGTAAGTTTAATTTCACCTCCAAATTCCAATCATTTCCAATTCAATTTCTAACTAATATTGTAGCTTTTTCCCAGTTAAAACAGTAAATTTAAATAAATACTACGACCATATAAATATTGCAACCACCATGTATTTTGTTATACTTTTTTTTTCATTTTAAAAAATGTCCGTACTTACATATATTATTTTAGCAACAATTATTATTGATATGTTCACATTAAATACCTACCAACAAACAAATATGATTTTGCTTTTCTAATTCAATTTAAAACATTGAATAATGAAAAATAAAAAAGCAACTGCTATATCAAAATAGCTGGCCGAACCATCTCTAATAGCCAATACCACGCCACGGGCCACGGCCATTCCACCTCAATGGGCGCCTCGCCTTAGAAGGCCAAGAAAGGACATTTATTTATGTATTGTGGTTTCCAAACCCGTTTTTTGTTGTTCTGATACTGTTTGGTTCTGGTTGTATGACAGACAGCTTGGTCCTGTTAAAAAATGTAATTCTCACCAACATTTAATTTTAGGTAAATGTTTACATTAGTAAGGATCACTAAAAATGCGTAAATTTTTTGGACTTAGCCTAAAAATTGGAACAAAGGCAAAATTTTCATGTTTTTTGTTACGGAACATACAAAAAGTGTAGAAATGTTTAAAACAATTGAAAAAAAATTATAAAATATGGAAAATTGAAAACTAGCCAGATTAAAATGCTATCAAAGTACAAAATACCTTTAGTTATTATAACATATATAAACAAATTATAAATACCATTCATTATTTTCGCATTAAATTATACAAAAATAAATAATATTGTAAAATGGCCAAAAATTCATTGTTTGGAAAAATAAGTCCAGGGCGTTTGCCCACAATATAGGATATTCTGATCATGTTCAATGTTGCCAAATGTACATTTGTGTTTTTCGGAGTAACTATTGAACTTAATTTTAATAAAAGTTATGTATTATTATGAGTTTTTTTTTGGGATTACATAATTATTCGATTAAACTTTGATCATTAAATTGTATGTTCTGTTTTATTTATTAAAAAGAACTCATAAATAATAAAAGTTTCTTCTCAGAATTAGATTATTAATGTTTCGGCCAATATCAGCCGCAAAACTGAACATGCTGATATTATTCTTTGAACAAAAGGTAACTAGCATCTCATTCCACATGTTAAAATAAGAAATCTCTTCAAAATACCAAATATTCTTTCAAACACAATTATTATTCTTGAAGCAATTTGTATGTACCAATGTCCTTAAACAGTTAAGGACTGTATATCCATTATTCCCCAATAATACATTCTCCAGAAATTCCCCATTTTATATACCTACCCATAATACAGTGGCGGCTCGTACCACTTTAAGAAGGTAGTGCCACAACTCGGGCAGCCGCCAAAATTTTTAGTGACGCATTCACGATATTGTCAAAAAAAGGTATACTGACAACAAAAACTAAAAAAAATATGCGCGGATACTTTTATCTTATGTACATATCTTAAGTTTATTGATCTGAGGTGCCAAGCAATTGTCCAACATTGATCAAAACAGTTCCGTAAATTAATTAATAATAAAAACCTCTTAACCTACCACCAGCATTTACTGCTGATAGTGCTTGAAAATTGTTATTACGATTTAGTCTCTATTTACCAATTTATAAAAATAATACTATTTCATTATTCACACACATGCACAAATTTTTGTAATGTCACTTTTAAAGTTTACGATATATGAAGTTCATTCTTCTATTTTTTGGTTGCAAAGTTTTCAATGACTTTATAATTAAAATTATCAATACAATTTACAAAATGCTTTTCTGCAGATAGCATACCTAAAGCACTAGGTTTCGATGTAAACATCGAAAAACAGCGTTCTGCTTCAGATGTTGATATAGGAATGGTAACTAAAATACTTAAAAGTTTAATAGTTTCTTCAAATGTGCTTTTTGAACCTTCCCTCTACAATAAAACCGATAGCGAAACAGCCCCAGAGGTAGTACTTAATTCGTCTCACTAATACAGTACCTACTTCTAATTCAGTTTTAAACCGAGTTTTGCTTAAAAATTAAAATTGTCTCCATGGTTCATTAAGAAATGATTCGGAGAACTGATGCTTATAAGCAGAAAACTTCTCCGACATAAATAAATTAGAAGCAACTAAATGTCCGGAGAAGGTAGACCTTTGAAAGATCTGGTACTTTGAATAATATGAACCTTTAAGTCGTTGTCTAATTCGGCGCTAAAATTGACCAGCTCCTTATAATATGCCTCTATTTTCTGAATTTTCTTTTTCGTCGTGACCTCTTAAAGCTAACTCGAAAGCTCCACAACACCTTATAACATTTGTAGTTTTTTTTCTAGCGAAAAACCACCAAAAAAATTTTTAAAATACTAATCTTTATTGTCAATTAATAAATTAAACTTAAGAAATAATCAAAATATTATCAAAATACCCACGATCATGATGCACCAAAAGTTTAATTATAAATACAAAAACTTTTTAACAGAAAATATACATAATAAAAGCGACAAACCAGCACGTAAAGAAACTCAAAATAAATAGACCTGGCTTCATACCCTCGTGCCTGGCACAGAGATTCTAATGTTAAGGTATACTAATAGTCCAATATAGCTCTTTCTCTGTCACTTACATATAATGCTCGTAAAATCTTTCTCTCTTTACTCGTGCCAGTACTGACTTCGGCGCGAAGGAGATTCTCCTGTCGAATACTCTCCGCTGTCGGCAGGGATTGTATTGCGCCCATAGTTGCCATATTTTATATAATTTATGAAGATCAAAAGAAATACACACAAAAAAATTAATAGGAATTAAAAGGTTTTGAAGATAAAAAATCTGTTTATGGATAGTTAGCAAGGTAGTGCCATGGCTCTATGGCACTACCTCACGGGCCGCCACTGCCATAATATGCAAAAGTATTTAACAATTCCTAAAATAGTACATATTTCTAATTGCACTTCCATATTTTAGGATGAGTTTTATGAGTATTCTTTAAATGCCAAAATAAAAACTTAATGTTTTACTTTTTTCAATGATCTTGTTTTCACTTTTTTCTTGTATCTTATTACAAGTATCCTTTATTTTACGCTTGCAAAAAGTCTAGTATATACTGGAATTGGTAATTTCGCTATAAACAATAATTTCGAAAGATGTGGCAACATTGCTTCAAAAAAGTATGTAATAGGCATACGCACGTCCTTGACAGCAATTAAAATGGACGATGCGGTTTGAAATTGATGTCAAAATATCAGTTTTTTGAATGAGAAATACAGAAAAACTATAGCTCAGCGCGAAAAAATGTATAGAGTGAAAAGTGAATAAAAAGTCGTCAAAAATATACTGTGCAAATTTCAGACCAATTCGAGTAGCCTTACTAATGTAGCAATTTACCTAATTTTACAATGCTTGTTCATAGGCTGTTTTGAGTATTAGTTGATATTTCGCAGCATTTACTGTATCCCTCAATAAATTCAAAACATCCTAACCCTGAACCTGCCGTACAACCCCAAATCATCACTCTTTAGGGAATTTTACCATCTATTTTAAGCAATCCTTCTGAAAATCTTCATGCTTAGCGCTAATGACTCATTTGTGATGCGTCACCAATGTGTTGAATTTTGATTTTTCACTAAAAATTACTCAGGGCCAATCTTCTACTAACCAATAAAGTGTAGATTTTGCCCACAATAGCCTGACTTGCCTGTGTTTTGCTGTGTTTTGCTGATAATTGCACTGGTCTATGTGCATCAGAATTGAGAGCTGTAGTTATCCAGAAAAAGACTCTAGTATATTTTTGTCTTGAATGTCGATCGGCATTTAAGAAAATACCTGTTTTATTGCAACAGATTGACAAACTAAACATAGAAGTGAATACCATCAAAAATGATATTAAGCAGTTGAGGAAAGAAAAAGATAAGGAAACCAAGGAACTAAAAAATGAACTTGAAATATTAAAAAGCAATTTAAAAGGGAATAGTTCGTCGGATGAAAATACTCTTGCAGAAATTTATGAACGTCAACAACGCTCAAATAATTTGATGATCTTTAATATGCCTGAATCCAACAACGATATGGAAGCAGTAAAGTCAGTTTTTATGAAAATTACCAATGAGCCCATACCTATTCAAAAGGCTGTTAGAGTAGGAAAGAAGAATAAGTCTGGTAACAGAAGCCTTAAAGTTATCTTACCCAGTAATTATGATGTCCAAACTATATTAAAAGGCCGTTCAGCATTAAAAGGTTCGCATGTATTCATAACTCCTGATCTAACTCCAAAACAGCAAGCTTATGAGAAAAATATGAAGACGCAACTACAAGACCGGACTTCCAAGGGCGAACAAAATTTAATAATTAAGTATATTCGTGGTGTACCTCAAATTGTTACAAAAAACTAAGTTTTAACCATCTTCATAAGTCTCCTTTTTCTATCTTTTATCAAAATTGTCGTGGATTGCGCACTAAACTTCGTGTTATTAGAAACAATTCGCAGGGAGTTTGTTATGATATAATTATATTTACTGAAACTTGGTTAAATGACCAAATATTTGACTCAGAACTTGATCTTACTGATTATGTAATATATAGAAAGGACCGTTCTCACCTCACTAGTACTGCGAGCAGAGGGGGGGGAGTTCTAATTGCAGTGCGCTCATCTATCCCTAGTAGACTGCTGGAATCTTTTCCAGGTATAGAACAAATATATGTGGCTGTTGGCAGTACTAATTGTCCGCTTATTGTGGGAGCGCTTTATTTTCCTCCTAAGTCTGCTTTAGAAAAATATATCTCTTTCAATAACAGCATCGATAATCTTTCAAATACATTTCCCACCTCTCATTTCTGTATTGCAGGGGACTTCAACCTACACTGTACTTGGTCTCATGATAATTTTTGTTCTACGGCAATTTCTGCTCCAGACATTCCTTTAATCGAAGAAGATGCTATAAATATTATGAATCATATATGTTCCTATCAAAATCTTTTCCAACGCAATAACATCTATAATAATGTAAACTCATTACTTGATCTAGTTTTGGTTCATGATGAAAATTGCATTGTCGCAGAAGCTGATGAGGGATTAGTTGACCCCGATAGTTTCCACCCTCCTTTATGCTTTAATTTAAACCGCGGAGATGTTTTAACTGATGAAATGAAAGCTGAAGGCTTTTTCTACGACTTTAAATCAGCAAATTTTCAAGGTATTTCTGATTACTTAGACACAATATACTGGGATGAAATTTTCAGAGACAAAAGTTTAGATGATATGGTCAATATACTTTATGATGTCTTATATGGCGCTATCGATGTTTATGTACCAATGAAAAAGTTTTATACCGGCAATTTTCCTAAATGGTATACCCGAGAGTTAAGAAACTGCATCATTGCTAAAAAGAAAGCTCATAAGAAATTTAAAGTGACCAGGTTACCTCAAGACTATAATGAATTTTCTAGATTGAGGTCGATATGCAAGTCCTTATCAGGTCAAGCATACAATCAGTTTGTAGCAAACGTTGAACATACACTTCCTAGTAACATTAAAAGCTTCTGGAGGTTCGTAAATTCTAAAAGGAACAATAATAGCATTCCGAACACTTTAAACCATAATGGCCAAACCAGTTCCGATGGTCCTACCATAGCCAAGATGTTTGCTCAGTACTTTGCTGCAGTATATAGTGAGGACGAATGTCCTATTCCAGATAGTGCAAGGGCTAACACTAGTTTCAACATTACTGGTTGTGACTTATCTATTTCAGAGGTATATACCAAATTATCCCAGCTAAACATACATAAGGGTCCAGGGCCTGATGGAATCCCACCCAAGTTACTGAAATACTGTAGTTTTAATCTTGCTCGTCCCTTATTCTTTATTTTTCAAAAATCATTACAAACGAGTGAATTCCCTCCCGTTTGGAAAGTTAGTTTTATATCACCGATATTCAAGAATGGAGATAGAAGCGGGGTACAGAGCTACAGACCTATTAGTATCCTTAATACTATACCTAAACTATTCGAGAGTTTAATATGTGACAAAATTAAGCCTACTATACAAAATGTAATCATTGAACAACAGTATGGTTTTGTTATGGGGAGATCAACTGAAATGAACTTGTTAAATTATACCTCCTTCTTAAATGAAGCATTGGAAAGTAAACAACAGGTAGATGCGATTTATACAGATTTTTCCAAGGCATTCGATAGAGTCAACCATACGTTATTGTTACATAAGATCGAACAGTTGGGTTTCTCTGATCCTCTGCTTAGTTGGATTCGAAATTATCTATTAGATAGAAGGCAGATAGTTCGTATTAAGAATTATTTCTCTAATGAAATTATAGTTACATCGGGTGTACCTCAAGGCTCCCACTTAGGACCTATCCTTTTTAATTTATTTATAAATGACATAAATAAAAGCTTCAATTTTGCTCAATTTCTTCTATTTGCTGATGACCTTAAATTATTTCACATAATTACCTCTGATTTGGATCACTACAATTTGCAATCAGATCTTAATGGTCTTGTGGAATGGTGCTCACTTAATGGTATGGACTTAAATGCAAACAAATGCCATGCTATAACTTTTACTCGACTAAGACACTTTGAGAATAATTCTTACTTTATACGGGACACTAGGTTACAATTAGTTGACTCAGTTATAGATCTGGGTGTTATTCTTGATACTAACTTAAATTTCAACCTACACATTAATAGCATGGTTTCTAAGTCATTAAAGATGCTTGGCTTTGTTAAAAGATGCAGCTATGACTTTACGACTGGTCGTTCTTTAAAATTTCTTTATTGTTCTTTGGTTAGACCACATTTAGATTATGCATCATGTGTTTGGTCACCTCAATATAACTGTCATATTAATAAAATCGAACAAGTTCAGCGTAAATTCTTACGTTATTATGCTTATAAGATGCATCTCACTGGTCAAAGTTATGAGTCTTTACTGCAAATTATTCGACTTGACTCATTACAGAGTCGTCGTCAACATAAAGATCTTTGCTTCTTATATAACTTAATTCATGGTCATAAATTCTGTATCCCACTTTTAAATAAAATTGGTCTACATGTACCTTCAAGAACCACCCGTTCTGTGACCACCTTCCACGAGGTCATTAACCGCACAAATTATAGTTCAAGTTCCTATCTCTCTAAAACTCTTAAATTAGCAAACACATTATCTCCGCAAATTGATTTCTTTGTGAACGACTTTACTGCGTTTTCCACACAATTATATTTATACTTAACTTAATGTTCTAATTTCAAGACTGATTTGTCAACTACTGTTATTGTCTTTGTTCTAGGATAAGTTGTATTTGTCAATTTCAAAATGTTCTAGCTCTCAATTGTTGAATGAGAGCAAGTAAGTTTATTCTTTATTATTGTTTGTTATGTATTTACCAATTTTGTATCTACTAGATCTTATTTTTCTAATTTGTGTGACATTTTAATTGTAAAAAATTTTAATTGTATCATGTACTAATGGACTTCGGTCCGTAAATGAATAATAAATAAATAAATAACAGCGACTTCTCCTTTGCCTAGAAGAAAATATAATTTTTAAACTACGAGTACACTTTTAAATTGTTACCTGTAATTCAACCTTATAAAACTTTAACCCAGACCTATGTATTCACTTGCAATTGTGATGAAGAGATAATAACCAGGATTGAAATATCACGTAAAGCTTTTATGACCTGGAAACCAATTTTATGTAACCGAAGAATGTGGATGAAGATTCGCAAGAACGTCCTAAAATGTTACGTGTTGTGTATATTAATAAATAAATAAATAAATTATTGTATGGTTGTGAGACATGGACGTTAAAAACCAGAATGCTAAATAAATTAGAAGCATTCGAATTGTGGTGCTATCGACGAATCCTAAAGATATCGTTGGTTTCACACACTTCCAATGAAAATGTTCTCCAAATGATGAATTCAAAACATCTGCTCATAAACATAATAAAGAAGAGAAAAACAGAATACTTAGGCCATATAATTAGAGGGCCTAAATACCATCTACTTCGCCATATAATACAAGGAAAAGTGGAAGGAAAGAGATGGATTGGTCGAAAGAAACTTTCATGGTTGTGTAATATTAGACAATGGTGTGGTTCCATGGTAGAAGAATTATTTTGCACAGCAACCGATAGAGAGAGGTTTCAGGAACTTGTAAATATGATGACAGCCAACGTCTGAATACGGACACGGCACCTGAAGAAGAAGAAGATGTATTTATTCACTTCCGACAGCATTCCCCTGACACATTTAATCCAGTTTCATGATTCCATTCAGCTGTAACTTACCTTAAATTAGAGTATTTCTTAGATCATTATTGCAAACTTTTACTAATATTCTCGTATTCCTATCAGAAACTAGTTTTGGGCAATCAGGGCTTTTAATTTTTTTATCCAAGATAGATCCTGTTTTCCTGTAATGGTTAATTAATTATATTCCAATGCGTTGTTACATTGCGACGTCGCAACGCATCACAGTGCAATGGACTAATGGGGCCTCACCCTAATCTAACATCTAATAGATATGTTCTTAATGATGTACTCTTGGATTCAGTTAAACTGAGATTTGAGATATGGGTGTGTTATTGGATTGTGCATTGACATTTAGAAGCCATTTTCTTAAAATAAAGGAAACAGGATTTCATAATCTTGGTTTTATTTATTGTAACAGTCATAATTTCTCACCTACTGTATAGAAATTATTTTACTGCTCTCTGGTACGCTCAGGTCTTGAGCACTGCTCTGTTGTTTTGTCCCTATTTCATCAAGTCTACATTGATGGATTGGAGAGTGTTCAGCGGAAGTTTCTAAGATCTTTAGCTTTTAAAGCATAATATTAATATAAGAAATACTGAAAAGAAATGCAGGTTGAAATCAGGGTTGGCAGGTTTAAACCAACATGGTTAAAACCAAGGTATAAACACTGGTTTAAACCAACTGGCTTTTATAAGAAAAAAACCAAACTGAAGTTTGTATTTAAAGTTTTTAATACATCTGCCGCAAATGAATGAACTAAAGATAAATAAATTCTATTTTTGTATTTTCTAACTTGTATTTTCTGATTTTGTATTTTGAACATTATTACGTTTAAAGATATTTTTTGTTATATTAATTTTTTGTGTGTAAATAAAAATAAAAGTTGTCTTTATAATTTTTCATTGTTTATTACTATTATATTATAAAATATTTTATTCATTTTTTAAGTATTTAGACTTATAGTACTTTGTATCAAATAAACCTGGTTTAAACCAAAAAACCTGGTTTTTTGGTTTTTTGAAAAAAACCTTGGTTTTTGCCAACCCTGGTTGAAATCTGATATGGTATTTTTGTTTAGAATTATAAACAACGCTATTAATTGCCTGTTATTAGGCAATGTGTACTTAAACACAATACATAGAAGACACACTGCTCTATTTTATTTCCCTTTTCATAGGACTGACTATGTTCATTATTTTCTCTTGTCAAGAATGCTAAGGTTTTGCAATGACTTGCTACTGGATCCAATCTGTCCAAACATTAATAGGTCTATTTGTGCAGCACATCCTGAACTTACCCAGACGGAGAACGCCTGCTCATTACTAAATTGGGTGTTTGGTAAAGTCAAATTTTACCCTCCTGAACAGCTAATGCACAGGCGTTCTTCCTCTAGGTAAGTTCGGGGCATATACAGCTAATGTTTTCAAAAGGCAACTTAGTAGTCTAATTAATCTAAATATGTGATATTTTTTTACCGTTTTGATATACTGTTTTAATGTATAAATTTTATTGTTTAATTGTTTCTTTGTTGTTTTGATGTTTATTGTGTATAATCTTTACTCTTTACTGTTTTTTTGTGTTCTACTGAAAACGATGCTATCGCTGAAATAGATAAATAGAAATTAACTGTAAAATATAATTGATGTTTGTTGGAGTGTCCGGCTGCATTGTTTTTGTAGCTTTTACTTGTCTCATCTTGTTTGGTTTTTATCAATTAGTTCATACTGTCCCTTTATTTAGTTGTCACTAATTTTTACATATTTTCATAATTCTTATGACATTAAGGACTGCCAAAGTCCGAAAATTGAATTTTTTAAGTTTTTCTTGGGTTATGATTGAAAATTATTCTCTGAAATATTCTCTTTCCAACGATATATAACATATTTAGTATATATAACATTATAGTAGAAAATACCCATGGTTACAAAATTATTTGTTTTTTGAACGTCTGCACTCAACTTACCATGTACCGGTAGCTTTATAGTCTATTAGAGTGTTTTGTGTTTTTGCGATTTTCCAAATACTAGGTTTTTAACTTTTGATGTCAAATATCTCTGGATCGTTAGATGATAGAAGATCCAAATTTTTACAGTAGTTGTAGATAGATAATATCGAGTCGTGCGTAAAGTTTTATTGAAAAATGTACAAAAACAAGTAAAATAAAAAATAAAATCTAAACTTTTTTGGGTTTTTTTGTAAGAGTATTTTAAAAAAATTTAAAATAAACGTTTCTTTCACTCTAACTTTGCAGAAATCTACGCGGGACTAAACAATACATCTAGTTTCAAAATAAATAAGAAATTTGGTCTCTAAGTGCTTTGGTTACAGAGCTATGTGACATAATGTTAACATTGTCGTTAAATGGGACCTCGGGTGCCCTTAATAGGTTGTATGGGTTGTATAAAAAAAGATTAATTAGGTTTTGTGATCATTTATCATTTTAAATATTGCTTAAATATAGCATTATCACAATTATTAAAAAATAATCATTAACAGTCCAACATGTGACTGGCTGATTGACATATAGTCCATGCCATAAAAAAACAGTCTAACATAGACTTTACAAAGGCGTTTGACCAGGTAAATCACAAGATTTTAATCAATAAGTTGGGGGGTCTGGGTATCCAGGGTGAACTTTTAGAATGGTTGTTATCCTACCTATCTGTAAGAATACAAATAGTATGTGTTCAGGGTTTTCAATTGTTTGAAATTAAGGTACCTTCAGGAGTGCCACAAGGGTCACATCTTGGACCCCTTCTATTCAATATCTATGTTAATGATATTGCCTCCTGTTTCCACTTTTTTCCTAATGTTTGCTGACGATTTAAAATTATATTTGAAAATCGAGAATGATGGTGACTATCAAAAACTACAATCTGACTTGGATCGGTTGAGCTATTGGTGTGATAGCAACGGAATGGAACTTAATGTTAAAAAGTGTCACTTAATGGTTTTCGGTCGAAGTAGAACTCCTACAAATCATATTTATTATTAAGGATTGTCCTTTAGACGTATCTCAGATAAAAGACCTAGGTGTTGTGCTCGATTCCAGCTTATCCTACATCCCCATATCTCATCTATTGTCTCAAAATCACTTCAACTTTTAGGGTTTATCAAATGTTGTGGACTTTCTAAGTATCCCATCCATAAAAGTATTGTATTGTTCACTTGTAAGACCTCACCTAGATTACTGTTCATGTGTTTGGTCTCCACACTATAACACCCATATTCTAGCTATTGAGAGAGTTCAGCACAAGTTCTTAAGATTTATTGCATTTAAACAAAACCAGAGGGTTGATGAAATTAACTATTCTAATATAGAAAAGTCTCTCAACACAACCTCTATCCAAATCCGACGCATGCATAAGGATCTCACAATGTTTTATAATATACTACACTCCAATAATTTTGGTCCTCAACTATTGGAGAAAATTAGCCTCCATGTTCCCAGTAGGCAAACGAGGCTAAATCAACCTTTTTACATTAGACCCCATCGCACTAACTATGGACACAACTCCTTCATGTCCAGAACACCTAGGAATGCTAACCAATATTCGGAGGGTTTAGATTATTATAGTTTTCCAAATGAATTTAAAGCTCAGCTTAAAAACTGTATGTGATAACTTGATATCCTTGTGTTTTGTACATTTTTTGTTAATGTTTGTTATTTATTTAATGTTCCTAGTTTGTATGATTAAAATTTTTAAATTTACTTTAGGTTAGGTTATAAATCTCCTGTGATTAATGTTTGCACTGTATTTTAAATGGGTGATTGCCCGTTGATAAATAAAATAAAAATAAATAATAAATAAACACCTGAATTTGTTATATGTATATTTTACTTTGTCCCGTTACATAGTTAGGGCTCATACTCTTCCTACTGATACTGCTTGTCAATCTCTTGTATTAATTTCTACTATAAAACTAGTATCTAAACAGGGTATCAAAATTAGTGCACAGTTTATTTTACATTATCTAGTTATACTTAACAGTAAAAGAAACTTCCGTTAATAATCATATAAATTTGGAAATATTTTAGGTCTTATTATGGAACCGCAAAGGCGGTACTTACATGTTGTTAAGAAAGCATTCCACATTTCAATGGCATCACTAGACGTAGGCACATCATCAGACGAACCAGCCCAAGTTATGTGCAGTTTTGAAGGAAGAAACTACCTTTTGTGTACTCTTAGTAAAACAGTGTTGCAATGTCCTTTGGATTTAAATTTTGAGGTAGGGGTTTACATTCAAATAGTAAATACTCCATTAGAGACGAATTTAATGATTATTTGTAAATAATTTTTATGAATTTTCTCCCAAAGACCTCATTCTGGGATATTTAGAGCCTAACGGGGCATAATTTCAAAATCCAGTTTGGAATAAGCTAATGAGAAAAAATGTAAAGCAGTATAAAGCACAGTGCACATATTCTAAAGGTGTCAGTGGGGGATGGCGTATATGCGCAGTTCGGTGAATACTTACATAACAACACTCCTGCTAGCCACTTGTTCACTTAACTCACTACACTATGACACACCTGTTAGCGAAATGCTCAAACAAAACAATTTATTTCGACAAGGGATAATGGCACACTAATAGTGACTAGTGACCTACAAGCGCGTACTGTATAGGACTGGGGGGGGGGATACTCAGCACTGCAACTCTTCTTTTGTATGAACAATATAATTATTTTAAGAATTTCTGGAATTGCTGAAAGTTGCTGAAAGTTGCTGCGAGTTCGTGTAATGACATATTAATATCTCTTAGTTTTTTGGGTTAAGTTGGCTTTGTTTACTTTGCTGGATATTGTAAGACAAAGAAAAGAGAAAAGTAAACGAAAGAGATGTAATTAGTTTTATGATAATTAGAAATTTAAGTATGAGAGATAAAAAAGATAATATAAACAAAATATTAAACACAACATAACACAAATGAATTACTTAAGATTTGCAGAAAATAATACACTATTTTCTTATACAGTTTACTAATTTTATTGATCCAAATAAAATGTAAAAATATTAAAATTTTTAATTAATTTTTGATTTACAGTAGAACCCCGCAAATTCGAACTAATTGGGGGGGACAGCTTGTTCGGATTCCAAAAAGTTCAGATTATCCGAAAGTTAGCCTAGCCTAACTAATAATTTAAAGCTTTCGTTGTCATTGATTTTGAGCCGCTGCACCTGTTTCACTCTCTCTCTCTGTTCCATCCATCTCAGATTGATGTCACTGATGCAGCGCCAGTGTCATTGCTTGTGTTGAGTCGCTAACTCGCTGGCTAGATTTACAATTTGAAGAAGCTCCATTTTTCCACGCTCTATTACAAGATGACCTCCTAGAACTCATACAACAACAGGATGAGAAAACGAAGAAGAAAGTGCAATTACAGAATGGATTGAAGCTGACGACAATGAGCACCAAGAATTTACGGATGAAGACATTCTAGACTGGATTCAACCTCTACGCAACCCTAATGAAGATGAAGAAAGCGAGGAAGAAGTTTCCCTGCCATATCGAGTGTCACCCGCAGATGCCACTAAAGCTCTGGGTGTGGTTCTACGTTACTTGGAGCAGAGCTCTGCTGTGTTACCGGTTGATGTAATGTTTATGCGTAAATGGTTTAACATTGCTGCGTCAATTCAGTTCACCTCCATGAGTCAGAAGAAAGTAACCGAGTCAAAGACCTATTGTTAAATTTTCTGGTTTTACTCAGTATAATAAACATATTTTTAAGTTTTTGTCTTGAATTTTTAAATTTTTTTCACTTTCCATTGGTTTGGATTTGCCGAACGTTCGGATTTGAGGGGTTCTAAGGTATTACATTAGCATATTAGTAGACCTGGTCTGAGATTTAATGTCAGGTTGGGGGGACAAATATGCAACACAAATAACTTGATGTGTATGATTTTGAATGCTAAATAGTATTAATTTGGAAGAAAACATGTCACATACAAATACCTAATACAGGTCAAATCAAATCTAGCATTAATTTGCTAAGAGCGTGGAGTAGTAATTTTCAATTACAGATGGAATACTATATAATATGTAGTCTCCAGATTCCTAAGAGGTACATAGGGTTCAACAGTGTCTCCATCCAGCGAACTCTATTTCTCGTTGCTGCTTTGATGTAAAGCCAGGATTTTCCCATTTCTTGTTCCTTATTGCTATTTGTAGTTCATTGATTTACATTCAGAGAAAAGTGCTGGTTCAGTTCCATTTTGTTGTACTGTTAGATATGCTAAATAGTCTTGTGAAACAGGAGCGGTTTCTCTATTGGTTCACTTGTGCAGTGAACACCAAATAAAATTTCATTAAAATAAAGTTTTTTTAAAATCTCATAAATATCATAGTATCGTTAAAATATATTTTTGAAATATCGTAGAATCAGTAAAATATAACTTTATTTATTAATTATATATATTTACTTTACCCTGCCTGATGCAAGTGGCAAGAGTAGATATTATGCCATGGTGCAGAATTCAAATTGAACCAGCCAGTACTAACCTAACCCTGTAGTTAGAAAGAGAAACCTTAAAATCCGTGAAACCAGCGATCGCCTATTTAAAACAGTGAGGATTTGTGCAGTGCACACAGGGACCAGTGGGGCGTTTCGGTTCAAAGTTTCGTACAATATTTTCTGTTCGTGTTATCTTCAGACTTTAATGCACGTGTTATCGATGTTTTTGCAAAACACAAAAATTGAAGAATGGACTTTTTTGTATAAATAAAATGAATAACTTCGATAAATTGAATACAAAAATTACAGATATTTTTATTTTATTTTTAAAGTTAAAATTTTATATTGTTTTTAATTTGCTTTAATTTAAAGTATTGCATACGATAATAAAACATATAGTATCTCATATTTCTTTTATGTTTTATTTATATAGGAACAACAGTAACAGTAATAAATAATATAAAATTTAGACAAAAACGGACGAGACCCTCAAAAATGTTTCGCCTGTGCAATTGCCCGCAGCTCTTATTCACTGGTCCTGTGCCACTAATTCCCACTGTCTCACTCTCATTTCTATAATTACATTCCTTAATTGAACACCCTTTTAAATCACCATGAGCCGCTACTGTTGTGAAATTCTTATTTTATTTATTTAGGTTGTTAGACTGATATTGGTATAGGGATGAGGTACTGAGGATCAGGTATTTTATTGACGAATTGTTGCACATGGAAATTGAGAATGGTGGATTGCTAAAACTGATCTGGTAGGAAAATTACAATGCCAAGCAGTTTTTATAAAATGAAGAAGTTGTCTTTCTAATATGATTTTTGTTTAAATAATTTTTATATTGTTTTTATTATCTTTTAGGTCGGAGATGAAATAGCATTAACCACAAATGGAAAGTGTCACATACATCTAACAGGTTATTTCGTTGAAGAAGCACAAGATTTCTTAGGAGAAGAGGAAGAAGAGGAGGAAATTGAAGAAGAAGTTGAGGAGAAAGAAGTCAAGAAGAAGAATAAAAAACGGAACAAACAAGAACTAAATGGGCGTAAGTCTGATATATACAAAACAAGCAATATAAAATGAAAAGATTTTGATGAAAAAATGAGAACCAAAAAAAAAGTTGTTTAAAATTATCTTCTTTACTTATTTGCACACTGTGCAAATCTGGACCTCGGAGGTAAACTACATTATGTCATTTCGAGCAACTTGTATTAGAGCACTTAGAATGTTATAAAAATCTGATATATCCCATAATTGTTTGAAAAGCAATGGACCATATTTTAATGATAAATATTTTATTTTATTTCACCTCCCAATTTATTTACACTGTGTAAAACAAGTTACAATGAGTAAATGTTGTGACCACTAGTGTAGGTGACTTGGAGAAAATGATTCATTAATCATTTTCTTTACAAATATTTTACATGGATATAAAATTGTTTGTCTCTGGTGTATTTCATCTAAGTCTTCGTCTGACCGGTTGTCTCATCAGGTTTCTGGCTAGTACATTTAGATGTTGTGTCAGTCTATCTTCGTATTTCTGTGCGAAGTTGGTAATTTCTTCTTTTACTGTTGCAATTTCTAGATCGTGTCTAATAATATTATTTGCAACATACCATGGGGCATTTGTGATTATTCGAAGAACCTTCCACTGGAACCTCTCTAGGATTTCGATATTGGAGTTTTATGCAGTACCCCAAAGTTGGATCCCGTAACTCCATATTGGCTTCAAAATTGCTTTGTAGACAAGTACTTTATTTTTCATCGAAAGTGATGATTTGTGACCAATCAGCCAGTAAAGATTGTGTAATTTGAGACCAAGTTGTTTACGCTTCATAAAATTGTGTGTTCTCCAGTTTAATCTTTGGTCTAGGTGCATTCCAAGGTATTTGACTGTTGCTTGTTGTTTTAGTTGGTGGTTGTTGATATATACAGGCAGACAGTGACCTTTACCGTTTGTGAAGGTAATATGAACCGACTTTGTTTCATTTGTTTGAAAACGCCACCGTTTTAGCCAAGTTTGTATTTTGTTGAGGCTGGTTTGCAGAAGTTGAGAAGCTATCCGTGGGTCCTGATGTACTGGCATCACTGCTGTGTCAAATATGTAGCTGTCGTGGTTTGAAAGTTTGTCCGCTGTGTACAATAGGTATAACACTGGCCCCAGAACACAGCCCTGTGGAACTCCGGATCCAACTGGAAATAGAGAAGTGTATGTTGTACAAAAAAGTAACAGTTATGGAGGTAGGATTTTAAAATTAGGAAGTGAGTGAGAGGAAGCATTTTTTTAAATTTGTATAGAAGGCCTGTGTGCCAGACTTTATCGAATGCTTACGAGATGTCTAGAAAGGCGGCAGTGCAGTACATTTTGTCTTCCAATGCTCGATTTAACAGTTCTACATATCCGATGAACCTGTTCTATGGTTGAGTGTTGGGATCTGAATACAAACTGGTGTGCAGGGATGATCTGATAGGAGTGGTTGAATTCTTGAGAGTATCAGTTTTTCTAGGATCTTTGACACTATCGACAGTAAGCTTATGAGTCGATATGATTTGACCATCTTCCAGAGGCTTACCTGGTTTGGGAATTAGTATAATTTTTGCAACTTTCCAGAGAAGAGGGAAATATGCGGTTCTTAATACTGCATTGAATAATTGAGTGAGGTACACAATTCCTTTCCTGGGTAGTTGTTTAATCATTTACTGGTTATAAGATCGAAGCCTGGGGACTTTTTCGATTTAAGATTTTGTATTATTTTGATCACTTCATTTACCTTAAACTTTTCCGGTGGAAGTTCTAACTGGTATGGAAATTCTAAAAATTGTTGGATGGATGCTTCAAAGTTTTGATTATTCTCAGCAGGGAAAGGTTGAAAGACGTCTCTGAGATATTTTGCAAACACTTCTGATTTTTCTTTATTGCTTTTGGCCCATTCGACGTTTTCTACGCGAATAGGAGGGTTGGCTGATTGAGGTCATTTAAACTTTATCGTAGCCTTCCATAGAGAATAGTCTGTACTTTCTGTTGCTGATAGATTGCTAATATATTCTTTAATCCCATCGTTTTTGTAGTTATTTAGGAGAGTTTTGAGTTGAAAGTGTAGCCTGGTTGAGTCTGGTTTGGTCCTGAGGCGCGTGCATTCTTTGCCATGTTTTTCTTAAATTTCGTTTTTCTGTGATTGTTTGACTGATTATGCTTGGTAGCTCTTGTTTCATGAGCGTCGTGTTTTTTAGGGGTGTTGTTTGCCAGATTGCTTCCTGTATAATTACGTTAAAGTTTTGTATAGCTTCATCTATTTCTAATGATAAATATAACTAAATTTGTATAATCCAACTAATAAAATAAGCGGATTAAAGGAACTCATTCAAAACAACACCATGTCGACATAATGTAGTTTACCTCCGAGGCCCAGAAATACGAATTAGTTACATTGTATCTAACAATAAAACACTGAAAACGTAAGATATAATTCTGAATGACCAACTCGAGACAAATAGCTCTCCACTCCTCAACCTCTTCAGTTAAAGACTTTAAAAAGGCAAACACATAGTAAACTAAATCACTTGAGAAAGGCACTCTGCCGAAACAGCTGTATAGTCCTGTCGCCAGGAGGGGTACAACGGCCTCCTTAATTCAGATGGACTTACCCAAGTTTTTTTTATGTATTTTGACCCGTAGAACACGAATTTTTTGGGTAACAGTTGATCCGGATGTCGATAAGATTGTTATAAACAAAGAACTTGAGGAATTACATAGCAGCGATTTTTTGCAAAACAAAACATTTTTTTGTATTTTTTGGGTGATTCTCAGAAAAAAATGGTCTTACAAGTTTTTTCGTAGGATGCATAGTTTTCGAGATAAACGTGGTTGAACTTTCAAAAAATCGAAAAAGTGCGATTTTTGAACCGGAATAACTTTTGATTAAAAAATAAAATAGCAATTCTGCTTACTGCATTTGAAAGTTCAAGTCAAATTATATCGGTTTTGATTATTTGCATTGCTAAAAATTAGGTTTTTATTTGTCAAACAAAGCTATAAACACATAGTGTTTCCCGTGCCAAATGCATGCGTTTTAATGTACGTAATATACGTAGAAATTCGGTATGCGCGCCTACTCGTTCGATTTCAAATTAGAAATGCATTGAAAACACCATTCAATCACTATGTGTTTTTAGCTTTGTTTAACAATAAACAAATTATTTTTTAGCAATGAAAATAATCAAAGCCGATAGAATTTGACTTGAACTTTCAAATGCAGTAAGCAGAATTGCTATTTTATTTTTCAATCAAATGTTATTCGGGTTCAAAAATTGCAATTTTTCGATTTTTTAAAAGTTCAACCTCGTTTATGTCGAAAACTATGCATCCTACGAAAAAACTTGTAAAAACATTTTTTGCTTAGAATGACTCGAAATATACAAAAAAATGTTTTGTTTTGCGAAAAATCGCTGTTATGTGATTCCTCAAGTTCTTTGTTTATAACAATCTTATCGACATCTGGATCGACTGTTACCCAAAAAATTCGTGTTCTACGGGTGAAAATACATAAAAAAAACTTGGGTAAGTCCATCTGAATTAAGGGAGCCGTTGTACCCCTACTGGCGACAGGACTAGTAGTCACATAGTTGTAATAAATTTTGTGGAAGTATAGAAAACAAAACGTTTTCAGTGTTTTATTGTTAGATAAAATGAACTTCCATCAAGTAACGGTCGAATCCATCAATTAGTTACATTGTATTAACTTTTCTCTATAGTAAATTGAAAAATCGTCACGACACGTGAAATAGGTGGAAGAGTCAATTTACTCAACAAGGGGAGCCCGTTATACAAATGTAAATAATTCATTTAATTGAAATAAAAATGGGAATGTTTTTATCGAAATTTCATTTAATACATTTGCATATTAGTAGACCTGGTCTGAGATTTAATGTCAGGTTGGGGGGACAAATATGGGACACAAATAACTTGATGTGTGATTTTGAATGCTAAATAGTATCAACTTGGCAGAAAACACATCACATACATAATATATTAAATAATTCGATTTAGATGCCTGCCTGTTTTCCAAAAATAATTTCAACAATAATATAATATGTAATATAATAATACCAATAATTTCTAATTTAACTTTTAATCTTCTATTTCTACTATCTGCGTATTAAGTGTGTATTATCTGCAGTTTATTTTTCTTTCTTATTCTTCAAATTTTTGTACATTACTTATAGGTAAATCTGCAGAAATTTTGACCATTTGTTATAAGAAACATTTTATTTTGGCACTTTTACCCTGAAAGTTTTTTTATTTAGTTCCTTTTACAACTTTTTAATTTTTACAGCTTCTCCGAAGAAGGTAAAAAAAGAACAGAAACAAGAAGAATCAGAAGATGATGATGATAGCGAAATGGACGTTACTGATCTCCTTGAAAATACCTTGGATAGTGATGATGATGATGAATCATTCAATGGAGAAGAAAATGCAGAGGAAGAAGAAAGTGGTGATGGTGGTGAAGAAGAAGATGATGATGAGGTAACATAATCTTAATTTTAGTTCAAGTTATTAAAATCATACAATTTGAAATCCGTAAGGGTGTTAAACCTGTATGATTTTAACTGTTTCATTTAGAATACAATAATTTGTATATAATTGTTCTATTATCAGAAGCATGCGCATTTGTTTGATGGCGTTCAAGCAGACAAATGACTAGTAGGAAACTACTAGTTGAGCGTTCTAACGAAAGTAAATGCAAAACCCCCTCTCCCCCCCCCCCCCAAACCCGACGCTCAAAATGGTGTGACTTTTTTCTGAACATTATGTGGACCATATAGAACAATTTGGTGTTGGAGGATAACTTTCACTTTGGATGTCTGGGTTGTGCCATCTTTTGGATCAATTCTATCATACTAAGAATAAGCCTTCTTTTAAAACTTTACATTTTAAGAAAAGTCAACATAACTCGAACAGTCTGTACATAGGTATAGGGAAGCCTTATGAAACTATACCTTATTTTTTGCGGACAATTAAAAAATGCAATAAAATATAGGGTGTTCCATAAGAAAAAATATAAGTTTGATATGCCGCCATTTATTGTGACACCCTGTATATTTAAAAATAATTTTAAAATGTAGATTTTATCAACTTACAAACTACTAATTTAAAAAAATTTTCAAATCTTTTACTATTTCGCTGTAATCTTCCGTCGCGTTAGAGGTGACTCACCCTGTATAACAATTTTATGTAAATACATTTTTATTTAACTGTCTTGTTTTTCTTTTTCAGGATGAATCTGGCGATGAGCAGGAACAAGAATCAGAGTCTGATGATGAGAGTGAGGAAGAAGTAGTAGAAAACAAGAAAAAAGCGCAACTGAATGGCCATGTTAAAAAACAAGAACAACAAACACCAAAACAGAAAGATAAGAAAAACAAAAAACAGCAACAAAATAAAGAAGAAAAAAGTTCACCAACTAAAGAAAACCAGTCCCCCAAAAAAGATTCACCAAAGAAAGTTGTTCAAGGTGGAATGATTATTGAGGATTTAAAGGAAGGACAAGGTCAACCAGCTAAAAATGGCAGATTTGTTCATGTAAGTAACTTTATTTGTACTTTATAGTAAAGTTTAATAAGTATCATAGTTATGTGATCCATTAATATTACAAATATTTCCAAAACAGATTGCTTGATTATTATGGACTAATTAATATTATAGTATACTATACTTGGCAGAGAGTACACAATGATAGCGGTTCAGACGGGTAAATTGCCGATGCGTTGGTGGAATATGTTTCCTGGCATAGCCCGATGGTATGTTTATACCTGGGTAAACAGTTTACTTGATTCGGTATCGACACTCACTTCATTACTCTGGCCTAATTAGAAAAATACAAGGAAAAGTTATTTACCAGCAATTTTATTGCTGGAATCGAATCTTATGACTATATATATTGGTATGCAAAGTACGCAGATAGTGTGCTACTTTTTTTATAAACAAAATGGCGCCCCAAAATCGTGTTTTTTTCAATTTTTGCTCTGTAATTCCGATTTTAACTTTACACCAAAAACACTCAAATAAAAATTCACCATAATTATATTCTGCATAGAGACGTGTGGTTCCCGATTTACTTCGACGAAAATTTTCCCCGGAAAATGCGGGTTTTTCCAACAAAATTTTTAATTTTCAACTAAAATTTTAGATAAGTAATTGTTCATCAATAATTACATAACTTGGTAATATAAAAGATCCTTTCGTATAAATTATAATTCCAAACCCGACCGAAATTGAATGAACAGTTTAGCAACAATTGAATTGTTAAGTAAAAATTTACGGTCGCTATAATGGCCACAATAATTATGATACATACATAAGAATAACTATGATTTTTGTATAAAAAGACACCGTACCTATCTAATTTACTTCACAAAATTGAAATTGGACTATTTAAGCGGCCTCAGGAATATTTTAAAATTATAAACAATTTTTTGGCTTATAAACTCGGGAAATATTAAATTAAATTAAATCATGAAAACGGTATTGGAAAAAAAGCGACAGGACACGTCTTTTAAAAGAAAAAACGTTTAATTGTGATGAGTGGTTCCTGAAATACAACCGGTCAAAGTTGACCGGCATTTACGGCAAAGATATAAACAATAGGATCACAATTTTCGAACCATCACCTTTTTATTTTTGTCCTCTTTCTCCACACCAATTTTCATATCTTTAAAATACTCATAACATATATTATTATAAGAAAAACTATCGATATTACGAGAGAAAATTGCAAAAAATAGCAAAATTCCAATCAAAAATTAGGTTGGAGAAAATGTAAGTTCAAAATCGGTATACGTTAAAAAATGCATTTTCTCGGCTTCCCATGGAGCAATTTTCTTCATTCTTTTTTTGTTCCCAAGTAACTCGAGTAGAGCCATCTAACTAACGCATTACTAAATGCCAATCTTGATTACTACAAGTGTAACTTTTAACGTTAAAAACACAAATATTCTCATTTGAAAGCTGTATTGTTATTTAAACAATCTTTATTTAAACAAATTAAAAAAATTTGTTATAATACATAAATTAATTTATTACAACACAACAAAAGCAACTTTGCAGCGTTAGTTGGATGACTCTACTCGAGTTACTTGGAAACAAAAAAAAAAGGATGAAGAAAATTGCTCCATGGGAAGCCGAGAAAATGCATTTTTTTAACGTATACCGATTTTGAACTTTGAGATTACATTTTCTCCAACCCAATTGTTGATTGGAATTTTGCTATTTTTGGCAATTTTCACTCGTAATATCGATAGTTTTTATTATAAATTATAATGTCATAAATGCCGGTCAACTTTGACCGGTTGTATCTTAGGAACCACTCTTCCCAATTAAACGTTTTTTCTTTTAAAAGAAGCGTCCTGCAGCTTTTTTTCCAAAACCGTTTTCATGATTTAATTTAATTTAATATTTCCTGAGATATTATATTTATTTTGTTTATAAGCCAAAAAATTGTTTATAATTTTAAAATATTCCTGATGCCGCTTAAATAGTCCAATTTCAATTATATAAAGTACATTAGATAGGTACAGTGTCTTTGTATACAAAAATCATAGATATTCTTAGTATCATAATTATTGTGGTTATTATAGCGACCGTAAATTTTTAATTAACAATTCAATTGTTGCTAAACTGTTAATTCAATTTCGATCGGCTTCGGGAATTATAATCTATACGAAAGGATCTTTTATATTACTATGTTATTTAATTATTGATGAACAATTACTTATCTAAAATTTTAGTAGAAAAATAAAAATTTTGTTGGAAAAACCCGCATTTTCCGGGGAAAATTTTCGTCGAGGTAAATCGGCAAAAACACGTCTCTATGCAGAATTTAATTACGGTCAAATTTTATTTGGGTGTTTTTGGTGTAAAGTTAAAATCTTTGGAGTTATAGAGCAAAAATTGAAAAAAACACGATTTTCGGGGGCCATTTTGTTTAAAATAAAATAAAATTGCTGGTAAATAACTTTTCCCCAAAACGGCCTATTCTCCGATACTGCCCAGATTACATCTCTCCTCGTTATAGGTAGCTTAAAGCATACTCCGGTATAATACTTTTTTTTTAAGAGGGGGGTCTGGAATCTTTAAAAGACATCTCAGTCCAGAACACCGCCTGACTGACGCAGGATTCAATCTTCGTAGCCCCAGCGGTAGTTCCCGAGGTACTTTAAAACGCTCGGCGTCGCCGAGGCTACGCCGAATACCTAGGTCGACATCGCTGCCGAAGCACTTTACCTTCATTTATCCACAGACTGTAAGCAAAGAGGCCCTTCCTTTTCCCCGTTTCCCCCTTTTATGGTCCCAAAATTGGGTTTTTTTGTCTGTATTTTTTTTATTAGAGCTTTTTTTCCACAGCCTGTCTCATACAATTAAACTCACCTATTCGCCTCTCATCAAAACTGATTCCCCCTACCTTCTACTTATAATATATTTCCGTCTCACCCCTATCGTTGGTACAGTTGTTTTTCCTCCTTCTTTCTTCTTGACCACTACACGCCCCTCTTCTTTCTTCTTGACCACTACACGGATACAGTTGTGTATACTAGTCCAACCAGATTTATTTTCAATCATTTCTCGAACTGTCACAAAATTCACACCTGTCTCTCTTTTTTCATTCTGTTCCTTTCTACTATCCATCTGTTGCACTCTAGCATCGTATGTTACTTAAATATACCGGGTGGACCAAAATTCAGTTAACGCTATCAAAAAAGTCACGCGCAAGTTTGCGGCGTCTCCAAGAAAATATATCATGCTCTGCGAAGGGCCTTGCAAATAATCCACAGTTACGAGGTGTTCGATATTTTCAGCACGACGGTGCACCGCCTCTTTACGGATTGCAAGTTCGTGAGTTTCTAAGTGACCAGTTTAGTGATTAAATAGGGAGAAGAGACACAATTGAATGGCCCGCGCGTTCGCCAGATTTGACGCCCTGTGATTTTGCCTTGTGGGGAGTACTTAAAGATAATGGTTTTGCCAATTTGAAGTTCTCTGTGCCAACTTAAAAGTCTGTAGAGACTTGTTTCACTGTGTATAAGCGTTGCCAAAAATGTATTGATGAAGGTGGTTTACATTTTGACCATAAAATGTAACTTCTTTGTACCTACTTATTAAACGTTTTTTTTTACTTATTATTAATTTTTGCTTTTATTAATATACAAAACGGTTAACTGACTTTTGATCCACCCGGTATAATCAGTCTTCTTGCAAAGCCTCTTTGATAACGGGTAAACGTAGAAACATGTGTCTCTGCAAGAGAGTCGAATTGAATGAAAACTAAACCGTCTATTTTTATTTTCATTAATATTAGTCATAATTTTTCTTTGTTTTTAGGTATACTATGAAGGAAGACTGAAGAACAATAACAAGATGTTTGATTCACATAAGCAAGGCCAAGGTTTTGCTTTTAAACTAGGTTCTGGTGAAGTAATAAAAGGATGGGATGTGGGACTAGTGGGAATGAAAGTTGGAGGAAAGAGGCGAATTACTTGTCCTCCCCAGATGGCGTAAGTTTTATATTTGTTATTAAAATCGAATCGATATTAGTTTGACACTTTGACACAGGTTACAGTTAATTGAATAAAATATTTACTCTTTTTGTAACTCTTACACAATGTATTATGTTGGTCGGGAACTGCCCATTTGTGCCACAAATTTTAAAATACATTCTTTACTTTACCGGTTTGCTTTATAACAGGCTGCTTTAGATTTTTTCGGCAACACTGCCGATTTGCTACACTGTTTGGTACACGCTAATAATGGCCGACGATCTGCGCAGTAATAGTGCGCGTACTTTTCCCGCCTTTTAGTGTGTCACTGCTGTTGCGTTTTCTATGCAGGCCCATCAAAGAAACATGAAACGTGAAACATGACACAAATAAATTGTAAAAAAAGTAACTGTTTCATGTGGTATGCTAATCGACGAAACAAAAATAAAATTTGTATAGTCGGCAATGGATAGTGACGTGGTCGTTGCTGTCGGCGCTGCTCTTTAATTGCTTTTTAATATAAAAGAAACGTGAAACATGAAACAAATAAATTGTGAAGAACGAAACCGTTTCATGTTATATAGTGTAGGAAACAGAGGTTGAACTTCGCAAACTCGACACAAGTCCGGTTTTATTTTTTTTTTAGTATATCAAGGGGTGCTTTTAATGAGACTAGCTTTTGCTTAAAAGATTTTGCTCCGGAACAGCCATTTTCATCCATTTAAAGGGGGTAGTTTGTGGTTTTTGCGAAACGTAGCCCTTCCTGTACGTTATTGCAAAAAATTCCTTAATAGAAATATGGAGAGGGCTATATTTCCTACAATTTATTCCGCGACAGCTATATCTATCACACACCGTTTAGCGGAGGTGGCGCCCCAAAGTTGACAAGGTTTTAAAAAAAATTATTTTTCCCTAACCGTAATGGGAATCAAGAAGCAACCCAGCGGCAATTAATCACAAATAAATGTCTGATTTTTTGGCATAGGTTTGGGAGCGTTTAAGTATTACGTAACGCCATTTTTGAAGATTTTTGACCCCCCCCCCCCAACCTGCCTTACGTAATACTTGAACGGTCCCTTTCATTTAAGGGCATTGTCCATTTTTTAATTACAGTTTGTTAAATTTTAAAAAGTCCGTTTTTATACCATCTGAACCGCTTATGCTAGCGTAAAAAAACTTTCAGCGATTACCCATGTACAAGTGTTAGTTACAGATTTGTATAATTCACCCCCATATTTTCCCCGAAACCACCCCACAAAAAAAGGAAAATGAATAAAGAAAATATGCAAAAATTGACCCTGGCCCACCACTGTGGCTTTAGGGTGCAAAGAAAGTAAAATATGTATAGGTCATAATATGTAGCAGACAATGTGTCCTTTTATTTGTCATAAGTATGTTATTAATAAAATGAATAGGTGACGAAAAAAAAACAAAAAGCCCGCCAAAGCATTTCTGACGTTTGCGGCGCCACTGTGCCGTAACGGTTGCTTATACGAAACAAATGCATAGGACCTTATTTGTAGAGCAAATAGTGGTCTTTAATTCTGTATAAGCGCTGTTTCAAAAAAAAATGTATAGGCATTGAAAAAATCGTAAAAACATGCTCACCAAACTTATTTTCAGGGATAAGGGTAGTTTCCGCAGGGATGTTGCAATAACCATAATATATATTTTATAAAAAACGCTACTGATGGAGTAGGATTTTTTCCTACCCCCTTTAAAGGAATGAAAATGGGTGTTCCGGGGCAAATCTTTTAAGAAAATGTTAGTCTCATAATAAGCACCCCTTGAAATACCAGAAAAAAGTAAAACCGGACTTTTGTCGAGTTTGCGAAGTTTAACCTCTGTTGCCTACACTAATATACTAATCAAAGAAACAAAGATAAAATTTGTATAGTAAATAATAGAAAGTGATGATGACGAGGTCGTTGCTGTTGTGGAAACTCTTTTATTACTGTCCAGAAGTCATAACCATAGTACCTAATATTTGGTTGCAAACGAATTAAATAATCATCTTGCTAAATTTCAATAATTTTATAGAATGAGTATTCAAACATTTACATTGTTTTATTGTCGGTCCTGGTTTAAAAAAAAACGATATTTTCTTGTTATTGTCTATTCGACTACCACTCCAGGTTATAAATTGTACAACTCTTCCTTCTGATATACCACAGAAACCTATGCAATATTAAATTCTTGGTCGGCATTTATTTTACGCACGTAATTAATTATTCAAAACAATGAAACTGATATCGAAAAATAGAACATGTCCTATTTCATGAAACACGTTTCAAGAAGATAAAAATGTTTCATGGGCATGAATCACACTCGTTTCATAGATATATTCCGGTAGGTGTGAGTTGACGGAATTAATTAAAAAATAATAAAAATAAGTTAATGACGAACAGTAAAATATTTATTTATTTTGGTAACAAAAAGGTGTTTTGTTTAGGTCTCGGAAGAGGGTCGATTGTTAGCGAGAGTCGGGTGTCCGCGTGGTTCGCATGCTGTGAAGAGACTGTTAAGAAAGCCACAGACGCTAATCTGTTTGTGTTTCTACCCTCTGACCTGATGGGCATTAAATTATTTAGATCTAACAAATGAAATAGAGAATGTGGAAAAATCCCCTTACGAATAACTCACACATCCACTATTTCTGGCTGGGAAAAATTTTTCGAATAGAATCAAAGATCCAAACACCAGTTCTTAGAAATGTGTTTCGCCCTCTTCAACCTCCGTGGGCTCATCGGTAAAGATGAGAGGTTGAATATCTTTAGACACATTCCATCAAAAAACAACATCCGAGACATAGACATAACATTATTTAGATCTGGCGTATAAAAACAGAAACACTTATGCAGTTTTAAAACGATTGCATGTCCAAAGTGAGTTGTTGACATAATGGTCTGATATGATAATTAATTTATGGGGAATTCAGTTTGTTACACTGAACACACCAAAAACATATGGTTAGGGATGCATTTAGTTTTGTAAAACCATGTCTTTCTTATCATCTGGTTTGTATATTAACTGTGACTTTTATATGGCCAATATTATTTCGTTTTGAGAAAAATTATTAAAATTAAAATTAGCAAAAATAGTAATTAAAGCGTATCGCTATAGATATGCGGACGTCTATTTGTTTAGCAGTGTTTTATTTCCATGAAACGTGTTTCACGTTTGTTTCTTTGGTGTGCGTCTTCGGAAGATAAAAATGTTTCACACGCATGAATCACACTCATGATTTTTTGTGGCAGATATTCTTGAGTTGGGGTTGATTTCATGTAATCGAATGAACTATCTTCTAGTAAAGTCGTCTATTTTAAATGGGAAATAAGCCACAATTTTAAGTAAGTCATTAACATATCGAGTTAAGACATATTTTATATTTTAGTTTTATTTATATAATATATATGTATTATTAATATTATTTATAATTTAAAATAGCATACATATATTAAAGTCAGAATTTGGTATTAGTTTTGAGAGTAAACTAAATGTAAGCCCAAATACTTACGATGTCGGGATAGTATCCTGGTTTTCCCTCGTGATTTACTATGGAATCTCTAGCACGAGAATTTTACTGCCATCTTTGCATTTGTTGTCTTTTTAAAGACAGATCACATGCTATGATTTTTTGTGGCGGATATTCTTGAGTTGGGGTTGATTTCATGTAATCGAATGAACTATCTTTTAGTAAGGTCGTCCCAGGAACGCAACTCATCAATATTGGCAATATCATTTTAAAGTCTTCTGCTTTAAAATGTTATAATACATGCCTGAATTGCCGATATAAGTGAGCTAGATTAAATAAATTATTAGAAAAATTTTTTACTAAGCAACAACATTTTTGTTTATTTAGTAGTATTTTGTATTTTGACAACGACACCCGACTTGGGCGTCGAAACGTTAATAAATTCATTTTTTTGGTAAAATTGTGGCTTATTTCCCATTTAAAATAGTTCATTATAAAAATGTCACAAGGAAATAGCTTCACAACAACATGAATCACACTCGTTTCATTGGTATGCGGACTTCTATTTGCTTAGCATTGTTTTATTTTCATGAAACGTGTTTCACGTTTTATGTTTCATGTTTTACGTTTCATGTTTCTTTGATGTGCGGCGCCTTATAAAGCTTGGAGTTGACTGTTCCGTGAAAATTGTGATAATTATGAAAAATGTGAAAATTGAACAACTGTATTTTTACTTGATATTTTTGCTGTATTTTTAATTTTACTTTTAATTTGCAGATACGGTGTTAAAGGATCCCCTCCAGCCATTCCAGGAAATTCGACACTTGTTTTTGAAGTGGAATTAAAGAAAATTCGTTGATTTGCATAATGCATGCATACTTCTGTTTTTTATACAATACTTGTTTAATATAAGAAACCAGTTAAACGGAACTTTTTTCCAATTTTGCAGAGCGGGTCTAAAATCGAATGAAATTATTTTCATGTTTGTTAATTGGTATTTTGTACATTTTGATTATCCGGAATCCGAATTTTACGAGAAAAGAACAGGTTTCTTTTGGCACGTTAATAAACTTTGTTATTATTCCACTCAAGTTTGTTTACTCTTTTTAACGGTTATTCCTAGTGTGTATCTTTTCTTGTTTAGTTTATTTAGTTAACAGACATAAATATTGAGGATACACGATATGAAAAGTACAGAAGTACAAAAATGTGTTCGAAAGATACACAGAAGGATAAAATATTTTTATATCATTGGTTTTATAACAAAGTTTAGCATTGTATGGATTAATCACAGATGCTTAAAAGTGTAGGTACTACAGTTCGCCAAAATATATTCAAAAATTATGTTTGAAATAATTTGATAACAAATAATCTATAAAAATTATGATCTTACTACTTGATAATTAGTTCACAAACGATAAAAATGTTCCAATTACGGATATCGACGCCGTAATTAGAGCAGATGAGGTCAAGCACTTATCTTAATAAGTATAATATTTTCCATTCTTACAATGTTACTATTGTAACATACAACTAATTTTTGTATTGAATATTTTTCATTACTTGTATAATTATTTGGCAAGTTTTGATTTAGGTCCAATTTGTGAAGTTAAAATTAATAATTTACAATATATTATTTATTTAAAAGACTTTTGTATTTTTTTAATATTTTAATTGTCCGTAAGAAGTATTTCTTACGCTATAAAAATTACATATATCTCAAAAGTGTATCTCAAAAAGGTTTCTTTTGGCACATTATGAAACTTTGTTATTATTCCACTAAATTTTGTTTATTCTTACGGTAATTCCTAGTGTGTATCTTTCTTATTTAGTTATGACGCATCTATTTTTAAAATCGTTAAGGTTAATCGATTTCCAGTGTATTTCCTCGATATTAATATTGCCATTTTTTCAATAAATGTATTTTTTAATATTGTTTGACTTTTATTTATTTTTTAGTAGTAGATATTGTAAACATAATACAGTTGGTTTGATTTTTGGTAAAATATATCCCAGGGTGGATCTGTGAAAAAACGTCTAGTCTACATTCTGATTTTTTGCAAAAGATGTGTGATAACTTTAGTAACAGTAATTGACTTATTTTCCATCTCATAACGACAATTAAATTTACTATAAGATACGACTGGTTAACAATGTTTTAATTAATTACCCTTGCTGTAAAGTAGCAATGAATACAAAAAAGGGAGGAAACAAGCCTTTTCTTTGTAAACACCTAGAAAATCTTTATAATATAATAAAATAGTCCACCAAATTTCATTCAAATCGATTTAATAGATTTCGCATAATTTTGCAATCTAATTTTTTTAAAAAACTTAAATTTTTTTCAAATCTTGCACATAAAAAACTAGACTATATAGAAATTTGCCAATTTTTTGCATACAAAAAAGCACTCCACCAATCTACGTACATACTTTATATAATTGAAATCAAATTATTTGGGAGGAGGCCTCAGGAATGTTTTAAAGTTATAACCAATTTTTTGGCTTATAAACAAATAGAATATCTCAGTAACTATTAGTTTAAATTTAATTCAGAAAACAGCTTTGGAAAAGACTCGGCAAGACGCTTCTTTTAAATGAGAAAAAGTTGAATTATGAGGGTGATTTCTGAGTTATAAACAATAGGAGGGTAATATTTGAATCATTACCTTTCTCTTTCAGATCTATTTCTCGATAAAAGAAATTCATAACATATAAAAACGATCAATACTGCGCGTGAAAAATACCAAAAAGTAGACATATTTTTCCGTCCACTATTCGTGGCGGTGGTTTTACTTTGTGTTACCTTCTTCTATATTTGAGACTTCTTGTTTGTGGGAAGAGAAAGAGGTAATTCGATTTTCTTTTTTTTCGATATTTGCTCACACCCATTCCGTTTCCTTTGATACCTCATCTTCATCGGTGTAGTATTCGAATTTTTTCTCTTTTTCAGGTTCATTCGTCCTATTTTCCAAGCCTATTTTTGTTGTATTTCGATTTTTTCAATTGCATTTCGAATTGAGTCATTCTTGTTTTTGTTTACTTTCATTAATGGATTATTGACATTTAGACTATGGCGTTTAGGAAAAATAAATCGGATTTTTAAATACAGAACCGCGACAAGAACTATCGACAGGCAAATACAGACCTCCGGTGCAATTGGTGTCCAAAAACTTTGGAAACTCCAGAAGATGACGTGTATAAGTAGCTAACTTTTCTAACTTTCATGATGATCTTTATCAGCTCTGAGCGTCCAGACCTCCGTTTTATACTATTCATACAACAGTATTGACCATACATAGCAATGCAGAAAACGACATCTAAGACTGATATTAATGCTACTGTTACAAAATAAGCTTTTCATTTTGATAAAGCCTTGTATGACTATCTCTACTCTTGCTCTTACTTTTTTGTTTATAATCAAGTTGATTGTTAAACCAGCAACCAAGATATTTTTATTGGTCTACGTATTCACGCTGTTGGTGGTATATTGGAAGGGGTAAGTTTTTGTTCTTTGATATTTTTACTTTGGTTTTCACAGTATTGATCTTCATCCCCATTTTTTCACAACTCCCAGTGACGCTTGAAAATAGTATCATCAGCATAGCGAATGTTATTTACACTTTTTCATTTTATCCCGATTCCTTCTGAAGGGTGCGATAAAGCTTTCGCAAATATTACCTCTGAGTAGACGTTAACAATATCGGTGATAGCACACAACTCTGTCTGACACCTCGTTGTATTTCAATTGGCCTTGATGTGTTACCATTGGTCTTTATGATTGCTGTCTGATTTCAATAGTTTCTATAATTTGATTGATACTTTTATCGTTCCAATCTTCCTATCAAGGTTCCGTGCTGCACCCGGTCGATCACCTTTTCGAATATCTATAAAACAGACAAAAGGGTATGCTTGTTGATCTTTGCACCAGAGATTGAAAACGGAATATTGATTCCCGTGTCCCCATGCTTTTCCTGAAGCCAAATTGTTCTTGACCGGTGACCTCGTCGCACCTTCTATATTATGTATGGGTCATTCCATTTCAAATCACTCAATTTTGGAGCAAAAAAAATTTTGGACCTCCGATTTGTCTGAAAATTGGTATATAGCTTCTGCGGGACGTAAAAAAAGATATTTAAGGTCAAAAAATCTTCTTTTTTTCTCAAAATGTTATTTTATGCGATTTTACAGTGATTTGGTGTTAATACAAATTTGCATTTTCTATCGTAAAGTATCAAGGGAAAACATAATATTTTAATAGAAGTGACTCAAAAATGTCATTATATGGCATTATAACAAGTTACTTTGATTCAAAACAAGCTTTTGATCAAATTTTATAGTGTAGAAAACGTTAAAATACCGTTTTTTACATTTTTCTCCATTCCCAAAATACATCATAATCGATTTGGCTGAAAAGTTGCCCACAGATAAACAAAACATAGGACTTTAAGGGGTGAGAAGGATTTGAATTATATTACAATACCAAAAAAGTTACATGCAATATTATAGTAAAAAAATATATATAGGCGTCTAATGTAAGTACAATTAACTCGAAAATATCGACCTCACGACAAAAATTGTTAAAAGGAAATTGTAATAATTGTAAATACGATTTATTTGGAACAATTTCAGTTCCTACCATTTTTGTCGAAAAGTTAAAAATGGCGGAGATATTGAGCAAAACAGGTTCTCCTTTAAAATCAAGATGGCGGCTAACGTAACGGAGGAATTCATTCGTGATTTTAAATTTAGGCTACTATTGACTCCCCTAAAGATCATGAAAATAAAATTTTGGGCAGCTCGGCATTCAAGGTCAAATGCTATCCCGACTGGACTAATATACTTTTGAGTCTGATATTTTTACTGCATGTAACTTTTTTGGTATTGTAATTTAATTCAAATCCTTCTAACCGCTTAAAGTCCTATCTGTGGGCAAATTTTCAGCCAAATCGATGATGATGTATTTTGGGAACGGAGGAAAATGTAAAAACGGTATTTTAACGTTTTTTACACTATAAAATTCGGAATGGGACGTTTCGATGCCGCCGGTTCATCGCCAGTCCATTTCATCGCCGTCATATCTCGCATTTCCTAGAATTCTTAATTAATACTAAAAATAACTAATAATTGTAACTGTCAAAAATTCGGAAATATATCAGATAGCGATTAATTGACTGGCGATGAATCGGCCGGCATCGAACTGGCGGCATCGAAACGGCGGCGATGAAACGTCCTAGACCCTATAAAATTTGATCAAAAACTTGTTTTGATTCAAAATAACTTGTTATAATGACATTTTTGAGTCCTTTCTATTAAAATATGTTTTTCATTGATACTTTACGACAGAAAATGCAAATTTGTTTAAATAAACACCAAATCACTGTAAAATCGCATAAAATAACATTTTGAGAAAAAAAGAAGATTTTTTGACTTTAAATATCTTATTTTTACGTCCCGCAGAAGCTATATACCAATTTTCAGACAAATCGGAGATCCAAAATTTTTTGCCTGAGTGATTTGACATGGAATGCATATATACATTATTCTGTTCTATATGATTCGCAAGAAAAGCTTCAGGATGCTATTTTGTATTGTAGTCTTATAAAGTAGAAGTCCTGGCATGATTTGATGTTCTTCTTTTTTGGCAGTGGTATGAAGACGGATTCCAACCACCTTTTAGGGATCGCTCTTGTACTGTAAATATTATTAAATAGACCAAGGAGAAGGTCTAAGTTTTCCTCATTGATTAACTTCAGTAGCTAAGTTGGTATTTCGTATTTTCCTGCAGTTGCTATTTTTGGTTGACGTAGAGCAAATTCCAGTTCCGACTTCAGTATTGCAGGACCTTCGCCGTTTTCACTATTTAATGTAGGAGGTTCTTAAGTCATAGAAGAGTTCCTTTATATAGTCTTTCCACATGTTTATTGTAGTGCAGTCATTGAAGCGTAAAATAGGTTTTTACCTCCGAAATTTTTTACTATGAACCGATTTACATGAGATTTTGGAATTAGGCTTATCTTACCCTTAACTTCAAAAGTGATATTGACCCGAATTCCGTTTTTTATTTTTAAGGGGTGTAAACAACCCCTTAATGGAAAAATTGACATTGAGCCATTTTATCGCCAGAAAACGTGTTTAATAATAAAGAGTGACATTGTGAAGTGTTTTCTAACACAATAACCTCATGTTAAACTCATTTTCACCCCCCTTGAAAACCGTACAACCCTTGCAAACAACCCCTAAATTGAAAAAATTTACAAAAAAAGTATGTGTGTGTGTACTTTGTATGCACGTAAAAAGTTATACTTCTATTATATAATTTCAACGAAATAAATATACTTAACAGTTACAATACCAAAAATAAAAAAAAAATGAATATGACTCGTCCGGGATTTGAACCCGCGATCTCTGGTCCAATGCTATACCAACTGAGCTATCAAGCCCCGTGCTATTGACGTGTCGGATATAATTACACATCACGGTGACAAATAGATCAAAGTGAAGTATAAAAATAGATATTTTATTATCTTGCGACCGAGGAAGACAAATCCAAAGACACAAAAATTATAATAAATAATACATTTACTAAGAACACTGATATATTCTTTTAATGACTTATTTGCGCTTATACATACATAATTTGAAAGATTAGCAACGAACTACATACTGTCTGTCTGCGCATGCGCCTGGGAATTATAAAATTTCACCCTCGATCGTAAAGAAGTATAACTTCAAAAATTAATTTAATATGACATAAAAAGATTTAGATATAGAGTAAATGATATTTTACGTTCTCTATCTTAATTATCATATTGTTAACCCCCTTTCAACCCTTAAAAACAACCCCTAAATAGAAAAAATTTACAAAAAATTAATTTGGTTTGACAAGAAGACTTAAATATAGAGTAAATAATATTTTACGTTCTCTATCTTAATTATTTAATTGTTAACCCCTGTCAACCCTTAAAATCAACCCCTCGATTAAAAATTGTATAAAAAATTTCTTTTGATAAACTAAAAAGGATTTAAATATCTTTCCACGTTCTCGAAAAAGCTATGCTGGAAAATCATATCTTCTTTAACCCTTATAAAACTACCACTAAATTAAAACATTGAATATGTATGATTTAGTTTTTGGGCCATAACTACTTCAATTTTAAAGCTATCACAACTTGTAACAAACCATTTTGAAGGTAATTAAAAGAGCTACAACTTTTTCCATCATAATATGTAGTGAAAAATGAAAAACCTTTTATTTTGAAACGGTGAAGGGTCAAAGGGCTCGAGAGATACTGTGGTTGCGCTACCGCGCGCTCTTTAATCAATCATATCTTCGTAAATTTTTGTGTGATAGGAAAAACAAACAAACCTAAGTTGTCAAAAAAACCTATTTTTTTATTATTACACTTTTTTACGTATCTTTCATTATTTTTGAGATATTATGAAAAGGGAGATATTATAATATAATAGAGAGATAATGAGATATTATGAATTTTTTAAAAATTCAAAAATTTTTTTTTCTTAAAATCGTGATTTTTTCAAAAAATATGTGTTCCAAAGCAGCGAAACTGCTAGAATCCATCAAATTCTTTATATTAAAGTTGATTCTAGACGGAATACGATTAATTTTAATTTTAATAGCGAAACTGCTAGAATCCATCAAATTCTTTATATTAAAGTTGATTCTAGACGGAATACGATTAATTTTAATTTTGGTGGAAATGGCACTTATGCAATCCATTGATTAAAAAAAACATTAGATGTTCCTCTTTTTTTTTTTTAATTACAGCTCACTCATTATACGTACAAAAGACTTTTAACAGTGCTCATTTTAAGCACTATAAAATCCTTTCTCATTAGCATGCATAAAATTTATTCGCTTTCCGCTAGATGGCATTGGATACGTCGATTAAATTTAACACAAAATAAAAAACGGCTTTGATCTTCAATATCTCGCTTAATATTGCACTTAGAACACTCTTTAAGAAACTAATTTGTTTATTTTTTTACCTGCTACAATTTTATTCAGTACAATATTATCGCTAAATTGCATATTTTTGGAGATATTTGCAAAAAACTGTTGAAAATCGTGAGAAAATTCCGAATTTTCAATTGCCAATAACTTGGAAAGTATTGGGTTTTTGAAATAACTTTATACAACATTTTTTCCTTAAATTAGATCTTCTACAGACGTCTGAGGTAATTTTGAAAAAAAAAATTGCCATCACCGAAAAGGGGTGGCAACCACCCCCAGGGTGAAAACGGAGTTCGGGTCAATATCACTTTTGAAGTTAAGGGTAGAATAAACCTAGTTCCAAAATTTCATGTAAATCGGTTCATATAGTCTGTTCGCTAAACTCAGACGCAACTTTCTAGATATTTTAGTATAGATACTAAGTAGTTAATAATCACTAAAGTTAGTAATTTTGCAAATTTTTGCAAAATTGGCAAAAAACAAAAAAAATTATCGACTAAAATATCTAGCCAGTTGCGTCTGAGTTTAGCGAACCGACTATAGTAAAAAATTTCTGATCTAAATAGCTTCAATGACTGCACTATTGGTTCTTCCGGACTTGAAATCAGTTTGCCTTCTCCTTTGGTCAGACATTTGGTTTTTGTGAGTATGTCGTGTCTGTGAATTCCTTGAGTTTCTTATGAAGATGGAAGTCATCATGTTTTTTATTTAACAAGTATAAATAAATAAAATACAACATTCATTCACAATCATGTATTAATGAAAATAATATTTACATAAAAATTTTCTGGTAATAAAGTCTAATACACAATGTCAAAACACAATATTTTCCCCTGTATTCATTCTGAACTTAATCCGTAATGGTTCTTCCTTGTGAATTTGAGTCGCTGAACAAGCCGTGCAAGACTATACCTCGAATACAGGGTTTATTAAAACAACATAAAGAAAATTAAAGGATAAGCTCGACGAAAGCGGTGTCCAAATCGTCTCCAATTTCTTTGTAACGCTCCTTCTCGGCTACCAATTCGTCTGAAAAATCAAGAAGTACGTAAGTCTTTTGCGAAGGAAACAATGTTTGAAAATCTGGGTTTTATATTTTTTAATGCTTTGAAAAATAAGTGTCTACATACCCTTGGATTATCCCACAAGACCACACATTTTAAATATGGTTTCTATTTATAGTAACAAATTTTAACCAACGCATAATTTAGTTATTACTAGCTAAAATCCATGAGGAAAAGATTTCCTGTAGCTGGCTGTATACCATTAATTACAAAAATTGAAGAAAAAGATCTTCTGTGTAAAAGGTGTATTTATTTGAAAACCCCAATAAAGGGCTACATTAAAAAACATAACGTTTTCGCTCTAAAGAGAGCATAATCAGTGTTCTAAGCAAGCTCTAATGCTAAGCCACCAAAAATACATGAGTTAAAACCCTTAAAATGTCGACTAAGTCTTACATTGACATGTTAACATTTTGGCGAATGGATTTAGTGTCAGCAGTCATATAAACCCAAATAAACAAAACAACAACAATGTTAACATGATATGGTGAGCCAGTTAAATTTGAATTTTCATTTATAGTATCTAAGTTTGCGTAGTTCGTTGTAATTTGTTATGTTATTAATGTTTGCAAACTATACTAAACATAAAAGTCATGTTTTTGCAAGTAGCAGTTCGGCTTTCTAACAATTTTTAATTAGCCATTTATTTTTAATCTCTTATTTTCTTTCTCTATCATTATCCTTTAAATTTCTTCTTTATTTCGTCATGTCAAGAATTTCCTCTATCATCCAACTTTTATTTGCTTGTATTCTTTTGTAATCCAGAACATTTTGTGAAGCTTTCTTCTTCTTATGCAATCCACTAATGGATATTCGCGATCACGTTTGTCCATTTTTCTCTATCCCTTGCAGTATGTATTAGGTCTCCTATGTTTTTTAGTCCTGTCCATTGTTTGACATTACGGAGCCATGACATTTTCTTCCTGCCCACTTCCCTTCTTCCTTCGATCTTTCCTTCAATTAAGGTTTGCAGAAACTGGTATCTTTCATTTCTAATTAGGTGCCCCAGGTATGCCGTTTTTCTCTGTTTAATTGTGCATAGCAGTTGTCGTTCTGTACCAATTCTTCTCAGGATTTCTTCATTTGTTATTCTTGCGGTCCAGGGAGCTTTAAGGATTCGTCGATAGATCCACATCTCAAATGCAGCTAGCTCATTCATTGTGTCCATTTTTAAAGTCCATCCTTCCATGCCACATAGGAGCACCGACCATATATAGCATTTTGTGAATCTTAGTCTTAGGTTTAGGTCAAAGTCAGAGTTCGTAAAGACGTTTCTGAATTTCATGAATGCACTTCTGGCCCTTTCTATCCGACATCCAGTCTTCACATAGCCAGGTTTCCAGGTACTTAAACTTTCTTACGCGCTCTACATCTTGGTTGTTATATGCTAGTCTTGCATTTTGATGTTGACATAACTGACGGCTGATTATAAGGAACTTCGTCTTTTTATGTTGATGCTAAGTCCCATGTTATCGCTATGCTCTCCAATTTTATTAAGAAGGTTTTGGAGGTCTTCTATATTGTCTGCTATTAAGACCGAGTCATCCGCATATCGTATATTATTGACCCAGGTACAATTTACTTTGATGCCGCTTTCGCATTCCTTAAGAGCTTTCTGGAAGATACTTTCTGAATATAAATTGAACAGTAGTGGGGAGAGAATGCATCCCTGTCTTCCACCTCTGAGAATTTTTTGAGCTTGCGTTGTTTCATTATCCACCTTGACGACAGCTGTTTGATTCCAGTAAGGAGCTTCTATGCAACGAATGTCTTTTTGATCTATGTCGAGTTGTTTTAGTATATATACGAGTTTATGATGTTGTACTCGATCGAAGGCTTTTTCATAATCTATAAAGCACATCATTACATCTTTGCTTTGATCGTAGCAGTTCTGAGCTAGCACTTGGGTTGCAACTAGTGCTTCCCTGGTACCCAGGCCTTTTCGAAATCCAAATTGTGAGCAACCAATAACCTTATCGCATTTTGTGGAGATTCTGTAGTGAAGAACTTTGAGGAATATTTTTTAAGAATGGCTCATCAGACTTATCAGTCGGTGGTCTTGACACTTTGTTGCGTTGTTCTTTTTTGGCAAAGGGATAAAGGTAGATACAAGCCATTGGACAGGGAATTTTCCTTTTTTATAGATTTGGTTGAAAAATCTTTGGAGTATCGTAATTCCCTCTTCATCTAACAATCTGAGTAACTCAACAGGAATTTGATCAGGTCCAACTGCTTTCCCGTCTTTCGAGGTATTTATTGCTCTAGTAATTTGTGAAGCTTTATGTATAGTATTTTTGATGTTTTCCAATTGTTCTTCCACGTGTTCTTAAATTCATTTTTTGCTGATACAGTATTCATTCCCTAGTTCCTTTTGTAATTTTTCTCTAGCTTTTTCATTTTTTAAAACTTCAATATGATTCCAACGTATTTTGTAGGCCTAGTGATCATTTTTACCTCTGACCTAAAGTTATTAATTATTAGTGGGCTATGGTAGGAGCCAATATCTGCTCCAGGTAAGCATTAAGTACTCTTAATGCTATTTTGGAATCGTTAATATAGGACACAATCTATCTTGTTATCTCTAATTATGCGTTGTTCAGCGCCTCGTGGAGATTTTCCAGATATAAAATCGTCTGGTGATACATCATACTATGTATTTTTAATTACCAGTTCTTCCTCTTGACAGGATTGATACCACGAGGTACATACTGGTAAATTAGTTCAATTATTTGAAGGGTTTAAAGCTGTCTATTCTACAACCTGGGGGTTAACACTAAAGTGACCTGGTGATTGTACATACGAGTGATACAAACAACCATCAGATTAGATCACTACTGTCAAGGAAATATACCACAGTACAAAGATGTACTGCCAGTTCCATCACAGGAGACAGGAACTCCTGAAAATTATAGGAACTACCTCATTAAAGGCATTTCTGGTCTTCCTCATCGGAATTACATATCTATGTGATACGTCTTTTTGCTATCCTGATGCTCTAAGCAAACAACACATGTAGACCCAATGATGTAATCAATAGACACACAAACATTATGGGTACCATACTTAAGCAACCCATCTTTCAGATGTGCTTAGAGATGATGACTAGAAAGATACCAAATAGATTAGATAATACCAGAACTTATCATCACTGATAATCATATTATTTAGGGAACGAGCAATCTCCTTCACTAATGGAAATCAAATGTGATCACTGATGGATAAAAAACAGGCAAATTAAAACTACGAACTACGAACAGGCAAATTAAGTGAATGCTACAATTTGGAATGACATTCTTAGTGTTCCAGGCCGAAGTATGTACACTGACAGCTTGTACTGATGAAATTATTGAGAGGGCTACACAACTAACTTACTAAGTTTTCTTACAGCCTTAGTAAAGTTCTTTAATTATAGTTCGAATATAAACAAAACCTGCCTTGAACCCCCTTTTTTATCTTCTGTAATTATGTTTAATAAACTGGCAAAAGATAGTAAAGGATTTCTAATATGAAAAACCTTGCGACATGTAAGGATTATACACTGGTAAAACAACTATTTATTTTATCAAAACTACAGTGTTTCTTGGTGGAGTTTAATCAAACGGCAGAGAAAACAAGAGGAGAGAGTTCTGACAAATCAGATATCTTTGTAATTGCACATTGTCTTCATTTTACACAGATACAGAACACAGCCAATTTTAAATATATCATACAAGCTGTGACATAATAGTGTACTTTTTTTATACTACATTTTCTCAAGATGATAGTACTTTCTCCAGTAACATGCTGTTATACAGGTTAAAATCTTCTGTTATACCACCGATCGGTCAAGATTTTTATACAATTGACCATTTCAAATACCAAGGATCAATAATTACCGAAGAAAACAGAAATAGTGAATAGAGGACAACAAGAATTTCACTTAGAAATAAATGCGTTGACAAAAACTATTGTTTTTATTTTAAATATTTTGCGTTGTAAGGTAATATTTAAGTTGGGGCAATAATAATTGTCCACGATCTAATCCAATCTTAAAGCATTTAAAATTACTACAGTTCCCATAAGATGTGAAAATATGATCTCACCTTATATAATGTACCTCTATCTGAACAGACCTATTTAATGAATGAACACGTTGTAGTCATTACATTATAAAAGATTTTAAATCAAGGTTTATTCACTAATCGTAATTCTGCATTGTTTAATGTCGTAAAAGTGCATAAGACCACTTGTCTGATTAATTTAACCCAGATTTTCTCAAAATGGAAGTCAATTTGTCAGTTGTTTTGTGCAATAACAGAATCGTTAAAAGGTTTTTTTAGTTTCGAATGCTCTTTGCAATTATTTAACCACACAAGAATTAAAAAAAGTTACCCAATATTTACCAACTCGTCTATAAATATATCCTCCAAAATAATATTTTATAGTGAAAGGGCCTAACCGGGTAAGATGGTGAAAAGTGCCCCCAACTCGATTTAAATTCCATATAGGCCACTTTTTAGCATATATAGAAGAACTCACTTTCTGAAATTTTTAGCCCCCTAGGTGGTCACGTGACCCCCCTAGAGCCTAATTAGGCTTTTTAGGTTTTTATTTTTTATCTCAGCCGCATCCAGAGCTAGCCAAAAACTTTATTTAAAAAATTTGTAGGTTTCAAAAAGATCTATATGAAAAAATTTTTTTTTTTATTTTTTGGCGGGAAATTCGAATTTTTAGAACAATTTTAAACTTTTAAATAACTCCGAAAAAAAAAACTAAGACACTCGTTTTTACGAAAATCAATTATAACGTGTATTTTTGCACAATTTTTCACCCTGAATTTTTTCAAATTTTTAAAATTGGTGAAACGTACCTTTAAAAATAAAAACCGCATTTTTTTGGTTTTTTTTTCGTTTTTTGATACAATTTTATACATGTTTTTCAAAAAAGGTAACACCGTCACTAGAATAGGTAAAAAACTGAAAAATAATTGGGGTTTGCTTTATAAATTTTTTTTGTAACGCCATCCATTTTCAAGATACAGGGCGTTGAAGAAAACAAAATTTTACACATTTTTTACGATTTTGCTGAAACTACTGGCAACATTGTAATAAAATTTGGCGGGTTTTAAGAGGTAGTTATTGTGCATGTTTTGACATACAATTAAGGATTTGATATTCATCATTGGCGCGCAAAGGGGTAATGGTCTGAACTTTTTAAAGAATAAAGATAGTACGCCACTGACATATTTCAAATTAACAATCGTTTTTGAATTCCTCGTTCAATTTGTGACAAAAAATCTATCTTCTTATTTTTTCATACGACGCGGCATTTTTATTAAAAAAATAAAAGATCTTAATCCTTACAAAGCATTCGAACTTCTAGTAGTTTCTACATCTACATACATAAACTCGTACATCCATTATAAAAATTAATTCGAATACTTTGGAAGCGTTAAGATATTTTATTTTTTGCAACAAAACGGCGCGTCGTATGAAAAAATGGGAAGATCGATTTTTTGTCACAAATGGAACGAGGAATTCAAAAATGATTGTTAATTTGAAATATGACAGTGGCGTACCATCTTCTTTTCTTTAAAAACTTCAGACCATTACCCGTATGCGCGCCAATGATGAATATAAAATTCTTAATTGTATGTCAAAAAATGCACGATAACTACCTCTTAAAACCTGCCAAATATTATTGCAATGTTGCCATTAATTTCGGCAAAATCGTAAAAAATGTGTAAAATTTTGTTTTCTTCAACGCCCTGTATCTTGAAAATGGATGGCGTTACAAAAAAATTTTATTAAGAAAACCCAATTATTTTTCATTTTTTTACCTATTCTAGTGACGGTGTTACCTTTTTTGAAAAATATGTATAAAATTGTATCAAAAAACGAAAAAAAAAGCCGAAAAAATGCGGTTTTTTATTTTTAAAGGTACGTTTCACCAATTTTAAAAATTTGAAAAAATTCAGGGTGAAAGGTTGTGCAAAAATACACATTATAATTGATTTTCGTAAAAACGAGTGTCTTAGTTTTTTTTTCAGAGTTATTTAAAAGTTTAAAATTGTTCTAAAAATTCGAATTTCCCGCCAAAAAAATTAAAAATTTTTTTTCATATAGATCTTTTTGAAACTTACAACTTTTTTAAATAAAGTTTTTGGCTAGCTCTTGACGCGGCCGAGATAAAAAATAAAACATAAAAAGCCTAATTGGGCTCTAGGGGGGTCACGTAACCACCTAGGGGGCTAAAAATTTTAGAGAGTTCCTCTATATGTGTTAAAAAGTGACCTATATGGAATTTAAATTGAGTTGGGGGCACTTTCACCATCTTACCCGGCTAGGCCCTTTGATTTAATATCAAATTTCTATAAAGTGTTGAGTGGATTAAGAACCAGCAATATAACATAAAAGACGGAAAACATAATACGTGGTGAACAAAAAGAGATGAAACTTGTAGAGGTGGAAAATTATCAATAGAAACCTATACATTTACATTATATTGATAGTTTCCCACCTTTAGACGTAACGGAGTATGTCAACTAAAACTGCCACGGGAGAATTTTATAAAATTCCCACCTTTAGACATATCGGAAGAGTATGTCAACTAAAACTGTCACAGGAGAATTTTATACCATTCTCCTTAGCGCGATACGTTTAAAGGTGAGAAACTATCAATACTTATAATGTAAATTTATAGGTTTCTATTGATAATTTCCCACCTCTACCAATTTCATCTCTTTTTACTTCACAATATGTAATATGTTTCCCGTCTTTTACTGTATATTTAAATATAGTCACTTTTCTTGTATAATTTGTAATTGATATACCTACATAATATATGTATTTAGATTTTTTTCGATTATCCCAGGAACTGCTTACTAGCAAAATTTGATACGCCAAAATTGACAGCTTCCATTTGACATATTTATTGTAGGTATAGGTTTCTGATGGCGGATTCAAGATTACTGACGCAAAAATAGGTCACTCCCAAAGTAGATTTTAGTACTGTGGTCAATGTTATTTTGTAGAAGATGTAAACCTGGATTTTTGAGACATGCACATAAAAGCCCAAACTGTAATATTAAAAATCGGCAGTTCTTGAGATGCATTCAGCACGGACTTTAATACGTATAAATCAAAACACCGGAGAAAGTGGTCGGTTATATTCATCATGATCAGTTGGCGCTACAGCCCTTCGTAAGTCGAGCCTTGGTCAGCTTCAAAACATTCTTCCATCCTTCCCTGCCGAGTGTTTGTCTTCTCCATCCCGGCTTATTTAGTATAGTTATTTCAGCATGATCACTTTCATCCATTCGCATAACGTGGCTTGCACATCTTAGGCGGTTTATTTTAATGGTTTTCACGATATCTGCATCACCAAAAAGTCTAGAGTTCGAAAGTGGCCTTGTACATAGACCCTATTCATTAACTCCGCCATATATGGTTCTCAATATTTTTCTTTCAAAGATTCGTAGTAACTCTTCACCTCGAGTCGTCATTGCTCATGTTTCCGATCCGTACGTGAGTAATGGGCGTACTGGCATGTGTTGTTTTTGCAACAACACATCCAAAGATGAGAGGGTTGAAGGAAATGAAAAACAATAAGGCGCCTGGACAAGAAATGACCGCAGAAATGCTGAAGAACGGAGGAAAGATCGTCATCAATATCCTTCATACTCTTATGAATCAAATAATGCAGGAAAAGAAAATCGAGGATAACTGGAATGAATCAATATATAACAATTATCCTGCATAAAAAAGGCGATAGATGGCAAGACCTGAAAAATTATCGCCTAATAAAACTTCTAAATGGTCTGTACAAATTATTCACTAAAATACTGACAACCACACAACAAAGTTTAATGAATACCAGTCAAGGGAACAAGCGGGTTTTAGAACAGGATTTAGCACTTCTGACCATCTACTAATGATGAAAATCTTAATCGAGAAAGCCGACGAATATCGCATGCCATTTTTCATGGCATTAATCGACTTTGAAAAAGCGTTTGATTGCGTCGAACATTGGGCCAGAATAAACTTACAAAACAGTCGAATTGATTAGGTACATACAGACCTGACAGAGAACATATATCGGAATGCCTCAACTAGAATAAAAGTATATGAAGGAACAGAACCAGTTTAACTAAAACGAGGAGATACAATCTCTCCAAAACTATTTGGTCAAGCGCTGGAGGATGTCTTTAAAAAACTTCACTGGGAGGAACTTCACAAGGTATTAAAATCAATGGACAATATCTGAACCACCTACGATAAGCGGACGATATTATCTTAATCGCTTATACAAAAGTAGCCTTAAAAACCATGTTAGAATAATTAAGGTGATACAGTAGCGATCAACAGGTGGCAACAAACGCGGTCCAATATTGCGAAAGTTCTACGAACTTTCAAAAGTGAGGCAACAGTGCGTCGGTAATTCGACACTGACAGTGACGTTTATACTATCAAAAACAATTATTTTTATACACATAGGCGCGAAATGTTGCCACGTTCGATTTCTTGTTATAAAAAAATCGATTTTTAGTAGTTCCAAGATTACACAAAATCTAGGCATGGGATAAAAAAGTTTATTTGAAGAAAGTGTATTTTTTTGTCTTTCTTAATGGCGGTACAGGCTCCTTTTTTCAATATTTTATTTAGTTGTAGAGTAATTTCCACATACTAACATATTTCTGAAATTGGGCTCTGTACCGCCATTCTTTATTATATTACGAATATGTGTGCCAAATATCTCGATAAAATATTCAAAATTAGAGCCGCAATCTTGGAACGCGTTTGTTGCTACCTGTTGATCGCTACTGTTTCCTCTTAAACGATGAAGCCGAAAAATAGGACTGAGGATGAATTACAATAAAACAAAGATTATGACAAACACGGACGAAAACTCTTCGATCACGTTAGGTCAAAATATAAAAGGACAAGTTAAGGAGTATATACAGGGTGTCCACGATAATAGTGCGTTCCTTAAAGGTATAGGTAGAAGGCACCACGTAGAGCAAAAAAGTCTTATCAACATTTTTTTCTAAATGCAACCGTTTGGCTAAAAAACCAAAATACATTTTGGTATGCAAATTGAAATCTGACAACTATGTATATAAAAATCTAAAGATAGACAATCACAATTCAAAAATAGTCGCAGCATTTTAGCCATAAGTATTTACATTAAACGCTGTCTTCATCCTAAACAAACAAACAAATTCTTGTTTTTTGGATTTTCACACATGGGGTGGTACAATTATTTTGCAGGTGTACCTGTCTGACCTATATTTGTGGTGTCGATAAACTACAGTGGAACCTCGATTATCCGTCTCTCCATTAACCGTCAGGGTCCGTACATAAGTTGTATTGAGTACATAAGCAAAAAATTGAGTCATCAATTCATTTTTTTTAGCATTGCGATAAGCCAAACGAAATTCGCTGAAATGTACAGTGCGGTTGCGGTAACAGATGAAGTTATGGCTGAATCAACTGTTTTGTTTTCATTGCCTAAAGATGACATAAACGAATGGTTAATTTGTGATGAGAAAGCAAACGACTATCGATTGCTGACAGATGATGAAATCGTTGAAATTGCAAAACAGAGGCTGACGAAACAGGTTTAGAAGCTGACACAAACTTGGAATTTGACAGTGGCGATGTCGATGATGCTTTCGCAACTGACAAAGATTTGCCTAAAGAAGCTGCATCGCACATACAATCATTCATCGAGTGGTATTCTCGAGAAGAAGAATCCAATAAAGTATATTGCATGATCTTACGCAGGTTAAGAAATTCAGCCCTTGCAAAAGCATAAGTTAAACAAACAAAGATTTCAGAATATTTTAAACCACATTTAAATTAGACAATAATAACACGAACACAAATTCCTCCTATATTATCAAACAAAACATACAAATACAATTTGAGAGTTGTGATATCAATTTTTAACTTTTTTTAATGTTCTGTTAACCGTCTTTTCGATTATCCGTCATACCCTTGGTCCGGTGCCCTGACGGATAATCGAGGTTCTACTGTAAATCACAAACAGTTCTTGTACAGTGATGCCAAATTAGTTAATTTTATGGAAATAAAAGTTCGCTTATATGGCGAACAATGTAATTTTTTTTGGAAACGGTTAACTTTAGAAAAAAATGTTATAGGACTTTTTTGTTCTACATTGTGTATTATATCCATACCTTAAAGGAACGCACTATTTTCGGGGACACCCTATATATTTAGGACAGATCTTAACGCTCAGCAACGAAAACCAAACGGCAGAAATAAGAGGGCGAATCAGACTGGCGATTCGGTAAATTAAGTTACATTTCGAGCTACAGATCGATGGAAAGACAGGTGCTGCATATAAAACTTTTGGTTCGCAAAAGATCGCAAAAGAAACGTTTGGATCAGACGAGTAACCAAAGTGCAGGACGTTAAGGAACAGGTGGCAAAACTGAAATGGAAATTTGCAGGTCACACCATCCGACAAGCAGATGATCTACTGGCGACCATGTGAACACAAGAGTCGAAGACGACGGCCTCAGATGAGATGGAGCGACGATCTCAAAAAGCATACCGGATCCAGATATAAACCAGTGAAAAAGAGAAGGGGAGGCCTATGTCCAAAGATGGATAGATTAAGGCTAGAAGATAGATGTTGCGAAAACAACAGTTAAATTATTTCGCATTTATGTAAATCTCTCTTGTAAATCTGTTGGGACAATCTGTATTGTTTGAAAGATTTAATTCTCTGAAAACTTGAGTGTTAGGGCACAAAAGATAACGGACATATGGTTGCTGCTTTGGCGTCTTCGGTGGTCGCAAGGGTATAAACATGTGTGGATGCCATGGATACGCTCTTGTTAAGTGACATTTTTACCCTTAAACAAAATATTGCAGTTTTAGAATAAAAACTGAGTAGTCTATCGCCAGCCTCTCTAAGGCGAGGTGTTTGCTCCTCTTTTCGTCGTGAAAATACGTTACGTTCTCGCAATAATTACCCCTCTCGCTAATTGTCAACACGGAAATCTGTGTAATACTCTTTTTCTCTCTTTCGCTACTAAGACAATTTATCGTTAAGCCGCTTATTTGTTAAACTCGTTGTTGTTAATAAATGTTTTTGTCGCTTATCACTTTTATTTCTCGTGTGCACAACCCTTCATATCGTGTTAATTAGTAACTATAAAACTAGACCAAATAAATTCTCAGAACCAGTCGCTCTAAAAGTTCACTAGTTTGTTAATATCGAAGGACTCCCTGCTTTGGGACATATGCGTGTGGTCCTAAAATATTCACTTATGTCCAATTAGGCAAAAGGTAATAATTAAACCCTTTTCGCCACTGTTGGGGTGATATTGTGTTTGTTTTTGCAATCTACCATTGACCTTAAGTAGCAGAATTCTTCCAACGTTTCTAGTTTTGTGTTACACCGCCAAGTTATTTTGTTGCATTCTTGATATAGCCGGCATATATTTAGTTTTCCGGGTGTTAATCTCAAGTCAGATGTTTTCTGCGGCCGTTTTTGGTAAGTGTGAAAGCTTTAACTGTTTCACTTTGGGGTCTTCCAATGATCACGATATCATCAGCATATACCATTTTGTATACTACAGGTGTGCAGGTATATCTCGAACCCTTGAAGTTTATTCACATATCTTATAACCTTTTCTAACGCCATTGATGATGAATACGTTTTTAATAGAACCAATAATATGACTTGAAATTAAAAAAAAATCGGAATTACATGGTTCTCCCCTGTAGTCTTTGTGTGCAGAAATATTATTAAAGTTTTACTTTTTATATCAATTTTAACTGTATATTTTACCCATTTTTTGTGTAGAGAATATTAACTTTTTTCTGCATACATAAATTAAGAATACTTCATCGATAACTGAACAACCAACAATTCTATTATTGCACAAGTAATAAACGTGGTAATTTTCTATGAAAAAGCTTTAAAATATAAACTTTTTTTTACTGTTTCCAAGGTCTGAGTTTTCTTTACTATAATAGGGGTAATAAACGCTGCTGAAATTAACATATAACTGGAACCTGGAAACTGTTTTGTGGAAGAAAAAGAATAAATTTTAACACTTATTACAAGAAGTACCACTAAAGTTACTGTTATTCATTAGTCTGCACTCTAACAAACACATGCTAAAACAAAAAGGTGATTAGAAAACAAAACAAAAAAAAACAGCAATGAATTAAAATTTTTTTATATAACTAAATAAAATACATAGTAATATTAGAATATAAACAGGCTTTAGGCTAGAATTCATAATTTAATTTATATTAATTGAAAAAATCGGATGAACTTCGCTTGTGAATAAAGGAACCAGATAAATTACTGACACCAAAACCCTTGTAGATTTGCGAAAATTCTATATAAATACCTAAATTAAACAATACTATACATAAATTAAATCAATAAATTGATAATTCATGGATCCTTTATGAACAAGATGAGCGGAATGTACGAAAACTTTTTGAGCTGTGTTATAATTGTCACTAAAAGTCGGAAGATCAGAAATAAGCAAATCCATAATATAAATCAAGTAATATTAATAATAAAATTTTATTATAAATATTTGAGTATTCGCCTTGCTTCTCTTCTAATTGGACTACAACTTAGCGCAGGGAAGTTAAATTTGAAGATATGTATGGGTATACATTTAGAAGCCGATGTGCTTTTACAGCGATTGTTTGAGCTGGAATGCAAATGTTTGTTACTCCATCATAAGACTATTCTTAAAGGTATCAAAAAAAAACTCTACAAAGACTACGTAAAATAAAGGTGCACATTCGTGCTCTTATAGTTATGAAGTCGAATGCACAAACAATGACATCTAATTCTAGAATGTGCAGCAAACTGTACTAGTAGGTGGATTCTGCAAAGCACTTTTTTGTGATTTTTATAAACAATGGATTCAAAACAACTTCGGGTGTTGACTTATCACTGTTGATATGCATTTTGATGGGAAAAAATATCGCCCAAATTGAGCAATGGATCAAAAAGTGTTACCGGGACTGTGCTATATCGATTACAACCATTAAACAATGGTTTGCTGAATTCAAACGTGATAGTAAAGACACCAATAATGCCGAGTACTCCGGAAGGCCAAATGATGCAATTATTCCCGAAAACATAGAAAAAATGCTGAAATTTGTTAAGTAAAGTTGCAAGAGATAACTGACACTCTACATTTATCAAAGGGTAGCATTTTGACTACTACACATGAACATTTGAGTATGAGAAAGCTGTTTTCCAAATGGGTCCTCCGTTTTCTCACACCAGGACAAAAACAGCAACAAATTGATGAATCTCGGAGCGGTTTGGACATGTTTAATTGGAGTTTTTGCCGGTATGTTACAATGAATGAAACATGGATCAATCACTTCAGTCCGGAATCAAATCGACAGTCATCCGAGTAAACAGCACCCGGAGAAAGCTACAAAGACGCAACCAACAACCAGAAAGGTTATGGCCTCTGTATTTTGAGACGCCCAAGGAATTATTTTTATTGACTATTTGAAACATGGAGAAAAAATCAACAACGAGTACACTGCTTTATTGGAGCGTTTGAAGACTGAAATCAAGGCACATAAACACGTTGCTTCAATCGAGGCCTGTGAATAGATGATGGTTTAACGTGTGTGATCGTGTCTGCCACCAGGTACGAACAGTTTCTCATCAGAACTTGAAAAACCCTTGAAGTTGTTGACCAACTTATCATGTTATGTCAATTTTTAGTACCTACATGTTCCCTTCAGGAGTTGGAATAAATTCTAGCATTACCATAAAAATGACTACCTTTGATAACAATAGTCCTCGAAAATAAAGTAACTTAAAAAAATTCACTGTTTCTCAAAAAGTTTTCGTAATTTCCCGTGTTTTACAAGGAATTCGCTAATTAATGTATAAAATGTACAATATACAAAATAATGAACCGATAAATATTTTTAAAGGAAGTATCTCTCGGCCTATGGCAGTACTGATCCTACACATATTGCAGTTCTTAGAGATCGACACCTCTTTTTAATTTGCAAAAACAAAGCTAATACGGAAATCTAAGCACCAATAATTTTTTTGCATATTTTTTTACTTTACGCCAGTTTCTAGACTCTACAAGTACTACAAGTAGAAAAAATGTGAAGAATTCATTTGATAAAAAAAATCTGTTCGAAAGATATACAGAGAAGGATAAAATCTTTTTATAGTACATAAAAGATTTATTTTCTATATATTCTTCAATGAAAAATTTGTAGTTGAGCATTGTTGGGATTAATCACAGATGCTTAAAAGCGTAGGCACTACAATCGTTTTAAAAATCTATTCAAAAACTACGTTTGCAATAATTTGACAACAAAAAACTACATAGAACGACTAGGTAAAATGATCTAAATGAAACACTGCTCAGATAAATAATGTATAAAAATGATGATCTTACTACGTAATTATTTCACAAATGATAAAAATGTTCTAATTACTGATATCGTCGCCGTAATTAGAGCAGATGAGGTCAAGCTAATAGGTACAATAATTTCCATTCTTACAGAAGACCATTGTAACATACGACTAACTTTTGTATTGAATACTTTTTCATTACTTGTATATTCTTGGGCAAGTTTTGCTTTAGTTCCAATTTGTAAGATTAAAATTAATAATTCACAATATATTATTTATTTGAAAGACATTTATATTTTTTAATATCCTAACTAAAATCGCGCTTTTTCTGGTATAACAACCTTATAAGCTTGGTTCCTTAGGTCACAGCATAGCTTTTATATTTTGTGACATTGACACATTAATGACACGCGTCTTAAATGCCGACCAGTGCGCGTGTGCTTTTTATACGTCAAAATTGTTCGGAAGAACTATTCCTTACGGTTTAAAAATTGCAGGTATCTCAAAATTGTGCATGTGCTATCAGTAAAAAAAATTGTGAACAGGACAAGACATTATGAACCTGCATTTTATACGGAAGAAGTAATTCTTGGTACGAACTATGTGTCACAAATCGAAATTATAGAAGCACACCAACACATTTTTAGCATGACAAGACGAAATCACATTGTTCTGTTTGAAGTAGCAAATATTTTGTAAGATATGTGAATGCTTCTTTAATTTCTAGAATATTTTTTATCAAACGACTAAAAAATTGCACTTAATATCTAGAAAATGGCATTTCTATCTATATCGCTCAAACAAAAACAAAAATAATTGATAACATCTCGACTATGGTATAAAAATTAAGTGATTTTTTTATTCCTATCCGTTTCGTGGAATGCAAGAACTAGACGGGAATGTGTTAGTGGAAAGGCCGGCCTTTTCTCGGTGTTGTGATATTATTTTTTTACATGTTTTGGATATCATGCAAGGTTGCTTCCATCTCGTCAGCGAGCATTTTGTTCTTTTCTTTTTCCAGCAAAAGGTCGTCTGCAAGGATAGGGTTATTATGCAAAACAAAAATCACAACACTTTCGACATTTACCTAATTCCAACAAGACTTTTCAATCAAATAAATTCAATCTAATGAGTTTCTAAGAAATTTCGTAAAATTAATCAAAAAGAGGTACTAAATTTGTTTTGTTTGTGCTAATTTAATTCTTTTTTGGCATCAATACCAAAGGCATCAAGCTTCGACACAATAACGAAGAATAGAGTGGATATTACGCCAGGGAAATAAGGCCAAAATAGACCATGTTCGGGACACTTGAGCAGCCAGGTTGCAAATGGGTTTTTTGGGTACTATACACCTAATACATTATAAATACAAAAATGCCCGTCACAGTTTGGACGAGAAATTTAGTTATTAACAAATAAGGGTCAAAAATGGGAGTTATTTCGTTTAAATCGCTACAGGTAAAAATAGGGTAATTAAATGTCTTATTTATAATATTTTTCTTTTAGTAGATGAGCCAAGGTTTAAAATAGCGCTTTTTCAATTTTGGTTCGATCCTTTGTTGCTTCGGATATTGCAAAATAAAACTAAAATTTCGAAAATAAAAAAATTGCTATAACTTTTGCGAAAATGAATTTAAGACTTTCATATTGCACGAAAAGTTAAGTTAAACAGTCCACACAATGCACAAAATTTTTTAAGACGATTCGTCAATTAGTTTAAATTTTATTCAATTTGTTTATCCGAAAGAGCTTTTTTCGCAATGTTATTGTTCAGAAAATAATAATGATATAGCAATTCTCTGGAAACACCATGAAAGAAGAATAGTCATATTTTCAACGCATTTAAAAAAATCATTAAAAAGTCATTTTTATCACTCAGAAAACATTTTACTAAAATAGAGTCATTTTTGGCTTATAAACAATTTGAATAACTTTGTTAATATTGACTGTAGGCTAAAACTACAATAGGATTTCAAAACTGGTATTTTTATACGAATTTTCAAAAAAAACTTTTTGAATAGGTTAATTACGGTCAAAGTTAGCCACTTTTTTTATTTAATCAACGGCTACTTTGTTTATAACAATTAAGCAACCTAGTCCGTCCCACCTTGACTTTACAGTATAGGTAACATAGGCAATGCAGTCCTTATGAGAGTTTTTAGCGCGGTGATACCGATTTTATCAAAAATAATTTGTAATCGAACATTAGAGAGATTAAATTAAAACTGTTTTAGAAAGACAATCTATAATTGGACGGCGTTATGCAAAAAGCTACCAACCCTCAATAGTGGCAAACTGAGATAATCAAGTTTAAAGTTTTTATTGATTTAAAAAATCTGTAGGATATGTTGCTACTACTTTGTAACTTTTTTTTGACTGTGAATAAATATTTTGGTATTTTCTACATGTTTAAATATTTTAATCGTAAATTAAAAAGAGAAATGGCAAATTTTTGTGGATTGGTAGGTTTCTGCATTTTGCAAAGTGGGAAATTAATACCAACAATATTAAATTAAAACAACAGTAAAGTAAGAAAAAATAATTTTTATTTACAGAAAAGTTAAGGATATGAATATTTAACGTATTAATTTAATACATTTTAATATTAATCTGCTTCATCCACTTCAAAATCTAAATCCTCAACATCTTCAGTTACATTGGCACCCTGCAAATTTTGATAAAAAGTCAATGCATCAGTAGGAATAAGGTGTATCATTTCCTTTAAATTTTGTAATTTCGCCTCAGCGATAGGTGTTCCGTTAGGCCACAGTGGTATTAAATCGCTAAAAATTTCTTCGTTAGCAGTTCTACCCTGAGAAGATTTTTTGATGAAATATTTTGATACGGTTGTGAAAAATCGTGTTGTATCATTAGCCGTAATGGGTCAGAATTTTCTATTTTGATTGACCTAATCTTCAACCAATTAATTTTTTCTATATCTTCGGTCACTTTGCGATTAGTAATTTTTTTCTCAATGTTTATTACGCCTAAAAAATCTTCGACGTGCAGTTGGGTTACTACCAATGGTCTCTGCTTTCTACAAGAACGCATTACCTCGATATAGTCATTTGGGGTATATAATATTTGCTGTCGTTTAAGAGCCGACCCAATATCACTGGAATCAGTGTCGTTGGGCAAAAAACTATGACCAGAACAGAGATATTTTACGGTAATGCTTTCTAGGTTTGTGCGTGTCCCATGCAAAATTGATTTAAGCATAAGTATTAACTTAATATTTCGATTTTGCCCACCGCAAGAATCACACCAAAGCGTAAGAGGTTTTCTGGAGTTAATTTAGTTCTTGGGCGCCCCTTCCAGCTGAACCTTCTACCCAAACGTAGCAGTATCCTCCATTTTCTTTAGAACTGTGTATTCCTGCATTATACACCCACAACTGACGCTTATAAAATACGATGCCTGTAGGTATTCTGGGAAGCGGTAGGGTTTTTTCCAAGTCAAAACTTAAACACTCTTGATCTGTTTGTTCAGTCGCTATCTTGAAATCACCTCTTCTCATTTTCTGTGCCTCCTCTGCAACTTGAAAATGCTTCGTATGTTCCTGCTTGAACTCACAATCTAGACCACTACTAAAACACATTAAACAAGCCGGTAATCCAGTAAACCACACGCAAAACAATACATAAAATTATTAGGTTAGGTTATTATAACTGTAGAGTTGTAGAACCCAATATTTGCAGAAAGCTACCAACCCACTTGGATGCAAGTGGCGCTTTATTAAAATGCTACCAAGTGGGTTGGTAGGTTTCTGCAAATTAGAATATCAGATAAATTTAATATGTGGCTTAGCATTTTTATAGTTTTATAGGTTATATATTAATCTAGAGGTGGTAGGTTTTTACAGAATGGAGAACTCGTATTTTGTTGTCCAAATATGCATCCAACCCAATATTTGATATATTGAGGGTTGGTAGCTTTCTGCATAACGCCGTCCAATTTTAGGATTTGTATGCGTTTAAGTTTATTTGATATACTATAGTTATTACGCATATGAATCCTAATACTGTAGATTGCCTTTCTAAAACAGTTTTAATTTAATCTCTCTAATGTTTGAATAAAAATTATTTTTGATAAAATCGGCATCACCGCGCTAAACACTCTCATAAGGACTGCAGTACCTATGTTCCCTATACTGTAAAGTCAAGGTGGGACGGACTATAGAGCCATTTTGAAGTTGAAGGTATATGTATATAGTTTATGTGTAAAAGTTTGAGTAAACTTTGAACCTCAATAGAGTGGCTAATAAAGTTTTAAAAATGGCCTCCTAACGGAACGGATTCGTGGCCGGTGGAGGGGAATTATTAAAATTCGTGCACTCAAAAAATGAAACTGATTCTTCAAACATATCCCACGATTAATATCGCCGGAGCTTGATGGATTTTGATCATAATTTTTTTAATTTGTATGTACTCATAGTCTTATAGAGTACGTTATGTACGCACATCCCCACCTAACATTACAAAATGTTAGGGGGAACTCCGCTTATCACTCAGGGATATGAAAAATAGATTACTACCGATTCTAAGACCTACCGAATATACATATATAATTTCATAAAAATCGGTCAAGCGGTCTCGGAGGAGTATGGAAACTAACACTGTGACAGGAGAATTTTATAGATGTAAATATACAGATGGCTATTAACAAATAGGGGTTGGTGATAGAAAAGTGAAAATTAAGGGTTGTATGTATTTTTTAATTCTACATCATATACAATTAAGGTAAATATTTTGTCCAAAAAAATAAAAAAAAATGTCAGGGTGTCAAGCCCCCTTATAACTTATGGGTATAAAAATATATTAAAACCTATTCTCCGTCCTATAGGATATACGTGTAAAATTTCATAACAATCGGCCAAGCCGTTTCGGAGTAGTATGGTAATTAACACGGTTACAGGAGAATTTGATGTATATAGAAGTAACTGTGAATTAAATAATAAAAGTGGCTCACTTTGACCCTAATTAACCTAGGCAAAAAGTTTTTTTTTTTGAAAATTCGTGTAATAATACCAGCTTTTGAAATCGTAAAGTAGATTTACTCTATAGTCAATACAGTAGAACCCCGGTTATCCGTGCTCCTCGGGACCGAAGGGTGGCACGGATAATTGAAAAGCACGGATAATCCGAACATGTATTTCTTATGTATAATACATATGTACGTATACACATACATATTATGTACCTACCATAAAAAATAACAGAACAAAATAAATCTTTCATTATGAGTCTCTCTTTCGTCATATAGAGTTTCTGTCGAGTGATTTACGATGACGTTATTTTGATAAAACCTCAAAAACGCAACTTAAGTAATAGAAAATCATAGCATGGATAATCCGCAGCACGGATAATCCGCACCCGGATAATCGGGGTTCTACTGTATTAACTAAGCTATTCAAATTGTTTATAAGCCAAAAATGACTATTTTACTAAACTGTTTTCGGAGTGATAAAAACTACTTTTTAATGATTTTTTTTCAATACATTGAAAATATAACTATTCTTATTGCACGTGATTTCCACAGAATTGCTATATCATTATTATTTTCTGAACAATATCATTGCGAATATCTCTTTGCCATAAGCAAATTGAATAAAATTTAAACTAATTGACGAATCGTCTTAAAAAAAATTGTGCATTATACGGAATGTTGACTCAACTTATCATGCAATATGAAAGTGTTAAGGCCATTTTCGCAAAAGTTATAGCACATTTTTTATTTTTGAAATTTTAGTCTTATTGTGCAATTTCCGAAGCAAAAAATGATCGGACCAAAATCCAAGTGCCATTTTAAACCTTGGCTCATCTACTAAAAGAAAAATATTATAAATAAGATATTTAATTACCCTATTTTTACCTGTAGCGATTTAAACGAAAAAAGTTGCCATTTTTGACCCTTATTTGTTAATAACTAAGTTTCTCGTCCGAACTGTGACGGGCATTTTTGTATTTATAATGTATTGGATATATAGTAACCAAAAAATCCATTTGCAACCTGGCTGCTCAAATGTCCCGATGGAAACCTTATTTCTCTGGACTATATAACATTTTACCATCCGATATCGGACTTGTAGATTGGATCTTTGGTTACTCAGAATTTTTTTCCTTTTCAAAAAGGTCGCTCTTGATTGCTGTAGATCGAATTTCTGATTTCGTATTTAGATCTTCATTAATCCAGACTGGGTAACATCTCTCGTTTCATTGGTCTTTATGTCACTTGAAGTCAAAAATAACGAGGAATAAACACGGAAATTTCTTACTTGTGTGTAAAATAATTGTTATTGACCAAAATTATCACATTATTTTTTGGTGGAATTGTTATTGATTCGAATCATCAACATTATTTTTTGGTGGAATTAGGTACATGTCTGATTAATAAAAAAAAAATAAAAAACAAAATAAAAAACTAAAAACTTATTAGCTGCATTTTAGTGTGACTAATAAATGTGATGAATGAACATAATAGTTCAACACTAAATGAAAGTTTCAAACGAATCGTACCTTCTAGTCTGTCGACCTCCTTCTGGAGTTTCTGTACTGAACGTTCTGCGAATTCAGCTCTTGCTTCAGCCTAAATGAAGAAAAACATAATTTTTAGTCATAGATTCGTGTGTAAACCCAAAATATCGTGACGATACTTTAAATGGGATATATTTGTTAAGGTATTGTCACGTTTTAAAGCAGTTTAATATTATTAGTTGATTGTTTACCAACTATAAAAGATGCAGAAATTTTTGAATGGGGGTACATTCATCAACGATACTTTTATCTTTGTATTTAATGATATTTAAGGGAGATGGTTTGAAATCAGCAATTCAAGCATATTTTAGTGATTTTTCATATTGTGATCAGTACAATTCAAAGAGTAAAAAAAATTCAAGAAAAAATATTGAAAAATAAGCTAAAGGTGGCAAATTTTTACAGACATAATGTATTTTGCGGTGGACATCAGAACTCGTCATTGAAACAAAAAAATCAAAAAGATGTTATTAGAGTAGGAGTTTCTCGAGATAACGCTGTCAAGTTTTTTAGTTTTAACGATTTTTGAGTTTTTGGTACCACTCAGAAGTCAAAACTACGAAATTTTTGGTAAAAAAGTTATTGTTGAACAAAAAATAAGCGCAAAAGAAAAAAATCTCAACAGCGTTACCTCACGAAATATCTAAAGAAAATCTTTACAAAATTTCAGATGTATCGGTCAAGTAGATTTCGAGTTACAATGTCCACAGCCTTTGAAAAAAGCAGTTTTGAGAAAAACGCGACAACTTTTATTTTCAATTTATTTTTTATTGTCAAATTGTAAAGTGATGCACACCGGGATATGTTTTTGAATCGCGGAGTAATTTACAAATGAGAATAACTGTTAAACGTTTCTCACTACGCTCAAGCGCACTGGCGGTAAGCTCTGCAAAGTGAGTCGAAAGTAGGGATATTCAACATGCTTTATTTCCGGTAATTTTGCTCCGATCAATCTGAAATTTTCAGAGAATATTCTTGAAGTTATGTACTTTCATTTAAAATAATAAAAAATTGAAAATTTCAAGATTTTCCTACCATACTCCCCTTTAATGGCAGATGATTGTTGTCAAAATAGAAAACAACTTTTATTAAACATACTTTCATTTGCATTTACAATCAATCTACTAAAATTTTTAGATGTTAGCACTAGACACGTCCCAAAAATACTCGACCTTCGTTCAGTAGGTATTTAGCGCCAAAATATTCTAGCACACTCTGTATGGTTCGAGAGTATTCATTACCTGCCAGAATCATCAAAGGGAAGCGTCTATTCCCTTGGTGTTACCCTGGCAAGCCTACATCCTTGCTTTTATTCTCATTTTTTCATAGTTTGCGGGTGGGAGTGACATTTGACAATTTCCGCAATTGTAGTTGACCAACCAGAAAGATCGCCAGGTCCTAATTCTTAAGCCTGTTGTCTTCCTATCTAAGTGGTCAGCAAAGTGGTTGCCTTTATTACCATTGTGTCCTTTATCCAACTATGTACTATCAACCGAAGCTTGATTTAGTGACTCCATGACACTCCACTAGCCCTGATGTGACACGTGGTATATTCAAGGTTAGTAGCGCTTGTCTGCTGTCCGTGCTTATGGTTTTACCGGCTTCTTTTCGGTTTATTCCTTTTGTGACTATGGAGCTACCAGCCAACCTTCTGAACTACGCTGGCATTTTTGCCCATACTCCAGTTTATTCTTCTTATCTGAACTTATCTGGAGTATATCCCGCATCCTGAGCCTTTTTACATTTTGGAGCCATCGGAGTATATGCAAAACGAATTTGCCACCCTATGCTGTCTTGTTTCGATTTTGTAGGGTTTGTCGAAGACAAACTTATGGTTTAGTTTGTTGAGCGTTGTTCCCTGTAACACTTTTGGTGCCCAAGCAATAGCTCCGTAAGTTAGCCAAGAACTTTAGCATATTTTAAAGGCACTTTTAGCTGTTGTGCACTCATCCATGATTTAGTCTAATTTCCGAAACTTATTTTTCTTATCGCACTAAATTTGACATCGCTGTGGCATGTTGAATGACGAGTCTCTTACTGATTATTTTACTTATTAATATTAATCCTGCATATTTTATAGTTGGCTAAAAACAAAATTTCAAAATAAGGTGTATAATGTCATTACTCAATTTTTATTCAATGTTGCTGCAAATGACATTATAGCATCTTCCATACGTAAATTAAAAAAAACATGTTAAACTATTAGTGTTTGGTACAAAATATTAAAAGCATTAGAAAGTTATAGCATTTTCATGCGCTACATGTCTAAAGACACAAAAACCCACTACACAACGTAAAGTACTTACAAAATTTACAGTGATATAATTCCTTCACCATCAAATAAGCTGTGAATGATATATTCTTAAACTAAAAGTTAACGAACCATAGAAGAGGATGATGGCAATTGTTTATTACATTGCTACTTCCTCAAAAGTTTTTACAAATGTACCAACAATGCAAAAGATCATATACAGTCGGAAAAATGAAAGAATACCCATGAATGATCACATCAATCACTTATTTTGTATTTGCTATCTTTTTCTATAACAAACGTTTGTCATTTATAGAAAAAGACAGCAAATACACAATAAGTGATTGATATGATCGTTCATGGGTATTCTTTCATTTTTCCGACTGTATCTAGGTACCTCATCTAATGTTTAGGGATGCATTAGTGCGTATTAGTCTTTTGATTTTACTGATACAAAACATTATTTGTTCATAATTTTCCAATTGTTATATATCCTAAATTGGGAATTATATCGTAGATCGATAAAACATCCCAAACGAAAAAACATTTTTGGTGCTAGAGAAAATATTTACTACATATATATTACGTTCATTTCCAAGATATTGTTGAGGTCGCACCCATCGGTGGGTGTGTCGTGACGTCGCAACTTGTTATTGGTTAGAAATTAATTTATTTCTAAGCATCCAGCATCCCTTGCAGAACTGTAAATTGATCGCTTCAGATAGGTAAACTTATAACCATCAGGCGCTGGTTTTTAGCGGAAAAATGCGTTACCAGTTTAAAACTTATTGTTTGCATGGTAAACTATTACACATATATAGAAATTATTTTGGGTAAATTACTTTAAAATTTAAATGATATATTTATATTGGGTGTCTCACGATGAATGGCCTATTAGACGTATCTGCCAATCTAATTGGATAGAATGGAAAAGGACAAATAAAGATAAATTACTACATTAGGACAAATGAAGAGAATTTTCGCATAGTTGGAAGAATGGAAGTGTAGAAGTCAGCCATGTATTCTGTAGCATTATGAATACAAGACCATTTTGAAAAAGAAGAACTAACAGAAAATTTTTTAGAATCTATGATTAGGTCACGTTTTAACAAGTACATTTTTATGTGCTCTTTATGTAAAACCAAAAAATATTTAGCTCATTTTTTTACTAAACATAGCCCCGCAGAAGTAGGTATCAATAGAAATTAGTGGAATTCCCAAATACCAACCAACCCTTCATCATCATTCAACCTCTTCCGTCCACTGCTGGACATAGGTCTCTCCCAATTTTCGCCACTCCACGGTTCTGTTCATCTTGTCATTTCTTGGACATTCGCTTAATGTCGTCCATCCAGCGTGTTGGTGGTCGTCCTCTGCTGCGCTTGTCTTCTCTTGGGCACCAGTCAATTAGTAAATTTATTTTAAACTGTTACCAGCTATTTATCACCAGCATAATTCCTGTCATTTGACATGTTCTGCGTGTCGGACTTGTTAAAATACCCAATGTTTTTGTCGGACAAACATTTTTTCATTAGGTATATACTTAACGTTGTTGGCTATTGAATAAACTTAAAAACAACCTGCTATTTTTCCCGATAACAACCCGATAATAAATTTTCAATTAATACTAGAAAGAACAAAATTTATTTTCATTCCGTAGATTTGGCAACAGCGCCTTCTAATATCGAGCATTTATACCTGCGCCGAGTCCGGCGCATGCAACCTTTTCGGGTTTTAAGCGGATTAAAATCTCGACTCCGTTTTAGGGACTTTAGCCAAAAAATTTCGCCATTTGTAAAAACTTTCGGTGAATGTATCTCAAACCTAAATATAGTTTTCTGTACAATATGAACAAGAAATTATGATTTACTTACACATTCCGTGGAAATGTTAACTGATGGTTATTAGTAACAAATGAAGGAATTTTAGTGCAACCATATTATATTGTGGGAACATGAATTTGGATAAATATACCAACACCAACTGTCTGACTATTATAAATACATTCTATAAGATGCTAGATTAGTACGTACATATAGTAAGTACGTTTAGTTATAATAATTGGATAGATCAACAACATTAATTATTTAACACGTTGACGGACCCATGCGTCTATAGCTGTCAAAGCGAAGTTCACTGTGGCGTGACGGCAATAGCCGTCCAAAACGAAACGGTCATTTTTAGACACTATCGCTATAGCGGCACAATGTGCATTTAGCGGCGTACAAGAAGCATACTGTCATGTTTTAGAAACAATTTTTTAGGTGGAATTTCGTTTTCCATAATATGTTACCCGACTTGCAGCTTCAATATGCACGTGGTATGAAGGAAGTAATGCTATCACGTTTTCTCTTCAATTTATAGTTATTATTGACACATTTGATATTTATTGTTTATACTGGTAAGTATTGGTCTATTATACTTCTAATATTTTAAAAATTACAAAAACATTTACAAGTGTTCATTTTCGAACTTCACTTGTTCCTACTGTCTGTCAACGTGTTAATATTCCTTGATTGCTAAAGAACTAGAACATTAAGTTTGGTAAACCAATATTAACAAATCATATTTGTAAAGGCGACTTGAAATATCAGTTACTCATATTTCTTTATGCTCGTGTAATTACAGTTTATTTGTTTTAAATATTGTGTCGTGCTCCACAAAATATTATTTACCTTAATAACAATCTGCATCTTATAGATATATTTTTGAGTCCCTTTAAAATCTGTGTACATAAACAATAAATATATTCATTTAAAAAATCAAATGGCAATAAACTATCGAAATTTTAATAGTAGTAGTAATACAAGGTAATTTACAGTGAAACATACAACAAGAAAAAAGTAAGTAATAGAAATCTCGACAAAATATAATGAACGAAAACACGTGAATGCTGATTATCGAGAGATTTTTGCTATTCTCTATCAAACATACTGTTACTTAAAGCAGCTCTTCCAGTTCTATTTCGAAATCTAAATAGGTTGTGTGATTATCGTCAAGATTTTCTTTTTCTAGTTAAAGTACATCTTGTAGACCTTCCTCATAGTTTTCTCAGCCTGGTTTGCCCTTGCTTATCCCACAAAAAGTGTAAACAAATATTGTATCTGTTTATTTGGGTTTGCTTTTATTATTCGAAGACTTTGTTGCTTTGAACTATCTTTGGTCACGTCGCATATTTCAATTTTGTAGATATTAGTGAGGTAGAATTAAATGTATATATGATATTCTGTGAGAAAGGCAGAGGAGAAACTGTCGTATTCTAAACTGAACGTATATATCCAGGCTACATGTATGTGCTCTATATATCCTGTATAGAGGTCATCGTATGTGCAGGAAGTAACACGAGCAAAAATTAAAAAAAAAAAACTAACACAACCGGCCCAAATAATCGTTCAGACAGTCTACTATGGCTTGACACACTTAAGAAATCATTCGTCCGATCGTTTTTTGAAATTTTACTGGAGGTAACAGGTACTGCAGATGAATCTCCAGTAGCCAGAAATCTGAACGTCAGAGCTCGGCGTTCTTCTATAGCTATGGCTTTTCTATAGCTACATCCTTTCTCTCCATTTTTGCTAGCTCGGATACTATTGAGAAAGTTAAAATCCACTCGTAAGAGTTTCTGAAAGTTTCTTCTGTTTCGTGCCCAATAGTTGCTAACATTTGGGCATTCCTTTCCCTGCAACCATCGTGGTTCTGTTTCTTTTTTATGGTTTCCTGTATATAAATGTAGGAAAACTTGGACACTCAAGAACGATTAAAGAAGCGAAGAAAAAATTTGAACAAAAACAGAAAATCAAAGAGTGATATATAAAGTAGATAACAAGAGAGAAGGTCAAAGAGAAGATAAATGTAAAGCTATTGCGGATTTTATTTTAGAAAAAAAATAAAACTTATATTTATAGTACTCATATGCGCCGTTTTATTTCATATACATTAAATTATTCTGAATTCTTTATTGTTCACAGATCCCAACCCAAAGTGCCAGCAAACTTACTTCACGCAATTTATCAGAGGTGACACGGATAATGTCTTCGCTGTGTTCTCTTGTAACAGCAGCCTAAAGAACATACACAAGGTGTAGACATGCGGAATAAACAGGGAGCAAAGTGAGGAAAAAGGTTTTAACAAATGAAATAAAGATACTGCTATACAAATACACTTTCCAGATCGATTCTTATACAGATAAAGCGTCGTTCGATTTAATAACTTAGCATAAAAATCGATTTTTGGAAATATCAAGCTAAAATTTATGTTTATAAATTCTGTTCTGTTTTCTACCGACATAATATACATACATGTTTTGTGATTATGAACAAGTTATTAGCTTCCTCAAAATCTTGCACAAAGAATAAATACAGGGTGGTTCATCTTATTCGCCTCGGTCTCTGTACGGAAAACCACTTGGTATTTTAAAAAAATTTCTTCACTGAAATATACAGGGCCTTTAATACTACAACCTAAAAATAATGTGAATTATACAGGGTGCTCCAAAAAAGAGTGGTATATCAAAGTTATATTTTTTCTTATGGAATGCCCTATATCTGATGACGTTATTGAATTGACCTTAAAAAATAAGCTATACTTTTATAAGGGTTCCCTATACCTAAATACAGGGTGTTTTGATTTATTTCGATCTTTATGAAAATGTAAGGTTTTAGAAAAAAATAAATATCTACGAATCTAAGAATCAGTAACAAATTCCTTCTTGGACCTTAATAATAGACTATTTAGCATACTTAAACAGATGCTTACTGCAACAAAATTTCTTACAGGGTGGTGAAAATATGAGATTGTTCTATTAACAAATTCAAGCTGTAATAACTTACTTATTTTAAATAGAACACCCTGTATCTTACCAGTCTATCGCATAGAAAATTTACTTAGCTTTCAATTTATATTAGGGTTTCCTATACCTATCTTTTACAGGGTGGTCAAAATATTAGATTGTTCTATTAACAAATTCAAGCTGTAATAACTTACTTATTTTAAATGGAACACCCTGTATCTTAAAGTACTCAAGAAATAAAATTTACTTTGCTTTCAATTCTTATTAGGGTTTCCTATGCCTATCTGCCTTCATTTTTGAAATATTTAAAGATTTCCTAATTTGTAAGCTTTAAAAATTAGAATTAAGTACCTATGTCGTGGTTATGTACAACACATCACCAACACCGGCAATATACTTAAATATCTTAGTCAAGATACTTTCGTTAATAAAATTCATATTTTTATCATTTAATCACACTGAGTGTTCTTATTTTAAATGACATACTCGATATTCTATTCTTTATAATGGAAAATATTTAAAATCTCTTCAATTCCATGTAAACATTCTCAATTCACATGTATTCTGTAAATGTTAATTCCCATGTTATTCTGTAAATACCCATTTTTACATATTTTTGTACAATAGGCTCGTTTTCGTCATAGTAGCCATTGCATTTAATTGTCTGTAATTGCGATTCAAAGATTCAAACAAAAAGTGGTGTTCTTAAATTTATTTAATAACCGTTGGTTTAAGATATGGAAAATACTTATACGGAATGAAATATAATTTAAGTATCTTCCAGAATACGGCATCTAATATAGGGTATGCAGTTTAATATAAACATATTATTCAATGTCACATGTAGGCCAAAATCAACTAAAATAATACAACACTCTGTGTGATTACATGATAACAATGAAAATTTTATTATTGACAGTATCATGTCTAAGTATATTGCCGGTGATGGTGATGTGTTGTACATAATATGTAACCACGACATATTTACTTAATTCTAATTTTTAAAGCTTGCAAATTAGGAAATCTTTAAATATTTAACAAATGAAGGGAGATAGGTATAGGAAACCCTAATAAAAATTGAAAGCTAAATAAATTTTCTACGCGATAGGCTAGTAAGATACAGGGTGTTCTATTTAAAATAAGTAAGTTATTGCAGCTTGAATTTGTTAATAGAACAATCTAATATTTTGACCACCCTGTAAAAAGATAGGTATAGGAAACCCTAATACAAATTGAAAGATAAGTATATTTTCTACGCGATAGACTAGTAAGATACAGGGTGTTCTATTTAAATTAAGTAAGTTATTACAGCTTGAACTTGTTAATAGAACAATCTCATATTTTGACCACACTGTAAGAAATTTTGTTGCAGTAAGCATCTGTTTAAGTATGCTAAATAGTCTATTATTAAGATCAAAGAAGGAATTTGTTACTAATTCTTAGATTCGTAGATATTTATTTTTTTCTAAAACCTTACATTTTCATAAAAATCGAAATAAATCAAAACACCCTGTATTTAGGTATAGGGAACCCTTATAAAAATATAGCTTATTTTTTAAGGTCAATTCAAAAATGTTATCACATATAGGGCATTCCATAAGAAAAAATATAACTTTGATATACCACTCTTTTTTGGAGCACCCTGTATAATTCACATTATTTTTAGATTGTAGTATTAATGGCCCTGTATATTACTGTGAAGAAATTTTTTTAAAATATCAAGTGGTTTTCCGTACAGACACCGAGGCGAATAAGATGAACCACCCTGTATAGGGACGTAGATACAGGATTGACACACTTAAATTAAAATGATGGGATTAGTATTACATACAATTCTTGTACTTCTGAAAGAAAACTTATAAGGATTGGATTAGAGAGAAAAGAAAGAGTTATTAGACAAGAAATAGGAGATGAAGAAGAAAATAAAAGATTGAAAGGGCTGTAGCACCATTGATGATAATGAAGACCTTACATGTCCAATATATGTAGAGCGAATGAAGCTGAGATAGGTAGATATAAAGCTTAATGTCAATAAATAATACCGATACAGACAATTACTGGATTACTGTCATATAGAGATGTGTGAAAGACTAAAACTGACATATAAATTTGGTGTAATGAAGAATATATGGAAGATTACCTGGAAATTCAGCAAAATAGTATACTTATCTATGGTTTCTAGTCTCCAGATAATTATTAAAATAAAATGAAGACAGTTTTCACTTTATTATTGGGAATTTTATCATAATCTCGACTGATCTCTAGATACTGGCCTACCATACCTTTCTTTGCTATTGGAACGAAAAAATTAATTTTGACAGACCTCAAATAACGGTTGAAGCTCTGCAGTGAGTCGATTGATGACACGGAGTCTAGAGAATTCTCACTGTTACTAGAAGCGGGCGATTTGGCAAGGCCTACGCAATGAATAGAGATGGGCGGACCACGCCAGATCTTTCTAGAATAACGTATTTATGTATAGATTGTTAGTTAAGAGTAGTTAATAAGACAATTTCGAACTGTATGTACACTTCTAAAGAGACAGTTTTATATAAATTCGAACCGCTGTTTTATTTAAAATCGTTACAGTGGTGTCACGTGCGTGGGGTAATTTATTAATTTAAAAATAAATTAAACAGTGACTTATGAACTTTGAAAAGTACTGTTCGCCGAGAATATCCGCGTAGTTCGGTAGTGATTTTATTTATGAAATACCTCACATTCTTTTAATTGCTAAATCTCAACAGAATATGAATTTATATAACATATATCTTTGCTTTCTACTAAAAACATATACAAAAGTCCGATGCCCTCCAAGATACAATGACTAAATGGCGACAATATCCACAATGAAGATTCGGCGAATGTACAATACTATGGGAATAGCTACCAATCCGCTATACATTCCTCAAATGGTACCTAGAGAAAACAATTACCTCTCTCAACTGCTGCTCCACCTGTTTTAACGTAACCGAGTACTCGTCTTCCTTGCGGGTGGCCTATGTTAGTCAAAATAAAATCATAAATATCATTAGAACACTGAAACATCAATCATCGTTACATGCTAAAATTCAAGTAAACGAAAAACAAAAACATTATGCGCATTGTTAAGTAGAGCTTGGTTAAAGCACTCCATCTGTACCTCCTTTAGACGGGTGGTGAGGTTCTTAATTTGGTTTTTGTATTCTTCTTCGCGTTGGTTGGCCTAGGTAAGGTTTTAGGAAAAAATTATTACAATGAACAATAGAAAATCAATGTTTTAAATCATTGCAGATTGCAAACAAATAAGGTTGATACAAAACGTCTTACATTTTGTTAATATTAAAAAAAAGTTTATAATAAAAAAATTATACGAATACTGCTGCTCTAATTGTCTTTTGTATAATTTTACCGATTTTTCGCGAAGTTTCGAAAATATTACCTATATTTGCCAATAAACAATGCTATCGACCTAAATCTTAATTTTTGACATTGCCTATTTGTAAAACGACAAGAATAAAAAGAAGCAAACTGGAATACTTCGGTCACATTATGAGAAACAGAAAAATATTAACTTTTACATCTCATCATACAGGGAGAGATCCAACGTAAACGTGGACCGGGCAGAGGAACGTCATGGCTTAGAAAATTAAGTCAATGGTCAACATTTGCAATGGTGATTTTAGTTCACAACTGAAGGTAAGAAAATATAGCGCTCATAATGTGGTGTCAGTGTTGCTCTATGGAATGGACGCTTGGATCTTACAGAAGGAAATTAGTGATCAGCTAGCTAGAAGCATTTGAGATTTGACAAGTATGAGATTTGAGAGGAAATAAGTATTTATCATTGCAGATGATAACATGAGACAAAATATAAGAAACGAGGAGTATTGGAAGAAGTATAGGTATGTTGTTCTGAAGCTATTTTCTTGTGGCATTTTTACAATTTTAACTATTTATAATGGGAAATAAGCCACAATATTATTAAAAAATGATTTTTATTAAAGGATGTGGATACCCATACTGAAAGAGGAAGTCAATAGAAAGAAAATACCACAATTAGTAAGTCAATAGTCGAATTAGTACATATTTTATATTTTAGTATTACTTATATATCCATGTATGTATTATTGATATTATTTATAATTTAAACAAAATTATAGTAAAGTCAGAATTTGGTATTAATTTTGAGAGTAAATTAAATGTAAGAGCAAATACTTACGATGTCGGGATAGTATCACGAGGTTTTTCCTGGTTTTCCCTCGTGATTTACTATGAGATCTCTAACGCGAGAATTTTAATGTCACCGTTGCATGTGGTTGTCTTTTTAAAGACAGATCACATGCTATGATTTTTTTGTGACGGATATTCTTGAGTTGGGGTTGATTTCATGTAATCGAATGAACTATCTTTCAGTAAAGTCGTCCCAGGAACGCAACTCATAAATATTGGCAATATCATTTTAAAGTCTTCTACTTTAAAATGTATCATATGTATCTGAATTGCCGATATAAATGAGTCAAATTAAATAAATTATTAGAAGAATTTTTTTACTAAGCAACAACATTTTTTGTTTATGTTAATAGTATTTTGTATTTTGACAACGGCACCCGATTTGGGCGTCGAAACGTTAATAAAAATCATTTTTTAATAATATTGTGGCTTATTTCCCATTAAAAAAAATAGTTAAAAGTATAGGTATAGAAGTATAAACGCAGTTCGTTAGAACTATTCAAAGTTGCAGTGTCAAACGTGAAAGAAGCCATGATGATTACCAAGCTCCTTAAAGAAGACGACACCTAAAGCAGAAGGATCAATACTCCTGGTGGTTAGGAAAAAACAAACAGATAGCAAGATAGCAACAAACACTCGCCTGAGGAAATCGTCAAAAAAAAAAGAGATAAATAACCATAGATCAAGTTTAGATATTTGTGTTTCCAGTTAAATAATTTTTTGGTCTGATATAGAGAATAACAGTCAAATTTATAGAATAACTGTATCTGAAATGTACAATCCCATAAGCAAGAACCATACAGGTACACTATAAAAGAACTTTGACCTATCGCTATAAAATTTTTAAGGATAAATCAAATCGAAAATGTTTACTTGGATATGGAAATATCACCGCAGATGAAGTTTTTGCTACCACAAAAAATTGTTGATTTATGTAAAATCTAGGTTATACATTGTCGATAAACTCTTACAAGACAATTTGGTTCACTTCTACAGTTTTAGTACTAATCATTATTGTATGTATATCTAACTTAAATAAGAGAAATTATTGTAGAAATTAGATCAAAAAACTGACTCGTTTTGTTCGTAACACTTTCAAAAGGCAATAAGTATTAAGTAAGCATTAGCGTTTATCAAATATTCATTAAAATCGGATAATCATTAAAAATGTAAAACGTTTTACATACCAACCAAATAATGAAATTATTTGTATCACACATTAGATAATTTATCAATAAACTATAAAAAATGAGAACAATAATAGTTCGGGAGGTGTATTCAGTTTTATAAAAAATTCCTAAATATGTGCACTACTAAAACAATCATTTTATTAAAATTCGTGGCATCTAAACTTTCACGATTAAAAATATACCACAACTTTGGGTTCAAATGGGGTAGTGACGCTGTATTGTTGTAGATGTAGCGTCACTAGCATCTTCTACTTAATTCCCACTCTCACCATCACTTGGTGAACCCCGGTGACCTGAGCAACCCTGTGGAAGATTGTGGTACCCAACCCCAGTGGGAAGCATTGTCAGGGCTAACGAGAGCGGAAGAAATGGTCCTCCTAACCAAAGACTAGGAGGTTGGCCAACAGCTTGAACGACTTTTCTCTTAAAAACTTATTGTTATGAAAACACAAAGAGAAAATCTGGACAACGGAAAAGATGAATTCTACACCTTGGATAAAGAATATTATGATCGATGCCCACGTCATGACGTGCAAATAATTGCGGAGACCTTCATGCAAAAAGTGGCAAAGACCAATTTTGCTTGAGTTTTCCAGCAAACTATAGGATGTGACTTAGGTACATGAAAAGTGTCAAATGATAATGGTTTGATACTAATAAACTTTGCAAGCACCACAAACATGAAAAATAAAGAAACAAGACTTCCCCATAAAATGATACACAAAGGAACATGGAAATCCCCTGACAACAAAACCGTTAACCAGATAGATCACATCACTAATTCCAATCTCATGGACGTTAGAAGCTACCGATGACCAAACAAAGATAGCTATCACTTTTTTGTAATGGTGTTCAAATGTGAAACAAGACAGAATTAATGTGGATAACCTGCGCATTGAAACCGTTGCGAGAAAGTATGACACAAATGGATAAGGAAATGGAGAGCCTGAAGGCGGAGAAAAATGTGGACAAAATGTACAAACATAATAATTGACAAGGCAAGAGGAATATTGGGAAAAACCAAACCAGTTTTGGTGATGGACCAAACTAGATGAGGAGGAAATACCCTAAACAGTTTGTAAACAGGAGGGCTACTGTTTCGAGTTCTGAATACACCTCCCGATAAAATAATTTCTAAATGACATTACGAAATAAATTTTTCTTACCTTTTCTTCTGATACTTCAAGGGATTTTAAGTTATTGCCTACTACGCGAAGTTCTTCCTCAAGTTCTACAATTTTGCTGTAAGAAACAAAAATCAACTTTAAGCATAAGTATACAAGAACCGCTAGAGATCAACAGCTGCTATATCATATAAAAACCGTGATACTGAAAATTTTTGTCGTAACATGAAAAATTAGATGAAATGCTCAAAGATTCAGATTCTGAACTGTTTCTAAAACATCCCTTAAAAAATCTAAAATGCAAACTATGGCGATTTTCGATTCAGTCACTCTTCCCCAAAGGTCTCAGAAATCATATTGTCTCACACACTCATGATTACGGTCCTGTGCTTTAGAACAGGACCGCAATCAGTCGACAACTCTCTTTTCACTGCTGGAAATATTCCATGTACCGTTTCTATCGATTCGGAAATGTTCTCGTTGCCTGGTAAGGTTCCAGAACATTTGTTCTCATTTATACAGGGTGATTCATTAAGAATGTCCAATCTCTCAGTTGTAGATTTCAGACCTTAAAATATCAAGATTTAACCCGAATCACTTAATAAAATGTTACAGGGCATTTTATTTAAAAATTTAATAACTATTTTTACCCAGTACCTACTTTAAAAGTATTTGAAATATCCTCGTCATACTTAGCAGAAAGTGTAGGTACTGTACACCCTACTAAATTATGTTAAATAAACATTTCTCGCTACTACCAGAGGCGTACGACAGGGGAAAGTGAACGGTTGACCCTGCCCAAATTCTACGCCACTGATGGAATTGCTATTTTAGCATAATTTTTAGATTATCCAATACTTTCCATGTAAATAATATACTCTTCATTCGTAACGATAACATCCTCAGTTTTCGAGATATTTTAAGTTAAAAATGAAAGAGCACAACAATTAAATCAAAATAGCTATGCCGATTCATTTTCAACATCAAATATCTCGAAAACTAATGAATTTATCGTTACTAACGAAGAGAAAGTATCGTTATTTACGTAGAAAGTAATAGAGAATCGAAATATTGTGCTAAAACAGCAATTCCGCCAGTGACGAGAAACGTTTAACATAATTTAATAGGGTGCACAGTATCTACACTTTCTGCCAAGTATCACAAGGATATTTCAAATAGTTTTAAAGTAATGGGTAAAAATAATTATTAAATTTTTAAATAAAACATCCTGTAGCTCAGTAACGAGCCACATTTTATTTAAATGATTTGAGTTAAATCTTAATATTTTGAGGTATATAATCTACAACTCAGAGATTGGACATTCTTAATGAATCACCCTGTATAAGCTCGCTGAGGCGGACAGATCAAATAGAACAACTGACAAGTACCATCAAGGTGATGCCAATAGTCAGAAAAGACACTTTACACGAATAATACAGCTTAGATGGGTTCAAACTTTCACCAAAATATCCTAAGAAAATATCTTTGAACAATAATTGGTTTATGAAAGCCACTTGTTATTAAACAAATTTCATGTTAATATATTAATTTTAAATAAATATCCTCTGATGTATTATAGTAACCGATAACAGCTGTTGATCTTTACCGAATAATTAGCCGCAAAATGGATAATATAAAAACGAGCAAATCCAATCTAAAAATAAATATTACATTACAAACAGTAGTGAGTTCTCCAAACACTCATAGATAACAGTGTGTCATACTCAATATTTTGTAATTGAACTCAGTCACTCAGTCCTTATATAGACATAAGTAGAATACTTCGCAGAGATAGTACTTATATAGTAGGAAAAATGAAAGATTACCCATCAGAGATCATATTAACACATTTTTTCTATGCTCCAGAAGATATTGAACTAGTACCAGTACTATAAAAACTGCTTATATAAGTATTACATGTACTTGCGCTGGCCAATTTTTTTTTTGTGATACGATAACAGAAAAATACATCGTGTTTTATATGTTCGTTCATGGGTAATCTTTTATTTTTCCTACTGTACTTGTAGTTATAACATGTACCTACTAAAAAGAGTGCCGGCAAAAAAAACTTTACAAAGTGAATAAAGAGCATAAATCAGGATAATTAGTATTTTAATTTTACAAACTGGTGTCCGGTCCTGGCAAGAAGGTAACAAACACGGTGCGACAGCAGCTCCTGACAAAACATAGGTTTTAATAACACAATTAAAAATTTAAAACTTGGAAACATTTTAATAGTGAAAACATAAGTGCAGTGCATCAGTGAAGGGCACCAAAAACTGATACTATTTAAAAATGTAAAAAGAAGAACAAACCACTTAAAAACAATAATAGGCTACACGCACCTAACACCAGTTATGATACACTGCGGTGCAAAAAAATCGATCCACTAAGAATTTGGTCATTTTTGATGTTTCGAATTTCCTAAACCTGTTGTCCGATTTAAGTGATTTTTTACCACGTTATAGCCTTATTCATTGACAATATCTCTGTAATAATATTGTTGCTAGACAGTCAAACTATCATTGTATACCAATACCGGGTGTACGAATCAAACTGTTTTTTTCTCAAAGTTCGCTTCACCCTGTGGACTATTCTGCCATTTATAAAATACTGAAATTAAAACCCAACTATAGCCTCAGATTTTCTTTTTGTCTTTCGATTCATTCGCTTATGTTGGATAATAACAAATTTAGGTACTTTAACAACTGACCATGTTCGTCATCAGTACAGGGTGTTTCTAAAATATTTGCACAAAACTTTAAGGGGTTATTGTACATGAGAAAATAATGATAATTTTCTTTATTGCTTTAAAACCAGTTGAGATGTGCAAATCAAATTTGGTGGGTTTTAAGACGTAGTTATTGCACATTTTTTGACATACAATTAAGAATTTAATATTCACCAGTGGCGCGCAGACGGGTATTATGACCGATAATATTATAAAAGAATATAAAATTCTTAATTGTATGTCAAAAAATGTGCAATAACTACGTTTTAAAACCCACCGAATTTGATTTGCATATCTCAACTGGTTTTAAAGCAATAAATAAATCGTCAGTTTAAAAAAAATGAACATCCCGTATCTCGGAAACGAAGCGTTTGCGGACATATGATTATAAAACAAATTTTCATTATTTTCTCATGTAAAATTACCCCTTAAAGTTTGTCGCACTTATTTAGAAACACCCTGTACTGATGACGAACATGGCCAGTTGTTAAAGTACCTAACTTTTTCATTATTCAACATAAGCGAATGAATCGAAAGACAAAATATTAAGAAAACCTGAGGCTATAGTTTGGTTTTAATTTCATTATTTTATAAATGCTAGAATAGTCCACAGGGTGATGCAAACTTTGAGAAAAAAACACAGTTTGATTCGAACACCCGGTATACAATGACAGTTTAACTGTATAGCAACAATATTATTACACCGATATTGTCAATGGATAAGGCTAGAACGTGGTAAAAAATCACTTAAATCGGACAACAGGTTTAGGAAATTCAAAACATCAAAAATGACCAAATTTTTAGTGGATCGATTTTTTTGCACCGCAGTGTAGAATGATTACTGTATGCTGACGACGTCGTTCTCATAGCAGACAACCCGAGAAAAATACAACGATTAATAATTGATGTATGGACTGAGGAAATAGACAAAATGAAATCAGAAATAAACATCAGCAAATGCAAGACGATGAAAATACGTCAGCAGGAGCAGGAGATTGGAGGCGAAACACGAGTGTTCTGTAAAGGACAAGAATTGGAGAGGGTGACGGCCTACGAGTACCTGGGTAAGATAATACCGAATGACGGAAAGCTAGACCTAGAAATTGCAAATAGGCCAAAGAAAGCTACGAAGATATATTATGCGATTAATAATAATACGATAATGGGAAAAAGGGAAATACACAGTACCAACTCTTCTATATGCAAATGAGACATGGGTTACAGCCCATATGACTGCCATAAATGCAGCAGAAATGAAGCAGCTGAGAAAAATAGCTGGAAAGATGAAGATGGACAAAGAAAGGAACGAAAACATCAGAAACGTGCTAAGTCAGGAACCAATGGAGAAAAAATTGAAAAAAGAAAACTGAATTGGTTTGGACGTATAACTAGGATGAACGGAAACAGACAAGTAAAGAAGGTGACAAATGCCAAAAGACAGGGAAAAGAAGGCAGACCTATAAAGGGGTTGATGGAACATATCGAGGAAATCGGGACCAAGAGAGGGAAAACAGTCCAACAGATGAAGGAAATGGCAGGAGAACGGAAGGCGTGGAAGAAATGGGTAAAAGATGAATACGTGATACCAAAGTCCGACAGTCTTATAGGGCATAGGACAACGAGAAGAAAAAGAATTTTACAAATTAATACTTTATAAGGATATTTCACTTTGGGTTCTGTGGCAGTTATGGAAGGGTTCAACATTGCTACACGCCTGATGATGGAGTCAGTCGTAAGTGATGTTTTTTAGAAGCCCCAGAACCAGATTTTCTTTCCGGAACAGTCCCAGAAGTCTACGACGTATCCGACCATTTCAATTGATAAACTGAATCTCTTAAAACACCAATATTTATTTATTTATTAATAACAGATACAAACAGGTTTCCCTACTTACATGTATCCGTATCTATAATGACAACAGTTTAGTACAACATGCACAAAATGTAATAATTCGAGGTAATAGAGACAAAAACGACAGATGTTTACCAGCAAAAACGTTAAAAATAATATAAAAAAAAACCTCTCTTTATATTATTCATGCAATAGACGTTTAAATAATTGCAAGTTTATTCCAAATAATTCCAGACAAGTGGTTGTTAAATCGTTGTAAATTTGGCACATTTTATTAAGTGGGCTAGAAGTATTTACAAAAAATAATATGTTTCTTGGCGGGTTCTGTGATCTGGGACATAAAATTGTATTTGCCCCAAAAGATCAGGCGAGTCTATTAAGTGATTACATAGTTTATAGAGAAAAATTAAACAACGTTGAAGTCTTCTTTGCTCTAATCTTTTTATATTAAATTCTTTTCTTAATGGTTGATACGAATCATATTCTGGCGATATTTTATGCTTTTTGTAAAATAAATATTTAATAAACTTGTTTTGAATTGATTCAATTTGCCGCATGTGACCACTATTTAATAAGGTACTCCAGACAATACTCCCAAATTCTAATTTGCTACACGTTTAATAAGTCCCCATCATTTTGTATGGCTGAGACATAATATTTTGCACATGGAAGTTGAAACTTAACGAGTGCTATATGAAATATCACGTGCTATGGTAATTACAGAGCCCCCTTTTCAAGTAACGTTGAAGCATGAACTTTCTCTTCATCTGCGAGTTTCTTTCGCCCCATAGTTTTTACTTCAATTTTTCAAGAAGTTTCCTGACTAGATATAGAAAACTGAGGTACAATATGATTATAATCAGTACAATTTCATTGTTTAACGAAATACTTGTCATACATTAACAAATTTTAGAATGTAGAGAACCTCAATTTTTTGGGCAACACCACTGTTTGTACCATAATATTAATATGTATAAAATATAAAAAACTGAAATAGCAAAGCCTTACTGTTCGCTTCCATCGGCTCGTTCTTCTGCCCGTTCGAGATCCTGCTCCATCAGTACCAGCTTTCGGGCGGCCTGTCAACAGCAATTGCAATCATGCAGCAAGCAAATAACGACAAAAAAACTAGTTAGTATTAAAATAAAAGGTCAATATGCAACCAATAATCGTTACTAGTAAAATAACTTTTATCCGAAACTGTAGAATGTTTACTAAACGTACGTTTTTTATAATTTAATTGAATGTGATAAGTTTAAACTTAACGGTTGAATAACCAGTAGAAAAACGTACGGTATTCACGTTTGAACATTGTGATAGATTTTTTAACCATTAGGCAATCTTGCAAATATCTTAGACGCATGTCAAAATTTTCAATGTGTTTTAAATGTACATATTCATTTTTTTCGAATCCTTAGAAAACTAATAAATATTTTTGAAAAATTTAAACGCAGAATGAAAGATTACATTATTACCGAGGGCCGAAAGTCCCTGAAAACTTCTATAATGTTTATTTTAATAAGTTACAGGGGTGAAAATGAAAGAGAAAATTTAGTGTGATTTTTAATTGCAAATATTTCATTCAAAAAAAAATAGTTATTTATATATCAAGTCAGTAAAGTGACTCTTTATTGAACGAGTCTTGATATTACGAGAAGAGCGAGCGTAGCGAGTGAGGTGAGTAACAGACGAGTTCGATAAAGAGTCTTTACTGACGTGGTACATACAAAATGTTATCGCCAACATAATTTGATTGGAAATCAACTTGGAATTTGAATTCCGATGACTCGCACTTAAAGTTGATTACGTAAGAGTTTGGGCTCTGTAATAATTTAAAAATATTATAAAATTTATAAAATAAATTGAATAAAAACCTGTCGTTTATTTAACTTCTTTAAAATCTCATTATAACACTACACAATTTTTTAAATTTGATTATCTTCATTATTTCATAAAATTAATCATCTTTAATTTTAATAATCCGTGAATGAAAAACTGGTAAATGAAGTACTGAAAGCTTGACAGCTTGGATAAGGCCTAAATATATTTTATCTACAATTTCACTTTCTACAATAATTTGATATTGGTTTTAACACTTACTTGCAACTTACAATTTAAGAACTTTTTAAAATTTAGACGTCATAATAATTTCATGACAGTGATGACAGATATCTTTTGCAATATGGCCGTTTTCGACTTTTAATCGATAGTTATCAATATTGAATAATTACTAAATCGGTAAAGTTTTAATTTATTTTATATGAATATATTTACAAAGTACTACAGAATTTCACTTTTTGTCATAAATTTAATTGTTAATAACGCAAATTGTGTACAATATTTTTAATAATTAAAGTAAATAAATTTTAAGTTCATTCAAATTCTCGCCATTCGATTACTGGCATCGACAACTTACATTCAATCTGGGTTAATTTGATTAATCGCGACAGGTAAAGTAAAATTCTTTTTTCAGTACAATAAAGAGTTACTTTACTGCCGCAAATGAGGGCAAATGAGTACAATAATGAATGATTTTAGTGACGGTTGGTGATAAAAACTTTTTATTTATTCTAAGGGACTTTCGACCCTCGATAATAAAGTAGTCTTTCATTCTGCGTTATTTTTCCTAGTTAACCCTAGTAACAGACAAAGAGGGACACTGAATTCAAACAGTTTTCGTTCATTTTATGGAATATAATATATAATACAATATATGGAAATGGCGAAATATAAACAAACTTCCTAAATTTCTTGACGTTCCTAAAAATAATCTTATCTATATCAAGAAGATAAACTGAGTATTAAGTGTATAATAGGTTTATTTCTAGAAATTACTTACTAAAACTACTGATAGAGTCTTTATTAGTAATTATTTGGATTGAAAGTTACTTACAAAATAAATCTATGTTGCATATTAACTTTTTAAATATAGGTATATTTATAATCATAGTTAAATAAAAAAAAAATAAATTAGTTATTGAACAAAAAAATTCTGCTTGCATCAAATGGCTGGTCTAGAAACGGAAATACAAATAAAGCAATTCCTGAAATCTGCAATATAATAAAAAAAACGTGCCACAATAACACGAACACTCGATATATAAATGAAACCTACGATTCACCGGCTTCGGCACGTTCTTCAGCACGTTCCAAGTCAGCTTCAACCATGGCCAATTTACGGGCTACCTAGAGAACCAAGAGAAACCTTTCAAAAATTTTGTTTGCTGTAAGTTTGGGTTTAACACTCCGAAACACGTCTAGCCATGCAAAAAATTGTCTTTTGATAAGTGTCTAAGTAGAAACTACTATTACTCCAGAGAAATAAGCTAGAAATAGACCATGTTCGGGACACTCAAAGATCCAGGTAGCTTACTACTTTTTTAGTTATTGTAGACCTATAGGAAGAAAACCTACCTGTTTCCTGCCTAGAGTTCGTGTCCGTTTTTTAATTATTAACAATTTAGTGCAAAAATCGCGACTTTTTCGATTTTTTGCAACCCATTCAAAAGCTAAATAGTTGACATAAAATTACAAAATTTATTTTTTTAGAACATTAAAAAACCTTCAAAATGCCGATTTTTGAAAGTTAAACAGTTAATTTGTTGCTACGCAAAATAAGTGAAAATCGTTATTTGTTAATAACTTTTATTAAAACTACCTTAGAACTGTAGTGTTTCACCCAAAATTGGGTATTGGGGTACTTAACAAACCCTCAAAATTTGAGACCGATCCATTAATTAGTTTAAGAGTTATTCTAATTGTTTATCCCAGAGACCTTTACTTTGCAATAACATGACAGAAAATAATGAAGATAGGGCAATTCTGCGTATGCCAAATGAAAGTAGAAAACTGAGGCTATCAAAATGTACTAAAAAAGATAAAAAATTATCTTATATAGTCAAAAATCCTAATGCCAAATTTGTGAAATTTTGTAGTTTATAAACATTTAGGGCCGGTTGTTCGAACGCTAATCAACATTGATCACTATCAAATACTTAATTACTGTCACAACTGTCAATGTCAACTTTGGTTGGGTTGCCGAAAACATAATTATTGATGACAATTATGAAATTAGTTAATAAATTATGTTAATAATTGTTATGTTAATTGACTAACTAATCTCATAATTATAATTAACTATGTTTTTAGCAACCCAACCAAAATTGACATTGACAGTTGTGACAGTAATTAAATATTTGATAGTGATCAATGTTGATAATGTTCGAACAACCGGCCCTAAGAATAACTTTAAAAATATTGTCCGTAGAAAAAATCATTTTACATATTAGAAAAGCTGGCATTTTACACGAATTTTTAAAAATGTAGTTTAATTGGTGACTAGTCGTGGTAAGTGAAGGGGGAGCTGGGAGCCGACAAATGCACGACTTCAAAAACTGAAAAAGGGAACTTCAAACTACATATTATCATTTTATACAGTGCGTAAATCGTTCAGCTGGACATAGGGAACATACATTGTATATATTTAGATACATAAATACATAATTTGTATTATATTAAGATAATTGTGGCAACTTCGCTCTCTAAATGATAATATAGTTGTTAGCATTAAGGGACATTAACCTCAAAATTGACAATTAATTTCGGGTGACAAAAATAAACGTCAAAACATGACATTGTAGTAGAACTATTTTTGACCTAATGGGAAAACTGTGTCTTGTAAATTAAACAGACACAGTTGAAATTAAAAAATTAAAGTAAAATTATTAATTCATCAGTCCTAATCTTTGTTTTTGATTTATTTATGGACTGCCTTGAATTCAAAATCACTCATTCTATTCGTTCTGACAGCTCTATTGCACTCGAAACTCGTACTCAACATAAGTTTCAACTAACACAGATTAGCGCAGTTGCCACAATGATCTCAATGTATATTCCCTATGTCCAGCAGAACGATTTACGTACTGTATATCTCGGGAACTACTGAATGTAATTTTTCTGTACATTACAAATATGCAATTTGTCTAGACATTTTTTTTAAATAATAAACAGTCTAATTTCTTTAAACAATTTTTGAAAAAATAATTTTATCCCAAAAATCCATGATTTTAATCATACTCTCGTTATTAATCATAGACAAAGTTAAGGTATACTTTAATAAATAAATTATCTTCAATAAATAATTATCTAATAAAAATCATTTATTTATTAAAGTGTACTTTAACTTTTTCTATGATCATTAATAATACTATATGATTAAAAAAATAGATTTTTGTAAAAACAATATTTTTTCAAGAATTGTTTAAACAAATTAGACTGTTTATTGATTAATAAATTTTTAAACAAATTGCATATTTGTAATGTACGTAGAAATTAAATACAAATTAAAAAAAGAAAGATCAAAATCCATCGAGTTGATCCGGAGATACAGAAAATTATATTCGTTTGAAATTGCTTTTTCGGTATTTTAACTCGGTGGATTTGTAGGTTCCCCCTAGTAATCGTTTGAACTACATTTTTGAAAAATCGTAGAGGGTGCTGTGAAGGTACAATGTTTGTGCAAATTTTTTTAGAAAAAATACAAATCCCATTCTTTAAAATGGTATTAATGAGATTCCTTAATTATTATAAACAAATTAGCTGTGAATTAAAAAAAAAACATATGGCTAACTTTGTCCCAAATGACCCAGGCTAAATTTTATTATTTGAAGATTCGTGTTAATATACTATCTTTTCGAATGTATAAAAAGATTGTTTCTACGGACAACATTTTTAAAGTTATTCTAAATGTTTATAAACTACAAAATTTTAAAAATTTGGCATTAGGATTTTTGACTATATTAATTATTTTTTTATCATCTTCTTTTAATACATTTTGATACTTTTCATGATCACTTTTCTACTTTTATTTGGCATACTCAGAATTGTCCTATCTTTATTATTTTCTGTCTTATCTTATTGCAAAATAAAGCTCTCTGGGATAAACAAATAGAATAACTCAACTATTAATGGATCGGTTTCAAATTTTGAAGGTTTGTTAAGAACGCCAATATCCAACTTTGGGTGAAACACTACAGTTCTAAGGTAATTTTAGTAAAATTTAATAACAAATAACGATTTTCATTTATTTTGCAGTTTGCGTAGCAACAAATTAACTTACTTTCAAAAATCGGCATTTTGAAGGTTTTTCAATGTTCTAAAAAACTGAATTTTGTAATTTTATGTCAACTATTTAGCTTTTGAATGGATTGCAAAAAATCGAAAAAATCGCGATTTTTTGCACTAAATTCTTAATAATTAAAAAACGGACTCGAACTCTAGGCAGGAAACAGGTAGGTTTTCTTCCTACAGGTCTACAATATCCAAAAAATTAGTCAGCTACCTGGATCTTTGAGTGTCCCGAGAAAATCCTTATTACTCTGGACTATATACTTTTTGGAAAAACTCCATATGCAATGAATCTTGCCAATCTAAATGATACTATGTCAGAGAGGGATCAATAGTCAGTCATGGGGTCAAAAGTCACCTAATTATCCCTTAAATGGACGGTTCGAATTATACAGAAAGCGGGATACGCCTATTCTGTAATGCTGGCCACTCACTTACGGATAACGAAGAGGATATGGCATACAGGCCAAGACTGAAGGCCGTTATCGAAAACCGACACAAACTAGAATCAGTTCGTTATCTGACGACCTTTTTCTTCAGGTAAAGATCTGTAGGGAATCGTAACTCTTGCCACACACAGTGCAATTATCGACGAGAAAGCATGTCCCTCTCACGAAAAAAAGCGTGTGCGTTAATAATTGTGCTAGAAAGTCGGAAGAAAAAGAAAAGAGCGTACTGGGTTAAAGATTGGCTCATGAAAAGAAACAGGTTATCTTTATCTCACATGGCATTTATGGCAGAATTAAAACTTTCCTGTACGGAAGATTATAAAACATATTTAAAAATGGATGAAACATGTTTTAAAAAGCTATTAAAACTAGTGATACCTTTAATAAAGAAACAAAACACTAGAATGAGAAGTGCCATTAGTGCGGAAGAGAGACTAACTGCAACATTAAGGTTTTTACCTTTCTCTCTTAAATCCCGATTCGCGTAACATTTATCTTTAACCTTCCATAGGCAAGGATGTGATTGATAAATATCAATAAATTGACGTAAAAACTCAGAATTCTTTGCGTTCTTGTTTGCCATTTTCTCTTTAAAAATCCGATTTGCCGATCGATGCCAGTTAAGTTAACGATCTGCAGTCCAGATGTCACACACTTGCAGTTTTGTGAAGCGATCGCGCCAAGGTCTGAATGACAACTGCGTGTGGGTGGTAGTTTTGACCTTCGGTTAAGAGCTTGTCAGGCGCCAGGCCTCTTCGTTATCCGTAAGCATGGACGTATAAACACATATCTGTGTTTATACGTCCATGTCCGTAAGTGAGTGGCCAGCATAAGAGATTTCAACTTTGATGCTTGCAATGCTGCCAGATTTACTATTTTTCTACCTATTTTGTCAAATAAAAATATCTACAGCTTACAGTAAAGTTGTTTTATGTGATTTTAAAATCTCTACAATAAAGACGGTTTTTGAACATTTTTAAAGATGAAAATTGAACATTTTTTCTTTAATTACTAAAGAACAAATATTGAATCGATATAATATACTGTAGCTGCTGATTTTTCTGGGGTAATAAGACAATGGAAATATTGAATGAATAAATTTTAGTTGAACTTAAAAACATAAATAGTTTTTACAAATACAAGTGTATGGATGTGATTTTTTGGTAGACACCAAAGTTATCTCAGACTTGACACTCTTAGCTCAAAAGACAAAATATGAAATCCTGAGGTATGATGGTATGAAGTATTTGTGACAACAAAATGTAGTGGTATAGTCGGTTCGCTAAACTCAGACACAACTGGCTAGTAATTTTAGTACGTAATTTTGCTAATTTCGTAAAATTGGCAAAAAAAAATTACTAAATAGTTAATAATTTTGTCAATTTTTGCAAAATTGGCCAAAAACAAAAAAATTACCTACTAAAATCACTAGCCAGTTGTGTCCGAGTTTAGCGAACAGACTTATATAAAGATTTTGTTCGATTATAACATCGATTTAGATTATCTTCAAGAGTTTGCCTCTCCGATGAATATTTATACAGTGATGAGCTCGCTAATACCGGCAAAATAACGCAAAAGATGGAAAAATAATACACTGTGAAATAAAGAGATGAAACTACTAGGTGGAAATTTTCGATATAAACGTATAAATTAACATTACATTATATAGTTTCCCACCTCTAAACGTCTGTGACAGGAGTATTTTATAAAATTCTCCTGTCACAGTGACAGTTTTCATACTCCTTCGATACGTCTAAAGGTGGGAACTATGTAATGTTAATTTGTACGCTTATATCGATAATTTCCACCTCTACGAGTTTTATCTTTTTACTTCACGATGTGTTGTTTTCCATCTTTTGCGTTATTTTGCCGGTATTAGCGCGCTTATCACTGTATAGCGAATGAAGACATTTCAAACATAAAATGTCTGTTCAAATGACTTGTTAAGTTTATATAGTGTTCAAAAAGCTTAAAAATAATAAATAAGGGTTGAATTTACCACAAAACGTTTAATGGTTGTATAAAATGTTGCTGTAAACTAGTAAAAATAAATGAAAATTTTAGGAAGTTTTGAAATCTACTTCAATTAAACTCGGAAGAGTGCAGGTCAAGATGTTTTCAAGGCTTTGATTCTTAAAAAAATTTTCAACTACAATAATTCCTGTTCTTACGTCCTTAAAGCCACGTGGCAATCACCAGGCGGTCAGACAAAAAACAAATTGATCATGTAATTATTGATAGTCGACAGATGTATACAAGAGCATATAATGGTGCTATATAGACTCCGACCAGTCCCTTGCAAGAGCAAAACTGAGAGCATGTATATCTAATGCTAGAAAAATACCATAGCACAAAATCTGCCTAGAAAAGGTAATTTGAGAGTAAAAAAAATTACAAATGGCACTATCTTTAACAAATCTGTGTAAGTTGTCGGGTATGCAGATGACATGGACATCATAGCTAGGTCCACAGAGTCTCTGACCAATGCATTCCGTTTTTAAGGTCATCTGCACAGAGTATGGGACAAATAATGACCAAAAGACCAAATATATGTATTATACTATTAGGTTAAGCAACTAGACGTCTAGAAGAATAATAATTGACGATGTAGAACTGGAAGGTGTGAACACCTTCGCGTACCTAGGCTCGATGTTGATTAAATAATTATAACAACGTCGAAAAATAAATTAAAAGAAGAACTCTTGCTTGCCAATAAATGTTACTATGGCTTGAAAAGACAGATGGCCTCAAAACTATCCAGAAAAATTAAAGTAACCGTAAGACTAGTAAGACTATAAGGACTAAAATACGAGCGGCAAAAGAAACATACTTTGAAAAAAAATGTTTAGAAATTGAAGAGTTGCAGAGAAAACATGATTCATTTAATATGTATAAAAAAATAAAAGAACTCACCGGTCAGAACAAAAAACATGCAAATAACATCGTTGATAGAGACGGAAAACTGATTATCACTGATTTGGATAAAATAGACAGATGGAAAGAATACATTGAGGAACTGTTTAATGATGGAAGGCCCGAGCTTGAAATTAACGAAGTAGTTACAGGACCTGACATAACTATGGACGAAATTGAACAAGCAATAAGATTAGCAAAGACCAGAAAAGCGACGGGACCAGACGAAATACCGAATGAAATAATAAAGCTCTTCGAAAATTCAGGTAAAAGATCTCTCCTTCATCTTTTTAATAAAGTTTATCAAACTGGCTATATACCAACGGATTGGCTGCTGTCGACTTTTGTGACGATACCTAAAAAAGCAAACGCGAAAAGATGTAGTGACTACCGAACCATTAGCTTGATGAGTCATGTTTTAAAGATATTTCTACGAATTTTGCACTCTAGGATGTACCAAAAAATAGAAGAACAGCTTGGTGATACACAGTTTGGATTCCGCAATAACCTTGGGACCAGAGAAGCACTGTTTAGTATTCAGGTTATGGTACAGAGATGCAGAGATGTCGGACATCCGGTTTATATGTGCTTCATTGACTTTGAGAAGGCCTTTGATCGGGTAAAACATACGGAAATGATTGCTATTCTTCAGAAAGTGGGTATTGATGATAAAGACCTACGCATTATCAAAAATCTTTACTGGCATCAACGTGCAAACATCAGGATTGGCTGGGACACGTCTGAAGAACTTCAAATACGAAGAGGAGTAAGGCAGGGCTGCATTTTGTCCCCACTAATATTTAACATCTATTCTGAGTTTGTTTTCAATAAAGCAGTGGATAATGCTCAATGTGGTATCAAAATGAATGGCGTCAATATTAATAATTTGAGATATGCGGATGACACGGTGTTAATTGCGAGCAATTATGAAGAACTTCAACATCTGATTAATAGGATTACCACAACGTGTGATGAATATGGACTAAAGCTAAACACCGCAAAGACCAAGGTGATGGTTGTCAGTAAGACGCCAATACAACCGGAAGTAGTAACAGCTTATGGTGAACAATTAGAAAGAACTAACAGTATCACCTACCTTGGTTGTAATCTAAATAAGAACTGGGACATAAGCAAAGAAATTAGAATACGTATAGAGAAGGCCAGAGCTGCATTCTTTAAGATAAAGAGTGGAAACAACATTACTTTGAATCTTAAAATTAGATTAGTGAGATGTTATGTGTTCTCTACTCTTTTGTACGGTGTCGAAGGTTGGACTTTAACAGATACTCTTCTCAAGAAATTGGAAGCCTTTGAAATTTGGGTATACAGAAGAATCCTACGAATAAGTTGGGTGGATAGAGTTCGTAACGAAGTTGTTTTGCACCGGATGGGAAAAGTCACAGAAGTCGTCAGAACAGTTAAAAATCGAAAACTTGAATATTTTGGCCATGTTATGCGACACCCAGAGAGATATAATATACTCCATTTAATAATACAAGGCAAGGTAGACGGAAGAAGAGGGCCAGGTCGAAGAAGAACGTCATGGCTTAAAAACCTGAGAGAATGGTATAACAGATCCTCTGCATCCCTTTTCCGAGCTGCCGTTAACAAAATTACTATAGCCAATTTGATAGCCAACGTTCGATAATCGAGCACGGCACATGAAGAAGAAGTAAGACTAGTGCTAACATATAGGACCAAGAACTGCTTATGCAAAACCCTAAGAATATATAGTAGACCAAAGTCTGTTACACAGGCATTGCAACTTTGGAAGGTGCAATAGTCAGAAAAGTTGTCCGATGAGACAACGAGTCTATTGGAGTTATAGCATGGAGACGAGATGCCAGAGGCAGGTGTGAATTTAGAACTGTTCTGAAGAAGGCTTGATTCATAACGAGATGTGATGCCGCTGATGGTGACGGTCATATGCAAGTGCTGGATACTTGCGTGTCTGTTCTGAGAACATGTATTGCATGTAAATATTTTTTTATTTAAACTTGAAAACTGTTAATATAGTTTTAAAAGCATTCCTATTTCCTTATAAACCGTTAATGTCCGTCATAAATTCAACCCTTACAACATAAAAATTAAAATCATGGAACATACTCATCATATATGCAGCCAAAGACATGCCTATCTTAAAAACCATCTTCGGTGTATGTACTGACTGGAAAGTCTCTGAACCGACAACAGTTTTTTAATCATCTTTATTAGAAATTAGTCCCGTTGGTTAACTTAATGATAAACACTCCCGAACGCGAAAAAATATATTATTAAAACTTGAACAGTTCGATTTTTTAACATCAGTTATGCAACTGTGTAATAAATAATTATAAACTATATTTAAAAGTAATCAGAGAATATTAACAATATATCTACAAATGAGTTATTCTGCTCTAGAAATTATATACACAATAAATAAGTACTTAACAACTATGTATTGTTTTCGAAGATGATATATAAGGAGATTTAACACCCTCTGATATTTGAACTCCACTTTTATTTCAGGTTCATATGGATGATTTTACCCAAGCAAATTTATTCAAAATATTTTCACGATATGACAGAATCATTCAAATCATAAATAAAACATTTATTTCCAGTTGTACTGTTATTATTCTAACTTCAGTATATTATTTTCAGTTTCATTTCAGTAAAAGGCAGAGATTAAGGATATTACCAGAAAGTGGTTCCAAGAGAGTTTTCAGATTTATTGTTTAGATCTGGGACTTCTCATTTCTCATACAGATTCTAAAAACAAAGACTGTTGATCAACTAACGAACAGATTCTGGAGCCAAAATAAATCGACTTGATCTAAATTACCGCAGTAGATAAAAAGTTATTACAAAATGTCATTCTTAAGTGGACATTTGTAATAAGGTACAGTACTACAATCTATCTAGGAGACTCATTAATATTTAGCTCATCGGGATGTTATTGTTCGAGGTGTGTGTATAGAGTGATCCATTGTTTGAGTACACATTTCGAACAATAGCGCCCAGCTGAGCTGAAACCGAGTTTCTTAGAGATATTGTAGAACTATAAGTTAGGTTCCATCCAGTGGTGGGATCACGATCGGTAGAATTCTATTCTGCTGACGTCACACAACGACTTTTACAACGCGAGAATCGACGGTTGCTAGGCAACGTGACGTCAGCAAAATATAATTCTACTCATCGTGATCCCACCACTGCTTATTTTGGCCCCAGAATATGCAGTTTAATCCAAGATTTACCTTTTAGTTCGACCCTAGGTATATAATGCAAACTGCATAAACGAACATTCTTCTGAATATTGTTCCGATTGTACTCTAAAAACGTTAAGACTTATTGTTCCGATTTTCTCCGGATTTTCCCACATTTCAAGCTTTTCTGCAATTCAATCGTAAATAATGCATATCTGTTGGACTGATAAGTAACCTCCTTCACTGATTCGAGCCCAGTGATCTATAAAAACATTATTTCTAGAAAGTCTAATCTTCTCTTCTTCTGAATATTGGCCCTAAAAATGTTAAGACCTATTGTTCCGATTTTCTCCGGATTTCCCTACATTTCAAGCTTTTCTGCAATTCAATCGTAAATAATGCATATATGTAGGACTGATAAATAACCTCCTTCGCTGATTCGAGCGCTGTGATCTATAAAAACATTAGTTCTAGAAAGTCTAATCTTCTCTATGCATACTTGTCAAATTTTAGAGTGATGCAGCCATTACAATATTTTTGACAGCTGCATAAAGTTAACGAGTTTGAAAAAATGGCAGGCTTATTCTCCTAATTTTGCCCCCTCCGATTATTATCTGTTCCTAAATCTAAAGAGATGGCTCGTAAGTGACGAAACAGACGCCTATTTTGTAGAGCTTCCAGAATGGTATTATTCCAGGGTATAAAGTTGTAAAGTTGCTGGAATCGTTGTATTCGGCATAAAGGCGTTATAGATCATGTCATTTTACCTACAAGGCACGCCAATATTTTTTTCTGTTAATAAATAATTTAGAAATGCCGCAGCTGTATATCAGCCATTCTCGAAGTTATATATAGAAAATTTAGAGTATACTTTAAAGAAACTTAAAGTTTGAATAATTGTTCAATACTAGTGAAAAATAAATATTTTATTGAAACTCTGAAATGATTCCTTATGATGACAAAAAACACCTGCCATATCTATTATTTTTGTATAAAAATTTAAATAAATGAATATAAATATCGTATAATCTTTCGACTACGTAGAAAAATATTAAATCTACATTTCTACATGAATATACATATTACGAATTCTCCTTGATATATTTTCTGCTTAACGAAAGTTAGTCTTTCAATTTATAAAGCTTTATTAGTGAGTGTACTCTAAAGCTTTTTTATTAGTGTGTGTTACACTGAGTACGTAAAAAAATAAAAACACAATATATTTAATATTAACTCTGCTTTAAAAAGATAATACGAAACGGATAACAAAAATGTATTATATACAAATCACAAGAAAAGTTACGTGAAGATCATACACAATTTCCGGAACAGTTAAATCTGTGGGCAGGTATATTGGATAATTACCTTGTGGGTCTAATATTCATTGACAATTTAAGTGGCAGCAAATATTTTCATGCGGATGAATTGGACCCATAGAATTGCCACCGACATCACCGGATCTTACCTCAATAGATTTTTTCTTGTGAGGTTACCTAAAGTTGAAGATATACCACAAAAAATCCTAGAGTTGAAGGTAATTATGTGAAAGAATTATACAAGAATGTAACAACATAACTAGAGAAATAATATAGAATGTTGGATAAGAAACAAAAAATAGTTTATACTATTGTCCACAGGTTTTATTACTGAAATTTTTTAATGAAACAATTGGAAAATTTTTACTATTTAATCATCAGTTAATAAATAAAAAAAAATTATTAGTGTAATATATTTTTGGAATCAGATTTTGACATCTGCAGTTTACTTGAAATATTCTTGTATAGTACGTATATAATAACATTTAAATCCTTTGTATATAACTTTTTAGAAAAACTTGATATATTAAATATGTTTTAGTAACAAACATAATCATAATTCTTTTGTTTTAGTGTGTTAAAGTCTTAGATGATTATAATATCGACGTTTTTAAACTATCTTGATATTTAGAAACCTATAAAAACCATTTTTTTTTAATTCATATTGACATATTAAACTTTTTTTTATTGAGAATTACCTTTTTTCTACTAACATCAACTAAATACTACTTTATTTCTGATATCAGAAACATGTCAGTACTACGTTTTTTCTAACATTTCAACAAATACCAAGCTACATCTAAAGTCAAAGAAGCATTATGTTTCGAGATATCATAAAGTGTAAAAAAATATATTTGTGCATTTTATGAAGAAAAATAGTAGGTTCAATCCAACACACAACTTTTGTACTGCCCAGAAATCGTCAGGAAACTGTTTCTACCGTTTTTTATGCCCAGGTTTCATCATCGAATAAAATCCTAGTGCGCAGGTGAACCCAACAAGTACTTGAATTTTCCCGATTACTGATATTATTGTAATGAAACCGTCATTGGACAGTCACAATTTTTCGTTGAAATACTCGGACGATGCGATGATAGAAGGTTTTTTCCAACACAACGAAAAACCATCAAGCTACTGCGCGGTAAACCAGATGCGTTCCAACAAAAATTGTGATTGTCCAGTGACGGTTTTGTTACGACCATTTCAGTAATCGGGCTAATGCAAGTACTCGTTGGGCTGATCTGCGCACTAAGATTTTATTTGACGTTTCGTCTTCGGACGATACGAATGATCAACAAGGCGTAACAAACGGTCAACCAATTTCGTGACGATTTCTGGGAAGTACAAAAAGTACTTGCAGGAAAAACCTAGTATTGTACTGTAGTTATAAGAACAAAATTGGAACAAAACACCCAAGAATTTTGTTATTACCAACTGACAGTAGAACGAACTCATGAAAGCATAGCCAAGCTTAGGAAAAATCCATGTAAAAATCGGAATCTTATGTAAAAATGTCTTCGAATTGAATTCTGAAAAATCCACTTCTATTACTTCACACATACAGGGTGAGCCAAAGAGAACAGTTCGCCTCGATATTTGGCAGTAGTTATTAGATTTTAAGGAAATGCCGAAATAGGTCCATTTTTATTTTTATACTGCAATTTTTTGGCATTTATTTCATACTAGTGACGTCATCTATCTGGGCGTGATGACGTAATCAATGATTTTTTAAATATAGGGGAATAGGGTCCGTGTGATAGCTCATTTGAAAGGGTGTTCAATTCTCTATTCAGTAATATAAACATTATTATCATTATTTGTACAGGGTAGCCAAAAAATAATTTTAGAATTAAATTAATTGACGCAAAAAGAATGTATGTAATTTATTTAACTCAAAATACATTCTATTGCTGTCAGAAAATAGAAAAAAAAATGTTTATTTGACAAATAAACATTGCTTTTCACTTACATTAAATGTTCAAACTGCCAAGACGTAGGTGGGAGGCTGTTCATGATTTAATTTAAGGGAAAAGAAATGTTTATTTGTGAAATAAACATTTTTTTCTACTTTCTGATAGCAGTACAATGTATTTTGAGTTAAATAAATTACATACCTTCTTCTTTTTGCCTCTATTTAATTCAAAAAATATTTTTTTTGGTCACCCCATATCAATAATGATATTATTAATGTTTACATTACTGAATAGAGAATTGAACACCCTTTCAAATGAGCTACCACACGACCCCTATTCCCATTTAGAAGAATATCGATTACGACATCACACTCAGATGGATGACATCACTAGGATGAAATACATGTCTAAAAATTGATATAAAAATAAAAATCGGCCTGCTTCGGCATTTCCTAAAAATCTATCAACTACTGCCAAATCGAGATGGACTGTTTTCTTTGGCCCACCCTGTATATTATTTGAACACAAATAAAAAAATAAGACAAGATGATCAATAATCTATATTAATTACTATATCTAATGGGAATTAAGCATAAATTGAGTTTATTTTGACGTTTCCATTGACTTCGGAAATTATTTCCAAAATAAATATATTTTCCATTGAAATTGTGGATAATTCGCATTAAAAACAGTAAATAATCTAATGTCACAAGAAAATAGCTTAGTTCGAACCATATCAAACACTTTATAGAAAAACGTGTTAAATAAGAATATGAATTCAATTTACTGGACTTATAAAGTTGTTCCTTTAGAAAACACAAAGATGAGGTCACGTCATTATTAGTAATACACATACCAAGTAAAATAGTTTAGATAACTGAGGGACAGTTGACGCACAAAAGGTATGCCACAATTTGGTCGAAAGTCGTCAATGAAATTATATAATAGGTCTGTTACAACTAAAAACTTGCATTCGTAATAGTATATCATACACTACGAAAAAATGCACATAACAGTCATACTTATACTTTACAATAATTTGTAAAGCTATGAATTTTTAACATTTTTAATTAAATTGTTCTTTGACTTTAAGACGTTTACGTCTTGGTATTTGTAAAGTAACCTTGCGTTTCGATAAAACATAACATAATAATAAAATTATTGTTCGTATCACATTTTGAGATATTCGTCGATTTTTATCGTTGGCTAAATTAATCAGAAACAGTTTTACTCCGAATTTTGAAATTGTTCCAGAAAGTTTGTAACTTAAATGTTAATAAATAGCGGCGAAATTAAACCAAAATAAATAATCAAGCACTTTGGTAAACGCTGATTGGATAGTTTGGAATTTTATAGCTTCTATTTTCGGGACGGATATTCGAGAAACACTTTAGCTGCACCGTTAACATCACCAAAAAACTTCCCACCCCACTTTACACTACACTTCCCCCCCCCCCCCCCAACCATTTATTTATCCCCATAATGATGGTACGTTCCACGACACCTTTTGCAAACAAAATCAACAACAAAAAAAACCACTGATAAATCGGCGAGGCACTCGTATTATTTTTTTTATATTAGTGGAACATGTTTCAGCGCAAAAGAGATTAGTAGGTGTCACACTGCTAGAATTTTAAGAACCTCATCGTATTTTTTGTCGGCTTCTTCAGCTAGGAAACGGGCCTCTTTAAGTTGGTTCTCGAGGGCGTCCATACGTTCCTCATCGGCCAGGGAACGATTCTCGAGTACTTTGCGCTGCCTAAATTTAATTTGTATTTTAACATAAATAATATAAAGAACTAAAAGAAATCAAATACAGAAAACTTGTTTGGTAATATATATACTATGTACAAACTAAATACCTGGCTAATTATTAATGAGCTTCATCATTTTCCAAGACCGTAAAGGTATATAAAAATATCGAGGCTTCAGTTCAGTTTAGTCTGTTGTATGCCACCAGTATGGGCGGTAAAAATTTTTAAGTTTATTAATTCATACAATGATAAAAATTCCAACACAACTTCCTTAGACCACTCCATAATAAAATTACCACGACATATCGTACCAGCCCCTAGCCGCGTCGGAAGGGTAAGTACCTGCTGTGCATCAGCTTCCGACTTTCCTTTAATCCGTGTTGATTTAGTACCCTTTCAGACTAAGACACTGGTGTCTGACACCGGTGTCCGCCAACGTGCAGCAAAGCATTGTTTTAAATGAACGACTACAGTCGAGCCACTTTTGAGTTTCTGATTTTAGTGGATCAGGCTTTGCTGCAATTGAACACCGGTGGCGGACATAGGTGTCTGACACCAGTGTCTTGGTCTGAAAGGGTACTTACCGACAAATGCGGTATTCCACGGATCGTAAACAACAAATATTGAGGGGAAGAACGGATAACTAAACCCATCCCGCCAGTAAAATCAGATGGTTGAATTTTGTGGACTAGGGGGCTCCCCAGATCCTTATGGTGCGATCGTATCTATGACTCTCTTATGATCTTTCAGAAACTTAGTTTGTGCTCTAGTGTTGGTGAATAGGGCATTCTTTCGCGAAACATCACTATATAGTTAATACAAGGGCCCTGGAAGCAAACAAAGTGGGCTCTCAACTCGGTTGTCTCGCAAGTTTTGGACTACAACATGCCAATCTGCATGTCAGGACACTCTGGTCTGGATGCTAGACAAGGCTTATCCACTTTGCATCACGGACTCGAGCGAGGGTAGTCCAAGGAAGCTTCTATCAAAGAGACTCCTGGTCGCCTCTAACGTTAATGGCAACATTAGTGAGACTCTGGGGCTACTTAACGGGCTTTTCCAAGAGTCTCGATCCTGCTACATCGTGGACGTTGTTACCTATTAGTGGACGTGCTCACTGGTCATTGCAGACTTAGACGGCAACTACATTTATTCGGATTAGACCTACTTCACGCAAGTTTTGTCTTTTTTTAAGTGAATGATTAGATTCCAGGATAACGGTGAGGATTATAGATTGCTTATTATTACGGACTCATCTTCATATACCATTATCAAGATAAATTATGGAATAAAGAATAATAAACACGACATGAGGAGACAGGGGCTTGATCGTCATGCTTTATTTTCTAGGAAATAATCAAAGGACTTAATATAAGCTGATGTAGAATTTGTAGAAAATACTGATATAAATACTGAAAATACAAAATAAAGGAAAAACCAAATTAATGGAAGGACATAACCCAGCTTCTATAAAACTTATCGTTAAATATACCTCAACTTGTTTTCGTTAAGTGTAGTACTTGGAACACATTTTTAAGTATTGAATTTCTAGCAATTTATTACCAAACAAGTTCATACGAAAACCAAAAAAAGATGAAAATATCAATAAGCGGTACTGTACAACCATATTGTCTTTATTAAAGCCAACTCGTCTTCTTTTAATCACAGATGTAAAATAAATCAGAAGAGAAACTGTTACGTGAAATTACTTTATAATAAGACCATTAATATTCGATAAGCCTCACAAGTCGTATCGTATCGATCAGTATCTATACGTTGTTTATGAACCAGCAACTTATTACACCATCTGCCGATGATTGTTCAATATTCCCAAATTTGGAAAAGACAAGTACGAATCGGCCCAAGGTAAAACCGACAGGTTCTTTTGTAAGTACCGAATTATAAAACATTTTCATCTTTTTTTATACACTACTACTGCACGTAAGTAACACCTGGATTCAAAAGCATTAGAAAAAATTAAGATATTCTGGATGCTGGAACTCCCGGACCTGCTAAATGCTATATGGAAGGAAATATTCTCATACGTATACTAAAATAATAAAGATAAAGTTCAACGTATCGGAATGTTCGTAATTACTGGTTACAACGTTGTACGAATCCATGAGCTTCTACGAAAGTGTTAATATGAGTCACGATACAAAAAAAAACTGATTCTCTAGTATAGTGACGAAAAACGTGAATTTATTAACATATTTGCATATGTATGTAAACATAATATGCACTTTTGCAATGATATTAATAAGGAAGGTCGACGAACGTATTATTTCTCAAATTTAGTTGTGGTAATCAAAATTGCATGTTTATAATTAGACAAGTCGAAAACGGCGGGTTCGTTTGGAAAAATATTCCCATGAGATTTTTTTGCATAATTACATTCGTGAGACATTCCAGAATAAGGTTAAAGAAGTCGCCCACGTGAAAAGCGGTCCAAATTTTTTTAAACATGTTTTTAAAACAATTTTCAAAAATCAATATTTTTAGCCCGGACAATTTTTTGTAGGTTTTTTGGGCCAATCTGGATAAAAAAGGTCTCATAATTTTTCTCTAAAGTTGATCGTTTTCGAGTTATAAGCAATTTAAAATTGAAAAAACGAAAAATGGCGATTTTCAAGGCTTAATAACTCGGTTAAAAGTTATTATTTTAAAAGTCAGAAAGTGACTAAATCAAAGTTTAATGCCCCCCTACAAGATCCTGAAAAAAATTTTGTCATTATTTTATGACTAAGCTGTTATTTTTAAGTAATAATAATGAGCACCATGTACGTGGTAGGCGGCCGTAAATGTGAGTGCAAGTAAGATGCACAATTGGACTGCCGGAGTGGCATCTCTCTCGCACTCAGCATTTACGGGCGGCAACCACGTGCATGGCGCTCAATATTATTACTTAAAAATAACAGCTTAGTAATAAAATAATGACAAAAATTTCTTCATGATGTTGTAGGGGGGGGGGCATTAAACTTTGATTTAGTCACTTTCTGACTTTCATAATAATAACTTTTAACCGAGTTATTAAGCATTGAAAATCTTTTTTTCAATTATAAATTGCTTATAACTCGAAAACGATTAACTTTAGAGAACAATTTTTTAGAGACCTTTTTTATCCAGAACGGTCCAAAAAATCTACAAAAAAATTGTCCGTGCCAAAAATTTTGATTTTTGCAATTTGATTAAAAAAAAAATTGTTAAAAAAAATTTGGCCCATTTTTCACGTGGGCGACTTCTTGAACCTTATTCTGGGATGTCTCACGAATGTAATTATGCAAAAAAATCTCATGGGAATATTTTTCCCAACGAACCCGCCGTTTTCGCCTTGTCTAAATTAAGTATTGATTAATTTACTACAATTGTATCAAAAGCTTGCAATAATCTCGGCAAAGACAAAATGTAACCGTTTTTTTTTTCAAAAAGGTTCGACAGGAAAATGCAACGGTACTAATTTATTCAACAGTTCAGAGAATGTGAAGATACAAATATGCAAAATATCATCAATCTCGTGTGACCAAGTCACAATAGAAATAGTTAAACAACTAGAATGAACGAAAAAAGATAGTTTGTCGTTGAAAAACGTGAGAATACAAAAATGTTACTTTTTCATACCAACTCTTTCCACTTTCAATATTACACATATACACATCTCCAAGAAATTAACGCACCACCACCTTAAAAATGGGTCATTTTTGATGGCTCGAATTTCCTAAACCTGTTGTCCGATTTAAGTGATTTTTTTAATATGTTATAGCCTTATTCTTATCGCTGTTGTATATTGTTGCTAGATAGGTAAATTGTCCTTGTATACCGGGTGTACCAACTACCAATAAAACTGTGTTTTTTCTCAAAGTTCGCATCACACTGTGGAATATTCTAGCATTTATAAAATACTGAAATTAAAACCCAACTATAGCCCCATATTTTCTGAGTATTCTGTTTTTTAATTCATTCGCTTATGTTGGATAATAAAAAAGTTAGATACTTTAACAACTAGCCATGTTTTTCATCAATACAGGTTGTTTTTAATTAAGTATGGAAAACTTTAAGGGGTAATTCTGCATGAAAAAATGATGACAGTTTGGTTCATAAACGTATGTCCGCAAATATTTCGTTTCCGAGATAGGGGGTGTTGAAATTTTTCTTATAAACTGACGATTTTATTTATTGCTCTAAAACCAGTTGAGATGTGCAAATGAAATTTGGTAGATTTTAAGAGGTACTTATGTCGCATTTTTGACATAAAATTAAGGATTTAATATTCTCTATTGGTATGCGCGCCAATGGCGAATATAAAATTATTAATTGTATGTCAAAAAATGCGCATTAACTACCTCTTAAACCCCACCAAATTTCATTTGCATACCTCAACCGGTTTTAGAGCAATAAATAAATCGTCAGTTTATAAGAAAAATGAACCCCTTAAAGTTTTCCATACTTATTTAAAAACACCTTGTATTGATGAAAAACTTGGGTAGTTGTTAAAGTACCTAACTTTTTTATTATCCAACATAAGCGAATGAGTTAAAAAACAGAATATTAAGCGAACATGGGGCTATAGTTGGGTTTCAATTTCATTATTTTATAGTTGTATAGATGCTAGAATATTACACAGTGTGATGCGAACTTTGAGAAAAAAAAATACAGTTTGATTGGTAGTTGGTACACACGGTATACAAAGACAATTTACATGTCTAGCAACAATATTATTAAAGCAATATTGGATAAAGAATAAGTCTACATATAACATATTAAAAAAAAGGTATTATAATATATTTAAAAATCCCTGAAAAGTGCTACATCACAGAACTAGTTTTCGATTGGATGACCAATCGAAAACTAGTTCTGTGATGTAGCCCTTTTTAGGGATTTTTAAATATATACCTTTTATAAAGGATTTTATTCGTTTTTTGTATTATATGGTATACAGCCAACTACAGGATAACTTTTTCCTTGTGGATATTAAAAAATCACTTAAATCGGACAATAGGTTTAGGAAATTCGAGACATCAATAATTACCCATTTTTAAGGTGGTAGTGCGTTTATTTCTTGAAGAAGTGTATTTCTTTACTTGACTTCTTATATACTTTCTATACAGAATGTATACCAAAAATACCCTCAGGAATGTAAGGCCTTCAATAAATCAAGAAAATTTGACATTTATAAGGGATCAAACATGACTTGGCTGAAACAACCCTATTGCAGTCTTCATATATTATCTTAATAGGATAAAAGAATATGGGAGGATAATGTCACTATCAATTTTACTTAAGAGCATGAGCATTATAACCGGTAGGGTCAGTTTATAGATTAGAGAGCTCTGAACGTCACAACAGTATGAGTGTTCAGATGTTTAAACCTAAGATTGAATAAAAATATCATATAAAAAACTAAAATCTTGATTTTATTGTGCGAAGACAGTTTTTTTGGAAGAGCTTTTAAATGAATCGTGAAAATGAAAAATTACCGCAACAGTCAGAGCAAATAAATGGTAAAAACGCCACCCTGGAAAACACTTAATGGAAGAACAAAGGAAACTAAAAACAAACAGAGAGTAGACACTTTTTGCAAAGAAAAAATACCAGAAAGATATGATACACATCAGAATACAAAGAATCATTAATCAAGGAAATTATTCGTTCGGAGAGAAGAAACGCATTCAAGAAATCACCG